>NC_090343.1:8610182-9267682 GCF_035084215.1 Heptranchias perlo
TAGAGAGAGAGACAGAAAGAGAGAGAGAAAGAGAGAGAGAGAGAGAAAGAGAGAGAGAAAGAAAGAGAGAGAAAGAGAGAGAGAGAGAAAGAAAAAGAAGAGAGAAAAAGAAAAAAGAGAAAAAGAAGAGAAAAAGAGAAAGAAAGAAAGAAAGAAAAAAAGAGAAAGAGAGAGAGAAAAAGAAAGAGAAAAAGAGAGAGAGAAAAAGAAAGAGAGAAAGAAAGAGAGAGAGCGAGCGAATCAAACAACACATAAATAATTCATCATAAGAAGTTCAAAATTTATACTGGACCAAATCATGAAACATTTAAAAATACTGGAGCATAAGTTTGCAGAGAGGGAGGCTGCCTTGCTCGTGTTTAACTCATGCTCAAGACCAGGCCTTAGTGAGAAAAGGAAAGGCAAAGAAAGTTTTAACTAATCAAGTAAAAACCTGTTCAACTCTCCAGAGAGGATGTATTTCTTTGTTGGGCCCCAAAGAGATGTCACATGTTCCTTTATGTAGAGCTATTTCACTTTGTCCAGAACAGTAAAACCAGAGGACAGGGCCTGCACTTGAAAGGGGGGGTAAGTTCAAAATTAAATCGGTGGAAACAATATTTCAGTGAGCGAGGGGTCAATCTCTGGAACAAACTCCGTAAGGAGATGGTGGAAGCAGTTAGCATTGATTCATTCAAATTTAACTTAGATAAGATTTCTTTCAGAAAATAACATTTTGGGATACGTTATATATGTAATTGAGATATGACATGTGGTAAGTGTAGCGTGCTTATGAGGAACAGGTGACTTTAGACCTATGGTTCACAAAGCTCTCCACCACTGGGGATTTTCCTCACCTCATGTCTGGGTCTGTTGTAGACTAATTGATGGAGATTAATTGCTACGATTAGTAACCAATTCCAAGTTAATTCATTTGTGAATATTCATAGATCAATACCATCTGGTACAATATGTTTTGCAATGGGATCACAGAGAAATGCACGATGACACAATCGGTCACACGATCACATCTGACCCAATTGCATCTAAAGGCAATTCTTTAGGTACAATCTCCAACCTGCCCTGATTAATCTGAACTCAGCTGGGGCAAAGGCAGAAATGCTACAATTGACTGTAATGGGGAGGCGGGTGGGAAGGGTAAGGAAAAAAAAAAAATTCTACTTTTGATGGCTATCCAGTGACATCTAATAGAAGTATGGCTATACGAACATCAGGCAATCAGTGCTCAATGCGGTACCATACCACAGCAAACAGTCAACACCTTCAGAAGAGGGAAAACTGCTGTTGGACAATGGTCCATTATTGTTGTATCATGCAATCACCAGGATGGTAGAAGGTGATCTAGATGGACCTTGGTCTTTTCTCGTCCGGCAATTCCTATGTTCAGATAATAAAGTCTGTACTTTTCTTATGTTTACATCTGCCCCACCCCTGCACTGCAGCTGTTGTGCGTTTGCTGGTCTTGTTTTGAATTGAAACAGAAACAGTGTGATTAAGGTTCTACGTACAAGAGCATTTTAAAGACTTGAAGTCGAACACAGCAGGATAAAGCGAGCGAAATCGCCCAAGCGCCAATTCTTTTCTACGTGAGCCAAGAGGGCGAGTGCTGGCAGGTTATTCAACTATGCAGGGACTCACAGCCAAGCTAAACATCTCCTCAGCCAATGCCCACATACATGAATTACCCCACAGAGGTCAGTGAGCCAGAAGTGAGTACTTTAGTTGATTTTCACCCTCCCTGCTCAGAGGTACAGGGATTCCGTTGCTGCCCAGGTTAATTCAGTGGAGACCAGGAATTGAATCACAGACCTTCTGGGCTGTACCGACTACATAGAAACAGTACCCTTATACACTAGCCAATTAGGAGGAGATCCCTCTTGCGCGTCCTTAATCATATATTACTTACATTTACTATGAAATCTTCTGGAGCGAGTTGGACATTCAAGGACGTTGAGGGGATAGCTGCGGCCACCTGATCAGCCAGCTCATTGAACTCTTCCTAAAAGAAAAGCATATTGCGATAGGTTTGTCCTAAAATTGGATTTATACAAAAATAAACACATTTCACAAAGATCATGCACAGCAATGTTTTCTTTTGCTGTCAGCACAATGTAAAAGTTGAAAAAGTTTTTCCAGGGCATCACCAATGGATCAGCAAATTCATCCACAGAGTACCTGAGCCATAAAAAAACAACTTGCATTTATATAGCGTTTTTGATGTAGTAAAACGCTCCAAGGCGCTTCACAGGAGAGTTATCATACAAAAATCAAGCCACATGAGGAGAGATTAGGACAGGTGACTAAAGCTTGGTTAAAGAGCTAGGATTTAAGGAGGGCCTTAAAGGACGAGAGAGAGGTAGAGAGGCGGAGGGAATTCCAGAGCTTAGGGCCTAAGCAACTGAAGGCACGGCCGCCACTAGAGGGGCGAAGGAAAGCGGGGATGCACAAGAGGCCAGAATTGGAGGAACGCAGAGTTGTCAGAGGGTTGTAGGCTGGAGGAGGTTTCAGAGATAGGGAGGGAGAGACCATGGAGGGATCTGAAAACAAGGGTGAGAATTTTAAATCTGAGGCGTGGCTGGACGTATGGACCAAGAAGGTCCCAGGTTTGATCCCTTTGCTCAATTGGGGAGACAGTAGAGGCGTTACAGTTGGTACTACTGCCATGGGTTAGGGGGAAGGAAAGTGGGCTCAGAGTCCCACTCTTGACAGCTACCCAATGATTAGAATTGCAAATGTGCGCACAAAAATCGGGCTACTCTGTGATGCAGCCCACAACTAAAAAGCGAGTGCGCTAGCATTCACTGTCAAGAGGTTGGACATCAGTAGTAACCCCATGGGTGATGAGGTACCAAAGAACAACTGTTGCCCACAGAACGAGGTACCAGCAAGAAGCCAATGCCGTCACAAGAGGAGAAAATGGGCAGAGAGAAAAAAAAAATTGCTTCAAAAAGGAACTTTCAAGAAATACACCAGAAGGGAAGCCAACAATGGCCTTATCCCCACCCATTTGATTAAAAAAAAAGTTAAAAGCATTTGTACACTATTTTTAAATGACAATGACTGGGCTACATGGTTAGATGTAAAATTTCAATGCTCAGCCTCTTTACTCCCCATGCATTCCTTATCCTGCAGCCCTCAGTAAACATGCAGGGTACTCTGCTTCAGTTAGTGCACTTCAAGTTGATCTTGAACAGTGCAGTGCAGCATGGTTTCACCAGCTTTAAAGTATATATTTTTGGGTGTTAAAACTGACATGATGAGACGATGATAGCATTCATTTTCATATTGCTTTTCGCCTAACAGAGCAACTCGAGGCCCTTTAAGGAGGGGGGGGCGGTGGTTGAAGGCTTGGCCAAAGAGTTAGGTTCTGAGGAAGCTTTGAAAGGGGGAAGAACGATTGCAAGGCAGAGGGGCTTACTAAAAGAATTCTTGAGTGCAGAGGCACGTGGAGGAAGGCTCTGGCACTGATGGTATGGTTTGGAGCGGGAGGGAGATGCAACACACAAAAGATTAGAAACAAAAAGATAAAAGGGTGCATACTGGAGTGCAGGTTTCGAAAAGGTTGCAGAGGTAGGAAGGAGCACGATCATGGAGATAGAATCATAGAAGTTTACAACATGGAAACAGGCCCTTCGGCCCAACATGTCCATGTCGCCCAGTTTATACCACTAAGCTAGTCCCAATTGCCTGCACTTTATCAAACATTTGAAGGACGCAAATTTAATCTCACATGCGATACGATCCTGATAGGTCCGGCTGGTATAGCTGTGTCCATCATACTACCCAGCGAGGTAAAACCCTTATTTAAGGTCGCCGATAGTGCGCCCCACTGCACTCTGGCAGTTGCAGAAGGCCAGTCAAAAAGGACCTTGGACCCATGGTCAAGCACTTAAACCATTTAACATGGACCGAAATCGCAGGTATCAGGGGAGGGACCGGAATACGGCTGGGTGAAGGAGCTGGCTTTGCCATTTTCTTATATCCCTTTATAAACAATCATGCAACCTTTGAACGAAAAGTGTTAGAGACCTGCTGGAAAACCGGAGTGAGCACGTGTGTACTACAGAAGCAGCGAATCTGCTAGAAAGGGTCCCAGAGCAACTCTGGTCCCAACATGTGAATGAAGTGGGAAAAATGCTAACTGCTCAGCCATACAGGGTTACTATGAAACCTGGAGTGCCCTTCCCTAGAGTGATATTTGAAAAAGGGAACAAGACTTTACTGGTGGGGGTGGTGGGGGGGATGAAATGAGGAGGATGTGGTTGTAGACTTAGCATAAAATGGGATTGGCGCACAAAATTCCAGACAAGTTGGAATTAATGCAAGGTACGACTCAAAAGGCCAGCAAGGACTTTGTTGGAGAAATCAAGCTGGAAGGTCTCAAAGGCAAGGATGACGATTTTAGCAGCACTGGGAATGAGGCAGCTAATGTTCCAACAATGGAAGTAGGTGGTCATGGTGCAGAGTTTTTGGCAGCAGCCAAGCAGTGTGGCTTCAGTCTTAGTGATGTTGAATGTGAGAGAAAGTTCTGGCTTATTCACAACTTGATGTCTGAAAAGCATTCGGACAACACAGTGGCAGTCGTGGATTCCAGGGTGGAGAGATAAAGTTGAGTATCATCAGGAGGCAAATGGAAACTGACCCCATGCTTATGGGTGATGTCAACAAGGCGTATCTCAGAGGTGACTAGATATCTGAAAGCAACACAACTGCCCAACTCTTTACACAATAGTACTGGGAATGGAGCTGGGAGGGTACAATAGTAAATACTTTTCCAATATAACTTCACTACAAAAAAAAGTGGAAGAAACTCATGCACATTGGAGAATTGAAACCTAGGGCTCTTTTCTCTGGAAAAGACTAAGAGGAAACCTGACAGAGGTCTTTAAAATTATGAATGGGTTCCAATTTCCAATTGTGAATCAGTCCAGAACAAGAGGGCGTAAGTATAAATAGACACCAGCAGATTAACTAAAGAATTTAGGAGGACTTTCTTTACACAGGGAGTGATGAGAATGTGGAACTTGCTGCCTCTAGGAAAGATTGAAGCACGAATGCATTTAAGGGAAGGCTTCAAGCATACTTGAAGGAAAAGGGAATAGAGGGCAGGGTGAGAGATGTAATTAGAGTGGGAGGTGACTCATGTGGAGTATAAACGCCAGCGTGGACCAGTTGGGCCGAATGGCCTGTTTCCATGCTTTAGATTCGATACAATTCTATGTAACACTCACCTGTTCAATTTTTGTTTCTGGTTCGGGCTGAGTCTGCCCAATCCATTTGTACAGCTTGCGACAAATGATATTGTTCAGGATTTTCTGTGCCTCTTGCAATTCAGGATTAGATGAATACAGGATCTGTTGAAAGATATTGTCTGGAAAAACAACAATCCAAGCTCCAGTCAACTAAAAATATCGTCTCTTCTTCTTCCCACCAAAAAATCAGTAACATTTATAATAACGCTGCCTTTGGGTGCCAATGAAGATATCTTGAATGTTTTCTGCCCCTTTCCATCAGTTTAGGGTTACCCTCTTAGGTTTTACTGCAGCCAGATTTCCCAGAAAGACTGATTTCCCCAGAAATAAATGTAGGAAAAAAAAAAGCAAGGAAATTATGCTAAACCTTTATAAAACATTGGTTAAGCCTCAGCTGGAGTATTGTGTCCAATTCTGGGCACCACACTTTAGGAAGGATGTCAAGGCCTTGGAGTGGGTGCAGTGGAGATTTACCAGAATGGTGCCAGGGATGAGGGGTTTCAGTTACGTGGAGAGACTGGAGAAGCTGGGATTGTTCTCCTTAGAGCAGAGACAGTTAAGGGGAGATTTAATGGAGGTGTTCAAAATTATGAGGGGTTTCGGTAGAGTAAATAAGGAGAAACCGTTTCCACTGGCAGGAGGGTCAATAACCAGAGGACACAGATTTAAGATAATTGGCAAAAGAACCAGGGGGAGATGAGGAGAATTTTTATTACGCAGCGAGTTGCTATGATCTGGAATGCACTGCCTGGACGGGCCATGGAAGCAGATTATATAGTGACTTTCAAAGGGGAATTAGAAATATACTTGCAAAAGAAAAACGTGCAGGGCTATGGGGAAAGAGCAGGGGAGTGGAAATAATTTAACAGTTCTTTCAAAGAGCCGGCACAGGCTTGATGGGCCAAATGGCCTCCTTCTGTGCTGAAAGATTCTAGGATTCTAAGAACAGCTTTAGATCAGACAATCACACAACAATGCTCACCTGTGAGTTTGGTGTAAGCCACCATGTCATCAATTGCTGTGGAGATTGTACAAAGCTTCCCATCTGCACCGCTTATCTCAATGTGCTTATCTGCCATCACCAGTGCCTCGCTGATCCTGATGGATTAAACATTTTCAGGTATGTCTTAGCAATGTTTTCCACACTTCCTCAAGACAAAACGGACTTTTAAATTGTTTGCACAGGGTTCCAATGGCTCAGTGGGTGAATTCGCTGTCACTTGGGGTCAGACTGAGGCCCAGGGTTGGTTGCTGGTCAGTACTGAGTTTGCACAGCTCATCGGGCACAGCAACAATGATCTACAATTAGCCTCCGCGTCCTTGGGATAGGGAAGGGGAGATTTAAAACAATATAATTAGCCAGGGTTCCCACCCTTGACCGACAGCCAAGTGACTGTTGCTACACCGTAAAGACATCGTCATCAGGTGAGGTCCAGATGGGCTCGACTTTGATGACTATGGTGGGGGAGACTTAAATCGGCTGCCCACACTCACCGTCTTGGGTTTAAGGTGCCAGAGGACTTGTACTTCAGCACGAGTCAGTGCTTTCAGGAGAAAAGAAGAACATTTGAGGTGTGGTGGGAGAAAGAGAGAGAGAGAAAATGCATAACAGAAGCAGGTTCCAGAGAGGCGAGGCTTCACTGCAGCTATACTCACATGCTCTCGATGATGTTGACCACTCTATGCTGATAGGCTCTGCGATGCAAAGTGTTGCGTGTGTGAAACATGTTATACATGTCACCGGCCTCCTGCAAGGAAGGACAGAAAATTGGACCCTTGTACATCACACTGTGCATCAGCAACAATGTCATAGAGTCATAGAGTCATACAGCACGGATAGAGGCCCTTCGGCCCATCGTGTCCGCGCCGGCCATCAGCCCTCGGACAGACACCCTGGAGCAGAACTTAGCAACGAGTAGTTCAGTTAAAAAACGTCAGTTGGGCATTTAAGAATACCTGATCGTGGATTATTTGCTGATCACTAGATAATTACAGAGCTGGAGGCCATTCAGCCCATCCAGAATTATGTTAAAATTCGCCCTGCCCACCGCCAAATCACAAAATCTAATTGCTATTGAAATGTTTCCAGGGTTTTCGCCTGCACTACTCTATCCAGGAGTCCATTCCACGTGTTGATCAATAAGAACCTCCTGATATCAGTCCTAAATTTGCCTTTTACTAGTTTAAATTTGAGGCCTCTTGTCCTACTCTTGCAATTTAATTTAAATAATTTTCTGCATTTACCTTTTCCGTACCACTGACTACCTATAAAGGTCACGTCCCGGCCTCCTCCTTTCAAGGCTGGAAAAGCCCAAGTTTCTCCCGTTTTTCCCCATGAAATGGACTTCTGAGCCAGGGAATCAGCCTTGTGGCTTTTTGCACTGTCGTTTACATGGGCCGTGATTGCAAAAGCTATTAATCCTTCATTGGTGCATCAGAAAGCAATGACCATCAGCATTCTTGATATGAATTGGACTCAGCAGATACTTATTCTCACACCCAACTCATGGGTAAACTGAGCCCCTGTGAACTGAGGCTAGACCTACTGCATAAGTATAGTAAATAACAGACAACAAAAGCAATTTGCATTTATATGGCCCCATTAATGTAATAAAACATCCCAAGGCACTTCACAGGAGCGTTATCAAACAAAATTTGACACCAAGCCACAGAAGTCCAGGTGACCAAAAGCTTGGTCAAGGAGGTAGGTTTTAAGGAGCGTTTTAAAGGAGAGAGGGATAGAGATGGAGGGGTTCAGGGAGGGAATTCCAGAGCTTAGGGCCTAGGCAGCTGAAGGCACGGCCGCCAGTGGTCGAGCGCTGAACATCGGGCAGGAGCAAGAGGCCAGAATCGGAGGAGCGCAGAGATCTCGGAGGGTTGTAGGACTGGAGAAGGTTATAGAGATAGGGAGGGATTTGAAAACAAGAATGAGAATTTTAAAAATCGAGCTGTAGCTTTGTACCCAGGGAATGAGATAATTTGTGTAGCTGTCAAATGATTGGAGCTCGAGTCTGCTTTCTGGTCTCCGTGGTAGCCAATATAGGTCAGCGAGCACAGGGATGATGGGTAAACGGGGTTTGGTGCTATTTATTGTCTCTGGATTATAAATAAGATTACGTATGCACTCATGTCACTTCAAAAGATGATCAGCATCAATCACACCAAGCACTGTCATAATGAACTAAACTACCAGACAGGTTTATCCACCGGTAGTCATTTACAGAAGCAAGTTACAGCAGCAAATTGTTGAAATTCAGTCCAAGTAACATCATCCTTCAAACAGATTACAAGACTTTACATTAAAGATTTTGAGAGAGTAAATAAGGAGAAATTGTTTCCGGTGGCAGAGGACACAGATTTAAAGGTAATTGGCAAAAGAACCAGAGGCGACATGAGGAAAAAAAATGTTATGCAGCGAGTTGTTATGATCTGAAATGCGCTGCCTGAAAGGGCGGTGGAAGCAGATTCAATAATAACTTTCAAAAGGGAATTGAAGATATACTTAAAAAGGAAAAATTTGCACGGTTACGGGGAAAGGGCAGGGGAGTGCTACTAATTAAATAGCTCTACCAAAGAGCCGGCACAGGCGCAATGGGCTGAATGGCCTCCTTCTGTGCTGTATCATTCTATGATTCTATAACTTAGTCCCTGTACAAAACAATACATCTCAAAATTCGTGTAGATTTCAAAGGCAACACTCTTAGCTCGGACATGCGAGATCGGATATTTCACCGATTGATCCTAGCTCATCAACTACCTCATGAAACAGAGATTCACTAACAAGAGACCAGACAAGTACAACGGTTACACCCACTCACTCTGAAATGAGAGACAGGAATACCCATCAGTATCTTTCACAATTAAATAAAGCTGTCAATCAAAACTGGAGTTCAAAGACTCAGGAACTGCCCCAATGTAATGAGTACGTCTGTGAAACAATGCAACTGATACAAGAAGTGATTGCCTTGCCTCCCTGGTGGGCTGACCATTAATAGCAGACGTCTCGTGATACTAGTTATAAAACAATTCCTCATTAGAGGCGATTCATCCCCCTCTGTGGTAACGTTTCCCTCCGATTATTTCAATTGACAAAGAACGCTCAGAAAGTAAAGAAAACATTTTAATCTGGTCAAAAATCTTGGTTTGCGGGCGCTACGCGGACACCCAAGTCCCAAAAATGGCGAACGAGATGCGCGAGCACACGTCCGACGGGAAGTGCGCAGGGCGCCATCTTGCACCTGCAGGGCGCACATGCACCTAATGACCGCCAGCAGCATGTAGAGTAGGGAGGTGATGACACGAATCAGAGTGCAACGCTGATTCGAAGCAGCCGGTGAACACCACGCTCCAGCCAGCGCCCTGTCTTAACCTCGCACAGCTGAACAGGACTTAAACGGCATGCAGGACCCCCCCCCCCCCCCCCCCAGCGCTATTTAAAGGGAGTACTTACAGATTAGTTGCTGGATTATTTCTTCTGGCTTTTGGTGCAATTGTACATGTTTTTGGAAGTTTCCGATACTTGGCTAAAGTTTCAATATTCTATAGAGGATGGTCTGGTTGCTCTTGCAATACTTTTAGTGGCATTTAAAATACAGTGCTGAAAAAACTTGCTTCCAGAGATGCGTTGCCTGCTAGGACTTCCTCTGGGAATTGAGCATGACTGGGAGAATGAAGAGAGGCCTTGCGGATCAGGATAAGCTGCTAGAAGAGGGAGGAGGAGGAGGAGGAGGAGCAGGGCACTATATTAAAAGTATATAGAGTTTTTCGGGATCTGAAATGAGACAGATCTCTGAACTATCACAGCTGCCATCAATATACAGCAGGCAGTGATCATCAGTCTCAGCCACGAGCTATTGACAACCCCCAGAAGGTTTTAAAACCATTCTCCTGATGTACCTACCATATATAAAATCACTAAAATATAAAACACCCTGGACAGACCAAAGCTAAAATCTCATATCAGGGTTCATGTGGTTCATTTTTTCAGTCTGTGACATCAGCTCATCACAACCTTGCAACCACTCACAGGTATCCATTATTTTATCTCTCTCTATATACATATACATCCGTGCCCTCAATTCGATCACAGCATCCTGATGTGATAACCCCCGACCTCCACCACCTGGAAGGACAAGGGCAGCAGGCGCATGGGAACACCATCACCCCCAAGTTCCCCTCCAAGTCAAACAACATCCTGACTTGGACATAAGTCGCCATTCCTTCATCATCACTGGGTCAAAATCCTGGGACTCCCTACCCAACAGCACTGTGGGAGAACCTTCACCACACGGACTGCAGCGGTTCAAGAAGAAGGCCCACCACCATCTTCTCAAGCGGCAACTATAGAACCATAGAAAAGATACAGCACAGAAGGGGGCCATTCGGCCCATCATGTCCGCGTTGGCTCGAAAAACAACCAGGTGCCCATTCTAATCCCACCTTCCAGCACCCGGTCCGTAGCCCTGCAGCTTACAGCACTTTAGGTGCAGGTCCAGGTACTTTTTTAAAAGAGTTGAGGGTCCCTGCCTCTACCACCAATTTGGGCAGCGAATTCCATACACCCATCACCCTCTGGGTAAAAAAGTTTTTCCTCATGGCCCCTCTAATCCTTCCACCAATCAGCTTAAATCCATGTCCTCTAGTTCTTGAACTCTCCACTAGGGGAAACAGGTACTTCCTGTCTACTCTATCTGTGCCCCTCATAATTTTGTACACCTCAATCAAGTCTCCCCTCAGCCTCCTCTGCTCCAAGGAAAACAACCCCAGCTTATCCAATCTCTCCTCGTAACTGCAATTTTCAAGCTCTGGCAACATTCTTGTAAATCTTCTCTGCACTCTCTCCAGAGCAATTACGTCCTTCCTGTAATGTGGTGACCAGAACTGCGCACAATACTCCAGCTGTGGCATTACCAGCGTTTTATATAGTTCCATCATTACATCCCTGCTTTTGTATTCTATAACGGAGAGCATTCCGTATGCCTTCTTCAGCCTTATCTACCTGTACTTCCACCTTCAGGGACTGTGCACATGCACTCCAAGGTCTCTCACTTCCTCTACCCCTCAATATATTCCCATTTACTGCGTATTCCCTTTTACTGTTTGCCCTCCCTAAGTGCATTACCTCACACTTCTCCGGGTTGAACTCCATTTGCTACTTTTCCGTCCACTCCACCAACCCATTTATATTTTCTTGGAGACTACAGCTATCCTCTTCACTATCAACTACACGGCCAATTTTTGTGTCGTCTGCAAATTGCCAATCATGCCCCCTACATTCAAGTCCAAATCATTAATATACACCACAAACAGCAAGGGACCCAACACTGAGCCCTGCTTGAAAACTCTATATCCAGGGATATTGAGCTGCCAATTGTCCCCCTCTTTAAGCCAAGTTTACGTTATAGCAATGATATCATGGTGCCGTGTGTCTATCTGTGCCTTTAGCTCATCTGCTTTGTTTGTAATACTCTTTGCATTGAAGTATATACCCTTTAACCCTGTCAAATTCCTGTGCTGAACACTATTTAACCTTTGCTTCTTTTGCCTCTCTGAGTCACTAACTACATCACTAACTACTTTTCTACTTCCCATTTCCTGGTCTGAATTTGTCCTTTCTGTACCTGCCCTTTGGTTCCCATCCCCCTGCCATACTAGTTTAAACCCTCCCCAACAGAACTAGCAAATGCCCCCGCGAGGATATTGGTCCCGGTTCTGCTTGTACAGGTCCCGCCTTTCCCAGAATCGGTCCCAATGCCTCAGGAATTTAAACCCCTCCCTCCTACACCATCTCTCAAGCCACGCATTCAACTGGTCTATTCTCCTATTTCTGCTCTCGCTAGCACGTGGCACTGGGAGTAATCCTGAGATTACTACCTTAGAGGTCCTGCTTTTCAATTTATTTCCTAACTCCCTATATTCTGCTTGCAGGACCTCATCCTTTTTTTTTTTAAAACCGATGTCGTTGGTACCAATACGGACCACGACCTCTGGCTGTTCACCATCCCCCTTCAGAATGTCCTGAAGACGCTCCGTGACGTCCTTGTCCCTAGCAACAGGGAGGAAACATACCATCCTGGAGTCACGTCTGCGGCCGCAGAAACGCCCATCTGTTCCCCTTACGATGGAATCCCCTATCGCTATTGCTCTCCCATTCTTTTTCCTCGCCTCCTGTGCAGCCGTGTCACTCGTGGTGCCACGGTCTTGGCTCTTGCTGCGTTCCCCTGATAAGCCATCTCCCCCAACAATATCCAAGGCGGAATATCTGTTTGAGACTCGGGTTGGACAATAAATGCTGGCCTTGCCAGTGACGCCCACATCCTGAGAATGAATATTAAATAAAACGCAACATGGCGTGAAATTATAGCCCACTGATTCTGGCACACAATTCCGTACGCCATAAGTTTCATTGATGGTTCCCAGAAGCAGGTAGAGAGGGGGGAAAAAATTGAGAGCTGCAATATTGAGTTAGCTGATGTCAGTAGAGGTGCTATAGTTGGCTTCAGTGTAGCTGAGCTAAGGAGGAGGTGAAAATCAGGCAGGGTTTTTAAAAAAAACTACAAACTATCCCAAGACTCTTCATTCCATCTCACAACATACGTCACCTTATCTCTAGTGCAAATGTGCTTCTTTTTGCCAACTTCACACACTCGAGCAAACTTGAGGAAACGTTCAAAGTCAAAGTTGTTCCGGATTCCCAGGTAGTAACAGTCCCTTCAAAAACAAGACAAGACAATACACTGTCAATCCCAGCCTTCACATCATCTTAATTAAAGCGGCAACACGGTCTGCTGAATAGTCACATGATCCCCAAATGAAGAGATCTGTCAGCGGGCTTGTACTCTTAAAACTGTAAACATGCTCCCCGGGGGGAAAAAAGTGCTTCCTGGTTTCACTCCTAAATGGCCTAGCTCTAATTTTATTATGCCCCCTTGCTCTAGACTGCAATACCAGAGGAAATAATTTTTCTGTGTCGACCCCATTAAATCCTTTGATCATTTTGAATACCTTGATTAGGTCACCCCATCAACCTTCTAAACGCAAGGGATTGCAAACCAAGCTTATGCAACTCATAATTTAACCCTTTAAGCCCTGGTGGCATTGTGCTAAACAGTGTGGGATCGGTGCTGATAAACAAGATTCAAAAAGCTCTCATGAAGGCCTAATGTGGTACTAAGCCATAGAGACCAGATGGTCACAGGATGGGTCACCAGTCCAGGCTCAATTAGCTGATCTCAGCCAAGGCAACAGTTGGGGAAAGGTTCTCCCTTCCTGGTTCTCCAGCTGCTAGGAAGTGCACAGATATACAGCCAATGAGTTCAGGGTCGAGCTTAGCTGTGATGCCCTGTGTGGTCAAATAGCCTGCTAACATTCACACATGTAGAACACCACTTGAGCAAGACACCCAGAGGGCTATCAGTGTCAATGGAACAGCACCCCAGCGAGAGTCAGCACCTTCAGGAGCAGATGGGAGAAAATTATATCAAAAGTATTAATATATCATTTTAATTTAATTATATTAATATATAATCCACCGACAGGGGGTCGGTAACCAGAGGACACAGATTTAAAATAATTAGCAATAAAGCCAGGGGGAAGAGAGGAAAAGAATTCTTTTTTTAAACTCAGCAAGTTATGATCTGGAATTCACTGCCTGAAAGGGTGTGGAAGCAGATTCAATAGTAACCTCCAAAAAGGAATTGGATCTCTATTTTAAAAAAGGAAACATTTGCAGGGCTGTGGCAAAAGAGCAGGGGGAGTGGTTCTAATTGGTAACTCTCAGAGCCGGAACAGGCACGATGGGCCGAATGGCCTCCTTTGATGCCGTATGATTCTATGAGTCTAGGATATGGGTCTACTCCTTAAAGACAGAGTGCTATTTTCCAGAAACTGCCACGCTTGCTTCAAATGAACTTTGTAATGTACCATGTGAGCTCCCACTGAGGAGAGACATGGATTAAAGAATGTTCATCACCAACTGTTCAAAGAGATTTATTGACCAAAATTAGGCTTACCTGGCAATATAATCCCACTTATCAACGTCAATCCCATTTACTTTATTGGCGACGATTTCGTACAGAAAGCTCTTCTCTTTAGGCCGACCTTTGTATGGCCACTGAAAAGACAAGATACCAGAGTTAGCTATAAAAAGCAGCTCACAGGTCAGAGTGAATATTGAGAACCATCACTTGGGCTCTTCCTCCTTCCCTCCACCTTCAATCTCCACACAATGTACAAGTGCAGCTGAAATGAGATAACTCGGCCAGTAGGCCAGAGACGAGGCTGAGCTCTACCGTACCATGCTGGATCAGGATGTGCCACTGCACTTCACAGAGCAGATTGCCAACACTTGGTCCGTTTCCCCCATACAAACCAACCCATTAGCACTGCTGGCCTCCAATTTTACCAGTTCCTTCCTTTACACCCCCTCTCCTAACAGAGATCCATGTTGGGGCATGGCCCATGGGCACTGGTAGTGGTCTGGTACCTCGCCCAAGTAACCAGCCTTCATGCAAGCCTTGACAACAAGCTTCAGCAGACTATTCAGCTGTGGAAGGCATCACGGCGAAGCCTCTTCTCATCTTCACCCAACATCACGCATGCATACTTTCAACCAAGAGTCACTGGACACCACACAGAAGCTGAAACTCTGGCTAATCTTTCCCCTTCTGAGCCCAGAGATGCGGAAGCCAATTGTGGCACCCCCTAACTTTTTCTTTAAATTCATTCTCAGGGTGCAGGTGTCACTGGCACGGCCGGCATTTATTGCTCATCCCAAGTTGCCCTGAGAAGGTGGTGGTGGGCCACCTTCTTGAGTCACTGTGGTGAAAGTGGTTTTGATTGCCCTCTGAAGTGGTCTAGAAAGCCAGTTAAGAGTCAACCATGTTGGTGTGGGACTGGAGTCACATAGGGCAGACCAGGTAAGGACGGCAAGTTTCCTTCCTTAAAAAGGACATTAATGAACCAGTTGGGTTTTTCAAAAAGCTTCATGGCCACTGTTTCTGATAAAAGCTTTTTATTTCTACATTTTTTAATAAACTGAATTCAAATTCCCAAACTGCCATGATGGTATTTGAACTCACATTCTCTGGATTACTGGTCCAGTAACGTGACCTCTACAGCACCGTGTACCCTTTTCATCCCATTATTGTTCAGCTAATTCAGCACAGAGCAGGGATTGAACCTACGACCTCCCGATTCTGTATGGCTCAGTTCCACAATCGTGAATTGCATTCATCATCCGGGCCTTTCCACTTCTATTTTTAAATAAAGCCCACGGCACCATCACTGGGTGCACAAGACAAAAAAAAACAACCGCAGTATGGGTTATAAATCTTTTGATAACCAGTTACCTCTCACGTACCATCTCTCCTCCCTATCCCTTGGCTGAATGTTGTCACTTACCACCGAGCCCGTCGCACTGCAGCCCTCTCCATTACTCGTTGCCTCAGTTGTTGGGCCTCCGATCTGCTCCTTGATAAATACAAGATCCTCTGGTAACACCAGGCCGTGGCTCTTGAGAACCACTTCTAGCCCATTGGACGAGATCAAGTGCTCAAACATAGCCAACGAAGCATCCTCGTGCTTTGTTCAATTGCAAAACAGATGAGAAAGATTGGGTCATCATTCTAAGCTGATGAATCACAAATGACATTAACAAGAGTAAAGGCACACATTTACTGCGACACAGAACACCCCCCCCCACTCTCTGGTAACACAGTCTGGGATTCTCAGCTACACAGACCTTTGTCTGAATCCCTGTGAAACGTTCATTCTCTGGCCCCCCCCCTTGGGGTCAAATTACCTGAAGGAGCATGGGAATACTGGCCATCAGCACCATTCCTCGGGTAATGGAAATGTTTCCGAGAGTTTAACCAGGAGGAAAGGAGTGGAAACCCAGCAGGAAAAGAGAGGGAGTGGGGTGCAGGAAAACCAGAGTCAAACAAAAAGGGTTCTTTTAGGGCCGGGATCTTGCGCCACTCCACTAAAGAACTGGGGCAGCCGTACTGTGGAGATCTTGAGAGGTGGAGTTTCTCCTGCTATATGTGGATTTCATGGTGTGGGGAAGAGATGGAAGGTTTTGTTAAAATGTTCACGTTGAGTTGAAAGCCAATTAAGATAATGTGTGCTCAGGATTGCAATGTTTTTCTACTTTTTGCACCCAGCATCAGCAACAAGCACTTTCAAGTCACACAACAACTTGCATTTATAAAACACCTTTAACGTAGTAAAAAGTCCCGAGGCATTTCACAGGGACGTAATCAGACAAAATGTGACACCAAGCCACATATGGTCAAAGAGGTAGATTTTAAGGAGCGACTTAAAAGGAGGAGAGGTAGAGAGGCAGAGAGGTTTAGGGAGGGAATTCCAGAGCTTAGGGCCTTGACGGCTGAAGCCAATTGTGGAACGAAGGAAATCGGGGATGAGCAAGAGTCCAGAAATGAAGGAGCACAGAGATCTCGGAGGGTTGTAGGGCTGGGGGAAGTTACAGACATAAGGAGGGGCGAGGCCATGGAGGGATATGAACACAAGGATGATCGAGGCGTTGCCGGACCGGGTGCCAATGTAGGTCAGCAGGCACAGGGGTGATGGGTGAGCGGGACTTGGTGCGAGTTAGGATACAGGCAGCAGAGTTTTGGATAAGTAATCTAATTCCCACCGATCTTCCTCAAAGATATTTCCCTGTTAATAAGATCAAGACGTCCAGTTCACTGCAATGTCTCCTGTAACACTTGGGATTACTCAGACTCTACAAGTAGCATTACCTGCCATTTCAAATCTTTTCGAGTAAGAGGGATAAAACTTCCATCAAACATGTGCGAAAATGGCCCGTGACCTGGGAAAACAAAGGCAAATTTTTAAACCTATTGTATGCGGCAAGATGGTGGTTTTAAAAAGTTGTTTAGTCTGACTTGAGATGTTAATATTCTGATGTTATCATCTTGGCTAGACCTTATGTTGATTTAGTCCGAGCTATGGAGGAATGTTGTTATTGCTGAGTGGAAGACTCAAGTTTGAACCTTGTTCCTATTTCAAATTCCCCAACTACACACATTTCACAGGCTCCATGGGGTCATCTAGCCAGGGTTTGAAGGACAGAGTAAATAGAGAGGTCCCTTTCCACTGCATTTGAGCACCTTAGTGGCAATTGTCCTGTCACACCAACAATTGGTGGGACCAACGTTCCATTCGTTGGCTTAACATAAGGCTGCCAAAAATGCTTTGCGTGTACATTAATAGGGGTATGGTCACGTATACAGGGACATAAACCACAAACACCTTTAAAAGAGATTCGATGAAGAAAAATTAGTGGCTGCTAAAGTATATGTGGAGGCAGGCAATGGAGTCTGTGGCCAAGTGCTAGGGCAGCACAGTACCTAATTCCCTGCTTGATGGGTGGCAAGGTGGACAGGCAGAAGGTTTGGCACTCCAGAGGACAGCCATGCAACATGCCTGGCAGCAAGTTGCAGTAGTGGGCATGAGAGGGTATTTCTGGATGAGTCACGGGGTCAGGTGAGGAGGAGTAATCGGTGGTGGAGGAGGGGGAAGTAGGAACCTTTAGGACACCAATGACCTCCTGTACAGTGGAGAACCTTCAACACATGGACTGCAGCGGTTCAAGGAGGCGGCTCACCACCACCTTCTCAAGGGCAATTAGGGATGGGCAATAAATGCTGGCCTTGCCAGCGAAGCCCACATCTCATGAACGAATAATATAAAAAAATTAATTGGGCATGTTGTACTCCTGATGCAGGTCAGAACCAAAAGGAGATGGAATAGCATCAGTCACTCGTTTCATAAAACTGCGGACAGCACATTGGTTGTTGATGCAGATGATACCTGTGCTACTATAATGAGGAAGAGTCTAAAAAAGATTGAGTGCACGGATAACTTTGCCTGCCACAAACACAACTGTCTCTCTGGTGCAAGTGCAGATCTGCAAGTGGTTCTACGCTGACTCAGAGCCTGAGGAACCAGTCCGTTACAATTAGTCGCCAGCCGACGTGGGTGAAGTTAACAGCAGGCGCTGGCAGTCTAGCTCTGGTGTCTGCCAATCTCCTCAACATGCCTTCTTTTAACGAGTACCATTTAAAGCATTAATCACAGAATCATACAGCACAAAAGGAGGCCATCCGGCCCATCGTGCCTGTGCTGGCTCTTTGAAAGAGCTCTCCATTAAGTCCCACTCCCTTGCTCTTGGCTTTCAAAGCAACCCCCAGTATTAAGATAACAACGACCTGCGATAGAGAGTGGGCAGTAATGCTGCCAGTCTCCACTTCCCAAACTGCACGGTCGCTGGTTGGGCATCTTACATAGAAACATAGAAAATAGGAGCAAGAGTAGGCCATTTGGCCCTTCGGGCCTGCTCCGCCATTCAAAATGATCATGGCTGATCGTCTAACTCAATACCCTGTTCTTGCTTTTTCCCCATATCCCTCGATCCCTTTAGCATTAAGAAATATATCTATCTCCTTCTTGAATACATCTATTGATTTGGCCTCCACTGCCTTCTGTGGTAGAGAATTCCACAGTTTCACCATCCTCTGAGTGAAGAAATTGCTCCTCATCTCGGTTCTAAATGGCACACCCCGTATCCTGAGACTATGACCCCTGGTTCTGGACTCCCCAGCCATCGGGAACATCCTCCCTGCATCTAGTCTGTCTAGTCCTGTTAGAATTTTATATGTTTCGATGAGATCACCTCTCATTCTTCTAAACTCTAGTGAATATAGGCCTAGTCGACCCAATCTCTCCTCATACGTCAGTCCCAGGAATCAGTCTGGTAAACCTTTGTTGCACTGTCTCCATGGCAAGGACATCCTTCCTCAGATAAGGAGACCAAAACTGCACACAATACTCCAGATGTGGTCTCACCAAGGCCCTGTATATCTTCAGGCTGAAACACCCTTTACCTTCTAGACTGACAGCTGGACAAGGTGGAAAGAATAAGTCAACATAAACACGTCTGCAAGGTGCCACCCTCAAGAACACTTTGCATTACTCCCAAAGACAGTTTTCCTTTTGCTGTATCGAGGGTTATTTACTGGTTAAATGGTCAACTTTCCCTCTTATTTTGAGTTGGTGCAACTCACATAGGATATGTGCATGGGAGGGCCTCACCACCACTCGCATTTAAAGTGACTTTGTACAAAATTTGGAAGAGAGTCAACTGCTTGAATTCTTGTTGCTATAGCCACTGAATTTTCTAAGACATGAAGTGAGATACAAATAAGGGGCAGACATTTTAATTGTTTGCTGGAAGGTTAGCCCAACTGGTGGTGGGGGGAGGAGGATAGTGCTAAAGGTTAACCATGTGTTATATTTTGCTAACCTCGAAGTCTGTCCCAGTATAAAACCGCACCTCGAATCTTGTAACAGACCTAGGCTATTCTACTAATCAGCATTTCACAATGCTCCGCAAAACCAATCACCGCAGTAAAGGAGGTTTTTTTAAAAATTCATTCGAGGGACGTGGGCATCGCTGGTAAGGCCATCATTTATTGCCCATCCCTAATTGCCCTTGAGAAGGTGGTGGTGAGCCGCCTTCTTGAACCGCTGCAGTCCGTGTGGTGAAGGTTCTCCCACAGTGCTGTTAGGAAGGGAGTTCCAGGATTTTGACCCAGCGACGATGAAGGAACGGCCGATATATTTCCAAGTCGGGATGGTGTGTGACTTGGAGGGGAACGTGCAGGCGGTGTTGTTCCCGTGTACCTGCTGCTCTTGTCCTTCTAGGTGGTAGAGGTCACAGGTTTGGGAGGTGCTGTCGAAGAAGCCTTGGCGAGTTGCTGCAGTGCATCCTGTGGATGGTACACACTGCAGCCACAGTGTGCCGGTGGTGAAGGGAATGAATGTTTAGGGTGGTGGATGGGGTGCCAATCAAGCGGGCTGCTTTGTCCTGGATGGTGTCGAGCTTCTTGAGTGTTGTTGGAGCTGCACTCATCCAGGCAAGTGGAGAGTATTCCATCACACTCCTGACTTGTGCCTTGTAGATGGTGGAAAGGCTTTGGGGAGTCAGGAGGCGAGTCACTCGCCACAGAATACCCAGCCTCTGACCTGCTCTTGTAGCCACAGTATTTATATGGCTGGTCCAGTTAAGTTTCTGGTCAATGGTGACCCCCAGAATGTTGATGGTGGGGGATTCGGTGATGGTATTGCCGTTGAACGTCAAGGGGAGGTGGTTAGACGCTCTCTTGTTGGAGATGGTCATTGCCTTGCACTTGTCTGGCGCAAATGTTACTTGCCACTTATCAGGATGCTGTTCAGGTCTTGCTGCATGCGGGCACAAACTGCTTCATTATCTGAGGGGTTTCGAATGGAACTGAACACTGTGCAATCATCAGCAAACATCCCCATTTCTGTCCTTACGCTGGAGGGAAGATCATTGATGATTAGGCCTAGAACGCTGCCCTGAGGAACTCCTGCAGCAATGTCCTGGGGCTGAGATGATTGGCCTCCAACAACCACTACCATCTTCCTTTGTGCTTGGTATGATTCCAGCCACTGGAGAGTTTTCCCCCTGATTCCCATTGACTTCAATTTTACTAGGGCTCCTTGGTGCCACACTCGGTCAAATGCTGCCTTGATGTCAAGGGCAGTCACTCTCACCTCACCTCTGGAATTCAGCTCTTTTGTCCATGTTTGGACCCACGCTGTAATGAGGTCTGGAGCCGAGTGGTCCTGGCGGAACCCAAACTGAGCATCGGTGAACGGGTTATTGGTGAGTAAGTGCCGCTTGATAGCGCTGTCGACGACACCTTCCATCACTTTGCTGATGATTGAGAGTAGACTGATGGGGCGGTAATTGGCCGGATTGGATTTGTCCTGCTTTTTGTGGACAGGACATACCTGGGCAATTTTCCACATTGTCGGGTAGATGCCAGTGTTGTAGCTGTACTGGAACAGCTTGGCTAGAGGCGCAGCTAGTTCTGGAGCACAAGTCTTCAGCACTGCAGCTGGGATGTTGTCAGGGCCCATAGCCTTTGCTGTATCCAGTGCACTCAGCCGTTTCTTAATATCGCGTGGAGTGAATCGAATTGGCTGAAGACTGGCTTCTGTGATGGTGGGGATATCGGGAGGAGGCAGAGATGGATCATCCACTTCTGGCTGAAGATGGTTGCAAATGTTTAAGCGTTGCCTTTTGCACTCACGTGCTGGACTCTGCCATCATTGAGGATGGAGATGTTCATGGAGCCTCCTCCTCCTCCCGTTAGTTGTTTAATTGTCCACCACCATTCACGACTGGATGTGGCAGGACTGCAGAACTTTGATCTGATCCGTTCGTTATGGGATCGCTTAGCTCCGTCTACAGCATGCTGCTTCCGCTGTTTAGCATGCATGTAGTCCTGTGTTGTAGCTTCACCCGGTTGGCATCTCATTTTTAGGTAAATCAGGTGATAAAGTTAGTTTCACATTGAATAGGAATGAATTGTGATTTGGTTTTACACCCTTCTCCCTCCTCCTCCTCCTCCTTTCCCAAAGCTATTGACTCTTGCTGGGCTTCTGCAGGCACCAACAAAGGTACAATACTTCACTCAAGATGCCATTCTTCATGAATGAGCCATTACAGTCAGTGCCAGCAGGATATTTGCCAATGGAGGGCATCGCAACTAAGCCCAATCCTACCCTCACTTGACGTGTGCACTTTCCGGCAGGAATCGCTGGATATCAGTCAAGAACGACGGCTGAACAGCCTCCTACTGTGCTGTAAGATTCTATAACTGGTTTGGGGAGGGGCGGGTGGGGGGGGGCGGAGGGAAGAGGGATAGCACTAAAGGTTATCAATTTGTTATATTTTGCTAACCTTGACGTCTGTCCCGGTATAAAACCACACCTTAACTCTTGTAACAGGGCTAGGCCACCCTACTAATCGGTGTTTCACAATGCTCCACAAAACCATGCAATCATAAGCAATCACCACAATAAAGGATATAAAAAGTTATTTTCACACTTCCTAGGAATGGATAGCAATTTGATTCTACACCCTTCTACCTCCTCCTTTCCCAAAGCTATGAATTTTGCCCAGGGACACTGAAGCCTCCAACTTCTACCCTCGTTGAATTAGCTAACTCAGCAAGACTGGGAATCGAACCTGGAACCTTTCGATCTGTACAACCTACTGTTACACCAGGTGATGCCTTTACCCATTAGGCCGTTTGGGTAGGAGACTTACCTCCCCGTTCATTTTGAACCCAGGCCTTGAAGCAAATAAATGTTATAACCTTGATTAAAAAAAAAATCCATGGAGGATCCTGCTCGACCAGCCCCTACAGATCTGCACACTCACCCAGATCGTGGCAGAGTCCTGCAATCTGCACACACAGAATGTCCCGATGGCTAATCCGAAGTTCCGGTTGTCGCTCAGACAGTGCTTTTACCAACTGGCCAGCTAGGTATCCCACACTGCAGGGCAAACAGAGAATAATTTAACAAGGGCGTACAATTCTTTATACGTCAACTGTTTTGGGGTTGTTATACAGCGCCTTTCACAACCTCATGACATCCCAAAGCACGTTACAGCCAATGAAGTACTTTTGAAGTGCAGTCAGGAATGTAGGAAAACGGCAGCCAATTTACGCACAGCAAGGTCCCACAAACAGCAGTGAAATAATGAGGTGTTGATGTTGGTTGTTTTCCTCAGTGAAAATTATTTTCTAGTTATAGTTTTTTTTTTACACACCTGATTTCTTGCAAATAAAGTAAACAATTGACAGCGCCCCAGTTAAAACTACTCAGCTGTGGTTCAGAGGGTAGCACTCTCAAACCCACAACCTTCTCACTCCGAGGCAAGTCCCACTCCAGAGGCTGGAGCACAAAAATCTAGGCTGACACTCCAGTGTAATTTCTGAGGGAATGCTGCACTGTCAGAGGTGCCATCTTTCGGATGAGACATTAAACAGAGGCCCTCTCAGGTGGGTGTAAAAGGTTCCATGGCACTATTTCAAAGAAGAGCAGGGGGGTTCTCCACGGTGTTCTGGCCAATATTTATCCCTCAACCAACAACAACACCTCATTCTTTCGCTGCTGTTTGTGGGACCTTGCTGTGCGCAAATTGGCTGCCGTGTTTCCTACATTCCTGACTGCACTTCAAAAGTACTTCATTGGCTGTAAAGTGCTTTGGGATGTCCTGAGGTTGTGAAAGGTGCTGTATAAATGCACGTTCTTTCGTTTACTGATGAGCTACGAATGCGTGTACATTGCCTACGATCATCAGCATGGAAGACTGGATGTGTGTGAAATCATTACATCTGATCTTGACAGTTATATGTATGTTTTTGTAAAGCCCTTGAAGTGTAGGCCTGGATCTATCTTTACAGATCTGCAATGTTTAAATCCAGGGGAATCAACATAGTAAACCTGGGTCCAAACCTCCTTATGAGATATTAGCTTTCCATATGCTCGGCACGTTACAAATCACTTCACAGCTAAAGGATTACTTTTGAAGAATTGTCACTGTCGTTTCGAAGGCAATCGCAGCAACCAATTTGCACACAGCAAGGTCCCACAAACAGCAATGAGATGAATAACCAGTTTACCTGGCTGAGGGGTGAATGCAGAGCAAGGCACCAGGGGAACTTTTGGCTCTTGGACGGGGCCTCGGTTTAACGCCTCATCCAAAAGACAGTATTTCCCAGTGCAGCACTCCCGCAGTACTGTACTGGAGCATCAGCCTGGATTACCTGCTCAAGTCTCTGGAGTGGGGCTTGAACCCACAACCTTCTGACTCAGAGGTGAGAGTGCTACCATTGAGCCAAGCTGACAAAATAGGGCTGTGATTTCAGTTTCCACGTACTCCCACATCCTGTTCCACTTACGCAGCCTCAACCATCAAGAAATATTCCTAAATATGTATTCTTTGGACAAAGCATTGTGCTATATTTAAAGAAATAGTTACTAGAAATGACCATGATTGTGGGACTCTGATTCAATCAGACTCATTCTAATAGACCCCACCAAAAAATGTTAAGAGTGAAACAGCATTTATATAGTGCCTTTAACATAGTAAAACGTCCCAAAGTGCTTCACAGGAGCGTTATCAGACAAAATTTGACACCAAGCCACATGAAAAGAGATATTACAACAGGTGACCAAAAGCTTGGTCAAAGAGGTAGGTTTTAAGGGGCATCTTAAAAAGGTGAGAGAGAGATGGCGAAGTTTAGGGAGGGAATTCTGGAGCTTGGGCCTTAGACAGCTGAAGGCACTGTCATTAATGGTGGAGCGATGAAAATTGGTGATACACGAGGCCAGAATTGGAGGAACGCAGAGTTTTCGGAGTTGTAGGACTGGAGGAGCTAACAGAGATAGGGAGGGGCGGTGGCAACGGAGGGATTTGAACACAAGGATGAGAATTTTAAAATCGAGGCATTGCCGGACCGGGAGCCAGTGAGCACAGAGGTTATGGGTGAACGGGACTTGGTGCGAGTTTTGGATGAGCTAAAGGTTATGGAGGGAGGTAGAAGTGGGGGGCCAGGCAGGAGAGCATTGGAATAGTCGAGTTTAGAGGTAACAAAAGCATGTATGAGGGTTTCAGCAGCAGATGGGCCTATAATATACTGTAAGCCCCATATGTTATGGCAATATGTTTTTTTGTCATTACAATTTGAAGCAGCAACTTGTAATTTGAACAGCCATCACACATCAGCCCTCAGTTGAGAGGGTGGGGCTCTGATGTATGGTTATCTACAGTGCCCTAACTAGAGAGCGGACAAATTTTACACAATGATTAAAGCAAATTTAAAGTCCAAACGGAAAAGGCAAGGAACAACTCAAACAGATTGCTGGAGCTAATTCACAATCCTCCCCTGGATAAAAGTCTGACAAACCAATAGTCCGATTTGGAGACATCACTGAACTGGGTCAAAAGTTCACCTCATTCAAATCCTTGCCCTCTCTCAATACAGCAATTCATCCAGTCATTAGCCTACTACAAAACTCATACCACACAGTGGTCGACGAGCATCAGTCCCTCTCTAATATGAATGGGTCTTTGAGTGGAAGTCAGACAATATATTTTCACACAGTCAATGCAAGGTTCTTTTCAAACTGGAACCAACACACAACTGATAACCATGCTCAAATTGTTCGGCACTCAGTTAGCAGATCTCACCCAAAATGCTGGGGGGGGGGGGGGGGGGGGGGGGCAGTGCAATCGGATTCAGTGTCCCTTGGCTTTACAGACTGGGAGGGGGGGAAAATAAAGAGGGGGAGAAAAATCAGGGTTCCTGGTCACTTTCCAGCAACCTCCGCTGCAAACACACAAGTGGACGCTGGACAGGGATTTGGCGGCAACGCTCCCACAGTCCAGAAGCCTGTCGACATTCACCACGTGGGTTCACGTGAAAAAATGGCTACTTGGGCGCGAGGTACTGGAGGGCCACCATCAACCGTGGGACCGTGGACCCTGCATTGGGAGGAAGAATCATCGGGGGGGGGAAAAAAGTTAACAGAAGAAATGACCTCAATCTGCTTCCAAATTTGATTTCTAGAATGCCTTCCCGAGTTCTTACCCTATGGAGTGTTCAAATCTGTTGTGAGAAGCTCCAGAAAACACAAAGTACGTCCCACCGAGCTGCTTGATGAAGCGCAGTCGCTGGAACTGTGGTGTGTCAATGATTCGGACGAGGAGTGGGTGGATCTCAATGTGTCCGTGGATTGGGTCATTGAAGACCTACAGAAAAATTGAAAGATGTCTTTTCACATCATATTACAGGATTACAAGTGTGGGCATGTACATTACATTCCATACACAGGTATCTCTATTACTTACTTAGCAACTTGCAGACACTGGCCATGAAATTATTGGCACAACCTCGTCCTCAACAGAGTATAGTTGATGCAGTACAGCAGTCTCTTCATTCATACCCCCCCCCCCCCCCCCAATCTTTTACCAGGTTTATCAAAATGGCTACCTACTCCAAACATTGCAGTCAACTTAGCTGTGAGCCAGACAGTCCGATAGACAACCAATGCCCAGAGACTAGTCAATTTCCCCTTCAAATGTGTTCTCCTACCTTTACATCAATCGGGTTCTGCCAGAGCGCAGAAATACAGTTGATAAGATTTAGTCGTTCTCCAAGAGTGCTGGAAAGAAGAGAACAAAGTAGCAACTGTAACAGTCATCTCATAACCAATCTTTGCTTATAAATGAGGAGAAGCTGATTCTTGGCAAAATATGCCCCACACATCCATTTGGAATTGATTACATACATCACCAAGTCTGTCTACTTGCCCCTTCCTTCTCTCCACCCTCAAAAATAGTACTGCACCAATGACTGACAGAAAACTAGGAAGTGAAACTCACGTTCACTGCATTAAAAAAAATCTCCGGTACACAAGGCTGGATGTTAGTGCAGTGTCGTGATACAGTGTTTCATCCCTTCGCAGGAACAGGAGTAGGCCATTCAGCCCCTCAAGCTTATCCCGCGAAAGTGGGTTATAACACACCCCAGACTGATGGATGGAAAGAGATAATGGGCACAAGGAATCTCCCTTAACCATCAACCCCTGCCCCGAGATCAGCTTCCCTTTTAAAAATGTATTACCTTGAGAAGTATAGAATTTCCCCAAAACAAGGGGGAAAATGGGAGTCTGTTTACGATCACCTGCAGTTGGAGCAGCACCGCGTACTTTTAAATAAACACAATTAATAAACATCGCATGTTGAAATAGCTCAGAATGCATAATGGGGTAAATTTTGGAATGAAGTAATGCAAGTAGGCTAATGTGGCAGACACTGGGATACTCCCTGGCACAAGGAAATGTAAATACGAAGGAAGACGTGTAAAATTGGGACTGTTTTTGTTACAGGGCAATTTGAGAGAGAGGTGTTTAAAGTTATGAATGAATGGGACAGCACAAGTAGAAACAACACTGTTTCCAGTGATTGAGGGAATATGGAGAGAAGAGTAAATGGAAGAGATTCAACAGAGAGCGGGAGAAACTTTTTTTCTTTTGTATGCAGAGGGTTCTGAGGCAGTTAGTGATTGAAAACAGCTAAGATAGGTGGTTGATGGCAAGGGGAACAAAGTGATATGGGAACAGGGCTACTGCTTGTGTGAAGGCTAAACACGGACTGTTTGGACCAAACGACCTGTCTCCCTCCGTGTTATCATTTCTACGTTACTGCATACATCAACTGCAATGAGATAAATGGCCAGTTAATTTTGTTTTGAGTGTACATGTTGGCCAGGACACCAATAGAATCCCTTCTCCTCTTAACATAGTGCCAGGGGAACTTTAACATCCACTTGAACTAGTAGAACAAGGAGGACGTTGGTCTAACAAACCATCTGATAGTTGTCACCGCCGTACTCCCCAACTCTGCCTTACCGTCAAGAGTGCTACCAACGGAGTTAAGCTGATGCACAGCTTTTCCACACAAACTTGGTTGTTTTATTTTAGGGAGGAGAAAGGAGAAAAAAATGGCTATTGTACTTATAGAATAAGTTGTACCGCTAGATCGCAAAATATTCAATTTGCAAACCGAGGTCCACGTGTGCAGATGAGCACAAAACACAAAGATGAGAATTCCAGCTTTCTGCCCATCGCCTGTGATTCTGGGGAAACACCTACTTAGAAATAACAATCCTCACATACAGATAATCACACAGTGCCCCGAGCTCACATACACAAAGTATTCTCCATTGCTACAATTCCTTCACTTACCGCACTCCTAGCTGTTCCAAATTGGATTCCGTCAGATAGGGCAGCGCAATGCCAGATATCTCTTGACCTGGAGAAAGAGGGTGGGAAAGTGAAACATGAAGCAGTATTCAATGGAAATCATTCTTGCACACCTGTCAGGTCCTACCAAGCGCTGTAGACAGCAAGTTATCAAGAGGAAACGATAGCACGGAGGGCAAAAAATTAAGGGAGGCAGGAGAGTTGGGGAAAATAATTCAGGCTGCCCAAAAGGTTAGTTGCAGCCGTCACTATGGAAAAAGGTAAACTGCCCGAGACGCCAACAAAACTGGAGAATAGGGAGCAGAAAGAGTAGGGTGTGGAAGAACGGGGAGAGCTACAGGGAAGAGAGAGAGCAGGCACTGGTGGAAGGAAGGAAGATAGTCAAGTTGAAAACATTAAGTTTTTAAATGTTTGTTATGTAATATAAAATAAATAGTATTTAACTTACGTGTGGTCAGCTGAAGAGAAAAAAAAACGGTTTGCTTTTGCACCATTTTTAATAAATACTAGCAAGTCTCCCCTGGCAATGCACACAGCAAGTCAGAGGTTACACTGTAACCATCAAACTGTTCATCTTCATATTCTGAAGTAAAAGCAATTGATAGTAGTTTTGAGCTGAAAGTTTTACACAAAAAGCTTAAATTCATCTACCAGCTGGTTTTCGAAAACTAAGAAACTCAGAAATCCTGTTGCAAGCTAAGGAAACATCTGCTTTCACTTCAAAGGGGAAAAAGATCATTCAGTGGAATTCTGTTCACGGGGGCTGCAGCAACCTGGGGACTGCAGGAGAGGTGCCTTCGTTCAGCTGACAGAACGAGGACTCGAAAAATGGCAACGTCAAACCAGGCTTTTGAGTAAAAACATATTAATTGTAAGGGTATAAAAGACAATTCATGGCTCAGTTTAATTATATCATCATGAAATATGTACCATGTCATCTGGTTGCTCTTCCTGATTCCTGATAGTTCAAAAGTTGGGAACTGTTTTTATTTCAGCTAATCAAAAAGTGTACTGCTGGAGTGTGACGCAATGGACATGAAATGTGTTTATAATATACGGATATTAATCATCTTCTGAAGTAATCTAGGCACTTAGTAGAACCTTGGATCTGGAATGTTTTGAAAAATTGTGACTAATGCATCTGCAATTTTCTCAACTATTTATGTTAATACTCTAGGGTGGAAAGCATTGGGGTGCAGAGTGTTCCATCATTTTCTCCATTACCATTTTTAAAATATTAAATCCACTAAATTCTTCCCCTTAACTTATTTTTAGGTTCCCTTGTATCACTGCTATTTTGTCCCCTTCCTCCACTGTGAAAACAGACACAAAAATACTCATTTGACAACTCTGCCATTTCCTTATTGTTGATTATAGTCTTACCTTCATCTGTCTTTGATGGGCCCACATTCCTTTTTTTAAACCACTCTCTTTCTCTTCATATATTTATTAAAAAAAACTTTTGCTGTTAGCATTGATATCCCTTGCAAGTTTGTTTTCATATTCCTTGTTTACTTTCTTTCTATCCCTTTGTTGCTTTTAATAGCTCACTGGATTTCCACTTTTCCTTGCAATTGTGTACGCCTTTTCTATTAGCTTGATAACTGGCTTTTACCTCAATTGTTGACTGTAGTTGCTTAACTACACAAGTGGAGCCTTCACCTTTTGTAGGTACGCACTGCATTTTGCATTGCACCAAATACTTCTTTGAATACTTCCCACAGTTTGTCTATAGGTTTACCAGTTAACAGTTCAGCCCAGTTCACTGCGGTCAGTTCATTTCTCATTCCCTCGAAGTCTGCCGTACTTAAATTTAAAACCCGGGTTTGTGACTCTCCCTTCTCCCTCTCAAATATAACATCAAATTCAATCATGGCGTGGTCCCAACTTGCATGAGGGCTCCCTCCTTACCGTCAGATTGCGCAGCTGCAGGTGCGACTTTGGGGGCGAATTTCCTCACTGCATCGCCCGCTGCACCGCTGTAATTTCAGCAGAGGTCCGGTAACGCACGTAAAACGGGGTTTCGACCCGACCTCCAAAGTTACAGCGGAGCAGGGTGAGAAGCCCCAAAGAAACGTGTCACAGAATGGGGATACCCAAATAAGGAGTCCACAACATACATAGAGCATTCAATATGTTACTAATATTAAACAAGCCATGTCTAACCAAAAAGCAGATGTGGACCACTTGTCAAGAAATAACAATTAATCAGTTACCCTAGAATGACTCAGGAGGACCTCCTGCACGCTTCTGCCTTGGGTTCTGTCAACTCTCCATTTTCTGACTTTTGCCTCTTTTTTTCAAACTTCTGGAACAATGTTTTTTTTTAAATATTAATGCAACGCAAATCCATGCTTTGGATATCTTTAATTGACCAAAGTGAAATTGCAATGGAATTAGGTAATTCTCAGAGGAAGTATCTCTCCTCTTCCTGGCTGGCAGCTTGCATATTGAACTGCTGCAGAGGAAATCCTGCAAGGGCGATGGGGAAAAGAGTGGGGCTAACTGGATAGCTGTTTCAAAGAGCCGGCAGGGGCACGATGGGCCGAGTGGCCTCCTTTGTGTGCTGCATCGTCCTCCGATGCTGTTACTTACCTCTGAACAACTGCTCGAACTTTTCGAACCCATGCTTGCGCAGGAAGCAGCAGACTTCCTCCACATCCCAGTCCCGGTAATGGGATTGCGACTTGTCCAAGTGAAGTCTCTTGTCGGGAGTCCGCTGATAACGGTCAGGGCTCGGCGATCTCGGCCTCTTTCGGCTTTCGCTCATCTTCCTGGCCGCGGTGTGGCTGAGCTGCAAACCCCCTCCTCCTCTCCCTTCCAATGACTGAGATCGCGGTGCAGCAGCAGCGGCGCCTGGGCTACTCATCCACCTTCGCCCTTATTCACTCTGCTCCGCGATTCGCGCCACTCTGACTGCCGACTAGCACACGCCCCGCAGCTGGGTGATTGACAGGCCAGGAAACGGACCGCCCCCCCCTCCCAGCTGATTCCTTCATTGTATCCATTCTCACTGTCAATCAAACGTTCCGCCGCCGCCCCCTTATTTAAAGGCACAGTGCACCGCTGTGGACCCACACGGAGCACAGAAGGAAGCCCCGTTCGGCCCATCGTGCCCGTGCCGGCTCTTTGACACAGCCGTCCAATTAGTCCCCCCCCCCTGCAAATGTTTCCCCTTTCAAGTATTTTGAAGTGGAGATGCCGGTGATGGACTGGGGTGGACAAATGTAAGGAATCTTACAACACCAGGTTATAGTCCCAACAATTTTATTTTAAAATCACAAGCTTTCGGAGATTATCCCCTTCGTCAGGTGAGTGTGTGAATGAGAGGTTCTCAAATCGCATGTCTTATATTAGGCTGGGACACCATCACACCAATCAAAAGGTGTCGTTGGTGTTCAGACAGGTTAGACACGGAAAACAGTAGGTCCCAGTATGCTGAATACACATTGTGTCAAATTACACAGACAGAGAGAAAGAGACCCAAAAGGCAAAGAGAGAGAGAGAGAGAGAATATTAAAAACAGATAACTTTTTTTTCCCCCTTGCTGGTGGGGTTACGTGTAGCGTGACACGAACGCAAGATCCCGGTTGAGGCCGTCCTCATGGGTGCGGAACTTGGCTATCAATTTCTGCTTGACGATTTTGCGTTGTTGTGTGTCTCGAAGGCCGCCTTGGAGAACGCTTACCCGAAGATCGGTGGCTGAATGTCCTTGACTGCTGAAGTGTTCCCCGACTGGGAGGGAACCCTCCTGTCTGGCGATTGTTGCGCGGTGTCCGTTCATCCGACACACGACAACGCAAGATCGTCGAGCAGAAATTGATAGCCAAGTTCCGCACCCATGAGGACGGCCTCAACCGGGATCTTGGGTTCATGTCACGCTACATGTTACCCCACCGGCGAACAAATGTTATCTGTTTTTAATTTATCGGGTCATTTGCTGTCTTTTCTATGTTTCTGCCTCTCTCTCTCTGTTTTTTTTTGGTGGTCTGTATATTCGGAGACCTTGTAGGTAACACCTGTCTGCACACTGATTGCCTTGGCAACGGGCAGTTGAAAAGACTGTCTGTAATAACCAAGTATTGTTCTGTGATTTATAAATGAGAAGGGTTCGAGGATTTCATTTCCACATCGTTCACCTGAGGAAGGAGGAAGCCTCCGAAAGCTTGTGAATTTCAAATAAAATTGCTGGACTATAACTTGGTGTTGTAAAATTGTTTACAATTGTCAACCCCAGTCCATCACCGGCATCTCCACTTCAAAATACTTGTAAGGAATCTTACAACACCAGGTTATAGTCCAACAATTTTATTTTAAAATCACAAGCTTTCGGAGATTATCCCCTTCGTCAGGTGAGTGAATGAGAGGTTCTCAAATCACATATCTTATATTAGGCTGGGACACCATCACACCAATCAAAGGTGTCGTTGGTGTTCAGACAGGTTAGCCACGGAAAACAGTAGGTCCCAGTATGCTGAATACACATTGTGTCCAATTATACAGACAGAGAGAAAGAGACCCAAAAGGCAAAGAGAGAGAGAGAGAGAGAATATTAAAAACAGATAACTTTTTTTTCCCCCTTGCTGGTGGGGTTACGTGTAGCGTGACACGAACGCAAGATCCCGGTTGAGGCCGTCCTCATGGGTGCGGAACTTGGCTATCAATTTCTGCTCGACGATTTTGCGTTGTCGTGTGTCTCGAAGGCCGCCTTGGAGTACGCTTACCCGAAGGTCGGTGGCTGAATGTCCTTGACTGCTGAAGTGTTCCCCGACTGGGAGGGAACCCTCCTGTCTGGCGATTGTTGCGCGGTGTCCGTTCATCCGTTGTCGCAGCGTCTGCATGGTCTAGCCAATGTACCATGCTCTGGGGCATCCTTTCCTGCAACATATGAGGTAGACAACGTTGGCCGAGTCACAGGAGTATGAACCATGCACCTGGTGGGTGGTGTCCTCTCGTGTGATGGTGGTATCTGTGTCGATGATCTGGCATGTCTTGCAGAGGTTACCGTGGCAGGGTTGTGTGGTGTCGTGGACGCTGTTCTCCTGAAAGCTAGGTAATTTGCTGCGAACGATGGTCTGTTTGAGGTTGGGTGGCTGTTTAAAGGCGAGTAGTGGAGGTGTGTGGATGGCCATAGCGAGGTGTTTGTCCTCATTGATGACATGTTGAAGGCTGCGGAGAACATGGCGTAGTTTCTCCGCTCCGGGGAAGTACTGGACGACAAAGGGTACTCTGTTGGTTGCGTCCCGTGTTAGTCTCCTGAGGAGGTCTATGCGATTTTTCGCTGTGGCCCGTCGGAACTGTCGATCGATGAGTCGAGCGTCATATCCCGTTCTTACTAGGGCGTCTTTCAGCGTCTGTAGGTGTCATCGCGTTCCTCCTCGTCTGAGCAGACCCTGTGACAATTGAATCTGCTTCGTTCTAGATCATAACAACTCGCTACGGAAAAAAGTTTCTCAGCTGCCCTCTGGTTCTTTTGCCAATTGTCCTAAATCCGTGTCCCCCCGGTTATCGATCCTCCTGCCAATGGAAACAGTTTCCCTCGATTTACTCTATCAAAACCCCTCATAATTTTGAACACCTCTATTAAATCCCCCCTTGACATTCTCTGCTCTAAAAAGAACAATCCCAGCTTCTCTAGCCTCTCCACATTACATAATTCTCTGGTCTCTCCACATTTTCACCTCTCTCCGCCTGACCCTCCATCTCCCAACCCCCATTCTAGTACAGTAATATAATCACTACGCTACCGTATTCTAAACAGTAAGAGGTGCAGAAGACCCGTGTAAAAGAGCTTTCCACTCCCACAGACAAGCTGCTCTAGTTCTACTATGACAATGACAACTACCTGTTAGTGTGGAAGGTCACCCAGATAAGCAGGATAACATTAACCTGGGCACATACTGCCTACCCTGTCAGCCTCCTCCCAATCATCGGTAGCATGATGGTAGAAATCAGCAACAGCACCATCAAGCAACACCTGCACACCACTAACCTGTTCACCAATGCCAAGACAGCCCAGTAATTGACTCGTGGGCCCCTTCAAATATACGGCCCCAAGCACAGGCAGTGCAAGCTCATGTGGAGTGCTGCTGCTGCAGCTGTTTCTCCTCACAGTGCTCTTGCCTCCGCTCGCCCTTGCCACAAAGCGTGTGTTCTCAGCACAGACTCTAAATCTCCCCAGTAAGCAGGATCAACGCCTCCCTCTCCCCCAACACCCAACACGAGACCTGTTTATTCTGCTCGTCGATAACAGGCGACTGCCAGTGTGTGGTTCGATCTGACCTCAGAGCAGATAGAGGACAAGCAGGTGAGAGTAGTGGTGGGTAAAGTAGCAAATAAGAAAGAAAGAAAGACTTGCATTCACAAAGCACCTTTCACGACCTCAGGATATCCCAAAGCGCTTTACAGCCAATGAAGTACTTTTGAAGTGTTGTAATGTAGGAAACATGGCAACCAATTTGCACACAGCAAGGCCCCACAAACAGCAATGAGATAATGACCAGATAATCTGTTTTAGTGATGATGGTTGTGGAATAAATATTGGCCACTACACCGGGGAGAACTCCTCTGCTCTTCTTCAAAATAGTGCCGTGGGATCTTTTACGTCCACCTGAGAGGGCAGACGGGGCCTCGGTTTAACGTTCCATCAGAAAGACAACACCTCCAACAGTGCAGCACTCCAGTAGAAGAGAGAGATGCCATCGACTGACACTTTCAGGGATGCTAATGACAAATGTGTTTTTGGTTGGACAGTTCCAGAAGCTCTCAGCGATGGTCGAGACACTGGGGGTGATGAACTGGATTCTTTTACCCTTAGTCTGGTTCAGCCAACACTGAGTCAAATACACCTTTAAAGTTCAACACAATTTTATTAGCTGCAGCTAACCTATTCTACAGAATCGATTTCAACTCTGATAGAGTCTTGTCAATCTCATAGAACAGGCAAAATTACATACGAAGATCCATGCAGTTATACTTTTACAGAGAAGGGAGGGACATGATTATCAAAGGTTTAACACCAATCATAAGCTGAGTCTGGGCAAGCCAGGCTGAGTGACATAATGGCCGACCACTCACAGGTATTGTGTACGCCAAGGAAAAGGGAGGCTTCCTCATCTTTGGCTTGGTATGTTTTTCGGCCATGCCTGCAAAGGGTGATCCATTCATTATGCAGCTGCACAAGACCCCTACACCAGAATTCAGCTTCATCTTATCTCTTCACTTGATTAACACAAGACATGCTTATACATAAAGGAAATTAATAATGTAAACAGGCAGTCAAAGAAGAGCTCATTGTTTCTAATTCTAGCTAGCAAAACGGGCTACTTAATTAACCCTTGGTTCTCCACACTGCTACTTTGCTATGGAGGTATCTCACTGAACTACTGAAAGCTTACTACATATGCATTTCATTAGAGGGGGCACCCCGTAGGCATTCTCATCCCCCCCTTTTATCATTTCATGATAACTAATCCTTGCTCACTCAGCAGTTCTGCCTGGGCAGAGCCTCATACTCGGTCACATTCATTTTATTCAATCTATTAAATTCTTCATCCACATCATACTTTGCTACATCATCTGACTCCTTTTTGTCACATACTTTAGTCTGTCTTACAACTAACATCTTTGGGGCATCCTGACCCATATTGGACATCATAGCACAGCGACATTTAAGTAAGCAATAACCTATAAGAATTATAACAACAATTATGACTAGTCCCTGAACTAGCGAAGTCCCAATAGAACTCAGCAATGTTTCATCAATACGCCTTTGTACTCTTATCTGTTCTCAGGAACAGACTCCTTCTAAACATTTCTCAAGTAAGCTGCGAATGTCCTTGGTCAGCTAAACCTATTCATGTTAGTTTGAAAAGGGCTAACATAGTCAAATATCCTATGGTGCTTTATATTTTGTTTCCAGCCTAACTGTATGGTACCTTTCAGATCATTTTATACCTGTGAATTGGGGCCCTCCCCTTTATATCCCTTAATCCAAATTTTCCCTACAATATCCCGTTAGATGCTGTACCTCATCTTAACCAGGTTCCCTTCGTGTTGGCCACCAGTCCGGGTGGAAGAGAGGTAGAGCATCTGATAATCCTATCAAACTATGATTGTCTTCCCTTTTACATGCACCTTACCCCAGCGGGTGCTAATCTCGGTACCATTAAGATGTGTTCTTAGTTGAAACCACAGAGACAATGGGGACATTCTCACCCAGGTTCTGTTTTACTATCTTTGCCAAACCCTTCATCCTCTGCTTACATTTATTACATGTATTGAAAATCAAGAAGCACATTACAACAACTGCACTACGACTAATACATATGAAATTAATCTAATCCAAAGACGGATCTGTATATTCAGTCCCAAATTCCAGAGGTCATCTCACCAAGTGGTGACTTTAATTTGGTCAATGTCATGCTTAATGTTTTTATTGTCCTGTTGTAGGTTATAATAAACCTTCTGGGAGAGGCGTATCTCCATTCGCAATGCTTTCAAGTATTTAGGCAACAAGGGTGTCAGATACCCAAATGTGTCCTGATATTCTTTTAAGTCCTTTTTTGACATTCTCAGAAACTTGTAAGATGGTGAGGTTATGCCGGTGTATCTCTACCAGTTCCTCGGGTCCAATCCGAACCGGGACTTCAGGAATGAAGTCGAATTCTGGACTTAAAATATCACAAGTTAGATTGGCATATTTAAATGTTTTAAATTAGTTGTAACACAGTATTCGCCCTCTCCGGCATATGCCACTTGAGTGGGTTTTAGATCCGCCTCTAGGGCCTCCATGGTACAGTTAATATCCCGATTGGTACCGGTATTGTTAAACCCACACTGTGCTTCTGGGCTGTGTCCAACACTATGTGGACACACAGTGACAGCATGTCTAGTAACACATCCCTCTAATTTTGTTCCAGCCAATCAGCTTAAATCTATGTCCTCTAGTTCTTGAACCCTCTGCTAGGGGAAACAGGTACTTCCTGTCTACTTTATCTGGGCCCCTCATAATTTTGTAATTTTGTATCCATCGTGCGGATCTCTTCTAAGTATTGTTTCTGATGGGAACCTAACCCTGAATTTTGGAAATCCAAATTACTATGTCCCTCTTTACTTTAATTTCAGTCCTTCTGATTGGTACCAGTGTTTCCTGGCTGTTTCACTAATTAGTTGGTTTCTCTATGGACCATGTGTCAGTGCCTTGTTTAAAAGGATTTCTCACTCGCCTGGACCACATTAACCATTTCATGTTGTGCTGTTGTCAAGTAACTGAGCCTGTCTGAGACTCATTCTTCAATGTATCTTCTTCATGTATCTCCGCATACTAGCAGCATATCATAGGAATGAGCTTAGTGTTCTTGGATATTAACTTTCTGCTGGCCAGTCTCTTCTTCCTGATGGTATTTCCGAACGTGTTTTCCATGGCACACATCATATGTCCTGTAGAATTCAGTCCTGTAAAAGCAACTGGTTTGTTTAAAGAGTGGTTGCAATAGCTCACCAGGCCATAGGCCTTTGTAATCATGTTCTTCATCCTGGTCTCCGTTTCAGATGATGGCAACATACATTTGTATCTTTTATGTCCACTATAGCCATTCTTAGGTTTTCAGGTTATCTTATCAAAAAGATCAGGGGTATCTAGAGTGCTTATCTCCCCCTGCGTGGTCCCGATGTCAGGGTAGTGGCCAGGCTATTGAGTGTAGCTTTCTCGTTGTTCATTATAGGCAAGGACACAAATATCTCCATGAGAAAGCTATTAATTTACTATTCTCAACTACACTTTCCTGACTTTCACTAGATTGTATATTTATGCCAGATTGATTTTTTTTAATCATGCCCAATTCAATGACTTTAGAGAAATTCCCATTTGGTGCAATTTCTCTGTTTCTTTACTTTAATTCTCAATCACTTCCTCTCATCCAATTTTACATAACCCATTATATTACCTATCATGAGCCCTGGAGGAACGTTACTGTCCGATACAATATTTACAGTCCGGTCCAATATCCCAAAATGTATTTATTTTACGTAATTTCTTCTTGAACCGCTTTTCATTTCCCAAAATATCCCACTACATTGTGCCCGAGTCCCTTCTATCATTTCACAATTATCCCAACTTGAGAGCAGTATTGTTGGACTGACAGGACTTGTCAATGTAAAATTTTCTTCCCTCTCGAAAAGAATTCTTCCTTGACACACAGCATTCAATAGGAACCATTTAGATTGGACTTCTTTTATTTTAAAATATAATTTGATTATCCCCTTAAATTTTTCTTCTCGAGTGCTTGAATAGCAACTCATATAAATTTTCTTATCAATTCCAATTTCAAAAACAAATTATGTCCAGGCTTTGTGGTTTTATAGTAGAGATGAAGTGCTCGTAATTACTTTTGGATGTAATTCCCATATCTTCCCACCTCGAGCACTCTGTCTCAGAAGACAATAAATGGGTTAAAACAAAACAAATCAAAATGTTTTCAAAAGAAGAGAATCAGGTTGATATCACCACACTGTGACATTTGGTATCTGCTGATGTCTGCAGCTAAAGTCTTAAATCTTTAACACCACTGGATCGTTTCCTGCACCAAATTTCTCCAGCAAAGGTTGCACCGTAACTTTGTAACTACTCTTGGTAATCCTGCACCATCAACACTCACGTGGTCCCAAAAAACCAGGGTCACCTGTTTTAAAAGAAACACAGAAAATCCATTGCGGCTCTTCTTGAGAGCCCAAGTGGTTAATTTGTCAAATCATCATTTATTATTTATTTATCCAAAGGAACAATCCTTTTACCTGAAACAAATTCAGAAAACAAAACAGGAGAGAGAAATTGCCTAGTCTCTCTCTCTCTCTCTCTGGAGCACGCAGCCTGTCTGAAATAAACACTGTCTCTCCCACATACAGATGTACGTAGGACTGCAGACTGGAATTTCTAACTCCAAGTCCTAATCTCTGTGTTTTCAAGATGTACCCACATTAAGCAGATATCATTAGCAGCCGCCTGCTAAGATACGTTATATTCCTCTTTTATTAATTTATTAATGGTTTGGGCATGTGTTTCTAGCACTGTAGCTATCCTTTGCAAATGTATGGTCAGCATTTGATCCCCAGACAATTCCTTATCGGTATTTTCATTTATTTTTTAATATATCTTTAATGCGAGACCCTAAATCTCTGACCTTTTGATCTAATGTTGTCAAATCAATGGTGTTAACAAATGAGGCAAAGGCAGTTGCTATATTACTTATCACAGATCTTTACGTCTCCATATTTGACTATCTCTTTTTACGATGTCCACCTGCATTCCATGTCTCGCTTTGTTTTAACACTTGAGTTAGGAGGTGTTGATATAATTGTTGAATTTTCTTAGCATTCTCAATGCGAGTTATATAATTTGTCAGGGAAGGTCTCCCTTCTTTGGTCAGATCTTGTATTGGAGCTACTATTAGATTCAAATAAAATTGAATAGCCCCAGAACTTGTCGAACTTCCTTATCATACTGTGGCGGGGTAAAACTGATAGGCGTTTAGTACCCTGTGTCAGTACATAGCTCAAGTAATGGACTTCCAATTGTCTAACCTATGCTTTCTTTTCATACGATTTGTTTTACATTCCTTTCTTATCAATTTTTTCTCACTGTAGCATTGTCTGTGTGGAAACTTATATCTCAGTCAATTGTAGCCTTTGGCATTTCCGAGTAATTGGGTCAATTTTAATAGCATAACCTATACCAATTGTTACCTCATGTTCACCTGTGTAATGGTTAGCCTCAGACAGTTCTCAACCGACTGGGTCATTTCTATCTGTTTGAACTGCTCTTGGCATGACAGTCTGGCTTCTTGGGATGGAAGGGGTTAATATTAACTTGCTCTTGTGGTAGGAGTAATTTGATCCTTCTCCCTTTGAGATTAGGTTTCCACCTTCAAAATTTCTCTTCACTCAGGTTTGACTGATTTTTTTTCTCACATTTGTGGATTGCTTTTACACTATATATTTGCACACTATTTTTGAGATTTATTTTAATCACAGTGTTTAATCAATCACAATAGCACAAAATGCTTCGAAGATCAGTTTAATTTATAACTAGAGATCATCCTGCAAATGTAACTTGTAATTCTTTAAATCTGCCTGATATTCTTTTCTTTTACAATTAAACCTAATTTTGTCTTGGTGAATTGAAAACAGATGTCGATGTCCTTGGAAGGGTTAACTCTTCTAACAAACCGACGGAGTCAGATATCAGATTCACGCAGCGTTCTCAGCATACGTCAACGTAATTTTCACATAAATTCTTTTTTTAAAAATTCATACCGGGAAATAACATCTCCCATCGTACATTTTAGTTTATAGTTAGTCTAGTATTTCCAGATTGTTGTAATCAACTTCTGTTTAGGTACTGATCAACCTTCACATGGCTTCGTAAGTTTTATAATTTGCTGTCCAATTCACTTTCTTTTTTTCACATACTTTTAGTGGGTGTGATTATAATCAATGCTCCGAGCTGTTCCAGCTTTCCGACTTTTCCTATCACGGTGATACCAGATAGTTTTTTTTTGTCCCGTTAATAATTTTTTAACCTTTTTTTAAACCGCAGCCAATCACAAGATAAGATTCAAAATGCCAATTTTTTTAGAAGATCCCATGTCTGGAATTTAACATGCTCACATTTTATAAGAACCAGAATTTAATAGGTCACTTAACCTCAATAACTCCAATTTTAATTCATCAATATCAGAATTAAACACAAGACAAAACAGATACATTACACAAAAGAAGAAAACACGAAAGACACAGTAAAAAGGGGGCGTGGCCCACAACACCGACAGAAAAAAACACTGATCAGGACAGGCTTTTTAAAGGGACAGTACGCTGGAACAACAGAACCTTTCTTTTTCGGGTCTCTGTCTTTTAACACATTTTTCTAATCACTTAATTCTATCCATATTAAATGTACCGTCTTTGGGAAAGGGATATTTCTTAGTTTTGGTCCAAATTGACCAAAACTATCAACTCGTCAGTTGTTTCTTTCCCAAAGTTTCTGTACATGTAAGCAGCAGGTGTTCCCTTTGGAGGGATTTTGCTAGCGTTGGCGCCCATGGCTTATAGTTTATACAATAGTTTATACAATCCTCCACACTATAATTACACAACAATCAAGGCCTATCTTTACCATCACAATTCTATACTTGATAATTCAGCTGATTGGACAAGACGTCATGTGTTCTCTACACCTACTTTAACCAGCTCAGGCGTCTGCACTTAGTTGAATCAGCTGACTTACGCAAGATTTTTTTTTCTTGACAGTACTGTCTCCATAAAGCAATTAGTTCTTTGGCTGTGGTACCTCTGTTATTTTCCAAATTAATTCCTGAGCCTTTATGACGGCATCTAGGTTTTTAGTTCCTCCCAATGGCCATTGAACATTCCCCAGTCTTTTTTCAGTCCCCCTGACAATTGTCTAAAGTGTTTCGCCCTGTCCGGATATTTTTCACACAAAGTCTGTAAGGCACTTCCCGGTTCTGCAGTGATGTCCTGACAATTACCCATTTTATCTCTCGTTTTCCTTACTCTTAGTCAACCATTTAACACAACTGTATTGTCGCTACCCAGTCAAGTCAACTGGTTAACACCATCGTATTATCGCCACCCAGTTGCTTACTGGATTTAATTATGGCCCTGACTGCTTGTGCCTCACAATCCTAAGTGCCTTTGTGTCTCTCTACGCCCACTTCAGGGTCCTGATCTTCGCGTGGGGGATCTTCCCTCTTAACAACCGGTCTAAGGCTGCGCGTTTAAGACAGGCACTTCCTTCTGTAGTCGATCAGCACAAGCAATCAGTTCCTGTTTGTTCCCACTCCCCAAGGATTCGAAGTTCCGGTTTATACCCAATTACCAAAGACTCGAACCCTGAGTCAGTGATGTTTGATCACTGACTTATTCAGAGTTCCTGTTTATATCCAATCACCAGGGACTCGAATTCTGACCCCTGACTCAGTGATTTGGATCACTGGCCTCTTCGGAGTTCCTGTTTATATTCAATCAACAGGAATGCGAATTCTGACTCAGTGATATTTATGATCACTGACCTACTGCTTCGAAGTTCCGGTTTATATTCAATTACCCGGGACTCAAAGCCTGACTGAGTGATATTTTGATCACTACGAATACTTCCTCAGTACGCCGACTGAGCCTTAGTGATATTAATCACTAACCTATCTCTGTGTATTCGCCAGACTAAGCTGAATCTCGTAAGGACGCCACACAAGTGTTCGCGATTGGACGATTCGTCGTCAGACTTAACAGATTTAGGAAAGCCGGAATGGTAAAAGAAGGTTTTACTCACCCCGGGGCGCCCTCTCCTTCCTCCGTGTCCGAGACAATGCGCCTCTTACGCCGCGAACTCTCGGTGATCGACCGTTGAGATCCCGGACTGAGCCCCCAAATGATGAACTGGATTCTTTTACCCTTAGTCTGGTTCAGCCAACACTGAGTCAAATACACCTTTAAAGTTCAACACAATTTTATTAGCTGCAGCTGACCTATTCTACAGAATCGATTTCAACTCTGATAGAGTCTTGTCAATCTCATAGAACAGGCAAAATTACATACGAAGATCCATGCAGTTATACTTTTACAGAGAAGGGAGGGACATGATTATCAAAGGGTTAACACCAATCATAAGCTGAGTCTGGGCAAGCCAGGCTGAGTGACATAATGGCCGACCACTCACAGGTATTGTGTACGCCAAGGAAAAGGGAGGCTTCCTCATCTTTGGCTTGGTATGTTTTTCGGCCATGCCTGCAAAGGGTGATCCATTCATTATGCAGCTGCACAAGACCCCTACACCAGAATTCAGCTTCATCTTATCTCTTCACTTGATTAACACAAGGCATGCTTATACATAAAGGAAATTAATAATGTAAACAGGCGGTCAAAGAAGAGCTCATCGTTTCTAATTCTAGCTAGCAAAACGGGCTACTTAATTAACCCTTGGTTCTCCACACTGCTACTTTGCTATGGAGGTATCTCACTGAACTACTGAAAGCTTACTACATATGCATTTCATTAGAGGGGGCACCCTGTAGGCATTCTCAGGGGGAGGGGGTGGTGAAATTGATCTTTGACAGTAGAGCAAAACAGGCAATAGCAAACGGGCAGCCCATTTAACACACTGCACGAATTTCTTTTCCATTAAAGTCAATAGAAAAGAAAATCGGGATGGAGGGCGGTGGATGGAGGGGGGGGCGGAGGGGTTTAACATGGGCTGCAGATTCATTATCGCCTCTTGTTCGAATTCCAAAGATCAATATCAACTTCCCCACACCCATATTTTCAGAGCAGCACTTTGAATGGAGGTCATAACTGAAAGGAAGGGAAAATAGAGATGGGATTTTCTGTACGGAGGGATTAGCGACACTATGCAGCCACTTCCTGTTTTCAGAACCCTCGGTGACGCCAATCCACGCACCTATGTGAACGGATCGGGTGCTCTGATGGCATCACTCCCTCACCCGCGAAGTTCAACCATGAATGGTTTTGATAGCGTAAATAAGGAGAAACTGTTTCCACTGGCAGGAGGGTCGGCAACCAGAGGACACAGATTTACGGTAATTGGCAAAAGAATCAGAGGCGACATGAGGACAAAAAATTTTATGCAGCGAGTTGTTACGATCGGGAACGCACTGCCTGAAAGCGTGGGGTGGAAGCAGATTCAATAGTAACTTTCAAAAGGGAATTGGATAAATACTTGAAGGGGAAACATTTGCAGGGCTATGGGGAAAGGACAGGGGAGCGGGATTGCTCTTTCAAAGAGCCAGCTCAGGCACGATGGGCCGAATGGCCTCCTTCTGTGCTGTATCACTCTATGATTCCATGATTCGATTTATTGAGTTGTTTGCTTGCAATTCATTGTGCTACAATTGATTGAAAAACTACTTTGATTGTATAATTTTAGTGGAATTATTATCACCTTCCTTGATCTCAGGCAACTTGAACAATTAAGTGACACTCTTATTTCTGCCCGCAGCTGGCTGGTACAGCCATACAATGTGACCATTTGTCACGGATGCACTTTTAGAGGCACCCTTCCACTAGGGTTGCTAACCCCCCAGGATTGCCCTGGAGTCTCCAGGAATTAAAGATTAATCTCCAGGATGCTACTGAAAGCAACCTGGGAGAAAAATCAAAGGGGCATTAAAAAAAAGTGGGATTTTTTTTCACTTCCGTTGAACACTTTTGTTTATTAATTATTGGAGATGGAGGGATAAAAGGCTGTTTGACTGACAGTCAAGAATCATCCAATCGGGTAATGAAGAGTCTGTTTGCTTTCCAATTGGCCGTAGGAAGGCGGAGCACCGCGAGGATGGATGTGTCGGGCAACCAATGGCGGGAGCGTGGGGGCGGGGCGGTTGGAGGAGGGAGGTCATGTGGTGAAATCTCCAGGAATACGTCCCAACCTGAGTTGGCAACCCTACTTTCCACATGCGTTCGGTAAAGACAACTACAGGATAAGAAAGAAACGGGAGAAGAAGATGAACAGTGCACAGAGGTGTGCTGAACACCCCCTTATTCAGTTTGATTTTCAAGGTAAAAAACACCTTTCCATTCAATTGACAAATCTGAGTGATACGTGGCGAGAGAGTTCACTTCTTTTACTGTCAATCACTTCAAACAGCCACGTCAGTGCCCCTGAAGACCTCCAAGTTAATGAAGCCTCAGTACCCAGGCATGTCAAGGTCACACTTTTACTCCCTAGCTCCTCAATCTCTCTCTAACAAAGGGCCTCACATAGGACCAGATAAGGCCTTAGCATATTTACATCCCACGAGCCATCTATCTCCCAACTGGTGTCCTTGGTGCTGGTGTTCTATCACTGGCGAGGAATGTTTTGTTTATATAAATCTTCAGAGTTTTAATTAGTTTTAGCCTCTTTTGATTTCCCAGCATTCCGTTTCACTACTGACTCCATTTTGAGGACACCTTTAAACAGAAATTCCATTTTGAGAACACATCCCAGGGAATTCCCAGGACATTTCTCCTACATGCTACAACTGGCTTCCCTACTCTTGGCACAGGTCAGGATTTAAGTTGTGAATATGACTTTTCAGTAGCTGCTGAGGAGCAATACTGCACACACGCAGCTACTCAATAGCAATACTGCACACACGCAGCTGGTTAGGAGCAATGCTGTACACATGCAGCTACTGAAGACCAGTGCTGCACAATACGCAGCTACCAAGGAGCAATACTGCACACACATAGCTGCTTAGGAGCAATGCTGCGCATGCGCAGCTATCGAGGAGCAATGCTGCGTACACATTGCTGCTTACGAGCAATGCTGCACACAGGCAGCTGCTTCGGTGTTGCAGCTGTCAGTTTGAATCTGCTTTGCAAGGTAAATATGGTAAAGTCAGCGCACCAGCAGCCTCATGTTACAGAGTAGCAGTTCCTCAAAGGACATATGCCGTGAGTTCCTTTTGAACACTATCTATAACATGGGTGTCAAACATACGGCCCACGGAACAGTTTCATCAAGCCAATGTGCCCTGGAATGGGACGTGACCCTCTCGGGCACTGCTTCTCGCAGCACGGGGAGAATTGCACCTTTTAAATTTCGCACCACTGCCTCCTGCGGTCCCATTTAAGGACCGCTGTTTAGGAATTGGAAAATCTAGTCAGAGTTTGCATGGCGCATTTTGCAGAAGTGTCCTGTAACAGGCTCGGGACCCTTCTTTGTATATTTAAATTGATCCACCGCTGATTTCAACCAACTGCCAGGGACGTATAAAAACAGCGAGGGCAAATGTGGTGGCAGCCATGCTGCGGTGCAGGACCTTGTGCCCAGAAATTGGTACACATTGCGCCCATTTTACACCCCAAAAAATGGGTGAAACGCATATCAATTACTGCCCCTCCCCCCCCCCCCCCCCCCGGTGTCTCCAAATATCTTTTGTTGACTGTGGCCCAAGCCAGGTGTCAGGATATCTGATCAGGCCCACCATGTAAATTGAGTTTGACACCCCTGATCTCTAAATTACATGTCTACAGAATTATCAGATAACACAGCTGCCAGTGTGTTTTGTTTGCCGTTCTAAAGGAAACAATGCCTGGCAGATGTGTTGCTTGACGGTCCCTTTAACACTATTGTTTGCGTCATATAATCACATACTTGAAGATCCACTCTGAATGAAAGAATTCACAGGACTAAGTGGACATGAGATCCTGAGCCGAGGAAGGGTCTTAAGACCTGAAATGTCGACAGACTGACTTATGTTTCTCCAGAGATTACATAGGATTTACAGCACAGAAACAGGCCATTCGGCCCAACTGGTCCATGCCGGTGTTTATGCTCCATACGAGCCACTTCCTACTCCTCTTCATCTAACCCTTTCAGCACATCCTTCTATTCCTTTCTCCATCATGTGTTTATCTAGATTCCCCTTAAATGTATTTATGCTATTCGCCTCAACCACTCCTGTGGTAGCGAGTTCCACATTCCAATCACTCTCTGGATAAAGAAGTTTCTCCTGAATTCCCTATTGGATTTCTTCGTGACAATCTTGTATTTATGGCCCCTAGTTCTGGTCTCCCCCACAAGTAGAAACATTTTCTCTATGTCTACGCTATCAAACCCCTTCATAATCTTACAAATAATGCCTGACCTACTGAATGTTTCCACCTTTTCCTGTTTTTGTTATGTTACATTGTGAACCGGAAATCAAATTACAATTATTACTACTCCAATTACACTGAAGCTGTTATAGTTCGGATTCTGGGAGACCAGCATGTGTGAGTCGACGCTCAGTGTTGATGCTGTTAAATCTGTGATCGCGACCTTAATATCGGTGGCACTTCTGGGTTTCGTGCCCGGCAGCCAGCAGGCTGGCTGGCTGTTGACCAGGAAGGTCTACTGCGGCAGGCCTCAGCCGGGGATCAGAGGGACGGAGGAAGGGATCATAGGCCGGGGATAAAATGGGGGGGGGGGGCGGGGAGAAGATCAGTGGGGGAGTGCTGAGCAAGAGATCGGGGAGCTGAGAAGAAGATCGGGGGCTGAAGAAGAGATCGGGGAACTGAGAAGAAGATCGGGGGGCTGAGGAAGAGATCAGGGGGCTGAGACGATCAGGAGGCTGAGGAAGAGATCGGGGGGGCTGAGAACAAGATCGGGGGGCTGTGGAAGAGATTTGGGGGCTGAGAAGAAGATCGGAGGGCTCAGGAAGAGATTAAGGGGCTGAGAAGAAGATCGGGGGGCTGAGGAAGAGTTCGGAGGGCTGAGAAGAACATCGGAGGTTGCTGGAGGTCAGGTGAAGAGTCAGAGGTAGGTGGGGTCCACCATGGTCGGGGTTGGGGGGGGGGGCGACATCATCGGTGTGGGGGGGAGGTCGGCTGAGATCGCAGGGGTCCTGTCGGCCAGGTGAGCTTGTTGGGCCTGGATGAAGCACTCCTGCTCTTCAGGCCCACAAGCAGTGCAATAAAGGCACTCACCTCATGGATCCGGCCCTTCCCACCTGCTTTCACCTGAGGTGAATGGGAAGTGGTGGGAAACCCGAACATGTAAGTTTAAATTTATTTTATTATTCTAATACACAAAATATTAAGTACCTCAAGTGTCTCAATGAGGTACATTGCCCTTTTGAGTATTGCCCCCCCAACCCCTGGCTTTAAGTGGGAGTGGGACTTCCTGGTGTCTGCTCTCCACACGCATACAAACCTGCCTGGGTTAAACCCAGAAGCAGCTGTGTTGGAGCCCGGATGCGGTCCCGCTCTGGAAACAGAGTATTTTTACTCCCCCCCCCACCCCTAATCCGCCCGTTCTTGGGGGTTAAAATTTACCCCCTTGTGACTGCGAGTCTGATGCGGAGATAAGTGAGCCAGATTTGGGAGCGTAAATGTGGGATCCAGCACATAGTTGCCAGATCTTGCAGCACAGTCACCAGGAGCCAACACATACAAAAGCAGACTGTTTTATTTTTAACCAAAAAGGATTTGAGGTGTTCAATTCTTCACTTGAGCTGCAATCTAGGCTCATTATATGGACAGGCTGGGGTCTGAGCGATAGATCTGCTCCACTTATACTGGTTCTTCTTAACGTGCCGTTTGAATCACTCCTGGTCATAGAGTCATAGAGTCATAGAGTTATACAGCACGGATAGAGGCCCTTCGGCCCATCGTGTCCGCGCCGGCCATCAAGCCCTGTCTACTCTAATCCCATATTCCAGCATTTGGTCCGTAGCCTTGTATGCTATGGCATTTCAAGTGCTCATCCAAATGCTTCTTGAATGTTGTGAGGGTTCCTGCCTCCACAACCCTTTCAGGCAGTGAGTTCCAGACTCCAACCACCCTCTGGGTGAAAAAGTTATTTCTCAAATCCCCTCTAAACCTCCCGCCTTTTACCTTGAATCTATGCCCCCTTGTTATAGAACCCTCAACGAAGGGAAAAAGCTCCTTAGTATCCATCCTATCTGTGCCCCTCATAATTTTGTACACCTCAATCATGTCCCCCCTCAGCCTCCTCTGCTCCAAGGAAAACAAACCCAATCTTCCCAGTCTCTCTTCATAGCTGAAGCGCTCCAGCCCTGGTAACATCCTGGTGAATCTCCTCTGCACCCTCTCCAAAGCGATCACATCCTTCCTGTAGTGTGGCGACCAGAACTGCACACAGTACTCCAGCTGTGGCCTAACCAGTGTTTTATACAGCTCCATCATAACCTCCTTGCTCTTATATTCTATGCCTCGGCTAATAAAGGCAAGTATCCCATATGCCTTCTTTACCACCTTATCTACCTGTTCCGCCGCCTTCAGGGATCTGTGAACTTGCACACCAAGATCCCTCTGACCCTCTGTCTTGCCTAGGGTCCTCCCATTCATTGTGTATTCCCTTGCCTTGTTAGTCCCTCCAAAGTGCATCACCTCGCACTTTTCCGGGTTAAATTCCATTTGCCACTGTTCCGCCCATCTGACCAACCCAAAGGCCCTTTAGTTCGGATTGCAAGAATTTCTGCCCTGGCGTCATGTGCTTACACTACTAAAATCCATCTCTTATCACAGCAGAAAAATCATAGACCCATGAAAAGCTATGGCATTTATGGCCCCGACTTACACTCCCCCAGCCTGGTGGAAACTGAGCTGGGGGGGGGGGGTTGCAGTTAAAATGAGAGGAACGACTTACTCCATCCGGACGTCATCGGGACCCGATCTGCTATTCTAGCCCTAGGCCTGAGCGGGGTTGCAGTGAGTGCTCCTCCAGGCCCAACAAGGAAACCTTGGGCTTCCCCCCACCCCCACCCCCGCCTTTCCCAATCGGCTTCGCCGTCACCCCCACCGCCGCACCAACCTCCCCCCCCCCCCCATCTTACCACACCTGAATGCCGGGGAACGATTCCGTGGGTCCCCGGCTGTGGTCTACGTCCAAAACATCACCTGTCCTTCCTGTTTTCACACACAGATGGACCTGCGGTGTATTTCCAGGTTTTTCTAGTATTTGCAGTTTTTTTTTCTTCTTTTGATTTGAACTGTGCAAGTTTTCCTGAATAAAGAGACTCAACCAAGGTAGCAGGCTACAGCAACAACACCATCATAAGGTCAGAAATGGGGTTGTTCGCCAGTGTTCAGTTCCATTCGCAACCCCTCAGATAATGATGCAGTCCGAGCCCGCATGCAGCAAGACCTGGACAACATCCAGGCTTGGGCTGATAAGTGGCAAGTAACATTCGCACCAGACAAGTGCCAGGCAATGACCATCTCCAACAAAAGAGAGTCTAACCACCTCCCCTTGACATTCAACGGCATCGCCGAATCCCCCACAATCAACATCCTGGGGGTAACCATTGACCAGAAACTTAACTGGACTAGCCATATAAATACTGTGGCTACAAGAACAGGTCAGAGGCTGGGTATTCTGCGGCGAGTGACTCACCTCCTGACTCCCCAAAGCCTTTCCACCATCTACAAGGCACAAGTCAGGAGTGTGATGGAATACCCTCCACTTGCCTGGATGAGTGCAGCTCCAACAACACTCAAGAAGCTCGACACCATCCAGGACAAAGCAGCCCGCTTAATTGGCACCCCATCCACCACCCTAAACATTCACTCCCTTCATCACCGGCGCACCGTGGCTGCAGTGTGTACCATCCACAGGATGCACTGCAGCAACTCGCCAAGGCTTCTTCGACAGCACCTCCCAAACCTGCGACCTCTACCACCTAGAAGGACAAGGGCAGCAGGCACATGGGAACAACACCACCTGCACGTTACCCTCCAAGTCACACACCATCGCTGGGTCAAAATCCTGGAACTCCCTTCCTAACAGCACTGTGGGAGAACCTTCACGACACGGACTGCGGTGGTTCAAGAAGGCAGCTCACCACCACCTTCTCAAGGGCAATTAGGGATGGGCAACAAATACCGGCCTCGCCAGCGATGCCCACATCCCATGAATGAATAAAAAAAAAGACACGGGAACGTAATCAGACAAAAAGTTGACACCCAGCCTCAGCTCCCAGGAATTTCTCCGCACTCAGCCGCTGCAGCAAATCTTCTCCACTCCTGCTGCCAGCACCAGAGAGAGCTCAGCTCCCTTCCTAAGTCCCAAGAATACCACTGCTCCCAGTCTTGATCCCAGGGATGCCTCTTCCCTTGGACTCAGCCACAGGAACTCAGGCCTCGACTTTCCTGCTCCCAGAACAAAAATCCGAGCCGCTCTGTTCCTGCTACAAACAGGGCTGCATTTCCCAGTCCAGCTGCCATTTTCTAGCCCTGTATTGCATTCCTCCCATGAATGATCTGTTCCCCTCTGAATGCCCCATTCCCGTTCAAACTTAGGACTTAGGGCCGATCATTGTGGGGGGAGGGGTGTCAACCATCGGGGGGTTCAGTCATTGAGGGGGTCGATCATCGGGGGGGTTGATCATCGAGGGGGTCGATCATCGGTGGGGGGGTCGATCATTGAGGGGGTCAATCATCGGGGAGGGTCGATCATCGGGGGGTCAAACATTGGGGGGGTCGATCATTGAGGGGGGTCAGTCATCGGTGGAGTCGATTATCGGGGGGGTTGATCATCGGAGGGGTTGGTCATCGGAGGGGTTGGTCATCGGAGGGGTGAGTCATCGGGGGGGCCGGTTATCGGGGGAGTCAGAGATCGTGGGGTGGTTGGAGATTGGGGAGGGTTGGAGATCGGGGGGGGGGGGAAACCGGGGGGGTCGGTCATTGGGGTTCAATCATCAGGGGGGTTGATCATCGGGGGACTCGATCATTGCGGGGGGTCAGTCTTCGGTGGGGTCGATTATCGGGGGGAGGTCATCGGGGGGAGGTCGGTAATCAGGGGGAGTCAGAGATCATGGGTGGTTGGAGATTGGGGAGGGTTGGAGATGGGGGAGAATTGGGGGGGGTTGGTCATCTGGGGGTCGATTATTAGGGGAGGTTGATCATCGGAGGGGTTGGAGATCGGAGGGGAATCGTTCATCGAAGGGTCGGCCATCGGGGGGATCGGTCATCGAGGGGAGTCAGAGATTGTGGGGTGGCGTCGGAGATCGTGAGGGGGATCGGAGATCATGGAGGGAGGTCGGAGATCGTGGGGGGGGGGTGGTGGTTGGATATTGGGGGGGGAGTCTGCCGATCGAATGTGTGGGATTGTGGCAGGTAAGCTTGCTGGGCCGGGGGGAAGTGCTCCTGCTCCCCCAGGCCCAAAAGCAGTGCAATAAAGGCACTTACCTGTTGAGCCGGACCTTCTCACCTCCTCCTACATGGCGTGAAGCAGAAGGCCCAGGAATCCCGGCCCCCAGGAGTTAAAAATAAAAATGCTGTTAAAATGGAGGCCCATAGCCTCATCGAAAGTTTTCACTGATCGACCCGCCTCCTGAGAGCGGGATGGTCGTCGGCCCCCCCCAACCTGCCTCCGTTAAAACCGGAAGTGGGCGAGTTGGGGTCGGGTTTTACACTTTTCCAGTTTTTACCTTCCCACCCGACCCCAACCCACCCGTCCTTGGGGTTAAAATTTACCCCATAAAGACCAGGAATGGGCCAGGTTCAATCGCCGATTTGTGCTAAAGGGAAAGTGCCCTGTAAATTGCCTGATGTGTTCTCAAAATGGAGTTTCAGCTTAAGGTGGCCCCAGTCAGTCGTCAAACTGAATGCTGAGATATCGAAACTAACTAAAACCAATAAGGCTTACGTAAGCAGCACATTTCTTACCAGTGATCAGACAGCCAGCACGAGGTCCACTGCTCAGCAAAAGCTCATTATAGGAAATAAATAGGGCATGTCTTATCTGTTCCTCTGTAAGACTCATTGTTAAAGAAAAGAGTGAGAAGTTATGAGAAGTATAGTCTAGCATGCCTAGGTAGCCATGCCTCATTAACTTTGAGATCTTCCAAGACACCCACTAACTATAAGGTGAACCCTTCTGCCACGTGTGGGAGGGAGCTTGGCTCATCTCTCAACTGACCTTCTTCATTTTCGCTAGATTCAGATTCTCTATTTAGTTAGAAGAAGATTCTCTTTGTCTCTCTTGTCATCTTCTGTAGTAATCTTTACCAGCAGATGTAGCAGGGCATCTTTACAAGTACAAAGTAGAGTCAGGACAGGGGGTAAGAGATTATATAAATCACATCTACAGCCAGTTACAGGCAGAGATAGGTGTGTCACTTAATTGTACAAGTTGTTCGAGATCAAGCAAGGTGAGAGTTAAGGCAGGTAGCTCAAATACAGTCAACAACAACAACACTTGCATCTAGATAGCATCTTTAGCGTAGTAAAATGTCCCAAAGCACTTCGCAAGAGTGTTATCAAACAAAATTTGACACTGGGCCATATAAGGAGGTATTAGGACGGGTGACCAAGAGCTTGGCCAAAGAGGTTGGTTTTAAGGACCATCTTAAAGGAGGAGAGAGAGGCGAATAGGTTTAGGAAGGGAGTTCCAGAGCTTAAGGCCGAGGCAGCTGAAGGCACTGCCATTAATGGTGGACTGATGCGCAAGGGGCAAGAATTGGAGGAGCACAGAGATCTTGGAGGGTTGTAGGGCTGGAGGAGGTTACAGAGATAGGGAGGGGCGAGGCCATGGAGGGATTTGAAAACAAGGATGAGAATTTTAAAATCGAGGTGTTCCTGGACCGGGAGCCAATGTAGGTCAGCGAGCACAGGGGTGATGGGAGAACGGGACTTAATGCAAGTTAGGATACGGGCAGCAGAGTTTTGGATGAGCTCAAGTTTATGAAAGGTGGAAGATGGGAGGCCAGCCAGGAGAGCATTGGAATAGTCAAGTCTAGAGGTAACAAAGGCATGGATGAAGGTTTCAGCAGCAGATGAGCTGAGGCAAGGGCGGAGACGGGCAATGTTATGGAGGTGGAAGTAGGCGGTCTTGGTGATGGAGCGGATATGTGGTCGGAAGCTCATCTCAGGGTCAAATGGAACGCCGAGGTTGCGAATGGTCTGGTTCAGCCTCAGACAGTGGCCAGAGAGAGGGATGGATTCGGTGGCTAGGGAACAGAGTTTTCAGTGGGGACCAAAGACAATGGCTTCGGTCTTCCCGATATTTAGTTGGAGGAAATTTTTGCTCATCCAGTCAGACAAGCAGTGTGGCAAATCAGAGACAGTGGAGGGTTCGAGAGAGATGGATGTGAGATAGAGCTGGGTGTCGTCAGCATACATGTGGAATCTGACGTTGTGTTTTCGGATGATATCACCGAGGGGCAGCATGTAGATGAGAAATAGGTGGGGGCCAAGGATAGATCCTTGGGGGACTGCAGAGGTAACGGTGCGGGAAAAGAAGCCATTGCAGTCACCCATTTGTAAAGCGGGTTCAGCTGGAACAGAGGATCCAAGTGGATTAGATAACTCTGTCCCTCCTCCCCCCGCCCCCACCGAAATCATCAACTCGACATTCCAAAAGCTAACGCCACCATTCCAGGGGTGGAAGATGATCAACTCAAATACGCCGCTCATAAGGACAAGGTTGGATAAGCTCTGGAAATAACGGTGACCGCCAGCACATAGACTCTGATCTATTTTATTGATTGGTTATCTGATCCTGTTAACTTGTCAGCCTTCTAAGGATTTAATGCTAATTTAGTCCCATCAATTTCTAGCAGTCTCAGACACTGATCTTGACTATAATTTGATAATCAGCAATCAGCAATCCATTTAATGCTGAATTATGGTTATACACTGAGCTGCCTTTATAACCTCTTCGTCAGGTGATAATCTCCGAAAGCTTGTGATTTTAAAATAAATTTGTTGGACTATAACCTGGTGTTGTAAGATTCCTTACATTTGTCCACCCCAGTCCATCACCGGCATCTCCACTTTATAACCTCTGTTATTGATTTTGTTAAGTAACTCTATCGATTAACTAATTGTTATTTGAATTGCCAGGTGATCCTATCAGCAACTGTTTATATCTACTAATAATTATTTGTACACACAATGTTTAAGTTTAAGTAGAGATGATCGTGATTTTCAAGTTAATAAATAGTTGTTTGTGCGAGACTTGTTGTCTGACTTCTTTGATGATTTGACAAGAAAAGGTTAATTCATTCACTCAGTAGCTTGTGGGGATCTGAATTAAGGATTAGCACGGTGAACTCAAATTCAATCTGAACTGGATGATGTAAGACGGTTCGACGAGCTAAACATTGGGATCTCAGGAAGATAGGAACATCGTATCCTACTTAAAGAAAAGATTAAAGACCTCAAGGTGCAAGCCCATCGATACTCTGACGGTGTACTCTCTACTCCTCCTTGAATCTAGTACCTGGAGTCCCGAAAATTGGATCTGAGAGACTAAGTGGCCTTTTGACTTCAGAATCATAGATCGTAGGCAGGGGTCGGAGGTGAACAGTGACTCTAGTTAAAAAACATAGGAACAGGAGTAGGCTCTTCAGCCCCATGAGCCTGTTCTGCCATTCAATCAGGTCGTGATTGATCTTTACTCTAGGTACAGTAGCATAGTGGTTATGTTACTGGACTAGTACTCCAGAGACCTGGACTAATAATCTTGAAGACATGAGTTCAAATCCTGCCACGGCAGCTAGGGAATTTAAATTCAATTAATTAAAATAAAATCTGGAATAAAAAGCTAGTATTAATAATGGTGACTGTGAAACTACCAGATTGTTGTAAAAAAAACATCTGATGCCCTCACCCAGTCTGGTCTATATGTGATTCCAGAGCCACAACAATGTGGTTGATTCTTAATGACCCTCTGAAATAGCCTAGCAAGCCACTCAGTTGCACAATCCCGCTATAAAAAGACATAGTAAGAATAAAACCGGGTGGATCACTAGGCACCGGACACAGCAAAGGCAAACCAAACCAAGCCCAGTCGACCCTATAAAGTCCTCCTCATTAACATCTGGGGATTTGTGCCAAAATTGGGAGAGCTGTCCCACAGACTAGTCAAGCAACAGCCTGACATAGCCATACTCACAGAATCACACCGGCAGGACAGACCCACCAGAGGTGGCGGTACAGTGGTATACAGTCAGGAGGGAATGGCTCTGGGAGTCCTCAACATTGACTCTGGATCCCATGAAATCTCATGGCATCATGTCATGGCTGATGAATCAGTACTCCTCCATGTTGAACATGACATAGAGGAAGCACTGAGGGTAGCAAGGGCACAGAATGTACTCTGTGGTAGGGGACTTCAATGTCCATCACCAAGAGCATCACTACTGTCAGAGCTGGCCAAGTCCTGAAGGACATAGCTATCAGACTGGGCCTGGTGAGAGAACCAACATGAGGGAAAAACCTACTTGACCTTGTCCTCACCAATCTACCTGCCGCAGATGCATCTGTCCTTTACAGTATTGATAGGAGTGACCTCCGCACCGTCCTTGTAGAGACGAAGTCCCGTCTTCACACTGAGGATACTGTCCATCGTGTTGTGTGGCATTACCACCGTCCTAAATGGGATTGATTCAGAACAGATCTAGCAGCTCAAAACTGGGCATCCACAAGGCATTGTGGGCCGTCAGCAGCAGCAGAATTGTATTCCACCACAATCTGTAACCTCATGGCCTGGCATATTCCTCACTCTACCATTACCATCAACCCTGGTTCAATGAGGAGTGTTGAAGAGCACGCCAGGAGCAGCACCAGGCATACCTAAAAATGAGGTGCCAACCTGGTGAAGCTACAACACAGGACTACATGCATGCTAAACAGCGGAAGCAGCATGCTATAGACAGAGCTAAGCGATCTCACAACCAACGGATCAGATCAAAGCTCTGTAGTCCTGCCACATCCAGTCATGAATGGTGGTGGATAATTAAACAACTAACGGGAGGAGGAGGCTCCTGTGAACATCCTCATCCTCAATGATGGCAGAGCCCAGCACGTGAGTGCAAAAGACAAGGCTGAAGTGTTTGCAACCATCTTCAGCCAGAAGTGCCGAGTGGATGATCCATCTCGGCCTCCACCCAAGATCCCGCCCATCACAGAAACCGATTCGATTCACTCCATGTGATATCAAGAAATGACTGAGTGCATTGGATACAGCAAAGGCTATGGGCCCCGACAACATTCCGACTGTAGTGCTAAAGACTTGTGCTCCAGAACTAGCTGCGCCTCTAGCCAAGCTTTTCCAGTACAGCTACAACACTGGCATCTACCCGACAAGGCGGAAAATTGCCCAGGTATGTCCTGTCCACAAAAAGCATGAAAAATCCAAACCGGCCAATTAACGCCCCATCAGTCTACTCTCAATCATCAGCAAAGTGATGGAAGGTGTCGTCGACAGTGCTATCACTTACTCACCAATAACCTGCTCACTGATGCTCAGTTTGGGTTCCGTCAGGACCACTCGGCTCCAGACCTCATTATAGCCTTTGTCCAAACATGGACAAAAGAGCTGAATTCCAGGGGTGAGGTGAGAGTCACTACCCTTGACATCAAGGCAGCATTTGACCGAGTGTGGCACCAAGAGGCCTTAGAAAAATTGAAGTCAATGGGAATCAGGGGGAAAACTCTCCAGTGGCTGGAGTCACACCTAGCACAAAGGAAGATGGTAATGTTTGTTGGAGGCCAATCATCTCAGCCCCAGGGCATTGCTGCAGGAGTTCCTCAAGGCAGTGTCCTAGGCCCAATCATCTTCAGCTGCTTCATCAATGACCTTCCTCCATCATAAGGTCAGAAGTGGGGATGTTTGCTGATGATTGCAGTGTTCAGTTCCATTCGCAACCCTTCAGATAATGAAGAAGTCTGTGCCCACATGCAGTAAGACCTGGACAACATCCAGGCTTGGGTTGATAAGTGGCAAGTGACATTTGCGCCAGACAAGTGCCAGACAATGACCATCTCCAACAAGAGAGAATCTAACCACCTCTCCTTGACATTCAACGGCATTACCATCATCGAATCCCCCACCATCAACATCCTGGGGGTCACCATTGACCAGAAACTTAACTGGACCAGCCATATAAATACTGTGGCTACAAGAGCAGGTCAGAAGCTGGGTATTCTGCGGCGAGTGACTCACCTCCTGTCTTCCCAAAACTTTTCCACCATCTACAAGGCACAAGTCAGGAGTGTGATGGAAAACTCTCCACTTGCTTGGATGAGTGCAGCTCCAACAACACTCAACAAGCTCGACACCATCCAGGAAAAAGCAGCCCACTTTATTTGCACCCCATTCACCACCCAAAACTTTCACTCCCATCACCAGCGGCGCACTGTGGCTGCAGTGTGTACCATCCACAAGATGCACTGCAGCAACTCGCCAAGGCTTCTTCGACAGCACCTCCCAAACCTGCGATCTCTACCACCTAGAAGGACAAGGGCAGCAGGCACATGGGAACACCACCACCTGCACGTTCCCCTCCAAGTCACACACCACCCTGATTTGGAAATATATAGTTGTTCCTTCATCGTCGCTGGGTCAAAATCCTGGAACTCCCTATCTAACAGCACTATGGGAGTACCTTCACCACACCGACTGCAGCGGTTCAAGAAGGAGGCTCACCACCATCTTCTCAAGGGTAATTAGGGATGGGCAATAAATGCTGGCCTTGCCAGTGATGCCTACATCCCATGAATGAATTTTTAAAAACTCCATTTGCTTGCTTTTGCTCCATCTCCCTTGATACCCTTATCCAACAAAAATCTATCGCTCTCAGTCTTGAAAATTCCAATTGACGCAACGAGTTCCAGATTTCCACTGCCCTTTGTTTGAAAAAGCACTTTCTGATTTCACTCCTACGTGGCCTAGCTCCTAGATTTATGCTGGGTGGAGTTAAGTAAGTGAGGTTAAGTATTCGCCTGGTTCCTTAACATATAATTGTCGGGATTGCAACCCCAGTGTCCTTTGAGTGTTGAGGTGGCAGATTTCAGTCAGGCCAGTAGTTGGGGTACTACATTTGGCCTCAGCACCCTCGAGCTAGGGAGAAGTAACATCAGCCAGAGTTCCTACTTTTGAATGCCATCCGACGTCTTGTGTTTGGTGTCAGCCGTGGCTCAGTGGTACCACTGGGTTCAAGACCCATTTCAGAGACTTAAGCACAAAATCGAGGCTGACACTCTAGTGCAGTACTGAGGGAGTGTTGGAGTGTGCTGTCTTTTGGATGAGAAGTTAAACCGAGGCTCCCTCTGGCCTCTCAGGTGGACATAAAAAATCCCACGGCACTATTCGAAGAAGAGCAGGGGAGCCCTCCCCAGTGCCCTGGCCAACATTTAACCCTCAACCAGCATCACCAAAACAGATTATCTGAACATTATCACATTGCTGTTTGTGGGTGCAAAATTGGCTACCACATTTCCTACATTACAACAGTAACTACACTTCAAAAGTACTTCATTGGCCGTAAAATGCTTTGGGACATCCTGAGTCGTGAAAGGCACTACATAAATGCAAGGCTGTCTGTTTGTATCCGGCACTGGGGAGGGCTCCCCTGCTCTTCTTCGAATAGTGCCGTGGAATTTTTTATGTCCACCTGAGAGGCCAGAGGGAGCCTCGGTTTAACATCTCATCCAAAAGACAGCACACTCCAACACTCCCTCAGTACTGCACTAGAGTGTCAGCCTCGATTTTGTGCTTAAGTCTCTGAAATGGGTCTTGAACCCAATGGTACCACTGAGCCACGGCTGACACCAAACACAAGACGTCTGTGTAGGAACTCTGGCTGATGTTACTTCTCCCTAGCTCGAGGGTGCTGTTTGTATCATTGTAACCTTTAAAAATAGCTTACCAAAGAGAAAGTACAAGTCAGGATGGGGCAGCAGGAGAGGCAGGAAGTGGCCAGGCCCGAGAACCAAAGCCCAGAGGCCGAGGCGACAGGAGGGGGAAGCAAAACTCTTGACAGCCGCTTCTGCTATAGTTAGGGGGAGGGGGAGTGTTGGGGAGCGAGGGGGAGAGGAGGTCACAGGGGTCGAGGAGCTTTTATAGCCCAATATATGATTTTAAAAATAAACGGTTGGTTTCGAGCTGGTGATAGGAAACTGGCTTCCAAGTTAGTCCTAGAAGGGATGGGGGATTGAGGTTATGGAGGGGAGGAGTTAGGGGGTTAGGGAGAGAAGGGGATAGGGGTGAGAGAGGGGAGGCGATGGGGATAAAGGGGAGAGAAGAGATGAGGGGAGGCTGTCATGGCAGGGAGTGGCTGAGAACAAGTAGCGGGAGCAGATCAGAGAAGGCCGCTGATGGTATTGGGCATCATGGCCGACCAATTGGGACCTCAGCAGTGGTGGGAACAGTGGGGGGGGGGGAACGCTGCCAATTTTTTTTCTAAATATGTACATTTTTTTTTAAAACTTACATGTGAGACTTGAGAGACCTTTAGCTGGTTTTCAAAGTACCACCTGGAGAGATGGAGTTGGGAAGACTCAAAGATAAGAAGAAAACAGCGCCAACTACCTTAAGGATCAGAATATTATGTACTCAAGAGGTAAGGAAAATCAATAGAAAACGTGACAGAAAATCATGACCGAAATGGCGTGACAGATAACACAACACAAGCGTGGCTGTGACAGAACAAAGTGTCAGTTACATGAAGTTAGTATTACACAACAGAAAGCGTGCCCAGTGACAACATTTTTAATATATAAATAGCAGCGTTGAGTCGAATTTACGCTGTGCTGCTGTCCCCATGACTAAATAAGCGGCTCCTCCACGCCAGATTTAGGTGCAACACCCATACCATCGTGAAGGACAATTTTAAATAATATCAAAATCCTGCTTATGAGTACCCCACTATTTGCGGCCATGCCTTCAGCCATCCAGGCACTAAGCACTGGTAATCTTTGCCTCTCCACTTCGCTGTCCTCTTTTAAGACCTTAACTTGGTTGCTGCTTGGCTTGGCTGGTTAAAACCTACCTCTTTGACCAAGTGTTTGGTCACCTGTCCTAATGTCTCCTTCTTTGGCTCGGTGTCAATCTTTCTTCTGATTACTGTCCTTGGGACATTTTACCACGTTAAAGATGCTATATAAATGCAAATTATTGTTGTACTAATGTAAAGCAGACTCTTAGTTTGTTCAGGCACTTCAAGAGTTAACGCTGTACAGCAGAATCACTTTTAAGCATTTGTAAAGAGCTCAGTATTGGTGTCACCAGCATGAAAATCGGATTCTCGGATGAAAGTTCTGATTGAGAAGAATGGATGTGGGTTACTATGGTCGGGTGGGGGGAAAGTTCAGGGGTTGCAACATAAGGAGTTCAGGGGTCATAAGGCTGTGGGGTCTGGGGTCATGAGGCGGGGATAAGTGTGCAAGATGCTAGGTGGTAGTCATTAATCACTATTAAAGAGGATATGAAACTTGGTGCGGAAGGAAGAGAAGACAGTTGCAAGACCAAACCAGCGTCAGAAACGGATCGGACAGGTAGGCCCAAGTGCCTAGGCTCCAGGTCAGCCCACTACCGCCAACGAAAGAAAACAGGGTGGGTGATCTTGACATTAGAGTTGAACAGCTGCAAATGGGTTGAGTAAGGAGGGGTGTCCATGGTGCCCCAAAGAACAAATAAAAAAACCTCAAAACCAAGTTAAAAGCCCCCAAAAATTAGCATAAAACACCCAAAAATCGGGTGAAAAGACAAAATGGCAGACACACCTGGGTGACTCATGCAACAGCACCATCTAGTGGCAGGGGGCTTGTGTGACAGGCAAATGTTTATGTAGACATTTTGCATTCTAAAATGTTGACATAGGGGCCCTGAAAATTTACGGGTTGCAACCCCTGTAATTACACTGGGATCACGTCCGCATGACCCTGACAAAGCTCGTGCAGTCAAGGGGAGGTCCCTTCGTTTGTATGTCACTGCGAGTGCTCACACCACTAGAGGGGATTCTTGAATGCCCACCATAGTGAAGAGGCCACAAATTGTGACCGGCTGGGTGTTAGACTGCTGGCACCCTCCCCCTTCCCGGAAAGAAGCAAACATTTCTCCCTTGGGGATCGCAGCTAAATAATTACAAAAATGAATTGCTGCCTTTTTCTTTTCGGGGTCCAGACCACAGTCCCAGCCTGGACCCCCCCCCCAACAAAGGTTGGCCCCACAACTGCCATTCCTGAATGCCCTTCATTGAGTGTACTGGCCACCAAGGATCTGCTGGACCTATGAAAGACTAGGAACTCCCGCATGAGTCATGCAGGTACAGCGAGCAATTAGAAAGGCAAATGGTATGTTGGCCTTTATTGCAAGGCGGTTGGAGTACAAGAGTAAGGAAGTTTTGCTGAGATTGTACGGGGCTTTTGGTGAGACCTCACCTGGAGTACTGTGTACAGTTTTGGTTTCCTTGCCTAAGGAAGGATGTACTTGCCTTAGAGGCGGTCCAACAAAGGTTCACTAGATTGATTCCTGGGATGAGAGAGTTGTCCTTTGAGGAGAGGTTGAGTAGAATGGGCCTATACTCTCTGGAGTTTAGAAGGATGAGAGGTGATCTTGTTGAAACATATACGATTCTGAGAAGGCTTGACAGGGTAGATGCTGAGAGGCTGTTTTCCCTGGCTGGAGAGTCTATAACTAGGGGGCATAGTCTCAAGATAAGGGGTTAGCCATTTAGGAATGAGATGAAGAGGAATTTCTTCACTCAGAGGGTTGTGAAACTTTGGAATTCTCTACCCCAGAGGACTGTGGATGCTCAGTCGTTGAGTATATTCAAGACTAAGATCGATAGATTTTTGGACTCTAAGGGAATCAAGGGATATGTGGATCGGGCGGGAAAGTGGAGTTGAGATCGAAGATCAGCCATGATCTTATTGACTGGTGGAGCAGGCTAGAGGGGCCGTATGGCCTACTCCTGCTCCTATTTCTTATGTTCTCAAGTTCCTATGAGACTTCAGGGCAAGGTCAGTACTCAGTGTATCTGGGTCCCAGCCAAGTTTGTGGCCTTTCCATCACAGTCCCACCAGACTTACAGTGTGAGTGTCCTCGAAGGGCCAAGGGTTTTCAGCCCCAGAGTCCCATCTTGTCCTCTCCCCCTTGATGGTGGTAAAGATTTTGCCATTATACATGTTGTTGCAAAAAGGCTGACTGCTTCACATTTCTCTATATTGAACTCATCTGCTATCTATTTGTCCATTCGAATAACCTATCCACATCCTCCTGCAATTTCCCTCACAGTTTGGATTGCTCCCTCATTTGGTATCAACAGCAAAAGTGTGATCTGATGGAAATAGCGTCACAACAACAGAAATTGTGCACAGGCACAAGACTTTTAATATACAAACTAGCAATGACTTCGCTCACGGTGAGCTGCAAATCCAAAAAATACCCATTTATCACTATTTTCTACTTTCTGTTCTTTTAGTACCCTGTCCCTCAACCTTTATAACACAAGTCTCTTATGTGGCACTGAAACAAATTCAGGTCTACCTTAGATACTTTCTTAGGTTCAGTGGCATCAGTCGCTCCTGTAAGCAGGCTGAGCATCTTACTTTTATGGGAGTTGATTCAGATTGCCCTATACCTACTTGTACGATAGAGTAACCGAGGGATATAAAAATAACATCCCCTTGTGGTTGTGAAGGCAGACTAAGTTAACCATGGTGAGGCAAGACTTGGTATAAATCATTAAGTTAATTTATTTCACAGCGAGTGAACATACAGAGCAACGGTTTCAAATTCACTAAGTTCAATCGGTACAATCTATCTTCGTACAATGATAGAAAAAATAAAGAACATGCAACACTTCATCACATCAGTAGGTCGTCTTACTGGAATTAAACAAGAGATCTTCTAACTGCTCCTCCAGCATTTCTGACTTTCCGAGCCTACCCCAGAGAAGACCCTCGCAGCTTTCACACGGCTTTCTAATTGTTGACTAATTTTATTCTATATTGTAGACTCTAGAACTGTACCCACAAAGAAGGTAAAACTAACTGTCCTATAATTATCTGGCTTACTTGAAAAGAAATGTAACATTTGCCATCCTTTGGCACAATTCCTGTTTACAAAATACCTGTTTTCAAAATCTGTGGAGGTCAGAAGTCTGCCAATATTTGCAGGGGTTCCACAAGATTGTGTTAATACTTGCAGGAAGTCCCCAGGAGTGTGTTAGTATTTGCAGGAGTACCCCAGGTGGGTGTTAATATTTGCAGGAGGCTCCAAGAGGGTATTAATATTTGCAGAAGGTCCCCAGGAGTGTGTTAATATTTGCAGGAGGTCCCCAAGAGTATATTAATATTTGCAGAAGGTCCCCAGGAGGATGTTAATATTTACAGGTGTTCCCCACACGGTAAAATTTGAAAGTTACTTCTGTACAGTATGTATCAATGTACTTTGGGAAGTAGCAAAGAATTGAAGAATTCAGTGTTGTGGCTGCCATTGCAAAGTCCCATCTTGTCCTCTCCCCTTACTGCTCAGGCAATTTCTCCTCTTTCAAATACTTCAACCTCTTCCATTGCTCACACCTCTTATTTAAACTCACCATTTAACGCCCTCCAATGTCCAATGTCATTCCTGAGATGTTCTCCCTTTGCACTTCCCTTATCCACTGCACTAAGCGACTTTTCATCCTCAATTAGTTTAACCTCCATCTTAATTGCCTTCGACAACCTCTCCTCCAACTTCACTGCTTCCTGTCCTCCCTCAACTTCACCCTTCATATTAACTGCCCGGTCCACATCTTTGGCTATCTCCTTGACCTCATCATCTCTCATGGCCTCTCTGTTTCTGATTTTTCATTCACTGACAGGCTATCTCTGACCACTTACTTGACTCTTTTTTCTATTCCTATCTCCCTGCCCTCCCTCACTACCATTTTTGTCACCATCCCACCCCTCTAAAGGACAATTGCCCAGCTTCTTCACGAACTCACTCTCTAACCTCTAATTTCCCTGTCTCTAGCCCTTCACCAGTCGCTATTCCTGCTGCTGGTGATATATTTAACTACTTCCTCACCTCTGTTTTCGACACCCTTCAGTCCTATCAAAGCAATTACCATTTCCCATCCCTATTGCTTCCCCCGATATAGCCCCGTCTCTACTCCCTCAATCTATTCCCGTCCCTGTGAATGATTATGTGCAATACTCGTCGTCGATTGTGAGATTTGGCGTGACCATGTCAAGCATTATCGTGCCTCACTCTCTTCACCCAAATCTGCCTTCTGCCGCAGGACCATCCTTGAGGGTACAGACACCCAACACTTTTTTGAAACCAGTCACTTCCTTGAATCCCTCTCCACGCGAGGTTCATGATTTCTTCCCTATCTCTGCCCTCTTCACACTTATGTTGCCCCTGAAACCCACCTCTTGCTCTCTCAATCCCCTCCCCACTCAACTCCTGATCACTCAACTTCCCTTCCTGGCCCCCATGCTAGCTGATATCGTCAATGGTTCCCTTTGCCCAGGAGCTGCACTTCTCCCCTTCAAAATCCCTGCTATCACCCCCTCTCAAAAAAAAATCATATTTGGCCTATGTGCACTCTCCAATTACAACCTCGTCTCCAAACTTCCATTCCTCTCTAAAGGCCTTGAACATTTGTCGTCTCCCAGCTCCGTGTCCACCTCTGCCAAACTTCCCTGTTCGAACCCCTCAAGTGTGAAAGACTTGCATTTATATAGCACCTTTCACAACCTCATGACGTCTCAAAGCACTCTACAATCCGATGAAGTACTTTTTGAAGTGTAGTCATTGTTATAATGTAGGAAACGTGGCAGCCAATTTGCACACAGAAAGGACCCACAAACAGCAATGTGATAATGACCAGATAATCTGTTTGTTTTTTAGTGATGATGGTTAAATATTGGCCAGGACACCAGGGAGAACTCCCCAGCTCTTCTTCAAAATAGTGGGATCTTTTACATCCACCTCAGAGGGCAGACAGGGCCTCGGTTTAACACCTCATCCAAAAGATAGCACAGTACCCCCTCAGCAGTGCACTGGAGTATCAGCCTAGATTTTATACTCAGATCTCTGGGGTGGGACTTGAACCTACAATCTTCTGACTTAGAAGCAAGAATGCTATCCACTGAGCCACAGCTGGGGCTACTACCTTACTCATATCACTGAAGTAATTTGTACTAAAGTCACGAATGCCATCCTCTGTGACTGTGACGCATTATCCTTACTTGTCCTCCTGGGTCTATCTGCAGCATTTGACACGATCGATGATATCACCCTCCTCCAAGAACTCTCCTCCGCCATCAGGTTCTATGGGAGCATTGGTTCCGTCACTACCTATCTGAACACATGATGTGGAGATGCCGGTGATGGACTGGGGTTAACAATTGTAAACAATTTTACAACACCAAGTTATAGTCCAACGATTTTATTTTTAATCCCACAAGCTTTCGGGGGCTTTCCCCTTCCACACCGCCTGAGGAAGGGGAAAGCCCCCGAAAGCTTGTGGGATTAAAAATAAAATCGTTGGACTATAACTTGGTGTTGTAAAATTGTTTACAAATATCTGAACACAACCAGCAATGACTTCTCTTCCCTTCCCTGCATTGTTTCTTCCAGAGTCCCCAAAAGTTCCCATTCCTTTTCATAGAATCATAGAATTATCGAAAGGTTATAGCATGGAAGGAGGCCATTTGGCCCATCGAGTCCGCGCCGGCCCTATGCAATTTTTAAATCTATATGCTGCCGCTCAGTGGCATCATCCACAGGCACAGAGTTAGCTTCCACATGTATTCTGGTGTCACTCAACTCTATCTCTCTGCCGCTTTGTTCAACCCCTCAACTGCCTGTGTACTGTCAGAATACTTGTCCATCATCCAATCTTCGACATTTGGAAGACCAAAGTCATTGTCTTTGGCCCTCACCATAATCTCCTTTCCGTTAAACCCAAGGTCCGTCTGCCCTCTCAGGTGGACGTAAAAGATCCCATGGCACTATTTCAAAGAAGAGTAGGGGAGTGTCCTGGCCAACATTTATCCCTCAATCAACAGCTATAAACAGATCATCTGATCGTTATCACGTTACTGTTTGTGGGATATTGCTGTGCACAGATTAGCTGCCACATTTCCTACATTACAACAGTGACTACACTTCAAAAGTACTTCATTGGCTGCACAGCGCTTTGGGATGTCCTGAGGTCGTGAATGGCACGATATAAATGCAAGTCTTTCTTTCTTTCCTTTACTTTTAACTCAATTGCCATAACCAGTCACCCGCTCAGGCTGAATCTGATCATTTTCACTTTTGGAGTACTGTTTGACCCTGAGCTGAGGTATAATTCCCACATCTTATCCATCACCAAGATTGCTTACTTCCATCTCTGCAACTTTGCCCTCCTCTTTCCTATCTCAGCCCATCCACCATTGAAACCCTCACACTTTTCTTTGTCACTTCCAAACTCAATTGCTCCAATGCCTTTCTTGCTGGACTCCCATCCTCCTCCCTCCATAAGCTCCAACATGTCCAAAACTCTGACGCTCATGTCCTGCCCTGCACTAAGTGCCATTCATGCAGCACCCCTGTTCGCTGATCTTCACTGCCTCACCATCTCTCAATGTGTTAAATTTAAAATCATTATCCCTGAATATAAACCTCTCCACGGCCTTGTCTACAGCCCTATAAACCCTCCCAACCACTCCATTCCTCTGATTCCAGACTCACATTCACTCAACCCCTCTCTTCACCCACCATTGATAGCCCTCAGCTGCGACTGGAACTCCCACTCTAGACCTCTCCACCTTGCCACCTCGGTCTCCACCTTTAAACACCTTAGAACCCATTGCTCCACCGTTGACGGCCGTGCCTTCAGCTGCCAAGGCCCTAAGCTCTGGCATTCCCTCCGTAAACATCTTCACTTCTCTAAGTCTCTCTCCTCCTTTAAGACATTCCTGAAAACCCACGTCTTTGAACAAGCTTTTGGTCACCCCTCTCAATATCTCCTTATGTGGCTCGATGTCAAATTTTGTTTGATAACGCTCCTGTGAAGCGGCTTGGGATGTTTTACTATGTTGAAGGCGCTATATAAATGCAAGTTTTATTGAGGAGGAAGATGAAATGAGGTCAATACATTAAAGTATGTGGAGAGACCGGGTTGGTCACGAGGCCAGAGCTCACTTGATTTTTTTTTCTGCTTTAACTCTCACTTTGGTTTCAAGGTCAGTGGTGAAGTTGTAGCTGAGTCATACTCATGCACTTCCAGCAGGGAGTGCTGGATATGAATTAGTTCAAGGAATCCCTGGCCAATTTCTTCCATCCTGAGCCCAAGATTTTAAGACAAACTGAAGCTCCCTTTCTTACCGCTCTTGCTGAAATCATAAAACTCTTTAAATAAAATTAAAACTTTTAATTCTATTTTTCAGGCTCTAGAATAGTAACAACCTACCTATTTTTGCTAAGTCATTTCTTTTGTCCCCTTCTTTTCTGACTCCAGCTGTGGAACGGCTCCACTGGTGTTAACAGCCCACCGGTACATTGCCAGGTCAGTGGCCGTACTTAATTTCTTGAGCCCAGACACAAGTAAAACACTGTTTCACCTGAAAGGAATGTTGGTAACCTTACAACAACAGCAACTTGTGTTTATATAACGCCTTTAATGTAGGAAAAGTCCCAAGGCACTTCACAGGAGCATTATCAAACAAAATTTGGCACCGAGCCACTTAAGGAGATATCATAGAATCATAGAAAGGTTACAGCATGGAATGAGGCCGTTCAGCCCATCAAGTCCATGCTGGCGCTACACAAGAGCAATCCAGCTAGTCCCACTCCCCCGCCCTATCCCCATAGCCCTGCAAATATTTTCTTTTCAACTATTTATCCAGTTCCCTTTTGAAGGCCATGATTGAATCTGCCTCCACCACCCCCTCGGACAGTGCATTCCAGATCCTAACTACTCGCTGCGTAAAAAAGTTTTTCCTCATGTCACCTTTGGTTTTTTTGCCAATCACCATAAATCTATGTCCTCTGGTTCTTGACTCTTTCTCTCTAACTACTCTGTCTAGCCCCTTCATGATTTTAAATACCTCTATCAAATCTCCTCACAACCTTCTCTGTCCCAAGGAGAACAACCCTTTCTTCTCCAGTCTATCCATGTAACAAAAGTCCCTCATTCTTGGAATCATTCTAGTAAATCTTTTCTGCACCCTCTCTAAGGCCTTCACATCTTTCCTAAAGTGTGGTGCCCAAAACTGGACAGGTGACCAAAGCTCGGTCAAGGAGGTAGGAGCAACTTCTTAAAGGAGGTGGAGAGGTAGAGAGGCAATGAAGTTTAGGGAGGGAATTCCAGAGCTTAGGGCCTAGGCAGCTGAAGGCATGGCCGCCAATGATGGAGCGATTAAAATCGCGGAGGCGCAAGAGGCCAGAATTAGAGGAGTGCAGAGATCTCGGAGGGTTGTAGGGCTGGAGAAGGTTACAGAGATAGGGAGGGGCGAGGCCATGGAGGGATTTGAAAACAAGAATGAGAATTTTAAAATCGAGGCATTGCCAGACCGACATCCAACGTAGGTCAGCAAGCACAGTGGTGATGGGTGAACGTGACTTGGAGCAAGTTAGGATACGGGCAGCAGAGTTTTGCATGAGCTCAAGTTTACAGAGGGTGCAAGGTGGGAGGCCGGCCAGGAGAGCATTGGAATAGTCGAGTCTTGAGGTAACAAAGGCATGGATGAGGGTTTCAGCAGCAGATGAGCTGAGGCAGGGGCGGAGACGGGCGACGTTACGGAGGTGGAAGCAGGCGGTCTTGGCGATGGAGCGGATATGGGGTCTGAAGCTCATCCTACAATCATAAGAACATAAGAGCAACTTATTATCTTGATGGCAAGAGACTGGAAAGTACTGCAGTACAAAGAGATCTGGGGGTCCTAGTGCAAGAAATTCAAAAAATTAGTATGCAGGTGCAGCAGGTGATCAAGAAGGCCAATGGAATGTTGGCGTTTATTGCTAGGGGGATAGAATATAAAAACAGGGAGGTATTGCTGCAGTTATATAAGGTATTGGTGAGACCACACCTGGAATACTGCATACAATTTTTGGGGCAGCAAATTCCACAGACCTACCACCCTCTGAGTGAAAAAGTTTCCCCTCATCTCAGTTTTGAAGGAGCAGCCCCTTATTCTAAGATTATGCCCCCTAGTTCTAGTTTCACCCATCCTTGGGAACATCCTTACCGCATCCACCCGATCAAGCCCCTTCACAATCTTATATGTTTCAATAAGATCGCCTCTCATTCTTCAGAACTCCAATGAGTAGAGTCCCAATCTACTCAACCTCTCCTCATATGTCCGCCCCCTCATCCCCGGGATTAACCGAGTGAACCTTCTTTGTACTGCCTCGAGAGCAAGTATGTCTTTTCTTAAGTATGGACACCAAAATTGTATGCAGTATTCCAGGTGTGGTCTCACCAATACCTTATATAACTGCAGCAATACCTCCCTGTTTTTATATTCTATCCCCCTAGCAATAAACGCCAACATTCCGTTGGCCTTCTTGATCACCTGCTGCACCTGCAAACTAATTTTTTGAATTTCTTGCACTAGGACCCCCAGATCCCTTTGTACTGCAGTACTTTCCAGTCTCTTGCCATCAAGATAATAAGTTGCTCTCTGATTTTTCCTGCCAAAGTGCATAACCTCACATTTTCCAATATTGTATTGCATCTGCCAAATCTCCGCCCACTCACCCAGCCTGTCTATATCCCCTTGTAGGTTTTTTATGTCCTCCTCACTCTCTACTTTCCCTCCCATCTTTGTATCATCTGCAAACTTTGATATGTTACACTCGGTCCCCTCCTCCAAATCGTTAATCTAGATTGTAAAGAGTTGGGGACCCAGCACCGACCCCTGCGGAACACCACTGGCTACTGGTTGCCAGTCCGAGAATGAAGCAGTTATCCCAACTCTCTGCTTCCTGTTAGATAACCAATCCTCCACCCATGCCAGAATATTACCCCCAATCCAGTGATTCTTTATCTTGAGCAATAATCTTTTATGTGGCACCTTGTCGAATGCCTTCTGGAAGTCTAAATGCACGACGTCCACTGGTCCCCCTTCATCCACCCTGTACGTTATGTCCTCAAAGAACTCAAGCAAATTTGTCAGACATGACTTCCCCTTCGTAAAGCCATGCTGACTTTGTCCTATTAAATTATGTTAATCCAAATGTTCCGCTACTGTCTCCTTAATAATAGACTTCAAAATTTTACAAAATCCACACACAAAACTCCATTCCATCTGATCACACCTGTCGCTCACTAACCCCCCCGCACCCCCACCCCCACAATGTTGTATGGGGATCACGTGCTCACAAACACCCCCTGCCCCGCCCCGCCCCGCCTCCTTTTTTGCCACACCATCTCTATGGCAACGGACGCGCAGACGCACAGAGGCGACGGGGTTGCGCGCGGGAACACACCCCGCCCCTTTCGCGGGACGGCGAGCTGTGAGTGGTTGGAGCAGCTGTCAATCATTCGAAAAGTAGCGAGCGTGAATGTAGCGACTTTTTATTGAACACCATCGCCGGCGTGGACATAAAGACGATGCATAGAAGGCTGCCGAGTCTTACATTGCCTAAAAAGGCAGACAGCGAGGTAACCGGTTACAAATACAGTTATATGCATATTAAAAAAAAAACGTGTCTGCATCATGCATTCCCCCACGCGGAATAATTTTTATTTGCAAGTAAAATTAACGGTAAAAATGGGTTAAAATCCATTATCGCAGTTGCTAAATCCCAGAGAATAGCGAGCGGGTCGTGTTGTGTTGTCCCCCTGAAATGATGCAGGCGGTAAGAGTGTGAGTGAGTGTGTGTTTTGGAGGGATTGTTAACCTGACAGTCCATTTTAATTAAAGTAAAATATAAAGTTGCGTTAACAAGTGCAAAGCAAAGTCTGCAGCTAATAGCCCGCACCGCAGCTCGGATGGGGTTTCTTTCCTTCCTTCCGCCGAATCTGTAGGCGAAAATTCATCGCCGAGAGAAAAAAAAAACCGAATCGGGGATGGAAAGCTGCCGGGGGGGGGGTCGGGTGACCGGCGGAACATGTTGAGGCCCTGACACAATGTGCAAGGCCCACTGATCAAATGGGTTAGTGACTTCACCAGAGGGCATCGCCATTGTTCCCCAGCATTTCTCCACTCTAAACTGAAGTGTGTGTAAATATATATTTATATATTTAAAAATATGCCTTTACTGCAGCAGTTCAGCTGATTTAATTCGGTATGTTTCTTCTGTGATTTTTGTCACTTCCGCTGGTTATGAGAACCTGTAGTCCAGCTGTACGATCTGGGCGTTTTTGTGTTTTAAATAAACACGGACCGAGCGAGGAAAGGCGCGCGATCAGAAGATAATTATAATCGAGGAAGGACAAGTGACCCATTTTAATGTATCCGTCCGGAGAGATCTTAACCCCCCCACCCCACCCCTCCCTCTTGTATGATCCAGCACAGGTGGCGGCCATTTGGCCCGTCGTGCCAAGCTGTGAAAGAGCTTAATCCCATCTCCCCGCTCTTTCCTCGCAGCCCTTATTTCTCCCACCCCCCTTCAAGTATTTATCCAATTCCCTTTTGAAAGTTACTGTTGAATCTGCTGCCGCCAAGCTTTCAGGCAGCGCGTTCCAGATCGTTAACTGGCTGCGTTATTAAATGTTTCCTCGTGTCGCCTCTGATTCTTTTGCCGATCACCTTAAATCCGTGTCCTCTGGTTACCGAACCCTTCCGCCGCTGGAAACGGTTTCCCCTTATTTACTCGATCAAAACCGTTCAGGATTTTGAGCACCCCTGTCCAATCTCCCCCCTTAATGTTCTCTGTTCTAAAGACAAACAACCCCAGCTTCTCGAGTTTCATTGGAACAGTGTGGGAGGCCAAGGACTGATGGGTCAGGGGGAGAGTGGGATGGAGAATTGAAGTGGCAAGTGACCAGAAGCTCAGGGTCAAGCTTGAGGACTGAACGGAGGTGTTCAGAAAAGTGATCACCCAATCTGCGTTCGGTCTCCCCTTTGTAGAGGAGACCGCATTGTGAGCAGCGAATATAGTATACTACGTTTGAAGAAGTACAAGTAAAATGCTGTTTGACCTGGAAGGAGTGTTTGGCAACCCTACAACAGCAACAACTTGCATCTATATAGCACCTTTTTAATGTAGTAAAACGTCCCAAGGCGCTTCACAGGAGTGTTATCAAACAAAATTTGATACCGAGCCAAATAAGGAGATATTAGGACAGATGACCAAAAGCTTGGTCAAAGAGGTAGGAATTAAGCAGCGTCTTAAACGAGGTGGTGAGGTTTAGGGAGGGAATTCCAGAGCTTAGGTCCCGGGCAGCTGAAGGCACAGCGGCCAAAGGTGGAGCAATTTAAAATCGTGGATGCGCTGGAGGCCAGAATTGGAGAAAAGCAGAGATCCCGGAGGGTTGTTGGGCTGGAGGAGGTTACAGGCAGAGAGAGAGAGAGAGAGAGAGAGTGTGTGTGTGTGTGTGTGTGTTTTTGGAGGGATTGTTAACCTGACAGTCCATTTTAGTTAAAGTAAAATATAAGTTGCGTTAACAAGTGCAAAAGCAAAGTCTGCAACTAATAGCCCGCACCGCAGCTCGGACGGGGTTTCTTTCCTTCTGTCGAGGTTGTGGCGAAAACTCATTGCCGAGAAAAAGAATCCGGATGGAAGCCTGACGGGGTCAGGTGACCGATGGAACTTGTTGCGGCCTGACACATAGGGGGTGATTTTAACCCCCAAGAACGGGTGGGTTGGGGGCGGGAAGGAGTTGAAAATAGTTGTTTTTTTTTGGGTCGCAACTGCAGAATTTTCGGACTTTGCATACCCAGCGGGAAGCCTGTACTTTTACACGCCTAAGTTAAACCCGGAAATAAAGCTGTCGCCACCCCAAAAAACAACTATTTTCAACTCCCACCCGCCCCCAACCCTCCTGTTCTTGGGGGTTAAAATCATAATATGCACGGCCCACTGATCAAATGGGTCAGTGATTTCACCAGAGAGCATCGCCGTTGTTTCCCAGCATTTCTCCACTCTACTCTGATGTGTGTAAATATATATATATATATATTTAAAAATGTCTTTACTGCAGTAATTCAAATGATTTCATTTGGTATGTTTCTTCTGTGATTTTTGTCACTTCCGTTGGTTATGGTTCAGCTGTACACTCTTGACGTTTTCTGTTTAAATAAATAGCACGCACAGAAGAAAGGGGAGAGATCATAAGATAATTATAGTCGAGAAAGGACAGGTGGCCCATTTTAATGTATTGCTCATCCAGAGAGATCTTAACACCCATCCACTCTCCATTTAACGTTACAGCACAAGAGGAGGAATTCGGCCCATCATGCCTGTACCGTCTTTGAAAGAGCTATCCAATTAGTCCTACTCTTTCCTCATAGCCCTGCAAATTTTTCCTCATCAACCATTTATCCAATTCCCTTTTGAAAGTTACTATTGAATCTGCTTCCACCACCCTTTTAGGCAGTGCATTCCAGATCATTACAACTCGCTGCGTAAATTTTTTTTTCCTTATGTCGCCTCAGGTTCTTTGCCAATTACCATAAATTTGTGTTCTCTGATTACCAACACTTCTGCCACTGGAAACAGTTTCTCCTTGTTTACTTTATCAAAATCTGCATAAGTTTGAACATTCCTATCAAATCTCTCCTTAACGTTCTCTGTTCTAAAGAGAGCAAACCCAGCTTCTCCAAATAACGGAACATCCCTGGTACCATTCTAGTAAATCTCTTCTGCACTCTCTCTAAGGCCTTGACATCCTTCCTAAAGTGTGGTGCCCAGAATTGAACACAGTACACCAGCTGAGGCCTAACTAGTGTTTTTTATAAAAGGCTTAGCATAACTTCCTTGCTTTTGTACTCTATACCTCTATTAATAAAGCCCAGGATCCCATATGCTTTTTTAACAGCATTTTCAACACGTCCCACCACCTTCAAAGATTTGTGCATGTGCACACCCAGGTCTCTCTGTTCCTGCATCCCCTTTAAAATTGTACCATTTAGTTTATATTGCCTCTCCACATTCTTCCTACCAAAATGTATCACTTCATACTTCTCTGCATTAAATTTCATCTGCCACATGTCTGCCTATTTCACCAGTCTGTCTATGTCCTCCTGAAGTCTGTTACTATCCTCCACGTTGTTTACTACATTTCCGATTTTTGTGACATCTGCAAACTTTCAAATTATACCCTCTATACCCATGTCCAGGTCACTAATATGTAGCAAAAAGAGCAATGGTCCTAATACTGACCTCTGGGGAACACCACTGTATACTTCCCTCCAGTCTGAAAAACAACAGTTTACTACTCTCTGCTTTCTGTCCCTTAACCAATTTTGTATCCATGCTGCCACTGTCCCTTTAATCCCATGGGCTTCAATTTTGCTAACAAGTCTATTATGTGGTACTTCATCAAATACCTTTCGAAAGTCCATATACACAACGTCACCTGTACTACCCTCATCAACCCTCTCCGTTACTTCATCAAAGAACTCAAATCAAGTTAGTCAAACCCGATTTTCCTTTAACAAACCTGTGCTGACTTTCATTTACTAGCCCATACTTTTCCAAGTGCCAATTCATTTTGTCCTGGATTATTGTGTCTCAAAGTTTCCCCACCACCGACGTTAGGCTGACTGGCCTGTAATTGCCAGGTTTATCCCTCTCCCCTTTTTTGAACAAGGGTGTGACATTTGCAATCCTCCAGTCCTCTGGCACCAGTTCCCCCTATCTAAGGATGATTGGAAGATTGTGGCCAGAGCCTCTGCAATTTCCACCTGTATTTCCCTCAGTAACCTAGGATGCATCCCATCTGGACCGGGTGACTTTTCTACTTTGAGTATTGCTAATCTTTTAAGTACCTCCTCTTTATCTATTTTAATTCTATCCTTTATTGCTACTACCTCCTCCTTTACTGCTACAATGGTAGCATCCTCTTTTCCACTGATGACTGATGCAAACTATTCATTTAGTACCTCTGCCCCCTCAAGAAGATCTTTTTTGTCCCTCATTGGTCCCACCCATGTTTTGACTACCCTTTTATTATTTATATGTTTATAAAAAAAAAAACTTTGGGTTCCTTTTTATGTTAGCCGCTAATCTATTCCCATACTCTCTCTCTTTGCCCCTCTTGTTCCCTTTTTTAGATCTCCTTTGTACTTTCTGTATTCAGCCTGGTTCTCTACTGTATTATGAACCTTGCATTTGTCATAAGCCTCCTTTTTCTGTTTCATTTTAATCTCTATGTCTTTAGTCATCAAGGGCGCTCTAGCTACGGATGCCCTTCCTTTCCTCATCGTAGGACTGTGTCTACTCTGTACCCGAACCAACTCTTCCTTGAAGACCTCCCATTGTTCAATTACTGTTTTGCCCACCAATTTTAGATTCCAATCCACTTGGGGCAAGATCCCTTTTTAATTCATTGAAATTAGCCCTCCTCCAGTTTAGTATTTTCACATTTGATTGTTCCTTGTCCTTTTCCATAGCTATTCTAAACCTAATGATATTATGTTTCCCCAAATGCTCCCCCACTGAAACATGCTCCACCTGCCCCCACTTCATTCCCCAGAACTAGAACCAGCACTGTTTCCTTCCTCATTGGGCTGGAAACACACTGGTCCAGAAAGCTCTCTTGTACACATTTCAGCAATTCCTCCCCCTCTTTGCCTTTACACTGGTACTGTCCCAGAATATATTGGGATAATTGAAGTTCCCCATTATCACTACTCTTATAGTTCTTGCATCTTTCTGTAATTTGCCTGCAAATTTGCTCCTCTATCTCCTTCCCACTAATTGGTGGCCTATAGTATGCACCCAGTAGCATAATAGCTTCTCTATTATTCCTTAAATCTAACCAAATAGATTCTGTGTTTCACCCCTTAACTACATCATCCTTTTCCAGTGCTACAATAGTTTCTTTGATCAATACTGCCACCTCCCCCCTCCTTTCTTTCCTTCCCTATCTTTCCTGAAGACCTTGTAGCCAGGAATATTAAGTACCCAATCCTCCCCTTCTTTGAACCAGCTCTCTGTTATTGCCACTATATCATCGTCCCATTTGGCGACTTGAGCCTGCAGCTCACCAACCTTATTTATCAGGCTGCGTGCATTTACGCACATGCACTCCTAATTAAGAACATAAGAAATAGGAGCAGGAGTAGGCCAATCGGCCCCTCGAGCCAGCTCCGCCATTCAATAAGATCATGGCTGATCTGATCCTAATCTCAAATCTAAATTCATGTCCAATTTCCTGCCCGCTCCCCGTAACCCCTAATTCCCTTTACTTCTAGGAAACTGTCGATTTCTGTTTTAAATTTATTTAATGATGTAGCTTCCACAGCTTCCTGGGGCAGCAAATTCCACAGACCTACTACCCTCTGAGTGAAGAAGTTTCTCCTCATCTCAGTTTTGAAAGAGCAGCCCCTTATCCTGAGATTATGCCCCCTCGTTCTAGTTTCACCCATCCTTGGGAACATCCTTACCGCATCCACCCGATCAAGCCCCTTCACAATCTTATATGTTTCAATAAGATCGCCTCTCATTCTTCTGAACTCCAATGAGTAAATTCACCATGGTCTGCCTCGCATTTGCCCCCTGTCTGATCCCTCCTATTTCTGAACTCTTCTTTACTCTAGTACTATTTATCCCTCCCAGTCCTCTGTGCATCTTGTTTCTCCTCTCTAACGTTTCATCCTGGTGCCCACCCCCTGTCAAATTAGTTTAAACTCTCCTCTACAGCATTGGTTAACTTCCTCATGAGGACATTGGTCCCAGCCCTGTTGAGGTGCAACCTATCTATCTTGTACAGATCCCTCCTGCCCCAGAAGCGGTCCCAATGGCCCAGGGATCTGAAGCCCTTTCTCCAGCCATGCATTTACCTGTCTTATCCTATTAATCCTATACTCACTAGCACTGGGAGTAATCCAGAGATTACTACTTTGGGTCCTGCTTTTTAACTTCCTCCCTCGCTCCTGAAACTCTGACTGCAGGACCTCTGTTCCTTCCTGTGTTGTTGGTTCCCACACAACTTCTGGCTTCTGTTTCTTTTCCCTCCCTCAAATTGTTCTGCACCCTCTCAGTGTTGTTCTTCACCCTGGCACCAGGGAGGCAACACACCATGTGGGACTCACGTCAGCAGTTGCAGAAACCACATATTCCACATTTTTGAAGAATTTCCTGATATCAGTCCTAAATTTACTGTTTACTAGTTTGAACCTGTGTCTCCCAGTTCCAGTAATACGCTGGGTTAACTTTCTCTACACCCGTATCAATCTTTCTTGCCTCTCTTAAGATTACTTCTCGGGTGCCTCCTTTCTAAGGTGAAAAGTCCAAGTTTCTCCAGTCTTTCCTCATAATTCAGTTTCCTGACACTAAGCAATCAGCCTTGTGGTTCTTCTCTGTGCTGTCTCCAGTGCGAGAATGTCTCCCTTGTTTCTTTCTGACGAGAAGTATCTTTTTCTCCTCAGAACAGAGAAGGCTAAGGGGCGATTTAATAAAGGTGTTCAAAATTATGATGGGTTTTGATAGAGTAAGTAGAGAGAAACTGTTTCCACTGGCAGTAGGGTCGGTAACCAGAGGACACAGATTTAAGGTAATTGGCAAAAAAGCAGAGGGGGAGATGAGAATTTTTTTTTACGCAGCGAGTTTTTATGATCTGGAGTGCACTGCCTGAAAAGGCGCTGGAAGCAGATTCAGTAGTAACTTTAAAAAGGGAATTGGATAAATAATTAAAAAGGAAAAATTTACAGGGCTATAGGGAAAGAGCAGGGGTGTGGGACTAATTGGATAGCTCGTTCAAAAAGTCGGCACAGGCATGATGGGCCAAATGGCCTCCTTCTGATTGTATGGTTCGTCTATGATTTTATAAGTAGATGCAGTATTCAAGATAGGGTTGACAACCTTCCAGGATTGTCCTGGAATCTCCAGGAATTGAAGTATAATCTCCTGGACACTGTGAGCAGCACCCAGGAGTAAAATCAGAGGAACTTTTTAAAAAAAAAAGTTTTCATTTTCTTTTAACACTTGTTTATTAGTTATAAAAAAAATTGGAGATGGGGGGGGGGGTGGTTGCTGATTGAGTAGTAGGAGGCTGGAGGTCATGTGATGAAACCTCCAGGACTATGTTCAACCAGAGTTGGCAACCCTATTTCAAGATGCAGTCTGACTGGAGGACTATCAAATTTCATTGCTACCTCCTCTGACGTGTACTGTTTTAGCAACGTAGTTAAACATCTTAGTGTCTGAGTAAGTTGCTATTCTGCGATGGTGGGACATGTTTAGCATCAAATCTTCTAAGATCCCTTGGCGTCTTTCAGCTGATTCATTAGCTATTTCAACACCGCTTGTGGACAATGCGCGTCATCTATTTTTGCAACCTATTTGTAGCTACTGTTCAGTCTACTTACATATCTTGTCCAATTCTGTAACGAAGGGCCATAGATACAAGATTAAATGTAGGAGATTTAGAACAGTGAGGAAGAGAAACTGCTTTGAACAGAGTTGTGAGGGTGCGGAGCTCACAGGGTTAGGGATTGAGGCAGAAACTATTAGTTTGCTTGGAGGCTAAATATTGCACAGACTGGTTTGGATGAATCACTTGTTTACGTTTTGCTCTCCTGGCCGGTCTCCCACTTTGCACCCTCTGTAAACTTGAGCTTATCCAAAACTCTGATACTCGTATCCTAGCTCGCACCAAGTCCCGTTCACCATCACCCCTCTTCTCGCTGACCTACATTGGCTCCCAGTCCAGCAAAGCCTAGATTTTAAAATTCTCATTAGTGTTTTCAAATCCCTTCGTAGCCTCGCCCCTCCCTATCTATATAACCCCCTCCAGCGCTTCAACCCTCCGAGATCACTGCGCTCCTCCAATTCTGGTCTCTTGCGGATCCCCGATTTTGATGGCGGCATCTTTGGCGGCCGTGCCTTCAGCTGTCTTGGCCCTAAGCCCTGGAATTTCCCTCCCTAAACCTCTCCGCCTCTCCTCCTTTAAGATGATCCTTAAAATCCACCTCTTTCACCAAGTTTTTGACCAGAAAAATCAGAACTGTATAAAACATTGGTTTGGCCACAACTAGAGTACTGTGTACTGTTCTGGTCACCACATTACAGGAAAGATGCGATTGCACTAGAGAGGGTACAGAGGAGATTTACGAGAATGTTGCCAGGACTGGAGAATTTTAGCTATGAGGAAAGATTGGATAGGCTGGGGTTGTTTTCTTTGGAACAGAAGAGGATGAGGGGAGATTTAATTGAGGTATGTAAAATTATGAGGGGCCTAGAAAAAGTGGATGGGGGGGGGGGACACCTATTTCCCTTAGCAGAGAAGTCAATAATCAGGGGGCATGGATTTAAAGTAATTGGTAGAAGGATTAGAGGGGAGTTGAAAGATTTTTTTTCACCCAGTAGGAGGTGGGTGCCTGGAACTCACTACGTGAAAGGGTGGTAGAGACATAAACCCTCATTGCATTTAAAAAGTACTTGGATAGGCACTTGAAGTGCTGTAACCTACAAGGCTTCGGTCCAAGAGCTGGAAAGTGGGATTAGGTTGGTTAGCTCTTTTTTGGCCAGCACTGACACAGTGGGCCGAATGGCCTCCTTCTGTGCCGTTAATTTCTATGATTTGTTGTTTCCTACCCTTCAACCAGTTTCCTAGCCATTCCCAAGGTTTACCCTGAATCCCCACACCTTAGAGTTTAATTACATAGAATTTTACAGCACAGAAATGGGCCCAACTGATCAGTGCTGGTTTTTATGCTCCACACGAGCCTACTCCCACCCCTCTTCATCTCATCCTATCAACATATTCTTCTATTCCTTTCTCTCTCATGTGTTTATCCAGCTTCCCCTTAAATTTAACAGTCTTTCATGTGGAACTGCGTCAAAACCAATTTGGAAGTCAGGCTTCAGGGCTTCCCACAGTCCACTCAGGTTGTTTCTTCCACAAAATCGTGCCAGCCCGAGTTAAAAGCTCCTCGTAATACTTTACAGTGGTTTAATTTTTAAAAGGGTTACTCTTGGGATTTATTCTGGGAACGAGCTGTGTGATTTGACTTGAGATTTGAATGTTCTCATTCTCTCGCCCACGTTAATAATGTTTGTGCAGTTTTGGCAAGATGTGGATTGTGAGGCCACCTGTTAGGAAAAAAAGTCATACTCGCCAACCAAGTAGGCATGTGAGCATTTCAGAAATTGGAGCAAATCTGGGCATGGCTCTGTCTTTGTGGAAGATGTATGCTGAATACAAGAATTCTATAACCTGGTGTTGTACGACTCTGTACATTTGTCCACCCCAGTCCATCACCGGCATCTCCACATCATGCATACTTTTTTAGGAACATGAGTTGATCTCCTGTGAGGTTGCACATGGGGAAGTCAAGATCCAACTGTAGCCTTCAGGTGAAGTGGGGTTAGAGGGGGGGGGCAAGGGGGAGGGTAATTGAATCAGGGCCTGCTGATGTAATTCAACAACAACTTGCATTTGTATAGTACTTTAAACATAGTAAAATGTCCCAAGGTGCTTCACGGGAGTTATAAAACAAAAATTGACTTCGAGCCCAGGAAGGAGACACTAGGACAGGCGACCAATTGCTTGGTCAAAGAGTTTTTTAAGCAATATCTTAAAGGAGGGAGAGCGAGGTGGAGAGGTTTGGGGAGGGAATTCCAGAGCTTAGGGCCGAGACGACTGAAGGCACGGCCGCCAGTGGTGGGACGAAGGAAGTGGGAATTCGATCCTCATTTTAAAGTCATTTACGTTCTGTCCTTGTTTTTGTATTTCCATTGTAAATACCTGTGACCACATTTATAATCAAAACTTCCTGTATAAAGTTGCCGTGTTGTAATTATACCCTCACACCACTGTAATTACAAATGTGACGAGTTTCCGTATGTAATTTCCATTATAGATCTGGAAAAAGGAATCTATAATAGTAAAAGTTAATAGGAAGTGTGTGCAGAAGAAAGATTTTTAACATACAGACAGTGAAAAAGACCATTTGATGCAACAGTAGCTGGAAAGTGGAAGAAAAGAAAATACAAAATTTTGTTGCTAGGTTAACTTGCAGATAGTAGCCTGCAGTGCAAGAGTTTTGTTCTGACCTTTGCACTGTTTACACCGTATCTATTGAACTTTTATCCAGCCACTGGTAAAATTATGCTGTTTACGGTGCTGGGCAGTTTCACCATCAAGAGGGAGAAATCCATAAGCGATTTGGACTTGGGAATTGGAAGTACAACTTCAAGATTTGCTGATGACACCAAATTGGGGGGGTATAGTTAATACCGAGGAAGATTTTGACAAAATACAGGAAGATGTTACATGCCCATTCTGCAAGTTTATTAATTGGCAAATGAATTTCTATGTAGATAAGTGTGAGATATTGCATTTTGGTAGGAAGAATAAGAGGGCCACATGCCGCTTGGAAAATAAGAGTCTAAATGGGGTAGAGGAGCTGAGGGATCTGGGGGTACAGATACATTAATCACTAAAAGTAGCAACGCAGGTTAATAAGGCCATTAAAAAAAGCAGACTAAGTACTGGGGTTCATTTCTAGAGGGATAGAATTGAAAAGCAGAGAAGTTATGTTAAACTTGCACAGAATCTTGGTTAGACCACACTTGGAGTACTGTGAACAGTTCTGGTCCCCATGTTATTAAAAGGATATAGAGGCACTGGAGAAGGTGCAAAAAAGATTTACTAGGATGATACCAGAACTGAGATGTTATAGCTAGCAGGAAAGAGTGAGCAGGCTGGGGCTCTTTTCTCTATAAGAGAGACGACTGAGGAGTGACCTGACAGAGGTCTTTAAGATTATGGAAGGGTTTGACAGGAGTAGTGTGAATTTTAGTGGATCTCCCGTGACATTGCTCGTGAGAAGTCAAAGGCAATTACATAGAATTTACAGCACAGAAACAGGCCATTCAGCCCAACTAATCTATGCAGGTGTTTGTGCCTTCTCCCACCCTACGTCATCTAACCCCAACAACATATCCTTCTATTCCTTTCTTCCTCATGTGTTTATCTAGCTTAACTTAAATGCATCTATGCTAGTCGCCTCAACCACTCCACGGGGTAGCGAGTTTCACATTTTCACCACTCTCTGGGTAAAGAAGTTTCTCCTGAATTCTTTATTGGATTTATTAGTAATTAATGTTTCAGAAGTAAGTTGATGTGTTGCTTTGGTGGTGGTCAGTGAGAGAATAAGTTGTTTGGGCAGGGTGTTGGGATTGTAATAATTTAGGAGGCTGAATGTGAACATTTAGGTGGTGGGGAAATGAGTTGTGGAGGGGTCGTGAACAGTGAAGGGTTGACCAGGCATAGTGAGTAACTAAGGGGAGCATTGAATATTGTTGGTGGTTAGTATTTGGTGGGGGGTGGAGGGGTGGGATTGGGATAGTAAATACTTAAGGTGAGTGACATTGGATGTGAGAATTCATGAACAAAAAGCAAAATATTGCAGATGCTAGAAATCCAAAACCACACACAAAAAAAGCTGGAAACACTCAGCCGGTCAGGAGAACAAACCAGTCAACGTTACTGGCTTGCACCATTCATCAGTACTGGAAGATATTACAGATGAACAGTATTTAAAAAGGAACACAACAAGAGGAGGAGGTCGGTGCTTGGGGCTGGCGGAACCCCGCGCTGGCGGAACGTTCTGCACCCTTGGTGACCTGCCTTTTTTTCTTCAACTAGGCTTCTGGGCCGTTGCAGCCTGCTCCACTTTCTCATGCTTCCCTTTCACCCGCATATGCCCCAACCCTTTAGCTGCTGGCATGTTCTTTATCTGGTATATTATCTTTTATTTCTCTTATTAAGCCTCCAATTACCTCATACTTATATTACTTACGCCATTTAACCATCTCCTGTTTTCCACTTTAGCACTTTACAGGTCGTTCTTTTCCAGTGTACGTATTTGACTTCATGGTCTGGACAGGTGAGTAGTTGGGAAGGGAACATATGAACTAGGAGCAGGAGTAGTCCATATAGCCCCTCGAGCCTGCTCCCCCAATTCAATAAGATCATGGCTGATCTTCTACCTTAACTCCGCTTTCTCGCCCTATCCCCATATCCCTTGATTCCTTTAGTGTCCAAAAATCTATCGATCTCAGTCTTGAATATACTCAACGACTGAGCATCCACAGTCTGTTGGGGTGGAGAATTCCAAAGATTCATAACCCTCTGAGTGAAGAAATTTTTCCACATCTCTGTCCCAAATGGCCGACCCCTTGTCTTGAGAGTATGCCCCCTAGTTCTAGACTCTCCAGCCAGGGGAAACAGCCTCTCAGCATCTACCCTGTCAAGCCCTCTAAGAATTTTATTCGTTTCAATAAGGTCACCTCTCATCCTTCTAAATTCCAGAAAGTTTAGGCCCATTCTACTCAATCTCTCCTCATAGGACAACCCTCTCATTCCAGGAATCAATCTAGTGAACCTTTATTGCACCCCCTCTAAGGCAAGTATATCCTTCCTTAGGTAAGGAGACCAAAACTGTACACAGTACTCCAGGTGTGGTCTCACCAGAACCCTGTATAATTGCAGCAGGTCCTCCTCACTCTTATATACCAACCCCCTTGCAATAAAGGCTAACATACCATTTGCCTTCCTTTTGTTTGCTGTACCTGCATGTTAACCTTTTTGTGATTCATGTACAAGGACACCCAAATCCCTCAGGCTGCCAACATTTCTTAGTCTCTCACCTTTTAAACAATGTTCTGCTTTTCCATTCTTCCTACCAAAGTGGATAATTTCACATTTCCCCACATTTGGTTCTCTCATTGATTTTATATTATGAATAGCTGAGGGCCAGGCACTGACCCTTGCAGCACCCCACTAGTCACAACCTGCCAACCCGAAAATAACCCGTTTATTCTTGCTCTCTGTTTTCTCTCCGTTAACCAATCCTCAGTCTACGCAAATACATTACCCCCAATCCCATGGTTAGTATTTTGGGGAAAAGAGTTGGCATAGGCAATGACAAATAATTGAGGGTACTGAGGGACAGTATTTAGTTGACTGGGAGTGAGCTGTGGAATTTGGGTATTAGTAGGTAACTGGTAGATAGTGTGTGTTTGAGATGGTAGTAGGTCGTGGGGAGTGGGGGGGATTGAGAGGTAGAATTTAGGATCGGGGGGGGGGAAGTAGCAGTTTGGAGAGTAGAAGAGTCGGCTGGAAATGGCCATGGAAATGAAACGGGGCTGCTCATACACTGTGCTCGCATTTGTTATTTAAAAGCCTGAAATGTTGTGTTAAAAGGTTGGAGGTGAGAACATAAGAACATAAGAAATAGGAGCAGGAGTAGGCCAATCGGCCCCTCGAGCCTGCTCCACCATTCAATAAGATCATGGCTGATCTGATTCTAACCTCAAATCTAAATTCATGTCCAATTTCCTGCCCGCTCCCCGTAACCCCTAATTCCCTTTACTTCTAGGAAACTGTCTATTTCTGTTTTAAATTTATTTAATGATGTAGCTTCCACAGCTTCCTGGGGCAGCAAATTCCACAGACCTACCACCCTCTGAGTGAAGAAGTTTCTCCTCATCTCAGTTTTGAAGGAGCAGCCCCTTATTCTAAGATTATGCCCCCTAGTTCTAGTCTCACCCATCCTTGGGAACATCCTTACCGCATCCACCCGATCAAGCCCCTTCACAATCTTATATGTTTCAATAAGATCGCCTCTCATTCTTCTGAACTCCAATGAGTAGAGTCCCAATCTACTCAACCTCTCCTCATATGTCCGCCCCCTCATCCCCGGGAGTAACCGAGTGAACCTTCTTTGTACTGCCTCGAGATCAAGTATGTCTTTTCTTAAGTATGGAGACCAAAACTGTATGCAGTATTCCAGGTGCGGTCTCACCAATACCTTATATAACTGCAGCAATACCTCCCTGTTTTTATATTCTATCCCCCTAGCAATAAAAGCCAACATTCCGTTGGCCTTCTTGATCACCTGCAAACTAACTTTTTGATTTTCTTGCACTAGGACCCCCAGATCCCTTTGTACTGCAGTACTTTCCAGTTTCTCGCCATTAAGATAATAACTTGCTCTCCGATTTTTCCTGCCAAAGTGCATAACCTCACATTTTCCAATATTGTATTGCATCTGCCAAATCTCCACCCACTCACCCAGCCTGTCTATATCCCCTTGTAGGTTTTTAATGTCCTCCTCACTCTAATTTTCATCCCATCTTTATATCATCTGCAAACTTTGATATGTTACACTCGGTCCCCTCCTCCAAATCGTTAATATAGATTGTAAAGAGTTGGGGACCCAGCACCGATCCCTGCGGAACACCACTGGCTACAGGTTGCCAGTCCGAGAATGTACCATTTATCCCAACTCTCTGCTTCCTGTTAGATAACCAATCCTCCACCCATGCCAGAATATTACCCCCAATCCAGTGATTCTTTATCTTGAGCAATAATCTTTTATGTGGCACCTTGTCGAATGCCTTCTGGAAGTCCAAATACACTACGTCCACTGGTTCCCCTTTATCCACCCCGAACGTTATATCCTCAAAGAACTCAAGCAAATTTGTCAGACATGATTTCCCCTTCATAAAGCCACTTTTTCAATTTTTTTTAAAAAAAAGAAAAGAAGCTTTTGGCTGCAAGGCTGGGCTGGATGGAGAACCTTTATTTCCAGTTTTGGCAGTGGGCTAGTGATGGAAGGGAGAGGGGCTGGGCTGGAGGAAGGGGGAGAGGAGAGGGACGGGCTGGGCCGGGTTGGAGATAAAGGGAGAGGAGAGGGGACGGGCTGGGCCGGGCTGGAGATAAAGGGCGAGGGGAGGGGAGGGGCCGGGCTGGAGATAAGTGGAGAGGGGCTGGAGATAAAGGGAGAGGGGCTGGGTTGGGCTGGAGATAAAGGGAGAGGGGCTGGGCTGGGCTGGAGATAAAGGGAGAGGGGCTGGGCTGGGCTGGAGATAAAGGGAGAAGGGCTGGGCTGGGCAGGAGATAAAGGGAGAGGGGCTGGGCTGGAGACAGAACATTCTGGCAGCAACAGGGCAGGCGGTGGGGAGCGGGAGGGAGAGTCTGGAGGAACCCAGGAGATTTCTTATGAGTGGGCCATGCAGGAGCTGGGGAGTGAGTCAGAGCACAGGGAGGAGGCAACAAAGGCTAGGGGGAAGGAGGGGGATGCTGGAGACCAGCGGGATGGGACAGCATGACCAAGAACAGTGGGGCAAAGCTGGGAGAGGTCATGGAGACCAGATGTTGATACAGACATCAGCAGTGGTCCTCAAGAGGTTGAAATAAATCAATAAAATCCTAAGTAAATTTAAGTTAGAACAAATGAAAAATAAAAATTAGCTGCAGGCAAATTGAGTGATAGCAAAATGGCAGGTGGACCCGAGTGACGTGTGTGTATATATGTGTGTGTGTGTGTATATGAACAAAGACTTGCATTTATACAGCACCTTTCATGGCCTCTGGACCTCCCAAAGTACTTTACAGCCAATGAAGTACGTTTTGAAGTGCAGTTACTGTTGTCATGTGGGGGGCATTACGGGCCAGTGATCAGATTAACATTTGACCTCCTATCCGAGCAGTACCCATGGCAATGAGGTGGTGGGGGAAATGTCAACACTACCTGTGGACATTTCGATCTGAAGATCTTAATAGGAATGTTTGCATAGGATTTTCCAGTGGAATTTGCAGCCCATGTACTGATTTTAATATATTAACATGCATATTTGGCTCGCTTTGGACTGCAACACAACCCACTTGGAAGATATTGATCATTGACAAAATAAAATCAGTCACTATCAGGTTAAAGTCCGACGCTGAGTGAAGTGCAACTTAATTGTGACTTGCCAGAGACGTTGGTGTCAAAGGTAGACTCGGGGATGTATTAGTAACACTCATTTAACTAGAACTGCAAAGATATGTTCATTGCCACCATCAAAATAAATATCAGTGATTACAATAAATATAAGTTGATTCTTAATCATCAACAGAATCTAAATCATAGCAGTAGCTTAATTGTGAGCTTTACCATAACTGAATCTTGTTTAATGCCTGAGATTACAATATGAGTTTCGGCTCAATGTTTATATTCAGTGTGTCGCTGGCAGCATATTGGAATCCCAGTGGTCTCTTGGTGAAGTCTCCGTCAAAGCATACAACCTCTCCTTGAGTAACCGACTAGCTGTGGCGATGTATACTGCTCCTCTCCGAGGCAGTGCTTTGGGGTCACCTCTGGGATGCCTCAGCACATTACAGACCAAGAAAAGTCCCAGATTCAATCTTCGGGCTCCACTGATTTAATTAATCTCAGCAAGGTAATGCAGTGTTCCAGGGTAAGGGAAAGGACAAATCGACACTGGTTCTTTCTCCTTGGCACTGTTCCTGCTGGACATGTGGGAGTTGGGTGAGGACACAATCGGGGTTCATTCTTGATGCCCCCCCAGACAAAAACTCACTTCTCAAGGTTCACATCCAAATAATAGCCACTTGCGCAAAGTACTGGAGGGTGTTTAGAGCCTGTGGAATCGTTCCCCAGGAAAGATGTGATGAGAGGAGAAGGTGGTGGGAAAATTGGAAGAAAAAATACTTTTGGATGCCCCGATATGAAGTGATTCTAATATTGCTGTGTTACTATTGCATTGTTTTGGCAGATCCTTCTGCCCCCAGTTGCAGCCGATGAAATACTGCAAAACAATAGTCTTATACAGCAGCTGACAGTTACTGCGAAAGATACAGCTCTTCTTCTTGGAGTGATCATGAGGACGAGAGAGGAACCAAGTAGCACCGAGGTTAGTTCTTTTGAGCATATTTTTTGCATGAGCACCCTTCCTCTAATGTTATGCTATTTAGTCATACTTAATCAGAGCCAAATTTATGATAATTAGCCCCCCCAATTTATTCTTGTTATTTGCCTCTTATCGGCTTAACCGTTCCACCTGATCCTGTTCCTCCCACTGTGTCTCTGGACTCCAACTCGCCATAAAGAAAGCCTTGCATTTATATCGCGCCTTTCACGACCTCAGGACATCTCAAAGCGCTTTACAGCCAATGAAGTACTTTTGAAGTGTAATCACTGTTGTAATGTAGGAAACGTGGCAGCCAATTTGCACACAGCAAGGTCCCACAAACAGCAATGTGATAATGACCAGATAATCTGTGTTTTCAGTGATGTTGGTTGAGGGACAAATATTGGCCAGGACACCGGGGAGAACTCCCCTGCTCCTCTTCAAAATAGTGTCATTGTCTGAAAGACGGTACCTCCGACAGTGCAGCGCTCCCCTCAGTACTGCACTGGGAGAGTCAGCCTGGATTTTGTGCTCAAGTCTCTGGACTGGGCACTCAAATCCACGACCAATTGTCCGTCTACACTGACCCGTTTCTTCTCCGCTCACCTCTGTTTAAAAAATGTTTTTTTTCGGTACATTTTACCGTGTTTTAAAATGTTTCCTCTTGCGTTTTTTCTTATAATTGCTGCTGTTTCTCCAAGACCCGGGTCAAATTAACTGAGCGATGGAGTTGCACTGTAAATGGAAGTCCAAACACTCGTCAGCTCACGGGGTGCCAGCCGCCACATGCCTTGGCTCCAGCGCAGCACCCCTGTTTTATTTGCAGTTCCCCGCGCAGCCACGTGTTAACGCTCCTGCTCCCCAAAGCACTGAAGCCAAGCACAGCTGGAACTGCTCCCCATCGACAAACTCGTAGACAGTAAAAGCAGGACCGAGCCTTTAAACATGCACCACGCACCCACCCCACACCCTGCGACAAACCTACCATTTAAAATGCTGAAGCCCCAAGCAACATGCGAGAAGCTGCCTGCGCCCTGACTTGAATAATCCATTTTCCACCTATTGCTTATCTATGAATCTGCTCTAACACTTTAAAACAAAAACAAAAATCAGACGCTACAAAGCCCCCACACTTCTTCCCATTGAAAACTGTCCAGCTCAATGGCGCAATGTGCATATTTAAGGAGGGTTGAAAAATTATGGTCAGAGCCTCTGCGATTTCCTGTCTTGCTTCTTTCAAAACCCGAGGGGCAGCTCTCGGAGTCCAGTGACTTACTTACCAGGAGCCCCACAAAACTGTTTCAGGGCCAATTCCTTTGCTACCGTTAGCTCTATCAATTATTCCCCATCTATGTTCTCACTTCCACCAACATTTGTAAAAACCAATGTAAAATATTTATTTATTTATCTTTGCTATTACTTCTTCCTTTCCTCCTTCATCCCTGAACGGTACGACTCTCTCTTTTACCATCCGTTCCATTTTCATATGCTTATAAAAGCTCTTTCTACTTACTTTCTGTTGGCCTTTTTCTCGTATTCCCATTTACTATTTCTAATCTCTCTTTCCCACGATGTTTTCTATATTCCTCTTGATTACCTTCGGTACTGAGAGCCCTAATTTTATCATATGGCTGCCTACTAAGTCAGTTTAATTTTAATCTCCCTATCTACAGAACCCTATCCTTCATGTGTCTCCTCTTTGCCTTGTTTGTACTCTTATCTCTCTCGTATTTGAAGATTTCCCACTGCTGACCTTTTGGCCATTTGTTAACATTTTTACCTGTTTAATTTGGGCCACATCCCTCTGTATCTTGCTGAACTTTTCCTTTTTCCAATCCAGCACCCTTATCTTTGACTTTTCATTATCCTTTTCTATTCTTGCGTTGAATCTGACTGTGTTGTGGTCACCACGTTCCAGTTTATCTCTTACTCTCATATCAGTTACTTATCCTGTTTCATTTCCCAGAATTAAGTCAAGCAGTGGTTCTTTCCTTGATGGACGAGAAACGTACTGATCTAGGAAGCATGCTAGGATGTATTTTGACCACATGCATTACCTTTATTCCAATACTGAGGGAGTGTTGCACTGTCGGTGGTGCCGTCTTTCAGATGAGATATTAAACCGAGGCCCCATCTGCCCCTCAGCTGGAAGTAAAAGATCCCATGGCACTATTCAGATCAGCCACGATCTCATTGAATGGCGGAACAGGCTCGAGGGGCTAAACGGCCTACTCCTGTTCCTATGTTCCTATACAAAGAAAAGCAGGGGAGTTCTCCTCCTGGACAATATTTATCTCTCAACCAGCATCATTAAAACAGATTATCTGGTCGTTTATCTTATTGCTGTTTATGGGACCTTGTGTGCAAATTGGCTGCTGCGTTACAACGGTGACTACACCTAAAAAGTGCTTAATTGGCCGTTGAACGCATGGGACATCTTGAGGATGTGAAAGGTGCCATATAATTGCAAGTTTTTTTTTTCTTAATGTCATTAAAATTACTCTATTATTGCCCTGTTGTTCTTGCATATGTCTCTGAACTATCTGTGGATCTCTCCCCCTGCCTCATCTCCACTGTTTGATTACCTGTAGCGCACACTTGAGAATGGTGCCATTTCCCTTCCTATTTCTTAATTCTGTCCATTCTGTCAGAAACCTTCAGGACATCCTTATGTTCTAGCTCTGTGATAGAATCTTTTATGAATACTGCCACCCCACCTATCCCCTGTCCCTATATCTTCTGAAAATGTCAGAACCAGCGAAATTAAATTCCCAGTCCTGACCAAACCTAAGCTACATCTCTGTTATAGGTTACTATATCATATCCCTCCACAATTATTCATACTTCTAATTTTCCAGTTTTGTTTCGGGAGCTTTGTGCATTCATAGACATCCCTTTCAATCTTACCTCCAGTATTTTTTTGGAACATTGACCCTTATTCTTTTCCCTAGGGGCTAATGAGAGTGAGCAACTTAAAGTAATTAATATCAGTAGAGAAAAAGTACTTGAGAAACTAATGGGATTAAAAGCCGACAAATCCCCTGGACCTGATGGCCTACATCCGAGGGTTCTAAAAGAGGTGGCTGCAGAGATAATGGATGCATTGGTTGTGATCTTCCAAAATTCCCTAGATTCTAGAACGGTCCCAGTGGATTGGAAGGTAGCAAATGTAACCCCGCTATTCAAGAAAGGAAGGAGAGAGAAAAGAGGGAACTACAGGGCAGTTAGCCTGACATCAGTCATCGGGAAAATGCTGGAATCCATTATTAAGTAAATTGGTAACAGGGCACTTAGAAAATTATAATATGATTAGGCAAAGGGAAATCGTGTTCAACAAATTTATTAGAGTTCTTTGAGGATGTAACTAAAGGGGAACCAATGGATGTAGTATATTTTGGATTTCCAAAAGGCATTCGATAAAGGTGCCACATAATAGGTCGTTATGCAAGATTAGGGCTCATGGAGTTGGGGGTAATATATTAGCATGGATAGAGGATTGGTTAACACAGAAAACAGAGTAGGGATGAACGGATCATTTTCAGGTTGGCAGACTGTAACTAGTGGGGTGCCACAAGGATCGGTGCTTGGCCCTCAGCTGTTTACAATCTATATTAATGACTTAGATGAAGGGACCAAGTGTAATGTATCTAAGTTTGCTGATGATACAAAGCTAGGTGGGAAAGTAAGCTAGTGAGGAGGACACAAAGGGTCAGCCGGGGGTTATAGACAGGTTAAGTGAATGGGCAAGACGGTGACAGTTAAGAGTATAATGTGGGAAATGTGAGGTTATTCACTTTGGCATGAAGAATAGAACAGAATATTTTTTAAATAGTGAGAAACTATTAAATGTTGGTGTTCAGAGAGATCTGGGTGTCCTCGTATAAGAAATACAGAAAATTAGCATGCAGGTACGGCAAGCAATTAGGAAGGCAGAATGGCATGTTGGCCTTTATTGCAAGGGGGTTGGAGTACAAGAGTAAGGAAGTCTTGCTACAATTGTACAGGGCTTTAGTGAGACCGCACCTGGAGTACTGTGTACAGTTTTGGTCAGGATATGCTCGCCTTGGAGGCGGTCTGACTAAGGTTCACTAGATTGATTCCTGTGATGAGAGGGTTGTCCTATGAGGAGAGATTGAGTAGAATGGGCCTATACTGTCTGGAGTTTAGAAGAATGAGAGGTGATCTCACTGAAACATATAAGGTTCTGAGGGGGCTCGACAGGGTAGATCCTGAGTAGCTGTTTCACCCGGCTGGAGAGCCTGTAACTAGGGGACATGGTCTCAGGATAAGGGGTTAGCCATTTAAGACTGAGATGAGGAGGAATTTCTTCACTCAGAGGGTTGTGAATCTTTGGAATTCTGTGCCCCAGAGGGCTGTGGATGCTGAGTAGATTGAAGGCTGAAATAGATAGATTTTTGGTCTCTAGGGGAATCAAGGAATATGGGGATCGGCAGGAAAGTGGAGTTGAGGTCGAAGATCAGCCATGATCTTATTGAATGGCGGAGCAGGCTCGAGGGGCCGTATGGCCTACTCCTGCTCCTATTTCTTATGTTCCTGGTTTTCTCATTTAGTTTTTTGATATCCCTTACACTTTCTACAACAGTGTTATTGGGGTAAATTTTAACCCTCCAAGAACGGATGGGTTGGGGGCGGGTGGGGAGTAAAAATGCTCCATTTTCAGAGCGAGACGGCATTCCGGCTCCAACAGGCCTACTTCTGGGTTTAACCCAGGCAGGTTTGTCTGTGTGTGGAGAGCAGACACCAGGAAGTCCCGCTCCCACACAAGTGCAGCGGGCCGATACTTAACGATACTTAAAAGGGCAGTGTACTCCATTGAGATACTTGAGGTACTTAATATTTTGTGTGTTGGAATAATAAAATTAATTTAACTCTACCTATTCGGGTTTCCCATTGCTTCCCATTCACATCAGGTGAAAGCAGGCAGGAAGGGCCGGATCCATGAGGTGAGGGCCTATATTGCACTGCTTGAGGAGCAGGAGTGCTTCGTCCAGGACCAACATGCTCACCTGGCTGACAGGCCCTTCCCGATCTCTTTCCCTCACCACCACCACCTCCCCCCCCCCCCCCCCAAACGATGGACCCCACCTACCCCGGACTCTTCACCCGATCTTCTTCTCAGCACCCCCCTCTTTCCAGGCTCTCAGTTAAAATTTACCCCATTATCTCTCCTTACTTTTCTCCTCTCCTATTTTTCTCAAAATGTTTTTCTGCTTGTGTTCCAACAGCTTTTAGACCTGCTGTCCCTCTCTAATCTCAGATCTGGACTTTCTCAAACACCCCAACACACTAGTTTAAATCCTCCACCTCTAGTCTCTTTAACTTCTCCACATGGACGTTGGTGCTGTTTTGGTTGAGGTGAAGGCCTAATCTTCAGTATAGCTTTCCTTCGTTCCAGAACTCACTCCAGTGCCCTAACAGTATGAACCCTTCCCTCCTGAAGCCGATCTTTGACCTTCTTAATTTTCCTCTCCTTAACCTGTTAAGCGCGCCGAACAGGAATCAATCTGAAGATTATTGTCCTTCAGGTCTTGTTTTTCAACTTAGTGCCTAACTCGTTAAACTCCCTCTGCAAAACCTCGTGTATTTCTATCCATGTCATTAGTTCTAACATGGTCCATGACTTTTGGCTGCTTTCCCTACCTTTGCAGGAGTATTTCCACATGGGGTATAGTTCCACATGGGGTATAGTTCCACGTGATGTCCTTCACTGTGGCTGTAGGGAGGCAACATATCATTTGGGACTCTGGTCACGACTACAAGAAAAGACTTTCTATATCCCCCAACTATTGAATGTCCCACTACCACCACCACCACCACCACTCTCCTCCTCTTGCAGCCTACCTGCCTCTCACCCCCTCAGTAGTTCATTGCTCCACAGGGCCACAGTGTTGCTCAGGACCACCCTACCCTTGTCTAACTGCACCTCAAGGCTGAACTCCACACTCTTTTGGCCTTTCACACTCTGCTGGTTTCTCGCAGTTCGAGACAGATCTCTTTGTCACTCAGCTCAAATTTATACACACCCCAGAAGTCCCAGACGTTTTTGCTGGGACAGCAGAAATGATGCTAAAATTGACCTCAGCGCCCCTAAGTTTTGTTCCCGGGGTGGGGCGGGTTTCTGATCCTGGCCTCTGCAGTAAAGTGCAGGTGTGGACCATCGGGTGAAGACTGGGAAAGGCTGTTACCGCCCCCCTTCCCCCCCCCCCCCCCCCCCCAATCTCATAGTCTGCTGATGCTTGCTGACTAGACTCGCAACTCTGGAGCGATTACTTGGATGAATTATTGGAGATAGCCAAATGCCCATGGAGCTTTACCCCAGCAAAGTGTCAATGCCTTCAAGAGGAGTCGATGAGGGTTGAACAAAATGAAAGTGCTAGTTATGTAGCGAAAGATTACTTTTCACTGTTGCTGGACAAAATGACCAGCCATAAAAGACTTAACTTCTTGCGGTTACATTTCGCTTTGAGGTTGACTAAGTGGCAAGAAGTTTTTACGGGGACTTGGATGAAGCAAAGTGGTGTACTTTACCCAGGGGGCGAAATACTTTGTTTCCTTTCAGTCTCTCTGCTGCTACTGTAAAAGGGTGCGGTGGTGTAGTGGTTATGTTACTGGACGAGTAATCTGGACTAATAATTGAATGCGAGTTCAAATCCCGCCGTAGCAAAGCTGGTATCAGTAAAAGTGATCCTTGTTGTAAAAACCCAACTGGTTCTCTAATGTCGTCCTAGAGTCATAGAATGAAACAGTACAGAAGGAGGCCATTCGGCCCATAGTGCCTATGCCAGCTCTTTGAAAGAGCTATCCAATTAGTCCCATTCTCCTGCCCTTTCCCCATAGCCCTGCAATTTTTTTCCCCTTCAAGTATTTGTCCAATTCCCTTGTAACAGTTATTATTGAATGTACTTCCGCCACCCTTTCAGGCAGCGCATTCCAGATCATAACTTGCTGCGTACAAAAATAAAATTCTCCTCATCTCGCCTCTGGTTCTTTTACCAATTACCTTAAATCTGTGTCCTCTGCTTACTTGACCCCCCTGCCACTTGAAACAGATTCTCCTTATTTACTCTATCAAAACCCTTCATGATTTTGAACACCGCTATCAAATCTCCCACTTAACCTTCTCTGCTCGAAGGAGAACAACACCAGCTTTTCTCGTCTCTCCACATAACCAGCCTTTCATCGCTGGAACCGTTCTAGTAAACCTCCTCTGCACCCTGTCCAAGGCCTTGGCATCCTTCCTAAAGCGTTGTGCCCAGAATTGGACACAATACTCCACCTGGGGCCTAACCAGTGTTTTATAAAGGTTTCGTGTAACTTCCTTGCTTTTGTACTCTGTGCCCCTATTTATAAAGCCAAGGACTCCATGTGCTCTTTAACAGCCTGCTCAACTTGTTATGACGCCTTCAAAGATTTGTGCACGTACACCCCCAGGTCTCTCTGCTCCTGCACACCTGTTAAAAGTGTACCATTCAATTTATACCTTGCCTGGTCTGGGCCTATATGTGACCCCAGTCCCGCACCAACGTGGTTGACTCTTAACTGTCCTTTGAAATAGCCTCAAACAACACTGGCTGCAGCAGTTTAAGAGGACGGCCCACCACCACCTTCTCAGGGAAACTCGATATGGGCAATAAATGTGGTCTTGTCAGCGATGCCCACATCCCAGGAATGAATTTTTTTTTAAAAATAACTTTTGTTAAGAGGGAGCTATAGATTTATGTTAATGGAGGCAGTGCTTATCCTTCGAAGAAGTGAGTTAGAGGGTTTGACTTTGAGCGTGTGAAAATAAGAACATAAGAAATAGGAGCAGGAGTAGGCCACATGGCCCCTCGAGCCTGCTTCGCCTTTTAATAGCAGTCCGTGCCCGCATGCAGCAAGACCTGGACAACATCCAGGCTTGGGCTGATAAGTGGCAAGTAACATTGGCGCCAGACAATTGCCAAGCAATGACCATCTCCAACAAGAGAGAGTCTAACCACCTCCCCTTGACATTCAACGGCATTACCATTGCCGAATCCCCCACAATCAACATCCTGGGGGCCACCATTGACCAGAAATTTAACTGGACCAGCCACATAAATACTGTGGCTACAAGAGCAGGTCAGAGGCTGGGTATTCTGCGGCGAGTGACTCACCTCCTGACTCCCCAAAGCCTTTCCACCTTCTACAAGGCACAAGTCAGGAGTGTGATGGAATACTCTCCACTTGCCTGGATGAGTGCAGCTCCAACAACACTCAAGAAGCTTGACACCATCCAGGACAAAGCAGCCCACTTGATTGGCACCCCATCCATCACCCTAAACATTCGCTCCCTTCACCACCGGCGCACTGTGGCTGCAGTGTGTACCGTCCACAGGATGCACTGCAGCAACTCACCAAGGTTTCTTCGACAGCAACTCCTAAACCCGCAACCTCTACCACCTAGAAGGACAAGGGCAGCAGGCACATGGGAACAACACCACCTGCACGTTCCCCTCCAAGACCCGACTTGGAAATATATCGCCGTTCCTTCATCGTCGCTGGGTCAAAATCCTGGAACTCCCTTCCTAACAGCACTGTGGGAGAACCTTCACCACATGGACTGCAGTGGTTCAAGAAGGCGGCTCATCACCACCTTCTCCAGGGCAATTAGGGATGGGCAATAAATGCTGGCCTCGCCAGCGACGCCCATATCCCATTAATGAATTAATAAAAATAAGATTATGGCTGATCTCCGACCGCAACTCCCCTTTCCTGCCCGATCCCCCATATCCCTTGATTTCCCCTAGAGTCCAAAAATCTATCCATCTCAGCCTTGAATATATTCAGTGTCTGAGCATCAATGGACCTCTGGGGTTGGGAATTCCAAAGATTCACAACCCTCTGAGTGAAGAAATTTCTCCTCATCTCAGTCATGAATGACCGACCCCTCATCCTGAGACCATGCCCACTAGTTCTAGACTCTCCAGCCATGGGAAACAATCTCTCAGCATCTACCCTGTCGAGCCCCCTCAGAATCTTATATGTTTCAATGAGATCAGCTCTCATTCTTCTAAACCCCAGGGAGTATAGGCCCATTCTACTCAATCTCTCTTCATAGGACAACCCTCTCATCCCAGGAATTAATCAACTGAACCTTCATTGCACCACCTCCAAGACACGTATATCCTTCCTTAGATAAGGAGACCTCACCTGTCAATACTCCAGGTGAGGTCTCACTAAAGCCCTATATAACTGTAGTAAGACTTCCTTACTCTTGTACTCCAACCCCCTTGCAGTAAAGGCCAAGATGCCATTTGCTTTCCTAATTGCTTGCTGTACCTGCATACTAACTTCTTGTGTTTCTTGTACCAGGGCACCCAAGTCTCTCTGATCACCAACATTTAATAGTTTCTCACCATTTAAAAAAATATTCTTCAGTGTGTGTTGCCTCTGGTATGAAATTCTGTCTATTTATAGCGAGACAGACTAGAATGCTGCACCACTGTTAAAGCACATTGGGTTGCATGCAATGCTGACAATTATGCAGCAGCCTGATTGTCTTCATGAGACTGGTGATAGCTGTGTTTATAACTGTTTGTAAGAGAACTTTCTCTAGCAGACTGCCCTCCTTTTGTGGGCAAGTGCTTGAGTCTTGTCCAGCACTATTTGGATCAGTAAGGTTCTCTCTGTTCTGACTCAGCAAGAACTAAAAACAGAGAGTGACAGCAACGGACAACAGGTGCGTAAAGAGAAAAGACAGATTAATATTTTGACTTTAGATCCAGTTCTAGCAGAGCTTCTTTACCCAAAATGTAAAAATAAAGGCTGTTTCAGACATCACCCCGGTGCTCACCTACATTGGCTCTCCATCACTGAATTTTAAAGTTCTCATCCTCGTGTTCAAATACCTTCGTGGCTTCACCTCTCTCTATTTTCTCCTCCTGCTGTTCTACAAACCTCTCAGAACTCTGCGTTCATCTAATTCTGGCCTTTTGTGCATCCCCGATTTCTTTGGCCCCTCCGTTGGCGGCCGTGCCTTCAGCCGTCTAGGTCGTAAGCTCTGGAACTCCCTCCCGCCCCTCTCCTCCTTTAAGACACAATACCTATCTCTCTTTGAGCAAGCGTGTGGTCACCTGTCCACATGTCTCCTCCTTTGGCTTGGTGACAATTGTTTTTTGTCTGATTACGCTTCTGTGAAGCGCCTTGGGACATTTTACTACATTAAAGACGCAATATAATTGCAAGTTGTTAACATTTGGGTACAGACCCTTTGTCAGAACTGGGTCTACACCCAATACATCAACCTCTATTTTTCCATCTCAGATATTGATGGACCTGCTGTGCGTTTCCAACATTTTCTGTTTTTTTATTTCAGATTTCCAGCAGTTGTAATTTTGCTCTTGTTTTCCTTTTATCTGATTCGGCATGCTTTATTTGGTAATGCCTATTTTATGCTGACAATTTCAGTGTCTCACATAGTGAATGGAATCGATCTGTTACCTTTTTTTTTAGATAACCAGCTATGCACCGTTCAGTCTGTTCCCGTCACCTGTGCCGAAGAAACTATTTACACAGGCATTTGAGGTCCAGCAAGACTTCAACCTACTGGTTGACAGAATAAGCCAGGACCACGAATTTCTAACCAAAGCGCTAGCAAGGTAAGATACCTGGGATGAGACGTTTAATGTCACGAAAAAATGTCGGTCGTTATTACTTTGACAATCTGCTGCTTTTGGAACAAGGCGTACTATTTTGGGTTGGGGAGTGTAAATTGGTTCCGTGTGCCCTATGTTTTTTAATTCTCTTTCTGTTTCGCTCCCTCATAAGAACATAGAAAATAGGAGCAGGAGTGGGCCATATGGCCCCTCGAGCCTGCTGCACCTGCTCATGGCTGATCTTCGACCTGAACTCCACTTTCACGCCCTATCTCCATAATCGCTTGATTCCCTTAGTGTCCAAAAGTTTATTGATCTCAGTCTTGAATATACTCAACAACTGAGCATCCACAGCCCTCTGGGGTAGAGAATTCCAAAGATTCACAACCCTCTGAGTGAAGAAATTTCTCCTCATCTCAGTCCTAAATGGCTAACCCTTTATCCTGAGACTATGCCCCCTAGTTCTAGACTCTCCAGCCAGGGGAAACAACCTCTCAGCATCTACCCTGTCAAGCTCTCTCAGAATCTTGTGCGTTTCAATGAGATCACCTCTCTTTCTTCTAAACTCCAGAGAATATAGGCCCATTCTACTCAATCTTTCCTCCTTCTCCTGAAGGCAGTTTTCAGCGTATGTAGGCATCATGGCATTGTTGCAGGTGCAAAACTATCGTGAAGTGCCGGGTAATTCTGAGCAGCCACCCGACCAGCACGTGCCAAACGGCAAAATTTTCTGACCAAACAGCAATTAAGCTCTGAATAACCTGGCTGGGTTTACTTAGTGCAATTAGTCTTTCTGGCCTTAAAGGGACAGGCCAGTTTAAACACCACTCCATTTTATCTGTAGAATAGTACACTGTGCAATAGATGGTGTAATATTCATATCATTATAAAACAGTACATCATGTAAGTGAGCAATATTATGGGAGATCTGCTAGTATTGTTAGAAATAAACATTTTTTTTTAAAATCTGTAAATTCCTTCAGTGTTTTGATGCAAGGGCACTAATGATGCCAGTATATCTCTAAATTGGCCAACAATGGGTCTTCCAGCAAGCTACAGTCTTGAGACCATGGAAGCACATCTCCAAATCACATATAGAATCATAGAAGTTTACAACATGGAAACAGGCCCTTCGGCCCAACATGTCCATGTCGCCCAGTTTATACCACTAAGCTAGTCCCAGTTGCCTGCACTTGGCCCATATCCCTCTATACCCATCTTACCCATGTAACTGTCCAAATGCTTTTTAAAAGACAAAATTGTACCCGCCTCTACTACTGCCTCTGGCAGCTCGTTCCAGACACTCACCACCCTTTGAGTGAAAAAATTGCCCCTCTGGACCCTATTGTATCTCTCCCCTCTCACCTTAAATCTATGTCCCCTCGTTATAGACTCCCCTACCTTTGGGAAAAGATTTTGACTATTGACCTTATCTATGCCCCTCATTATTTTATAGACTTCTATAAGATCACCCCTAAACCTCCTACTCTCCAGGGAAAAAAGTCCCAGTCTATCTAACCTCTCCCTATAAGTCAAACCATCAAGTCCCGGTAGCATCCTAGTAAATCTTTTCTGCACTCTTTCTAGTTTAATAATATCCTTTCTATAATAGGGTGACCAGAACTGTACACAGTATTCCAAGTGTGGCCTTACTAATGTCTTGTACAACTTCAACAAGACATCCCAACTCCTGTATTCAATGTTCTGACCAATGAAACCAAGCAAGCTGAATGCCTTCTTCACCACCCTATCCACCTGTGACTCCACTTTCAAGGAGCTATGAACCTGTACTCCTAGGTGGCCTGAGCTACCCTGCTGGTTCAGCTGTTGAAGACTGTGTTTAATTTAAGTGTCGTGTCGAGGTGCAACACTTGGTCTCGAAACCGCTGGACTCGGGTGGGAGAAATCGTCTGTGGTTCCTGCTCTTGATCGTTATCCGGTGACCTGTGCTGAGGTGATCCTTCCTGAGTTGCGGTGCCCAAAACTGAACGCCACACTCCAGGTGGATTATGGTGTACTGTATCTGTCCTTTTTAAAACTGTGCATCCGCTGGCTTGCCAAGAACAGCATCTTAGCAAATTTGTTAGAATGTGTAGGAAATCAGACCTGTGGATTAAAGTATAAAAATATATCCAAAGAGTTTTGTTGGTGCAGCCTAACTTTTGGCAGAGTATGGTATAAATTCCGTCTTTTCAATTGCAGTGTATTATGACTGTGCACAAGGAACCAAAACGCTTTGTTGCAATCTGTCAAATATGACTTCCCTGATATCTCTTTCAGCACCATAGAAGTGGATGAATTTACAGCTAGTCTATTCAGCATCTACAAGCAGGTGCTTCAAGAAGGTATTGCCCAGGTAGTGGATCTTGTTTTATTTTATGGGGGGGGGGGGGCGGAAATTGATCCTTTTCAAAAGTATCGTTCTGTTTTCACTGGGATTTTTGATGAAAACGTATAACTGAGTGTGTGAACGTCCTCTTGAACTGTGGGAGACTTTCAGCAATGTAGTTGATAGACTCTGACCTCCTATATTTGGGTCGTGCGTGGAGAGGGTTTTGAACTGTACAACACCAGCATCACTGGCCGTATTGGGAACAGTTTAAGTGATGAATTAAGAGTTATCACGCAGAAAGTGTAAAGCATATTAGCTGAAGCGTGATGTTCCCTCGAATGTATTGGTACCATGTTACTCGCAAAAAGTCTATCATTTATATAGCGTCTTTCACATCCCAAAGCGCTTTACAGCCAATGAAGTACAAACGAGTCCTGAAGCTGCTGTGTACTTTTGTTATTGGGATTTTGATTTCCCCCTTTCCCTGCCACCTCCGGATGTACCTTCCGAGGCTGAGGATATGGAATATTCCAACCCTTAGCTGCGATGTCCTGCTATACCACTTGTTGGCCAACCTCATCTCAAGCAGTTAATTTGAGCAGTATGGGAAGGGGTCATTGACGCAGCCTAGACTTTTTTTGTACAGCTCGTTGATACATTGACTCCCCAGGTGCCCTGAGTTCTCCCAAGACCTCACCCGTGTGAGCCATCAATGCGAGTGCCAGCAGGCTGCTCAACTGTGGAGGGCAACACAGCTGAGCCTGATCCTGTCATCTTCCCGGCATATATATGTGTTTTCTCGCTCGTGTTGGCGGATAGCATGAGCACCCACCCCCGGCCAACTGTTTATTTTTCCACCCTTTAGCCCGCGCGGGGGTGGGGTGGGGTGGGGGGTGTGCAGGTGGGGTTGAGACCAATTGTGGCACCCTAATTACTGCCCTGGTTGCGATCACCTGCTTCAGCACAGGCCAGGAACCGAACCTGGGGCCCCCTGGTCTGTATGGCTCAGTTAAGTGTTACACCATTATCCACTTGGCCTTAGAAGGAAACTCTTTTTGGCCTTCCCCCTCTCGTGCCACATAATTTGCTGCTCTCTCTCTAACTTTCTCAATTGGATGCATTATCCTAAACTGAGTGGCTCAGCTGAGATAGGCATAGCTGTATGGGCAGACAAATGCCTAAGCTTGATGATAACGGGGCTTACTAATAACTGTTGTGCTTAGTTCAAATTAGTGCTAGTAGCAGAAACTTCCACGATTGTAAACATCTCTGCATATCTGACATTGCTGCTTCCCCCTATTGTTTATCAGATTTTATTGGACATCATCGCAGTTTTGCCCTTTACAACACTGAGGCTCCAGTGCAGTTTTGTCCACTGGAAATTGCTGACTAGTCACAGTTGCGGCTACGGCGGCAAAGTTTTAGCCACATGCACTCACTTTAGCAGAAAACACCTTGTATACACACGCACACAATACAGGTAAATGCACATCACGTGTATATTTACTCAAGAAACATCTAGCACCATTCAGTAACCAAGGAAGCAAAGCACTCAATCAGAAAAAACTCGGCACGCTCTGATTTCCGTCTTACCATTTTACCAACAAACTCACAAAAAAGGATAAAGTACAACATACATAACGCCATGTGAACGAGCATTTAATCGAGGTATTTGAAATGAGGTAGAGATTTGATCGGGTAGATACAGAGAAACTATTTCCTCTGGTGGGACAATCCAGAACAAGGGGGCATAATCTTAAAATCAGAGCTAGGCCATTTAGGAGTGAAATCAGGAACCACTTTTTCACACAAAGGGTAGTGGAAATCTAGAACTCGCTCTCCTTAAAGGCTGTGGATGCTGGGGGTCAATTGAAATTTTCAAGACTTGGGTCAATAGATTTTTGTGGGATAAGGATATCAAGGAATATGGAACAAAGGCAGATATATGGAATCAAGGTACAGATCAACCATGATCTAATTGAATGGCGGAACAGGCTCGAGGGGCTGAATGGCCTACTGCTGTTGCAATGAGTATTGAGATCACGTGCGCAACAATGGCGTCTATGATTCTTTTTTTTTACCCTGATTAGAAATGCAATTAGCCACATCTGGGTTCCCAATCACAATGGATAACTGCTCTGGCGTGATAGCTATCAATCCACCCTGATAACTTCATGGCACGGCCACCCCCTCTTCATTATGTGGAGACATCATAGTTGAGTCTTGATTTCTGTCAAGGCCCCTCCTTGATTTCTCCGCTGCTTTCAACGTGGCCGACTGTTGCGTCCTGCTGCACTGCCTCTCCTCTGACATCCACCTGTATGCGTTGCCTTTCGCTTGTTTGTAGCTGCGCTTGGACCTTGCTCCTGGAAGACTTCCTGTCGGTTACGTCTCAGCAGGGGGTGGGGGGAACTCACTTGAAAATCTCCATACAATTCACAAACGTTCATGTTAGAAAAAATCCAAAATTTGAATATATAATTCACCCATTCTCTTCTGAAAATGTAGACTCCTTGCTGGGCACTGGGGCCACTCTGGTAACTTTGCCCAAGTGTTCGTTCGGGAGTCTTGAAAAAAGACTGTCAAGATATTTGAGAATGAGGGGCATCATTTCATGTCCTCACCTAATATGCATTTTCTAGGAGGAGTATTTTATTTTTTTTTGCAAAGTAAAAATAAAATGAATAAATTATTCTCCCTGGCAGTTCAGCTGGTTAACACATTTCCTGACTCAGAACATGAAAGACGCTCAATTAATGCAAGTTGTTTTTGTTGTCGAGGCAGTTTAGTTGTAATCCCAGTCTGTTTTGAGTTAGCCGATTTAACCAGCAGTAAGGGCGCTGGAAACATAGAAAACAGGAGCAGGAGTAGGCCATTCGGCCCTTCGAGCCTGCTCCGCCATTCAATATGATCATGGCTAATCCTCCATCTCAATACCATATTCCCGCTCTCTACCCTTGATGCCTTTTGCGTCTAGAAATCTATCTAGCTCCTTAAATATATTCAGTGACTTGGCCTCCACAGCCTTCTGTGGTAGAGAATTCCACAGGTTCACCACCCTCCGAGTGAAGAAATTTCTCCTCATCTCAATCCTAAATGTCCTACCCCGTATCCTGAGACTGTGACCCCTCGTTCTGGACCCCCCCAGCCAGGGGAAACATCCTCCCTGCATCTAGTCTGTCTAGCCCTGTCAGGGGTTTATATGTTTCATTGAGTGCTACAAGGGTGTCAGCTGTGGCTCAGTGTTAGCCCATTGCCTCTGAGTCAGAAGGTTTTGGGTTCAAGTACCACTCCAAAGACTTGAACACAAGATCTGGGCTGACACTTCCCCAGTGCTGCACTGAGGGAGTGCTGCACTGTGAAAGGAGCCTTCTTTCGGATGAGAAGTTAAACCGAGGCCCCATCTGCCCTCTCGGGTGGATGTAAAAGATCCCATGGCACTATTTCAAAGAAGAGCAGGGGAGTTCTGTCCGGTGTCCTGGCCAATACTTATCCCTCAACCAACAACATTAAAATTCAGATTATCCAGTCATTATCACATGGCTGTTTGTGGGACCTTGCTGTGCGCAAATTGGCTGCCGCATTTCCCTACATTACAACAGTGACTACACTTCATATGTACTTCATTGACTGTAAAGCACTTTGGGTCATGAAAGGCGCTATATAAATGCAAGTCTTTCTTTATAATTATCCTAAATCCCTCTGCATTAGAGAACGGGCAGTTTCTGCTCCTGATCGCAACCCAGTAACCTCTGCAGGAAGGGAGTGGAGAAAATTGCTGAGGTCATGGGGGACAGAATTGCATCATATTATTAAAGGGTCGGACACTTTGTTAAAATCTATACGTGGGGAAGTCAATAGAGGAAGCATTCTGTGTTGAAACTGCTCCATCTCTTGCCCTTGTTCTTTAAATCAACTAAAGATGCATTTATTTTTTCTCTCTTTCCTTGTTCAGCCTATTACTTTAGGTATAAACCGATCTGACTACATGTTTGACAACAGACATGATCACATCATTTCCCTGAAACAAATAGAGATTAACACCATTGCTGCTGGTTACGCGGGGTTGGCTGCCCGAATCCCAGATGTGCATCGGTAAGAGCTGAACTAGAGGTTTTGGCAGCGAAATTAAAATTGACCTTTGATGTGTACAGACACGAATAGCCTCTGGCAATCTAGGGTGGGAGGAGGCTCGTGTGGAGCATAAACACCAGCATGGACCAGTTGGGCTGAATGGCCTGTTTCTGAGCTGTACATTTTATGTCATCTCACCTATATTATTAGAGTTGCCTCTCCAGTGGCTCAGATGTAATGTCTCGGAGTCTGAGCTGTGCAGACCAGAATGAAGCCAGGATCGATTCCCCGTCTATCCTGTGTCTGCCTCAGTGGTCTTGGATTGCAGGAAGTAAACTTGGGTTCCTGCCCCTGACCGTTTCTCAGCAGCAACCCGTACTGGACACACGCGTGTGGCTGTCACCGGGCTCGGCTGTGATGTCTTCTGCCATCTGATAGTCGGCCAGCACTCGCTGAATATTTGGCAAAATAGTCTTATTTCTTCCTTCTAATTGTTTCCCCCTCTCCTGAAGGCACTGCGTCTTATAGAATCATACAGCACAGGAGGCCGCCGTTCGGCCCGTCCTGCCTGTGCCGGCTCTTTGGAAGAGCTATCCAATTAGTCCCATTCCCTTGCTCTTTCCCCTCAATTTGTGCGATTACGGTTACAAAGGTAGTGGGAGTCCTCCGGTACCCCGCCCGTACCGCTTTGGATACTGTTGGAGGAGATGGCTTATCAGGGGAAAGCAGCAAGAGCCAAGTTCGTGGCACCATGGGTGGCTCTGCTGCACAGGAGGGGAGGAATAAGAGTGGCAGGGCCATATTGATAGGGGATTCAATTGTAAGGGGAACAGATAGATGTTCCTGCGGCCACAAACGTGACTCCAGGATGGTTTGTTGCCTCCCTGGTGCTAGGGTCAAGGATGTCACGGAGTGGCTGCAGGGCATTCTGGAGGGGGAGGGTGAACAGCCAGTAGTCATGGTCCATATCGTACCAATGACATAAGTTTAAAAAAAAAAGGGATGAGTTCCTGCAAGGTGAATTTAAGGAGTTAGGAGATAAATTTAAAAAGCAGGACCTCAAAGGTAGTGATCTCAGGATTACTACCAGTGCCACATGCTAGTGAGTATAGGAACAGGAGAATAGACCGGATGAATGCGTGGCTGCAGGGATGGTGTAGGAGGGAGGGATTTAGATTCCTGGGACATTGGGACCGGTTCTGGGGAAGGTGGGACCTGTACAAACAGGACGGGTTACACCCGAGCAGGACTGGGACCAATGTCCTCGCGGGGGTGTTTGCTAGTGCTGTTGGGGAAGGTTTAAACTAGAATGGCAAGGGGATGGCAACCTGAGCAGGGAGACAGAGGAGGGGGAAACAAGGATAGAAACAAAAGACAGAAAGGGAAGAAGCAATATTGGAAGGCAGAGAAAACAAGGGCAAGAAACAAATAGGGCCATAGTGCAAAATAAAACTAAGATGACCAGCAATCTTAAAAAGACAAGTCTAAAGGCATTGTGTCTTAATGCGCGGAGCATTCGCAATAAGCTAGATTAATTAACAGCACAGATAGATATTAACGGTTATGATATAGTTGCAATTACGGAGACATGGCTGCAGGGTGACGAAGGATGGGAACTGAACATTCAGGGGTATTCAATATTTAGGAAGGACAGGCAAAAAGGGAAAGGAGGTGGGGTAGCGTTGTTAGTAAAGGAGGAAATCAATGCAATAGTGAGGAAGGATATTGGCTTGGAAAATCACGATGTGGAATCTGTATGGGTAGAGCTAAGAAACACCAAGGGGCAGAAAACATTGGTGGGGGTTGTCTATAGGCCCCCAAACAGTAGTGGAGATGTAGGGGAGGGCATTAAACAGGAAATTAGAGACACATGCAAGAAGGGTACAACTATAAGCATGGGTGACTTTAATCTACATATAGATTGATCAAACCAAATTAGCAATAATACTGTCGGGGAGGAATTCCTGGAGTGCGTACGTGATGGTTTTCTAGACCAATACGTTGAGGAACCAACTAGAGAACAGGCGATCCTAGACTGGGTATTGTGCAATGTGAAAGGATTAATTAACAATCTTGTTGTGTGGGGTCCCTTAGGGAAGAGCGACCATAACATGATAGAATTCCTCATTAAGATGGAGAGTGAAGTAGTTGAATCCGAAACTAGGGTCCTGAATCTAAATAAAGGAAATTAGGAAAGTATGAGGTGCGAGTTGGCTATGATAGATTGGGGAACTTTACTAAAAGTGATGACGGTGGATAGGCAATGGCTAATATTCAAAGAATGTGTGCAGGAATTACAACAATTATTCATTCCTGTCTGGCACAAAAATAAAACAGGAAAGGTGGCTCCACTGTGGCTTACAAAAGAAATTAGGGATAGTATTAGATCCAAAGAGGAGACATATAAAATTGCCAGAAAAAACAGCAAGCCTGAGGATTGGGAGCAGTTTAAAATTCAGCAAAGGAGGACAAATAGATTGATTGAGGGGAAAAATAGAGTATGAGAGTAAACTAGCAGGGAACATAAAAACTGACTGTAAAAGCTTCTATAAATATGTCAAGAGAAAAAGATTAGTGAAGACAAATGTAGGTCCCTTACAGTCAGAAATGGGGGACATTATAATGGGGAACAAAGAAATGGCAGAACAATTAAACACATACTTTGGTTCTGTCTTCACAAAGGAGGGCACAAATAACCTGCCAGAAATGTTAGGGAACCAAGGGTCTAGTGAAATGGAGGAACTGAAGGAAACCAGTATTAGCAAAAAGAAATAGTGCTAGGGAAATTAATGGTGCTAAACGCTGACAAATCCCCAGGGCCTGATAATCTACATCCCAGAGTACGAAAGGAAGTGGCCCTGGAAATAGGGGATGCATTGGTGATCATCTTCCAAAATCCTATAGACTCTGGAACAGTTCCTACAGATTGGAGGGTGGCAAATGTAACCCCACTATTTAAAAAAAGAGGGAGAGAAAAAACAGGGAATTACAGACCAGTTAGCCTAACATCATCAGTGGGAAAATGCTAGAGTCTGTTGTAAAAGATGTGATAACAGAACACTTGGAGGGCATTAACGGGATTGGATAAAGTCAGTATGGGTTTATGAAAGGGAAATCATGCTTAACAAATCTACTGGAGTTTTTTTTGAGGATGGAACTAGTAGAATATATAGGGGAGAACCAGTGGATGTGGTGTACTTGGATTTTCAGAAGGCTTTTGATAAGGTCCCACACAAGAGTTTAGTGTGCAAAATTAAAGCACATGGGATTGGGGGGAATGTACTGGTTTGGATTGAGAATTGGTTGACAGACAGGAAACAGAGAAGGAATAAAGGGGTCTTTTTCCGGGTGGCAGGCAGTGACTAGTGGGGTACCGCAGGGATCAGTGCTTGGGCCCCAGCTATTCACAATATATATCAATGATTTGGACGAGGGAACTAAATGTAACATTTTCAGGTTTGCAGACGACACAAAGCTGGGGTGGAATGTGAGCTGTGAGGAGGATGCAAAGAGGCTCCAATGTGATTTAGACAAGTTGGGTGAGTGGGCAAGAACATGGCAGATGCAATACAATGTGGATAATTGTGAGGTTATCCACTTTGGTTGTAAAACAGAAAGGCAGATTATTATCTGAATGGTGAAAGATTGGGAAAAGGGGAAGTGCAACGAGACCTGGGTGTCCTTGTACACCAGTCGCTGAAAGCGAGCATTCAGGTGCAGCAAGCAGTTAGGAAGGCGAATGGTATGCTGGCCTTCATTGCAAGAGGATTTGAGTACAGAAGCAGGGATGTCTTACTGTAATTATACAGGTCCTTGGTGAGACCACATCTGGAGTATTGTGTGCAGTTTTGGTCTCCTTATCTGAGGAAGGATGTTCTTGCCATGGAGGGAGTGCAACAAAGGTTTACCAGACTGAATACTGGGATGGCAGGACTGACGTATGAGGAGAGATTGGGTCGACTAGGCCTATATTCATTGCTCAGACAGGTGATGATTCAACAATTGAGCGACCAATTCTGAGAGAATTTTATAAAGAATGACAGATAATTACATTAAACTGCGTTGTTTTATTCATGATGAGGACCTGACAATTTACAAACTTCACTTGCCAGACGGCAATTAAACTCTGACCTCAGGATCTGCCATTTTACAGGAATTCAAAATTGGCCTTAAATAGGGACAGGTTAAGTTAAATACAGCTATGCCTTAGCCCATCAGCAGTATGGGATGCATCACACAGTGTAATCCTCCTGTCGTTATAAAACGGTGCACTTGCTGTGAGCAATGCCACGGAAGCTGTGTTAGTACATACAAGAGTCTTGTCTAGCATGTGGCCGTCACACCTGAAAGGGTTATGTTTGAGAGTGCCACACTTAGTCACACATGCCAAGCATGTACTTGCACCTGGTGTAAGTGCGGAGATATTTATTGCCTAAGTTAATAGTTTCAAATGTCATTTGTAAAGATGCAAAAGAATCATAGCCTAACTTTTTTTTAAAAGGTGAAAAAGCCGGTCATTTTCTGTTGGCTATTTTCTGACCTTGATAATCTGGCCTCTCTCCAAAGGCAGCGGCTAGGGAGTTGCAAGCTACAGAAAATTTGCCTTGGCAGCTAGCTTGTCACTGACCTTGGGATGTTCCTATCTTGATGATTTCCCCAGAGTGGTTGAGCAGTGTCCTAAAAGGGACAGACCGGGTTAAATATCATTGAACATTAGCAGCTAAACAGAGGAGCAGTGCTCCAGACACCAGACTTCCTGTGACCAATGCCTAATACATTTGTAAATTTTGCTGGGACTACTTTAGAATCATAGAGCAGAGAAGAGCATAAGGTAATTATAGCCGAGGAAGGACAGGTGGCCCATTTTAATATATCCATCCAGAGACATCTTAACACCCAACCCTCCCTATAGAATGGTACAGTGCAGAAGGAGGCCATTCAGCCCATTGTGCCTGTGCTGGCTCTTTGAAAGAGCTATCCAATTCGTCCCACTCCCCTGCTCTTATCCCATCGCCCTGCAAATTTTTCCTTTACAAATAGAGATCCAATTCCCTCTTTGAAAGTTACTATTGAATCTGCTTCCACCACTCTTCCAGGCAGTGAATTCTAGATGATCATAACTTGCTGCGTTTAAAAAAAAATCTCCTCGTGGGGATGGGCACCAGGATGTAGCATTGGGAAGGAGAAACAAGATGGACAAAGAATTGGGATTGACAGATGACACTAGAGTAAGAAATAGTACAGTATTAGGTGGGATCAGACTAAGAGAGAATATGAGACGTTCTAAGAGAGGTTTACAGTGCATGTGTGTAAATGCACGAAATGTGGTAAATAAAGGTTGGTGAGCTGCAGGCGCAAATAGCCACATGGGAATATGATGTAGTGGCGATAACGGAGACCTGGCTCAAAAAAGGGCAGGATTGGGTACTAAATATTCCTGGTTACAAAGTGTTTAGGAAAGATAAACAAGAAAAAAAGAGAGCGGGGAGGTGGCAGTATTGATTTTAAGGAGAATATTGCAGTGCTATAGAGAGAGGATGTCCTTGAGGGGGTCAAGGACAGAGTCTATTTGGTTAAAGTTATGAAATAATAGAGGAGCCATTACACTACTGGGGGTATTCTATAGGCCACCAACTGGTAGGAAGGATATAGAGGAGCAAATTTGCAGGAAAATTACAGAGGTGAAAGAACTATAGAGTAGTGATAATGGGGGACTTCAACTATCCTAATATTGACTGGGATAGTAATAGTGTGAATGGCGAAGAGGGGGAGGAATTTCTGAAGTGTACTCATGAGAACTTTCTTGATCAGTATGTATCTGGCTTAACGAGGAAGGAGACATTGTTGGATCTGGTTCTGGGGAATAAAGTGGAGCAAGTGTCAGTGGGGGAACATTTAGGGAACAGTGATCATAGTATCAAAAGGTTTAGATTAGTTATGGAAAAGGACAAGGAGCAATCTAGAGCAAGAGTACTTAATTGGAGGAGGGCAAATTGCAGTGGATTGAGAACGGATCTGGCCCTGGTAAATTGAAAGCAAAGATTAGCAGGCAAAATTGTAATCGAGCAATGGGAGATGGTTCGGGTACAGTCGAGGTACATTCCCACGAGGGGGAAAGGTAGGGCAACCAAAGCCAGAGCTCCCTGGATGACGAAACAGATTGAGAGCAAGATGAAGCAGAGATAGGGGGCGTATAGCAGATGTCAGGTTGATTAATATAAGCGAGAATCAGGCTGAATATAGAAAATACAGAGAAGTGAAAAAGGAAATAAGAGGGGCAGAGAGAGAGTTTGAGAATAGACTGGGGGTTAACATAAAAGGGAATCCAAAAGTCTTCTATAGGTATATAATAGTAAACGGGTAGTCAAAGGAGGGGTGGGGCCGATTAGAGGCCAAAAAGGAGATCTACGCATGAAGGCAGAGAGCATAGCTGAGGTACTAAAAGAGTACTTTGCATCTGTCTTCACCGAAGAAGAAGATGCTGCCATCGTCGCAGGAAAAGAGGAGGTAGTTGAGATACTGTAAGGCTAAAAATTGATAAAGAGGAGGTACTAGAAAGGCTGGCTGTACTAAAGTAGATAAGTCACCCAGTCCAGATGGGATGCATCCTTGGTTGTTGAGGGAAGTAAAGGTGGAAATTGCAGAGGTACTGGCCATAATCTTCCCATCCTCCTTAGATATGGGTTTGGTGCCAGAGGACTGGAGAATTGCAAATGTTGCACCCTTGTTCAAAACGGGTGTAGGGATAAACCCGGCAACTACAGGCCAATCAGTTTAACCTCGGTGATGGGGAAACTTTTAGAAACGATAATCAGGGACAAAATTAATAGTCACTTGGACAAGTGTGGATTAATAAAGGAAAGTCAGCACAGATTTGTAAAAGGCAAATCATGTTCAACTAACTTGATTGAGTTTTTTGATGAGGTAACAAAGAGGGTTGATGAAGGCAATGCGGTTGATGCGGTGTATTTGGACTTCCAAAAGGTGTTGGATAAAGTGCCACATAATAGACTTGTCAGCAAAATTGAAGCCCATGGAATAAAAGGGGCAGTGGCAGCGTGGATATGAAATTGGCTAAAAGACAGGAAACAGAGAGTAGTGGTGAACGGTTGTTTTTCGGACTGGAGGAAGGTATACATTGGTGTTCCCCAGAGGTCAGTACTAGGACCGCTGCATTTTTATATATTAATAACTTGGACTTGGTGTACAGTGCACAATTTCAAAATTTGCAAATGACACAAAACTTGGAAGTGTAGTAAACAGTGAGGAGGATAGTGTTGGACTTCAAGAGGATATGGACAGGCTGGTGGAATGGATAGACACATGGCAGATAAAATTTAATGCAGAGAAGTGCAAAGTGATACATTTTGGCAGGAAGAACGAGGAGAGGCAATATAAACTAAATGGTACAATTCTGAATGGTATGGAGGAACAGAGAGACCTGGGGGTATATGTACACAAATCTTTGAAGGTGGCAGGACAGGTTGAGAAATCAGTTTTTTAAAAAAACATACGGGATCCTGGGCTTTATAAATAGAGGCATAGAGTACAAAAGCAAGAAAGTTATGTTGAACCTTTATAAAACACTGGTTCGACCACAACTGGAGTATTGTGTCCAGTTCTGGGCACCGCACTTTGGGAAGGATGTGAAGGCCTTAGAGAGGCTGCAGAAGAGATTTACTAGAATGATTCCAGGGATGAGGGACTTTAGTTACATGGATAGACTGGAGAAACTGGGGCTGTTCTCTCAACCTTCTTTGCTCTGAGGAGGAGATTTGATAGAAGTGTTCAAAATCATGCAAGGTTTAGATAAAGTAAATAAAGAGAAACTGTTCCCATTGGTGGAAGGGTTGAGAACCAGAGGACACAGATTTAAGGTGATTGGCAAAAGAACCAAAGGCGACATGAGGAAAAACTTTTTTACACAGCGAGTAGTTCTGATCTGGAATGCGCTGCCTGAATGGGTGGTGGAAGCAGATTCAATCGTGGCTTTCAAAAAGAAATTGGATAAATACTTGAAGGGAAAAAATTTGCAGGGCTATGGCGAAAGAGTGGTGGAATGGGACTAACTGGATTCCTCTTACAAAGAGCCAGCACGCACTTGATGGGCCGAATGGCCTCCTGTGCTGTAACCATTCTATGATCTTCCCTCTGGTTCTTTTGCCAATTATCTTAAATACGTGTCTGGTTACTGAGCCTCCTGCCAGTGGAAAGTTTCTCCTTATTTACTCTTATCAAAACTTCATAATTTTGAACATCGTATTATAGCGGGAGCAGCACAGGAGGAGGCCATTCAGCCCATCGTGCCTGTGCTGGCTCTTTGAAAGTGCTATCCAACATTTCTATTTCAGAGGACTAGTCTCTCCACATAACTGAAGTCCCTCATCCCTGGTACCATGCTAGTAAATCTCCTCTACTCCCTCTCCAATGCCTTGACAACCTTCACTAAAGTGCGGTGCTCAGAATTGGACACAATACTCCAGCTGAGGCCTAACCAGCGATTTATAAAGGTTCAGCAGTTCTGACGGCAGGTCATCGACCTGAAACGTTAGCTCTGTTTCTTTCCCCACAGATGCTGCCTGACTTGCTGAGCTTCTCCAGCATTTTCTGCTTTTTTCTAAACAGCCTTATCAACTTGTCCTGCCGCCTTCAAAGATTTGTCTATGTGAACCCCCTTTTAAAATTGCACCATTTAAGTGGTGCCTAGTTTTTAACGACTTGATGAAGCAGTGGACGTTTATGTGACCATTTCTCTTTTGTTTCACGCAGGCACATACTGAACTTCTGGGGGAAACCTGACGAAGCAGCTAAGATCCTGTCGAACAATGCAGCAAAAGGCATTGTCGATGGAATCACAAAAGCCTGGCAGATGTACGGGTCGTCGGAGTAAGTAGCATTCGAGCTCAAGGCTGGAATCGTAACCAGTTACTGTTGTGGGACGGGTGCAGGAGAAAGAAGCTCAAGTCTACAAGCAGTAAATTTGGTCACCTGGTGGTCAGCAAATTTTGAGTTGGGTACCTGTGTTTTTTTGCAATAGTGTTTTGCTTCTAATTTTCTCCGCAAAGCATTGCCCCTTGCTTGAGTATGGTTCCACGGATGTTGGGTGGCCTCTGGTACCTTGCCCAGTAGTCATTCCTCGTGTGTGTACCAAGACAATATGGGCGCTAAATTGGGCCGTGTAGCGGCCGTTGTTTCAGCGCTACACGGCCTCTCCAACATCCAAGATGGCGTCATGGCAGCGCACGCACGTTTCCAGCACGACGTGCGCCAGACGCCATCTTGGCATAGGAGTTAGCGCATGCGCAAATACTGAACGCCGGAAGCATGTAAAGTAAGGAGAAAATGGATACAATCAGTGGGAAACGCTGATTTAAAGTGATGGACACCATTTTGGGACTCAACGCTCAACTCAATGCACAGTTTTAACCCCGACCATCTGAACATGCCTTAGAATGCCTGGGGGACCCCCACCAGCACTATTTAAAGGGACCGTGCAGGATTTACAGGTTATTGGTGGGATTATTGCTTCTGGCTGTCGAGACGTTTGTAACTGTTTTTGGAGGTCTCCTATACCTGAATATTAGGACCGGGGGCACAGCCTAACCTTTAGAGCCAGGGCGTGCAGGAGTGAAGTTAGAAAATGCTTCCACACGCAAAGGGTGGAGAATCTGGAACGCTCTTCTGCAAATGGCAGTTGATGCTAGCTCAATTGTGAATTCTAAATCTGTGATTGATAGATTTCTATGAACCAAGGGTATTAAGGGATATGGGGCTAAGGCGGATATGTGGAGTTAGGTCACAGGTCCTCCATAATCTCATTGAATGGCGGAATAGGCTTGAGGTGCTAAATGCCACTGCCACCTTCTCCTGCAAGAAAGCGGAACGTGTATCTGGGTGATGTGCTTGTCATGGTTGAATAGCTGCCAGTGTGGGTGGCCTGTGAGTTGTGGGTGGGCGGCTTGCAACAGTCGTAATGTATAAGGGTGAGAGGAAGCATCATAACTCATCAGTTTGTAAACTTAGGGACGGGAGCTGCATCTGTGTTTTACATGTGCGATGTCTGATCTCCGTTCAAACTCCGTGCAGACAGCAGATGACAGGTACCAGCTACCTTTAAGAGATTTTTAAGAGACAGGCTGCCTTTAAGAGATTGGGGCTCCCCTGCTGGTGGAAAGTGCAAATTGCATTGAATCCTCCTTCAACGTTGATTCAGAACGCTGCTCGAAGGTAAGTCCTCAGGCCTGACGAAAGTCTCGTCCTGCCTGTGCAGGGGCCATTGGGCGCGGGGTAACAGCGGATTGCGCTACCCCTGCCCAACAATAGGCCCTATCCAATTATTTTTTCTCTCTCTAAGTGTCGGCAGACCTTTCAATGGTGGGTGCCGCTACAGCCAGGCCTGATTCTATGATTACCTGATGTCTGGTGTTACCTGTTTGGCACCGGTCTCAGCCGTGGCTCAGTTGGTCGGCCTCTCGCCTCTGAGTCAGCAGGCCGTGGGTTCAAACCCACTCTGGAGATTTGAGCACAAAATCTACGCTGACACTCCGGTGCAGTACTGAGGGAGCGCTGCACTTTCAGAGGTGCCGTCTTTCGGATGAGACATTAAATCGAGGCCCTGTTTGCCCTCTCGGGTAGATGTAAAAGATCCCGTGGAACTATTTCGAAGAAGAGCGAGGGAGTTCTCAGTGTCCTGGCCAATATTTATCCCTCAACCAACATCACGAGAAAACAGACTATCTGGCCATTATCACATTGCTGTTAATGGGACCTTGCGCAAATTGGCTGCCACGTTTCATACATTACCACAGTGACAACCCTTCAACGGTACTTAATTGGCAGTAAGGCACTTTGGAATGCCCTGAGGTCATGAAAGGTGTTATATAAATGCAAGTCTTTTTCTTTCTTTCTATACGATTGTATTTCCAAACACATCACTAGATGGCAATCAGGAGTGGGAACCCTGGCCTGAATTTTTCCCCCCCCCCCCCCCCTCTCCTTCTGTATGGCAGGCTAAGGCCAAACTTAGTGGCCTAAACTCAACTCTGCCTGAGATCAGCAAACTCGGCACAGACCAAGAATCAAACTTGGGACTTGATGTTCTGTGTGGCTCAGTTACAGGCTGTCTACCAACTGAGCCATTGAGAGAGCAAGAAACTTGAAATCTGAAGTTTATTATTGGCTTGTTGTCCTGGCCAACATTTATCCCTCAAACAACATCCCCAAAAACAGAATCGGGTCGGTTATTTAATTGCTGTTTGTGGGATCTTGCTGTGCTCAAATTGGCTGCCGCGTTTACTAGATTACAACAGTGCCTGAACTTCAAAAGTACTTCATTGGCTGTAAAGCTCTTTGGGACATCACGAGGTTGTGAAAGGAGGTTTTAACATGCAAGTTCTTTACTTTCTTTCTCCATTTGTCCAATTTCAACAGGATGGGGAGCATTAATTGACCCCACTAACTGTTACTTCCTATTTTCCTTCAGTATTAATGATCTTTGTTTAGGGGGGTGGACAATACTATATTTACCAAACTACGTTAAAATGGATGGAATCATGGAACGTGAACCCCACAAAGTTGGTAAAATCCAGTATAATAAAGATGGAATTAATTTCCATAATCCAGTGGCCCTTAGAGGTAGTTGCTTTGTATAGTCCAGGTACGGCCACTGGCTTTCCATTTTCACGACGAAAAGAAAACAGACTGAATCATGGAAAACGATCCCCAAAGCACTGGCTAAAATCCTGGAATCCCACGTAATAAAAACTGAATTTGACTTAACTTGGTCACTGCAAACCAGTGTCCCGGTCTGGTCTGGCGTGCTGCTCCTGTGGTCTCTTTAGACCACAATTTCAGACCAAAGAGCTGCTGTTGATCAAGAATGCCAAGAGCTGTGTGATACTGATCTGTACTGTGCTGTTCTCTGTGTTTTATCTAGGGCAGTGGTTCTCTTTCTGATTGAAAAAGTCTCGAGGAATATCTTTGACCAACGCTGTTTGGAAATGGAGCTGTGGCATAAGTATGTGTCAACTGGGGTAGGTTAGCAAGGCTTGGGTTTAGTTTAATTGAAACTCTGACCACACTTGCATTATAATAACCGGTGAGAACTTCACAGGGGCAGATTTACTGCAGTCATTACACATTCAATGACTTCTGAAACAGAGCAGGAAGGTTTGCTTTGCCCAGTATTTCTAGTGAGATCACAAATACATTATTTAAAATCCCTTTTTCGATTCCGTTAGAAATGGTGGGCAGCGGCTATCTTCATCCTGTGTTTACAGTGTTGCTAACACATTGTGAAATCTAACCACCCCTCCCCACCTAAGCAGTCTGCTGGCAAGTCAAAGGATTGCACGTGTTGACACCAGCCAGAAATCATTGTACGGTCAGACAAAATTGATGGGCAGGAAAAGACCAGCTGGTCCATCAAGCCTGATGAACGGAGCATCCTGACTAAACCCTTCTCCCCACACCCCGCATCCATGTAATCTCCTGGGAGGGTCGAAAACACCTAGTAATAAATGTCAATGAATTTGTAGTTTCTCCTGCTAAGTTTGGACAGTGAGCAGCATAGGGTTGTGTCGGTGTTTGGATTGTGGCTTAAGTTCTGCGATTTACTTTCACCAGCAGTGAAAATTCATTTTTGAAAATCTACTAATCTAAATATTATTGCTGCCACATCACAAGAGAATAGTAGCTTGGGGGGGAAAAAAAATGGGGTTTTCATTTTAAATCCCAGATTTTTTTTTTGTGTCCTGCTTATATCTCAGGAATTTGCAGACAGCCTATTCAAACCCCTAGTCTGTCTCATTCAAAACTGGACGGGTGGTAAAACTGCTTTCATAGTTGAATGGATTTATTATCAATAACCTTCCCTCCCTTTCTCACTCATCTACCCCTTAATTCTGGTGTCAGCTTGGCTCGGCTGGTGACACTCTCACCCCTGAATCAGAAGGTCATGGGTTTAAGCCCCGCCGCAGACTAGAGTGTCATAATCTAGGTGGGCATTTCTGCGCAGTGTTGAGGGAGAGCTGCATTGTTGGAGCTGCCATCTTTCGGATGATGTGGAGATGCCGGTGATGGACTGGGGTTGACAATTGTAAACAATTTTACAACACCAAGTTATAGTCCAGCAAATTTATTTTAAATTTCACAAGCTTTCGGAGGCTTCCTCCTTCCTCAGTCCACACCATTCACCTGAGGAAGGAGGAAGCCTCCGAAAGCTTGTGAAATTTAAAATAAATTTGTTGGACTATAACTTGGTGTTGTAAAATTGTTTTCAGTGCCTCATCCGAAAGATTGTAGTGAGGCTTTCATTGTCGCTGGGTCAAATCCTGGAACCCCACCCCAACTAACAGCACTGTGGGAGCACCTTCACCACACGGACTGCAGCGATTCAAGAAGAAGGCCCATCACCACCTTCTCAAGGCCGACTAAGGACAGGCAATAATTGCCGACCTTGCCAGCAACGCCCACATCCTGAGAATGAATTTTTAAAAAACACCTTCTAGTTGAAGTGGACGCAAGATTCCACGGCCTGGCCAGTGTTCCTCCCTTATCAGAACCATCAAAAAAATGATTAACTGCCCATTCATCTCATTTGCTGTTTGTGGGACTTTGCTATGTGCAACGTTGATCTACATGTCAGCAGTGACTACACTTCAAAGCTAATCGATTGGTTATGAAGAACTTTGAGACATCCTGAGGACACGATAAGGCACTATATTAATGCAAGTTTGGTTTCTTTCTTTATTGGTATGTGTAACTTTGGCATGCCTGACAGAATCACTAATAATGCATTTAAGGGGAAGCTAGATAAACACGAGGGAGAAAGGAATAGAAGGTTATGCTGATCGGGTTAGATGAAGGAGGCTCACGTGGAGCATAAACACCGGCATAGACCAGTTGGGCCGAATGGCCTGTTTCTGTGCTGTACATTCTATGTATCAAAGTTTTGACTTAATTTTTTATGAATGAAGTAGGGCATTCCTGTTACTCCATTCTGCCCTTTTGTATAGAGCCAGGCTCAGCGGAGTGCTCTTGTGCATTTCTACTCACCTGCAAGGCACCATGTTGACCAGAGTACATTGATTGCTGACTGAGGGGAAGCAGGACCGACTGTATTTTAGTGCAGTTTGTTGGAGCACTGAGCACTGCAACATGGAGTGTTTGACTTGTGCTGCCTTCCTCTGTTGAAGGCATTGATTTCTTGATGTCTTAAGTGTGGATCTGATATTGTGGAAATCTACTTGCAATATAAGCAGGGGGGCTTCTACAGTACTGGGAGTTGCAGAGCCTATACACCAATAGTTCGTTCCAAATTTGAGTTGCTGAATGCCTCCTCAATTTCCACTTTAGGACTAGTTATAAACTGTTGATAAACTGCCCTTTAATCCTTCTCAGGTTTATGCATTATATGCCCCTATGTTATTTGGTTCAACAAAAAATAACCTAAGGAGTGTCAGGGTGAATCCCATTTTATACAGTGCATTGCACACTTCCTAGCAATCAGCTGAAAGTGAATTGAGGCCTGAGGGCTGATCACTTGCCCATCTGTACACTAAGGATGGTTACAGGAGATAGATGGATAAACAGGCAGAGAATTACATGGAAGATAAGGTGGGAGAAGGAAGAGAATGCAAAATTAGCCTTTTACATTATGAATCTCTCTCATCTCCCGTTGATATTTGAAGTTTTTAAGTTTTTGTGTGTGTTTTCAAGGGATCGAGGGATATGGGGAAAAAGCGGGAACAGGATACTGAGTTAGACGATCAGCCATGATCATTTTGAATGGTGGAGCAGGTCCGAAGGGCCGAATGGCCTAGTCTTGCTCCTGTTTTCTATGTTTTTGCACTCCTTTGTCTGCTGTAGGACAGTTGATGAATTGCTACAATAATTTTACTTTATCTTGTACAGAAATATTCGTGTAATAAGGAGGGAGACTGAGGATATACATGAGAGAGGGACTTTGGATGATCACAAACGACTTTTCGTGTAAGTTATTTTTGGTGTTTCCTGGTTGTGACATTCAGGAATTTGTCTGGTTGGCACTTACTTTTTAATCCCTATTTAATGAGCTGTGTTTGGAGTTCTATGGGGAACAAACACTCATTTTCCAAAGTTCATTGGTTTTCTCTCCACATAAGACTCGGGAATATATCCAATTTCCAGAAAGTGCAAGTGATTGGGGTAAATTTTAACCCCCAAGAACGGGTGGGTTTGGGGAGTAAAAATACTCTGTTTCCAGAGCGGGACCGCATCCCGGCTCCAACACAGCTGCTTCTGGGTTTAACCCAGGCAGGTTTGTCTGCGTGTGGACGGCAGACACCAGGAAGTCCCGCCCCCACTTAAAGCTGGCGGGGCCGATACTTCAAAGGGCAGTGTTCCCCATTGAGATACTTAATATTTTGTGTATTGGAATAATAAACTAAATTTAACCTTACCTGTTCGGGTTTCCCCTCGCTTCCCATTCACGTCAGGTGAAAGCAGGCGGGAAGGGCCGGATCCATGAGGTGAGTGCCTTTTATTGCATTGCTTGTGGGCACGAGGAGCGGGAGTGCTTCATCCAGGCCCAACGTGCTCACCTGGCCGACAGGAATCCCACCAGACCCACCCCCCCACCGTGGTGGACCCCACCGACCTCCGACTCTTCACCCGACCTCCGATCTCCTCAACCCCTTGATATCTTCCTCATCCCCCCCCCGCCCCCGCCCCAAACCTGATCTTCTCCCTGGCCTACGATCCCTCTCTCGCTCCCTCTGATACCTGGCTGCAGCAGGCCACCTTGGCCGACAGCCGGGCGCGAAACCCGGTAGTGCAGTTGATGGGGCCTCGTTTAATGTCGCAATCCGTCCGCTTACCTTCTGGGTTTCACGCCCACTCTGCTCCCTTCCAGGCTGGAAGTTAAAATTTACCCTTATTGTGTCTGACCCTGTGCTGACTTGAAAATTAAAGTTTGAAATGGTTTTGTAACAGTAATGAATGTCCATGTTGTGTTAATGTTTAGAGATGGCTATGAAGTTGCGGTTGCTTACTTTCGGACTGGATACAGTCCAGAGGATTACCACAGTGAAGAGGTTGGTATGCAATTCTCTTTCTTCCCGATGACTCTTCCTCGCCAGCAAGGCCAACTGTAGCACCTCGGGTGAGGTCAACTAACTCGGAACAGACTCTGGACTTGCTTGGTCCGTACGGTGCAGCTATTCGTTGGATAAACACACTGAGCCAATGGGAGGGGGATGGAGCCTTTTTAGACTTTTACTGTCAAATGTCGCATTTGTCAGGGTGCGCTGGTGATTTTTAATGTACAACTGCAATAATAGCCATTTAGGGAGCGTTGTCGCTGGAGGCCATGAAACAGGCCACTTGCCTGCCTGCCCTTTTGGCTGGGAAATTATATTATAGAGTCTTACGGCACAGAAGGAGGCCATTTGGCCCATCGTGCCTGTGCCGGCTCTTTGAAAGAGCTATCCAATTAGCCCCACTCCCCTGCTCTTTCCCCATAGCCCTGTAAATTTTTCCCTTCAAGTATTTATCCAGTTCCCTTTTGAAAGTTATTATTGAATCTGCTTCCACTGCCCTTTTAGGCAGTGCATTCCAGATCATAACAACTGACTGCGTAAAAAAAAAAAATTCTCCTCGCCTCGCCTCTGGGTCTTTTGCCAATTGCCTTAAAATATATAGTGCAATGGGGAGCCCTAAGGAGAGATGGCAAAGTTTATACGATAAAATAACTTCAAAAATTATCATTGACCCAAGAAGATCTAGGCAGCTATACTTTGCTGATTTCATATAATTGGATATGTTAAAGCAGCAATGCACTAATTTAGACTTCTGGGCTGAGGGCGTAGTATATGAAGACCTGGAACTTGTCAGACAGGTGTTCGCCGTGGCTCAGTGGGTAGCACTCTCGCCTCTGAGTCAGAAGGTTGTGGGTTCAAGCCCCACTCCAGAGGCTTGAGCACAAAATCTAGGCTGACACCCCAGTGCAGCACTGAAGGAGGTGCCGTCCTTCGGATGAGACGTTAAATCATCTGCCCCCTCAGCTGGATGTAAAAGACCCCATGGCCACTATTTCGAAGAAGGGCAGGGGAATTCTCCCCGGTGTCAATATTTATCCCTCAACCAACATCGCTACATGGGGAGGGTTCCCAGTGACCTATCCCTCTAGGAACATAGGAACAGGAGTAGGCCATTCAGCCCCTCGTGCCTGCTCCGCCATTTGATAAGATCATGGCTGATCTGTGATCTAACTCCATATACCTGCCTTTGGCCCATATCCCTTAATACCTTTGATTGCCAAAAAGCTATCTCTCTCAGATTTAAATTTAGCAATTGAGCTAGTATCAATTGCCGTTTGCGGAAGAGAGTTCCAAACTTCTACAACCCTTTGTGTGTAGAAATGTTTTCTAATCTCGCTCCTGAAATTTTTAGACTGTGCCCCCTACTCCTAAAATCCCCAACCAGCAGAAATAGTTTCTCTCTATCCACCCTATCTGTTCCCCTTAATATCTTATAAACTTCGATCAGATCAGATTATCTGATCGTTATCACATTGATGTTTGTGGGACCTTGCTGTGGGCAATTCGGTGCCGCGTTTCCCACAATACAACAGTGGCTACGCTTCAAAATACTTTATTGGCTGTGAGGTCGTGACAGGCGCTATATAAATGCAAGTCTTTTTTTTCTTTGACAGTCAGTTCTCCTTACCCCTTCCAACAGGTCAGCTAACTCCTTCACTGGGCTAATGTCCTTCAGTATTCCCCCTCTCTAATACTTTCATGCTATTTCTTTGTTCGAAAAATAATTCTCCATTCCCTTTCTAATACCTTCCACGTCAGATGCATCCTGTAATCGGTATTTTGAAACCGCTATTAAATTGCTACGGTCAACTATATACAAAGGTGGCAACAAAGCTGGGAGAGAGACAAGCAGACCCATTAGTCTCGCTTCAGTTCCATATGAAATAATGGAATAGACTATCGGGAATAAACTTGAGGATTATCTGTACAACAAAAATCAAGTGAACAGTAGTCAATATGGCTTTAGATGAGAAAGGTCCTGCCTGACCAATCGCCCAAGTTGACTGTGGTAATCTCTACAATGTGTACTTAGACTTCCAAAAAAAGAACATTTTGATAAAGTTCCACAGGAAAAGTTACTAGTTGAGCTCTGAGCAAAACTCGGGTTTGGGTAAGAAATTGGCTGAAGGGCAGAAAACTGGTTCGAGGGGGTAGGGGATGAAATTGGTCTTTGGCGATAGTGCGAGTCGGCAGCCTGCTTTACACCCCACCCAGTTGGGCTGCCGATATGTTATCGCTCGTTTTGCACGACTGCCAAAGACCAATTTCACCCCTGTAATGTTTTGGAGGGGTGTAGGGAGTAATGTGTGGGAGGCCTCAGCGCTCAGCATTGGGACCACTGCAGTTTTTAATTTACACCAATGACTTGGATTTTGAAACTCAATGCAAATTGGTTAAGTTTGCAGGTGATACCAAACTTGAAAAGGCAGTGGAATCAAAGGAGGCAGCCCAGAAATTACAGAATGAGCTAAACAGAAGATGAAATTCATTGTAGACGAGTGTAGGGTATTGCACATAGGAAAGAAAAATGGGGGTCACACATACTTCACGAACAATGTTGAAATAACTAAGGGACCTGGGATTCTTAGTAGGCTCGATGCTCAGCATGTCCAACCAATGCAAAGCAGCAATCAACAAAGCCAAAACAGTACATTAAAAGTCATCATCAATAACAACGTACATTTATATGGCACCTTTAATGTAAAAAGTCACAAGGTACTTCACAGGAGCGATTATCAAACAAAATTTGACACCGAGCCACATAAGGAGATATTAGGACAGGTGAGGTCACTGTGGTAGGTTTTAAGGAGCGTCTTAAAGGAGGAGAGGTTTAGGGAGGGAATTCCAGAGCTTAGGGCCTACACTTCTGAAGGCACGGCCGCCTACGGTGGAGTGAAGGAAATCGGGGAATGCGCAAGAGGCCAGAATTGAAGGAGGGTAGAGATCTCAGAGGGTTGTAGGGCTGGAGGAGGATACAGAGGTAGGGAGGGGTGAGTCCGTGGAGGGATTTGAAAACAAGTCAGAGGTAACCGTGATCAAACTGTATAGTGCTCTGGTACGGCGTGAGCACTGTCTATATTAGAGCCAGGCCATATAGGAGTGAAATCAGGAAGAACTTTTTCCACACAAAGGGTAGTAGAAATCTGGAATTCTTTCCCCCAAAATAACAGTATGACACCAGTCGATCAATTGGGTCTCGAATTACATTCAAGTAAATGGGTTTCTTTTTCACCCCGCATTTAGTGAAGTCCAGATATGCTACACGCCCATGATAAAATCCTGGCTTCATTTCTTTCCGTGTAGTAACAAAAGGCTGGGAATGCGGGGGAAACAATTGGAACTTTCAAGACTGAGATTGATAGAAAGCCTTGAACGATTTAGAAGATAGTAAATGGTGTGGAAAAGGTTAACCTAGAATACAACCTAAATTAAACAGTGGGGGTAGGCCAAGGCAGCACAGGTTCAGACTAGTATCAGGAGGTTCGACGTCATGCAGACAGTGATCAAAACTTGCAGTGGTCTTCCGTGTAGAATGGGGGCAGCAAAACCCTGGAATCATTTAAGAAGCAACTAAGTGCAGCTATGAGAGGAGTGTAGGATTGTTCTGGTTGTGTGAATTAAGATGGACCAAATGGCCCAACTCAGCCGTAAATATAATGGTTCAGAATTTACTGTAAGCAGCGACCAACTGTTCGTTAGACTTGCCCTTGCCCGTAGACTTCCCGTGAGGTTTTGCACAGTTTGCAAGTTGCTGTAAGTTAGAGATCCAAAGGGCACGGTACCCGCCCCACACAGGGCATCTGGGACCTGTGTGAACAGGGCAAGCAACTGGGTATCTCCTTAACCAATCAGATTCAAGAATCGTTAATGAACACCGCAGAGTCCGAACCAGGAAGTGTAAGTTAGAATAGTGAATTCGATGTCAAATCAGGTACAGAAAGCGAAGTAGAGAGGGGAAAGAAAGATCGGATTAAGATAGAGAGAGAAAGAAAAAGTTTTTTAAAATTTTAAAATGCTCTTTAAATTTTTTTAAATCTCCAACAATTAAAAGCTGAAGGAATGAGACTCCTCACTTATAAAAGTTCATTTTCAGCGCCAAATAGATTGTTTGGCAGTAATGAAGACTTATCACGTCGTTAAAAGGTATTTAGACTGTAACGAACAAGCCCTAACTTTTTGTGGTGAGTTAAGTCCATATCTACGACGTCAGTGCAGGAAATTCACGCCATTCAGCGTGTTTGAACGATGAGTCAGACGACGCGATCCTGTTTTTGGGCAGCTTTTGGAGGAGCAGGCTATCTCAGACTCCAGATTTTTTGCGTTTAACCGCACCTGTGCGCTTGCCGGAAATTGCTGTCCGATTTGCACGTAAATAACAGTGAACCTCGCCGTTATTTTCTCAGTAAACTCTGGGCCGTTGTGATCTTATGAAAAATTGCTCAAGGGAACCACCTAGTGGTCAGAGTCTGCATCTCGATAGTTTCGGTTGATGTCGCAAAATTGAAATGGAAATGTTGACCTGGATGTTTACAATGGTGAATGTTGACAGAAAAACGTGACCAGAAATTTTGACAACAGGGAGTTCACACCGTACGCAAGATTATTAATAATATCAATTGTCCTTCAACACAGAATAATGTATCCATTTCAATTTTTTCCCCCCCCTCTTTGCCTTAGTGCTGGGAAGCGCGATTGTTGATTGAGCGTTCCAAAGCGATTAAATGCCCAGATATTGCCACCCACCTTGTGGGAACCAAGAAAGTACAACAGGAATTATCGCGCACCGGTGTCATAGAGAAGTACTTAACAGACTGCCCCAAAGCTGCTGAACGAATCCGGGCTACTTTTGCGGGCCAGTACAGCATTGATGAGGTAAGAAAGGACGCCCCTTTACAGCAGCAACACGTTCTTAATATTTGGTCTTTCTGGGAGTGGTTGGGGGGGGAAGTTACTCTTGACTGGTAACACAAACGATAAATGCTGGTGTTAAAGAACAATCTGTTGCAGTAAAGAGGTTTACTACACAAATATAGGCACATAGAATGAAACGAGGACCATTGATCCTGCTCTTTTGCGTTCACTGCAGCAGCTCCCACACTGTATTGATAATAGAGCTTTCCCTCGTCGAGGGCTCTTCAAACATAGCGACTGTGATACTGAAATATTCCTGTCAGTCTCACCCTTGGAAATGTAAATTTTATCCTGAGCGCATTGTGATAGAGTAGGAATTGGTGCAGGAGAAATATTTACCGTAGCATTTTACAGCTCTCTGGCTCAGCTGTTTAAGGCATTGAGTAGCTGGCCCATGCATAGGAACAGAAGTAGGCCATTCAGCCCCTTGAGCCTGTTCCGCCATTCAATTAGATCATGGCTGATCTGCATCATATCTCCATTTACCCGTCTTCGTTCCATATCCCTGAATACCCTTACCTAACAAAAATCTGTCAATCTCAGTTTTGACGTTTTCAGTTAACCCCCAGCCTCAACAGCTTTTTGGGGGGGAGAGTTCCAGATTTCCACTCCCCTTTGTGTGAAGAAGTGCTTCCTGACATCACCCCTGAACAGCCTAGCTCCAATTTTAAGGTTATGCCCCCTTGTTCTGGAGTCCCGCACCAGAGGAAATTGTTTCTCTCTATCTACCCTATCAAATCCTTTAATTATCTTAAACACCTCAATTAGATCATCCGTCAATCTTCTATACTCGAGGGAATACAAATCTAGTCAATACAGGTCATGAAAGTCCACAGTACAAGTCACCCCCTGCCCCACAGTCTGTGCTGAGGCATCTAATCTTAACTCAGCGACAGCACGGATGCTTCTGTTGGCCTTGTGCTGCACTCGTGTGTCTGTCTGTGTGCGTGTGTGTGTGTGTGTGTGTGTGGTCTTTGAGCGAATACAGGAACTGACTCAATTGTGATGTCTCTTGGGGGGGTCAAAAAACTTGCTAACAACACGGTGTCTCGGCTCACGGATAAATGGCTACTCGGGTGAGGTACCAGAGGATAGCGACGGACCCAAGAAGTAGTTGATGCCTTCGGGTAGAATTGGTGGGGGAGGAAAGCATTCACGAGTGTGATACTGGAGGGCTGTCGGTTCACATGAAACTCACCTATAGCCAGAGTAGTTGCTTCGGGCGAGCAGGGACTGGAGGAGAAGATTAGAGGCGGGGAGGAAAAATTTGAGAAGCAAGTAGGTATAATAACTAGAGTAGTGTGAATATAAAACGGGTTCCTCACATGGAGGAAAATTTACCCACAAGTCAGCAATGACTTTGCACCTCCAAAAGATTAATGATTTAACTGGAACTTTCTCTATGGCGACAGGGTCCTGAGGGTGATGAAATGATCGCTATGGCAATAGGAGACCCAGAAGGCTTTGTGCTGAAACCACAGAGGGAGGGAGGAGGTAAGATGATGTTGCACTCTTGTTAAATCAGAGGGCAGATTTTCCTCGTGCTGGGGCCTAAAGGGCCGCCTGGGTGCAGCGCGGAGAGGAAGATTGGGTGAGGAGGATCACACGCAATTTAACAGGGCCTGTCTGATTCTCCACCACCGCCTTGCAAGAGAAGAGATTCAGTACTTTTGAGCACCTGATGTCAGCCGTGGCTCGGTGGGTAGCACTCTCGCCTCTGAGTCAGAAGGTTGTGGGTTCAAGCCCCACTCCAGGGACGTGAGCACAAAATCTAGGCTGACACTTCAGTGCAGCACTGAGGGAGTGCTGCACTGTTGGAGGTGCTGTCTTTCGGATGAGACTTTAAACTGAGGTGGACATAAAAGATCCCACAACACTATTTTGAAGAGGAGCAGGGGAGTTCTCCCCGATGTCCCGGCCAATATTTGTCCCTCTAACAACCTCATGCAAAAAGCAGATTGTCTGGTTATCTCATTGCTGAGTGTGGGGCTTTGCGGTGTGCAAATTGGCTGTCGCATTTCCTACAGTATAACAGTGTCTACCCTTCAAAAAAGTACTTAATTGGCTGTAAAGTGGTTTGGGATGTCCTGGGGTCGTGAAAGGCCCTATCTAAACGCACGTCTTTCATTCTTTTAAATTTTTGTCTTGCTCCAGCCTGACCTCTTATCACTCTAGCTTCTTTCCCCGCCCTTCGTCAGGCTCAACTCCGAGACCCATCTCCTGCGCCTTCAACCCGTTCCTGACCGCACCCACCTTTCAGTGCTCGCTGCTGACGTCGGCTGTCTTTTTCCACAGGCACAGTTCTCCCACCCTTCAAAACTGCCGTCACCGCACCCCTCTCACAAAATGTCCACCCACAAACCTTCCATCCTCTCCAGCTATACTGCCTCTTAATTGTAATAAAACAGCCCAAGATACTTCACAGAGGTGAAAATAACAAGCAGTGGTGGAAGCATTAGTAGTGTTGACTAAAGCCTTTTTGAATGGAGGCAGAGAGGTAGCAAGGAAGGAGGGCTTTAGAGAGACTGTTGCGGGTTGTGGGGCCGAGGCTCTGCAGCTGAAGTTGGAATGGAGATGACGGAGGATGCAAAGGATATCAGGATTGGAAGAACAAAGAATGTGTGCAGGGACGTAGGACTGATTGAGGCTTCAGAGCTAAGAGGAGTGAGGCCATGGAGGGATTTGTACATAATGATGAGGATTTTAAACATCGGTGCATTGGGGAGTGGGGGGGAGGGGGTGTGGAGATAGGAATCCATTGAAGGTTGGTGAGCACTGGAGGAATGGGATTTAGAGCTGGATAGTTGCTAGGAGGTGGGGTTTGAAGCTCAGCTCAGGATCGACACTGAGGCTGCAAATTATTGGGGTTAGTCTGAGGGAGCTGTCCGGGAGGGGGAGCTTTTAGCCAGAGGTGAACAAAGATGGCTTTAGTCTTGCTGATGTTGTGTTGACAGGAAGCTCTTGTTGATCCAGGACTTGATGTTGGCAAAGCAGTAGGATAAACAGAGTGGTAGTAGAGGAGTTATCAGCAGTGAAGGGGAAGTGAAATTGGTGTTCGGCAGCATGTAGATAAGGAATGGGAGTGGACCAAGAATGAATATTTGGGCTACATCCAACGTGACCATGTAGGGGCGGGAGCAGGAGCCATTACAGGAGCTGTGCCGACTGCATTAGGAAAGGTAAGAGTAGCAGCAAGCTTAGGGCACCATCACGGATGTAGATCACACTCAAAACCTACCTGTTCAACCATGCGTTCAGATACCTCCTCTAATTCTTCTACATTTGTTTTTAACCTCTGTGAAAAGCCCTGGGGTGTTCACTACACATCAAAAGGTACCAAATGCATGTTGCCCTTTTAAAGGGAAAGCCATTAGTGGGCAGAAGTCGATGTTATATATTTTTTCTTACAAAAAATGGTTTAATTCTCGCTGTTAATGTTGCTGTCAGGAAACAACATTTTTGGAGAAGAGCTCAGGCAACTTCTTGGGAACATTAAAGACGGGCCAAAGAGATCGGCCTATATCCTGATGGACAGGATCAAGCCACAGGTGGTGAAGAATTACCTACTGCAGCCAGGAAAAGCTTTGCAATTGTCAGAGTGTGTGGTTGAGCTGGGAGTGTTTGGAGTCTACATCAGGTAAGGAAAAGTCTTGATCTCTTGTTAATCACATTTTCTCCTTTCTCCCCCGTTCCCCACTCCCATTTTCTGCTGAAGGTGCTGGCTCAGTTGGTAGCACTGTGGCTACTTTGGGTCCGGAGGTTGTGGGCCCCAGCTCCACTCTGGAGCGCCTGATACGGGTCGACACTGCATCGCAGAAGGCGCCAACCTTCGGATAAGGTCCGTTCCAGGGCACCCCATAAAGAATTTGAAGACTAGCGGGGAGCTCTCCGAGTGTCATGGCCAACGTTACTGTGACTGTTCATCGTAGTGCTGATGTGGGATTTTGCAGCATGAAATCTGGCGGCCAGTTCGCCTACGTAACAACAGTCACTGCTTTTCAAAATAATTATTTGTTTGTGAAGCGCTTTGAAATGTCCCCAACAGACAAGAGCGGACACTATATAATTGAAAGTCTCTTTCTGGGACTCGCGCTGTGCTATGGTTTCACAGGTACGAGCAGACCTCCAGGACCTCACTCAAGTGGCAGTCCTTTGAGTACAGATCGGCTATTCAACCATGAACAGCCAACCCACCAAGGAAGAAGAATTCTTCTGTTCACTTTATATTGCTAACATCATAAACAGTGGGTTTTCTATGACCGCTTTTCTAGCAAAATCGTCAAGAAAAAGTTCTAAAAGGCACATCGACCAGAGGAATCCCCACCCCTCCCCCAAAATGCCCACACTTGTGCATTTCTAACAGGCAATGTTTTTCTATAAAATGAAGGAGTTTGTGTCATTTCCTGTTCTCCGCCAACATCCATCCACAAATGTGGACGTTCCAGCAGCAGCGGGAGCTTTGGCTGTTACCGTAACCCAGGAGTGTTGGTACCAATTGTAGGGCCCTAAATGGGATTTTTATTTGATATATTGGCATAATAACTGTACATGGATCACTCCATTCTAAGAGGATCTATGCAAGCATGTCAGCATGCTGCCTTGTCACTACTTCCTTGCGTATGTACAAAATGGATGGACCATGAGAGTGACTTACGAGAAGGTCATTGAACTAGCGCAAGAAGAGGGAGAAATGATGAGGCTGATTCTGTGAGAAAGATGACAGACTGTGGGCACGTTGTGCAGGAGGTCATAAGGTTTGTTACTGGCTGGGGAAAACGGTAACCAAGCAAAGAGCATGGCTCAGTGATCATGTGTTGGAGTGGGCTAGTGTAATATCGGGGATTGATCACTCGTGCAGAGACTAGAATATATTGAGTTCTCTTGGGGCCACCAACCTCCAGAGTGGGAGAAAGCACGTACAGTCCCTACCGTTTATAGCGGATGTGTTCACGTGAACGCGATTTGCCTGCTATACTCGATGGCCGATATTACGACAATTGAAGTCATGTTTGCTACTGCATTCTGTGCTTAGTACAAACTGTTACCCCACAACACTTACAGGGGACTGGAAGGGCTTATGTAAGGTCCAATTACCTTTTGTGTAAAGCGGAGCTTTTTACTTACGTTTGTTCTTGCATTCAGTCCACCTTAACGAGCTGCGAACTTGGTGAGTAAACACAGCTGTTTCTGCACAAAATAAACGCAGCACTTACGATGCTGTAACCGTCAACTTCGAAATTGACTTTAATGCAACTGGTTAATGGTTAGCGCATTTTGGCCAGTATAAACCTCTGCCCATTTTGAGCGTGGAGGCTTTAAGGGTGAGGACTGCATATAGAGAAAGAAGTTTTCAAAGGGCTATTGTGTCTTTTGGAGTGTGCTCGTGACAGTTCTGTGTTTCTTGTGACAGATGGCAGAGTAAGGAACCACGGCAGTAAATTGTGTTTTTATTCAAAATTTATTTCTGCCAGTTTGGTGTGGACTCTGGAGTGCAAGTGAAAAGAAATCCAAACGCTCTGTCTGTTATTGATTTGAATGTTTAGAAAACCTCAACATTATGTAATGCTGGGAATACTCAGCAAGTCAGGCAGCATCTGTGAAGAGAGAAACCGAGTTAACGTTTCAGGTCGTTGACCTTTCGTCAGAACTGGAAGAAGTTGAAGATTAAAAAGTTTTTAAGCAAGTACAGAGCCGGGCAAAAGAGGGGAGGGGAGGAAAGAACAAAAGGGAAGGTCTGTGATAGGATGGAGGGCAGGGGTGATTAAATGACAAAAGGGATGATGGTGCAAGGCAAAGGAGGGCGGTAATGGGACAAGTAAAGAAACAAAAGATGGGTCCAGAGGAGCTGTAAATGGCAACAGCAGAACCATTACCAGCACCCGCTGTCCAAAAAAAAATGGGAGCAGTGGTTATGATTTTTAAAAATTCGTTCATGGGATGTAGGTGTCGCTGGTGAGGCCGGCATTTATTGCCCATCCCTAATTGCCCTTGTGAAGGTGATGGTGAGCCGCCTTCTTGAACCACTGCAGTCCGTGTGATGAAGGTTCTCCCACAGTGCTGTTAGGAAGGGAGTTCCAGGATTTTGACCCAGCGACGATGAAGGAACGACGATATATTTCCAAGTCGGGATGGTGTGTGACTTGGAGGGGAACGTGCAGGTGGTGTTGTTCCCATGTGCCTGCTGCCCTTGTCCTTCTAGGTGGTAGAGGTCGCTGGTTTGGGAGGTGCTGTCGAAGAAGCCTTGGCAAATTGCTGCAGTGCATCCTGTGGATGGTACACACTGCAGCCACTGTGCGCCGGTGGTGAAGGGAATGAATGTTTAGGGTGGTGGATGGGGTGCCAATCAAGCGGGCTGCTTTGTCCTGGATGGTGTCGAGCTTCTTGAGTGTTGTTGGAGCTGCACTCATCCAGGCAAGTGGAGAGTATTCCATCACACTCCTGACTTGTGCCTTGTAGATGGTGGAAAGGCTTTGGGAAGTCAGGAGGTGAGTCACTCGCTGCAGAATACCCAGCCTCTGACCTGCTCTTGTAGCCACAGTATTTATATGGCTGGTCCAGTTAAGTTTCTGGTCAATGGTGACCCCCAGGATGTTGATGGTGGGGAATTCGGCGATGGAAATGCCGTTGAATGCCTGCCACTTGTCTGGCGCGAATGTTACTTGCCGCTTATCAGCCAAAGCCTGGATGTTGTCCAGGTCTTGCTGCACGCGGGCACGGACAGCTTCATTATCTGAGGGGTTGCGAATGGAACTGAACACTGCAATCATCAGCGAACATCCCCATTTCTGACCTTATGATGGAGGGAAGGTCATTGATGAAGCAGCTGAAGATGGTTGGGCTTAGGACACTGCCCTGAGGAACTCTTGCAGCAATGTCCTGGGGCTGAGATGATTGGCCTCCAACAACCACTACCATCTTCCTTTGTGCTAGGTATGACTCCAGCCACTGGAGAGTTTTCCCCCTAATTTCCATTGACTTCAATTTTACTAGGGCTCCTTGGTGCCACACTCGGTCAAATGCTGCCTTGATGTCATGGGCAGTCACTCTCACCTCACCTCAGGAATTCAGCTCTTTTATCCATGTTTGGACCAAGGCTGTAATGAGGTCTGGAGCCAAGTGATCCTGGCGGAACCCAAACTGAGCATCGGTGAGTCGGTCATTGGTGAGTAAGTGCCGCTTGATAGCACTGTCGACGAGACCTTCCATCACTTTGCTGATGATTGAGAGTAGACTGATGGGGCGGTAATTGGCCGGATTGGATTTGTCCTGCTTTTTGTGGACAGGACATACCTGGGCAATTTTCCACATTGTCGGGTAGATGTCAGTGTTGTAGCTGTACTGGAACAGCTTGGCTAGAGGCGCCGGTAGTTCTGGAGCACAAGTCTTCAGCACTACAGCCGGGATGTTGTTGGGGCCCATAGCCCTTGCTGTATCCAGTGCACTCAGCCATTTCTTGAGATCACGTGGAGTGAATCGAATTGGCCGAAGACTGGCTTCCGTGATGGTGGGGATATCGGGAGGAGGCCAAGATGGATCATCCACTCGGCACTTCTGGCTGAAGATGGTTGCAAACGCTTCAGCCTTGTCTTTTGCACTCACGTGCTGGACTCTGCCATCATTGAGGATGGGGATGTTTACAGAGCCTCCTCCTCCGTTAGTTGTTTAATTGTCCACCACCATTCACGACTGGATGTGGCAGGATTGCAGAGCTTTGATCTGATCTGTTGGTTGTGGAATCGCTTAGCTCTGTCTATAGCATGTTACTTCCGCTGTTTAGCATGCATGTAGTCCTGAGTTGTAGCTTCACCAGGTTGGCACCTCATTTTTAGGTATGCCTGGTGCTGCTCCTGGCATGCTCTTCTACACTCCTCAATGAACCAGGGTTGATCCCCAGCCTTGTTGGTAATGGTAGAGTGAGGAATATGCCAGGCCATGAGGTTACAGATTGTGCTGGAATACAATTCTGCTGCTGCTGATGGCCCACAGTGCCTCATGGATGCCCAGTTTTGAGCTGCTAGATCTGTTCTGAATCTATCCCATTTAGCACGGTGGTAGTGCCACACAACACGTTGGATGATGTCCTCGTTGCGAAGGTGGGACTTCGTCTCCACGAGGACTGTGCGGTGGTCACTCCTACCAATACCGTCGTGGACAGATGCATCTGCGACAGGTAGATTGGTGAGGACGAGGTCAAGTTGGTTTTTCCCTCATGTTGGTTCGCTCACCACCTGCCGCAGGCCCAGTCTGGCAGCTGTGTTACTGAAATCATTTTTGAGTCTGGAAGGTTGTAAAGTGCCTAATCGAAAGATATGGGGCTGTTCCTCGAGCTTCCGTTGAGCTTCATTGGAACAGTGCAAGGGGCCGAGGTCAGAGTAGGAGTGGGAAGGGGAATTAAAATGGCAAGCGACCGGCAGGTCAGGGTCACGCTTGCAGACTGAGCGGAGGAGTTCAGCAAAGCGATCGCCCCAGTCTGCATTTGGCCTCCTCAGTGTAGAGGAGACCGCATTGTGAGCAGAGAATACAGTATCGTAAATTGAAAGAAGTACAAGTAAATCGCTGTTTCACCTGGAAGGAGTGTTTGGGGCCCTGGACTGTGGGAAGGGAGGAGGTGAAAGGGCGGGTGTTGCATCTCCTGCGCTCGCACGGGAAGGTGCCGTGGGGAGGAGAGCGGATGTTGGGGGTGATGAAAAAGTAGACCAGAGTGTCGCAGAGGGAACGGTCCCATTGGAATGCTGAAAGGGGAGGAGGGGACGATGTGTTTGGTGGTGGGATCGCACTGGAGGTGGCGGAAATGGCAGAGGATGATACGTTGAATGTGGAGGTGGATGGAAGTTGAGGACAAGGGGGGACCCTATCATGGTTCTGGGAGGGAGGGGAAGGAGTGAGAGCAGAAGTGCGGGAAATGGGACGGACACGGTCGAGGGCCCTGTCAACTACAGTGGAGGGGAATCCTCGGTTGAGGAAAAAGGAAGACATATCGGAAGCACTGGTGTGGAAGGTGGCATCGTCGAAACATGCAACAGAGACTGGGAGAATAGAATAGAGTCCTTACAGGAAGCAGGGTGGTGGGAAGTATAAATCAAGGTGGCTGTGGGAGTCGATGGGCTTATAACAGACATTGTTTGACAACTTATCCCCAGAAATGGAGATAGAGAAGTAGAGGAAGGGAAGGGAAAAGTCGGAGATGGACCATGTGAAGGTGAGGGATGGGTGGAAATTGCAAGTAAAATTGATGAAATTTTCTAGTGCTGGACGAGAGCAGGAAGTGGCACCGATACAGTCATCAATGTACCAGAAAAAGAGGTGAGGGAGGGGACCTGATTAGGACTGGAACAAGGAATGTTCCACGTATCCCACAAAAAGGCAGGCATAGCTGGGACCCATACGGGTTCCCATAGCAACACCTTTTATTTGGAGGAAGTGAGTGGAGTCAAAGGAGAAGTCGTAAGAACAAGTTAAGCCAGGCGGAGGAGGATGGTGGTTGATGGGGACTGGTTGGGCCTCCGTTCAAGGAAGAAGCAGAGGGACTGGTGAAAAGGAGACGGTTAGGGCTGGGGAACTGGAAACTGTTAAAGCAGCGGAGAGCGTTGGAAGAGCCGTGGATGTAGGTCGGAACTCGCTGCTTACGACGCGGTCTCCTCTATATTGGGGAGACCAAACGCAGATTGGGTGATCGCTTTGCTGAACACCTTCACCAGTCTGCAAGCGTGACCATGACCTACTGGTCGCTTGCCATTTTAATTCCCCGTCCCACTCCCACTCTGACCTCTCTGTACTCGGCCTCTGACACTGTTCCAATGAAGCTCAAGGAACAGCACCTCATCTTTTGATTAGGCACTTTACAACCTTCTGGACTCAACATTGATTTCAATAACTTCAGATCATAACCACTGCTTCCATATTTTTCAGACAGCAGGTGCTGGTAATGGTTCTGATGTCGCCATTTACAGCTCGTCTGGGCCCATCTTTTCATAGAATCATAAAGGTTACAGCATGAAAGGAGGCTGTTCGGCCCATCGAATCCGTGCCGGCTCTATGCAAGAGCAATCCAGCTAGTCCTACTCCACCACCCTATCCCTGTAGTCCTGCAAATTTTTTTCCTTTCAAGTACTTATCCAGTTCCCTTTTGAAAGCCATGATTGAATCTGCCTTAACCACCCCCTCTGGCAATGCATTCCAGATCATAACCAAGTGTCATGTCAAAATGTTTTTCTTCATGTCACCTTCGGTTCTTTTGCCAATCACTTTAAATCTATGTCCTTCTTGACCCTTCCGCCAATGGGAACAGTTTCTCTCCATCTATTCTGTCTAGACCCTTCATGATTTTATATACCTCTATCAAATCTCCTCTCAATCCAAGGAGAACAACCCCAGCTTCTCCAGTCTATCCGTGTAACTAAAGTCCCTCATCCCTGGAATCATTCTAGTAAATCTTTTCTGCACCCTCTCTCATGCTTTCATATCTTTCCTAATGTGCGGTGCCCAGAACTGGACACAGCACTCCAGTTGTGGTCGAACCAGTGTTTTATAAAGGTTCATCATAACTTCCTTACTATGCCTCTATTTATAAAGCCCAGGATTCCGTATGCTTTCTTAACTGCTTTCTCAACCTGCCCTGCCTCCCAGATCTCTCTGTTCCCTTTTAGAATTGTGCCCTCTGGTTTATATTGCCGTTCCTCGTTCTTCCTACAGAAATGTAGCACTTAGCATTTTTCTGCGTTAAATTTCATCTGCCACGTGTCTGCCCATTTCACCAGCCTGTCTATATCCTCTTGATGTTTATCACTATCCTCCTCACTGTTCACTACCCTTCCAAGTTTTGTTTCATCTACAAATTTTGAAATTGTGCACTGTACGTCCAAGTCATTAATATATATCAATAAAAGCAGTGGTCCTAGTACCGATCCCTGGGGAACACCACTGTACACATCCCTCCAGTCCGAAAAACAACCGATCACCATTACTCTCTGCTTCCTGTTACTTATCCAATTTTGTATCCGTGCTGCCACTGCCCCCTTTATTCCATGGGATTTCAATCTTGATGACAAGCCTATTATGTGGCACTTTATCAAACGCCTTTTGAAAGTCCATATACACCACATCAACCGCATTGCCCTCATCAAAAAACTCTATCAGGTTAGTTAAACACGATTTGCCTTTAACAAATCCGTGCTGGCTTTCCCTAATTAATCCACGCTTGTCCAAGTGACTGTTAATTCTGTCCCGGATTATCGTTTCTAAAAGTTTCCCGACCACCAAGGTTAAACTGACTGGCCTTTTGTTTCTTTACTTGTCCCATTACCATCCTCCTTGCCTTGCACCGTCATCTCTTTTGTCATTTAAACACTCCTGCCCTCCACCCTATCGGAGACCTTCCCTCTTGTTCCTTCCCCCCACTTTTCCCTGGCTCTGTACCTGTTTAAAAACTGTTTAATCTTCAATTTCTTCCAGTTCTGATGAACGATCATCGACCCGAACTCTGTTTCTTTCTCCACAGACGCTGCCTGACCTGCTGAGTATTTCCAGCATTTTCTGTTTTTATTTCAGATTTCCAGCATCTGTAGTATTTTGCTTTTGATTCTCTTAACATTACGTTTCTGATCAGTAAGAGAAGCGGAAATGCTGCACTGGTTTGTTGAGGGATGTACGAAAAGCACAGTATAGTGAGAGTGGTTTATATGTTTTCTGGGTAGCAGCGGTGTGTCCCAGGGGCCATTTGCAGCCCCATCTCTCCTCACCTGTGTCCCTCAGCAGAACAGTCTGTGCGCCTGAATTCAAGGTGATACTTAGAGTATTAGGAAGAGGCAAATCGAACAAAGTTACTGCTCCGACAGCCCCTGCTGAAAGTGCATGTGTGCGCACTTCGGGTAAGTACAGAACTGGGCTCCATAATTGACGAGTCTGGTCACACTCTCGGTCAAGGCTTCCGCAAGAAGAATTGCCAGTTAGGTTTTAGAGGGGAGGCAGGGAGCATGTGTGGCATTATACCCCAACAAGGAGTTAACATCTTCAGCAGAGGAAGGGAGGAAATTGGGGGAAGAGAGAAAAAGGAAAATACGGTGTCTGATTGTGAGACTCTACTTGGTGTGTTGTGTAGGTTTGTGTATGATCTGTGTTTTTGTTTTCTTTTGACTCCCTCTTCACATTTATGTCTTGTAGGAAGTGTCAGAAAATGTTCATGAATGAATGCCCTGGCCACCTGCTGCGCACAAAGAGCACGGAGTTTGCGGACGGAGGCGTATCTGCTGGGGTGGCAGTTCTGGACACACCCTATCTTATCTGAACTATAGATCCCCTGAAGCGCATTCCCCAGAAGTGTACAGTATGCAGCATTAAAATTGCAGAGGTTCAACATTTTTTCACATCCTCCTCACTTGAGCTGGTGGGGTGGGGGCGTGGGCGTGGGATAGGCTGTTCATGACCAAAGATTTTAGGGAAGGGTTCACCACCTTCCAGTTTTGGACTGAAAGGACCAAGAGAATCAAGACAATCCAAAACTGGAGAATAAAGTAAACCATCTATATTGTTTATGGGGTTATCAGTGTCAGATAAAAGGAAAATAATGATTGGGGCAGTGTTGAGAATTCAAAAGTACATTCGTTCCCCCCCCCCCTTCCCCCTTTTTGTCACTGAAAATAGATGAATTTTTTACAACTTCCATGGGATTTACAGTGAAGAGGGATGAGATTAATGGTTATTTCTCTTTTGATACCCCAGCCATATTAAAAACTGGTGGATAATTCCCTTCAATGCTTCAGTGGGTAAAGACTTGCCTGATGTAGCACTAGGCCATACAGATCAGAGGAACCCAGGCGTGAGCCCCAGTCTTTGCGGAGTTAGTTGATCTCAGCCAAGCTGAGGTGCTACTGCCGGCCTCTGGCGTAGAAAGGGGAAATGTGCCAGAATTTCCTGCTCCTGGTCACTATCAGTGAACCCTTGTTGGAAAGTATACCTCTTTTGGCTCAGCTTGATCTCCTCCGCAGACAAAGAGGCTGTTGATGCTCATTACCTAGACTAACCTATGAGGGATGGTATTTGGTCGAGGTAGTCGGAGTGCTGCCGACCATTTGAGCCATCTTAGTTTATCTATCCCGAAAGACTCTGCAGCCTCCCACATTGAAACATCCAGTTGTTTAAATGACTCCAGTGTTTTCCCCTCCACAGTGTCTGGAGTCCATTCCATAAATTGATCACTGCTTCCAGTGCCTCTTGTCTAGATGACTAGAACTGGACACTGTACTCAAGGTGCAGCCTGACCAGAGCACTATCCAGTTTGGCGGGACTTCTCTGTCCTGTATTCTAATGTTTTGGCTCTGTAGTTGAACATTCTTTTGGTTTTATTGATTGGTTGGACATGTTTACAGTCAGGCTTAGTCTGTAAATGTATTGTGTGATGTGGCCATGTGCTATACAGATCAGGAACATCTCTGATTTGATCCACAGTCTGTGCCGGGTTAGCTGATCACAAGCAGTGCAGTGCAGTACAGTTGGCCTCAACATCTGTGGGCTGGGTGGGGAAGTTCAGCCAGGAGTCCCGTTCCTCCGTTCCATCCAACAACCCCCTGCTGGAGCTGTGCATACCTGGATGACAAGTAAGGGTGAGGTTGGGTTCGGCTAAGATGGTTCCCATGTTGATGCACTCTGTCCAGCCTTGCATGTGAAGAATGACCACTTGGGGGGGGGGAAGGGACTGGTTGTTCTCTACCACCTGCAAAACTAAACTCCAATGAAAGTCTTTCGCTTCAGGGGTGATGGAAAAGGAATTCCAGTAGCTTACAGAATTACCTTAAAGTTTGTGACCAAGAAAAGATAGCCAGGGTGCTCAAGCTAATTAGACCATGTTAAAATTAACCTTGCATTGTCACAAAATATTTCCCTTGTTAGCTGTACAGCAACCAAACACATTTTGACTGTAAACGGCAAAATAAACTTGAACCTATCTGAGAGTTCCTATAATGACTTAGTGTGGATATCAGGTGAAGACAACATGACTGTGATGCCCTCCATGATTCAATAGCCTGCTAACAATCCCCGTCTTGGCTCATAAAAGAAGAATGGTCCCTTGATCATGATACCTCAGGAGAGGAGAGAAAATTCGCCCAAAAACACACATCTGAAGTTCTCTGCAAAAAATGAGCCCAGCAAATTTTTGTCTACGGTTTATTTTTTAACTGAGTATTCTGCAACTCCATTTGAAATAATGCAACCATGATTTTAATCCAGTTTTAAATACAAGAATTGCTACGTTGGTGTTAGTGAATTACAGTTTTGCAGACCAAATGTGATAAGAATACCAGAAAAGCCAAGTACTTGAAAAGGTTTTAAAACTGTTGATCTGTCAATACCATAATTCTCTCATTATAGTATCCAGTTGCAGTTTGAACATGCCAGATGTTTTTTTTATCTCATCCACCCAGCCTGACTCATTTCTAAGCTGTGAAACTTGAGTTTCTCTAATCTTTTCTCATGGCTCATCCCTTTTGCACTTGATCAGTCTCGTGGTTCTTCTCTGTATCCTCTCCAGTACTTGGATAGGTTGTTTTTTTTAGTCATATTGTGACCAGAATTGAACTCAATAGTCCGAAGTATAGTCTGACTAGTATATTGCAAAGCCTCGGTATAACCTAATGAAGAATTACTGTTCAAACTGTATAGTCCAGCTTTCTATTGGCTTTCAGTTGCTTTGCACATTGTCTACCAGCTCTGTTCCATGTATTGTTTATTTATGATGTATGTTTTTTCGACTAATGTGCATTCACTTTTAGCAATGTTAAATTTAATTTGCTGTATGCTCAATTGCGCAGTCTAAATCTGCGATTACTTTACCTGCATTATCTGTTTTTGCTGCTCTCACTTTTTACAATTTAGACACCCTAACATTTGGTTTCAATTTCCAGGTCATTTAAATGACTTAAACAACAGTGGTCCAAACACTAACTTTAAGGGGTTCCATTCGCCATCTTGTGTTTCCTATTTCTTAATCAGCTTCGTAGGCAGTACAGTGTCATTCCCTGGATCCTTGTGGACCAGTTTAATTAGAAGTCTTTCACATGGAACTTTGTCGAAAATGTTTTGAAAAGTCAAATTGATAGGAAGTTCCGCTGTAGCATCCTCAAAAGAAGCAAGGAGGAAATGTCGAGCGGGATCTTCCCCTTTTAAATACTACATTCTTCAGATGTGCAGGTACTGTTGCAGCTTAACCCCTAGAATAGTTCCCATTCTTTTACAAGGTTTCTAAAGTTGCTGCCCTTTTTGAAATTAGTATTACAGTGCCTTTATTTGCTTTCAATCTTGTGGAACTTCAGCAACTCCCGATGCTTCTTTCACAGCTTTTTGTCACTGAAAATGGTTGAATTTTCTACAACTTTCCTTGGGATTTACAGTGAAGAGGGATGAGATTAACAGTTATTTCTTTCTTGATACCCCAGCCATATTAAAAAAACTGGTGGATAATTCCCTTCGATGCTTCAGTGGGTAAAGACTTGCCTGATGTAGCACTAGGCCATACAGATCAGAGGAACCCAGGTGTGAGCCCCAGTCTTTGCGGAGTTGGTTGATCACAGCCAAACTGAGGCGCTGTTGCCGGCCTTTGGCGTAGAAAGGGGAAATGTGCCAGAATTTCCTGCTCCTGGTCACTATCAGTGAACTCTTGTTGGAAAATATGCCTCTTTTGGCTCAGCTTGATCTCCTCTGCAGACAAAGAGGCTGTTGATGCTCATTACCTAGACTTAACATATGAGGGATGGTATTTTGTCAAGGTATTTGGAGGGCTGCCGACCATTTGAGCCATCTTAGTTTATCTATCCGGAAAGACTCTGCAGCCTCCCCCATTGAAACATTCAGTTCTTTAAATGGCTCTAGGGTTTTCCCCTCCACTATGTCTGGAGTCCATTCCATATGCTGATAGCTGCCTCCAGCGCCTGTGCCGAGGTGACTAGAACTTTTTTTTATTCGTTCATGGGATGTGGGCGTCGCTGGTGAGGCCAGCATTTATTGCCCATCCCTAATTGCCCTTGAGAAGGTGGTGGTGAGCCGCCTTCTTGAACCGCTGCAGTCCGTTTGGTGAAGGTTCTCCCACAGTGCTGGACACAGTACTCGAGGTGCAGCCTGACCAGAGCACTATCCAGTTTGGCGGGACTTCTCTGTCCTGTATTCTAATGTTTTGGCTCTGTAGTTGAACATTCTTTTGGTTTTATTGATTGCTGCTCTGAATTGGTTGGACATATTGAGCATCGATTCTACGAAGAGTACTGTGTCTCTTAACAACTTCAACCGTTGCTATTTCAATACCATTCCAGGAGTAAGTGAGCTGTCCGCTTTTTCTTTTTGCGCACGTTAACTTTCATCTGCCATTGTTCTGTCAACTCCTGTGTTTTGTTCAATTCATTCTGTAATTTCTGAACTCTCCCCTCTAATTCCATGACCTTTCCTAGTTTGGAATCATCTAAACATTTGACCAAATTACACTTGAGTTTCAGAATCCAGGTCACAGTAGTGGTCCCAATACCAAATCCTGGGATACCCCACTTCATACTTCCTCCCGCCCACTTGCCCTGACACAACTCCTCCGACAAGTACCTTTTATTTGCCAGCCTTCGGTCAGTTTTTATAAATTCCTAAGAATCACCCTGAATTCCCACAGTTTAAGCTTAACTAACAGTAATGGAATTCTGTCTGTGTTTTTGGAATTCTAGGTACAGTACATCATGGGGCTTTCCATAATCCACCTGGGATGTCACTTCCTTAAAGAGGCCAAGGTGGTTATTCAGGCAGGATCTGCTTTTAATCCATGCTGATTGCCGTTTGCTACTTACTAATCGTTCAAATAATCCTCAAGTTTATTCTTGATTGATTTCATTATTTTACATGGGATTGAACTAAGACTAAAGAGTATCTGTTGCTTTTTTCTGTTGAATTTGGACACCACGCTGCCCTGTTTCAAATTCGCTGACTCCTCTCGAGCTCCTGTAGAACCGAACAAAAGCAATCAGTGGCTTCAGGAATACAAGGAAGAAAAGGGGAGGCGGGTAGGAGCTGAATGCAAATTGCAAGGCAGTGACTCATCTGCCTCTCTTCCTTCTGATCTCTCTTTTTGCCCACTTTTTGGGGGAGAACTGCCTGGCTGCTGGACGTTGGTATGCCAATGCTCTGTCGTCCATCCTGTATTTGACTTGATCTTAAACATTTCCCGTCGAATTTACTGGTGGCCAACACTGTTCACTAGAGAAGATTTCGTCATGGAGTTTGTTGATATATTGAGTACACAGAATAGGTCAGGCTGACACAACTCAGTCACCTATTATGTGACCGGCCATCAGACTAATTAATTTTTCAGTAAATCCCTAATCCTTGTGGCACATCATTTACACAGCCTGGGTAACTCGATCTAAAACAGATACTTCAAAGTCGTTTTTTTGCACTTAAAAAGATTGAATTATCCAATAATTTAAATTAAGTGATGAAAATAACACAACAAAGTGGGAATTCATTGCTTAAAAAATGAATTATTAGATAACTTGAATTAAGCAACTTTGAATTAAAAGTAGACTTTTAAAGAAAAATATGGTGTATTAAATTGAAGCAAATTGCTCTTTAGGAATCATACTTCCAGCCATAGATCTCAGACTCCTGCACCCTAACACAGTGGTGCAATTTGGTCAGCTGTGGGATGCTGAAGTCTCCATTATATGCGCTCACTATGCTGGGAGATACATAAAGGGTTTGAAATGCATAAAAGGAGCAAAACTAGCGAAGGAAAGAACCGGAAAGGGAGATCCAGAGCAGTGAAGAGATGTCATAGGAACTGCTAGGCGAAAAAAGACCACTGCCCACTTGATTCGACTTCTACCATCTTGTATGATACAATGATAGAGCGTTAAGTCTGTTTGTTTCTTACACTAAAAATGTTTCGACAGCCACCTGTTGAACCTTGTTTATTAATTCTGTTATGACATGGTAATTACTCTGATACCCCATAATTGACTTGAGAGGTGGTCAGTTTCAGTTATGTGTGTGCAATTATGCTGCTGATTGCTGCTCTTCGCCTCTGGGTTCCTGGTGGTCAGCATCAAAACTCAGAATGAAATGCAAAAGCAGCTACAGTATGTAATCCACACATTCTTGAAATTAATCTTGGCTGCAGAATATTAACTATTTTCAGTATGGCGGCCAATTCATAAAATGATACCACACAGAAGGAGGCCATTCGGTCTATTGTGCTTGTGCTAGCTCTTTGAAAGAGCTATTCAATTAGTTCCACTCCCCCTGCTATTTCACCTGCATTTTTTCCTTTCCAAGTATTTATCCAATTTCCTTTAGAAAGTTACTATTGAATTTGCTTCCATCACCCTTTCAGGCAGTGCATTCCAGATCATTACAACTCGTTGCGTTTTTAAAAAAAAATTCTTCTCCTCTCCCCTCTGGTTCTTTTGCCAATTATCTTAAATCTGTGTCCTCTGGTTACTGACCCTTCTGCCACTGGAAACAGTTTCTCCTTATTTACTCTATCAAAACCCCTCTATGAACATTTTGAGCACCTCTATTAAATCTCCCCTTAACCTTCTCTGCTCTAAGGAGAACAATCCCAGCTTCTCTAGTCTCTCCACATAACTGGAGTTCCTCATCCCTGGTACCATTCTGGTAAATCTCTGCATCCTCTCCAAGGCCTTGATAGCCTTCCTAAAGTGTGGTGCCCAGAATTGGACACTATACTGCAGCTGAGGCCTAACTTGTGATTTATGAAGATTTGGCATAATCTCTTTGCATTTGTACTCTATGCTTCTTATAAAGCCACGGATCCCATATGCTTTTTTAACAGCCATATCAACTTGTACTGCCACCTTCAAAGATTTGTGTACGTAAACCCTCAGGTCTCTGTATCTGCACCCTCTTTAAAATTGTACCTTTTCAAATTGTTTATGGAAGTAATTTTGTTTAATGGCATTTTCTCTCCTCCTCTCCTGAAATCATTGACAGGATGGGGTTTGGTTCTACGGACACCATTAGCCTTCTGTTACTTAACTCATGTGGCCAGGCTATTCAACTATGTAGGGCATTGCATGTAGGACGAAGCCTAATCTCATGACATGTACACATACACACTTTTTAGCAGAGGTCACTGGAGTGGAAACTCTGGATGATGTAATTTTCTTTAACCTCTCTCAGGGATACAGGTCAGTTCGAACTCCCCTATGCTGGTTTAGCTAATCTAGCATGCACCAGCAGTCAAACCTGTGACCACACCTGCATGACTCAACTGCATGCATGCTATTGGGGGAACTTGGATGATTTCTTTATCGTATGCGGATGTGTTCGGAGAAGGAATTGTGTGGGTCATAAATGATTTAAACCTGCTTGTGCTGTGGTCGGCTCATCTGGATCCCAATTTCAGCCCAAAGACCTGTGGACATTTTAAATTTACCAACAAATGTGACTTACCAGTGAAGCCAAAATTGGTTGATGTGACTGCAGTCAATATAGTCACATTCTGATTTCACAACTGCACTGATTTAGTTCCCATCTAAATGCTGCAAAAGTATCCAGAACAAGTGTGGTGCTGAGTGGAATCTCCCACCTCCAGGCTTCACTTGTCGTTCCTCTACAAGATTGTCAGCAATTTGACTGCATTCACAGGATGATGTGATTAAATTGAATTTCTGGCTGCTGAATACACTGTGGTAGCCACATGTCTTCCCCTCTCACCTTGAAGATAAGAGATAGTGTTGTCTATTAACTGTATTAAAAATGAAGCATATAACTCAGCAGATTTTAACAAAGCTGAGCCTTAGACAGCAGGAGAGCCCCAGGTCAGTGTTGAGTTAGCTGATCTCAGCTGGGGTGGCGGTCGGGCCGCTATTGTTTAATATAGTGAAAGGAGGGCAAAGTCAGCCAGAATCCCCACACTGCTGAACGCTCTCCAGTAACCCCTGCTTGACGCTACATGGTAATGGATGTTGGGATAAGATGAGCCTGCAGCTGTTTAATGGCCTCCTGACACTCACTGTCAAGGCTCATTTGAATAATGCCCATCTGGGTGAAGTCCTAAAGGGTATCCACTGCCCGTAGAACCACAACTCTGCAACAATTCAATACCAGAGGAGAGTAGATAATAGGTGAAAAGATGGTCTGTTTGCCATAGATTGCTGGAGAGTGCACATACCAAATTTCATCTGAGTGAAGATTGTGGATTCAAGTCTCACTCCATGATTTTTAGCACTGACACTCTATGTAGTGCTGAGGGAAGTACTGCATTGTCAGAGGTGCCATCTTTTAGATGAGACATTAGATGGAAACATTGTCTGCCTGCTGTGGTGGACATCAATGATCCCATGGCACGACTCGACGGTGGCCTCCTTCTGTCCTGCTCAACATTCCTCCCTCAACCAATACCACAGAAACAAATTAACTGGTCATACACCTTGTGTGATCATATCTGCTGCATTTGCCTAGATAATAATGGTCACTACTTCAAACTAATTAATTGTGAAGCAGTTTACTGAGAAGCAGGATGAGTTTAGATGAATTGTTAATATCAGCCATTGTGGGGCAGCTGTGTACTTCTCAGAGTCATCATGGGTTACTGTCGAGTGTGATTGACAATCACAGAACAGCATAGCAGTTGTCTCTCAGCCAAGGATGATATGTGGTCAAGAGAGAGAGAAGAAATAGATGAAAGAAGCCGGGGGGGGGGGGGGTTAAAAAGTGTGTCTCCATACAATTCTGCTATTCCTAACCTCTGTTAAAGTTGATTCTTGTTTTTTATATAATGTTTTTATGCAATGTTTCTTGCATTACAACAGTGACTATACTTTAAAAAGTACTTAATTAGCTGCAAAGCACTTTGGGATTTCATTCGGTAGCGAAAGGCGCTATATAAATGCAAGTCGTCTTTCCTTCTTTTTGCACTGTACACGTGCAAGGTTCTGACTACTGTTTCCTGCTGTGCACTGCACTCCTGAGATGGAAAATGGATTTGTGGATATTGCTGTAGACTTTAATATTTATATTACTTTGTGTTTCTCTGACAATGCTGCAAATATTTTAATGCTGCATTGCTGGTCTTCTGCCAATAGTGGGCATGAGTGAGGATTTAAAATAATACTGCTTTTCTTTTCCATCTCTGTTTCTGCCCCCCCCCCCCCCCCACCCAAAAAAAATGACCTTGGGATGGGACATTTATGGAATGTTGCTCTCTCTGCAATTGGTCCTTTGCTACATATAGAACAAACAGTAATTTTGAGTAAACCTGCTCTCTGCTTGCCATATAAAGTAGGTACGAGTAGAATTACTTACCAAGGCAAAACTGGAAAGCTTCTTTGCAGAGGCGGAGGGAGAGTAGAAGGGGTGGGCTGCATTGTTTCAAATTGTCTCAATCAAAAATATGTTTGACCTTTTCTCAATCAAAAATATGTTGGATATTTTATATAATATGAAAAATTGTTCTATACTTATTAATAAACATACAATTGATTACAATCTTTGCCATCAGAGTCATGGGTGACTGCTGTGAAATGGAAGTGCGTTTAGTTCTTTTTTTCTAATTCCTGATCAAGTACATTGGGTCACAGGAAAGCAGTATACAAGTCCAGCACAATGAAGCTCAACACTGACTCTTTTTGAGCTTCCCATCTGGGTAAGTATTTGACAAATGTTGTTTTCCTGAAAGAATGAGTAGGCTCTACCCAATTCCGGTTTTTATATTAGGGATAAACAAACAGATGTTATGTTAACATTTTGGAATGCAACATTCAGTAGGAGCTCCATATCACGCTTGCATCATATTATAGGAGAGTGATCAGAGTTCAAGGTACATTTGGTTAATTCCAATATTTCTGAGATGAAGGACCTGTTATAGGAGTGGGTTCAGTCCTGCCTTTACTAAGCTTTAAGACCATTACCTATGTAATCTGCTTGCAACCACACCATCAACATTCTGGGGGGTCACCATTGACCAGAAACTCAACTGGACCAGCCAACTAAATGCCATGGTCACTAGAGCAGGTCAAAGTCTGGATATACTGTGGAGAGTGGCTCACCTCCTGACTCCCCAAAGCCTCTCCACTTGCCTGGATGGGTGCAGCTGCAATAACACTCAAGAAGCTCAACATCATCCAGGACAAAGCAGTCCGCTTCATCCACTAGCCTAAACATCCAACTCCACCACCACCAATGTAGTCTGTGGTCTGCAGTTTGTGCTATCCACAGGATGCACTGCAGCAAATCACCAAGGCTTCTTTGGTAACACCTCCCAAACTTGCGACTTCTACTACCTACGATGAAGCCATTATGCTTGGGAACACCATCACCTCCAAATCACACACCATCCTGACTTGGATATATCTTGGAGTCAAAATCCTAGAACTCCCTACCTAACAGCATTGTGGGAGCAACTTCACCACATGGCCTACAGGTTTTGTGAAGTTCACCACAGGTGGCAAGAAGGCGGCCCACCATCACCTTGAGGGCAATTCATAATGGGCAATAAATGCTGGTCTTACCAGTGACCCCCACATCCCGAGAATAAAAGAAAAAAACGAACTTTGAATTTGCACTTCCCGTGCTGTAAAGGGCCATTTGTTTCCACTCAATTGTCAAGAATTAACCGTAGCCACTCAGATTTTTGATCTCTCCAATGGCACAGTTTTACTATTGAAAAGCTCCCCCAATGATTCAGTGAATAGGGGCACTGCCTGGTGCTATAGACCTAATGTAGAGCAAGAATATCTGAAGTTCAATATCTGGTGTGTACTGGAGTTAGTTAATCTCGACTGAGGCAGTAGTAATTGACCTCAGCTAGGGATCCAATTATCAGCTGCTATCCACTGAGTAACTCTTGCTAGAAAATGTGTATGGACAATGGGTAAGGAAGGAATCCGTCTTGGTTGTAATAATCCTTGCATTGGAAGGGCCAGTTGCTTCTGCTGGGCTTATACATGAAGAATTGACACTTGAACAAAGTGGTGGATGTTCTGGCAACTATGGAATAGTACCTCAGTGAAAGTCCATGACCTAGGGAGAAGAGAGAGAAAAAAAATGGCCATTATCAATTTGACCTTGTCATTCTCTAAATTTGGAACTGGGAGTAGATCTCCAAGCATTGTCAGGATTGGTCCTTTGGAGTAGTGAATCTCACCACACTTAGCAGCTGAAAGCCTGCCCCCTTTCTGCAAAGGACTATAATGGGGCATTCCCTAGAATATGTACTAATATTCCCTTGTCTAGGCTGAAAATAAAAAGGGTCTTTTTGAGGTTGAGTTGGCTCTAAGATGGCATTCCTGGTGATGATAGATTAGAACAGAATCAATTCTCTGTGGTAGGCTTGGCACTCCGATAACTGAACAGGACCACAGTACTTGGTGTCAGCTGTGGCTCAGTTGGTAGATCCCTCGCTTCTGAGTCAGAAGGTCGTAGGTTTAAGTCCTGCTCCAGAGTCTTGAGCACAAGATCTAGGCTGACATTCCAGTGCGGTACTGAGGGAGCGTTGCACGATTGGAGGTGCCGTTTTTTGGATGAGACGTTAAACAGGTCCCGTCTGCCCTCGGGTGGACGTAAAAGATCTCATGGAACTATTTCAAAGAAGCCATGATGTGGAGATGCCGGTGATGGACTGGGGTGGACAAATGTAAGGAGTCTTACAACACCAGGTTATAGTCCAACAGCTTTATTTGAAATCACAAGCTTTCGGAGCTTTCCTCCTTCGTCACCTGACGCAGGAGGAAAGCTCCGAAAGCTTGTGATTTCAAATAAAGCTGTTGGACTATAACCTGGTGTTGTAAGACTCCTTACATTTATTTCAAAGAAGAGCAGGGGAATTCCCTCCGATGTCCTGGCTAATATTTATCTGTCAACCAACATCACTCAAACACATTATTTGGTTGTTATCACGTTGCCATTTGTGGGAGCTTGCTGTGCACAAATTGGCTGCCGCGTTTCCTACATTACAACAGTAACAACACTTCAAAAGTACTTCATTGGCTGTAATGTGCTTTGGTACGTCCTGATGTCATGAAAGGCGCTACATAAATGCAAGTTTTTTTTTAAAAATCACTAGCCTCGTTCAACAGTTTGCTTCAGAGTCCTGACGGGAGGTTATTCTGTAAAGTACAGGGTTAACAGAGGGGGATTTCAGGACCCTGCATACATGGTGTTTGAAAATACACTTTCTTCTGACCCCATCCCACCACCCCCTCCTGAAGATGCTGAATGTTCCAGATCTTGGATGCCTTACACAAGAGGCCGGTCGATATGTGTCAGCCCAGATAATGAGTGTTGGCTGGAGTCACTGGATAGTGATTGGGGGCTGGCGTTCTGGCTGACTTTCTCCCTCCCTTGTCCAGAGACACCCCCCCCCCCCCCTGCTACAAGCTGAGATCAGCTAGCTCAACACAAACCAGGAATTGAACCTGGGGCCTATCAGAATGTGGAACTTGCTGCCACTTGGATTGGTTGAAGCAGATAGCTATAATGCATTTTAGAGGAGACTTGAAGCATCCATGAAAAAGGGAATAGAGCCAAGCTGACACAATACTAGGCTGACACTTTAGTGCAGTACCGAGGGAATGCTGCGCTGTCTTGGTGCCTTCTTTCGGATGAGATGTTAAACTGAGGCCCCGTCTGCCATCTCAGATGGATGTAAAAGATCCATGGCGCTGTTTCGAAGAAAGGCCTCCCTGTGTCCTGGCCAACATTTATCCCTCAAACCATTATTGTAAACAATTTTACAACACCAAGTTATAGTCCAGCAATTTTATTTTAAATTCACAAGCTTTCGGAGACTTCCTCCTTCGTCAGGTGAACGATGTTCACCTGACGAAGGATTCCCCTGCTCTTCTTTGAAATGAATGTAAGGAGTCTTACAACACCAGGTTATAGTCCAACGTCGTTCACCTGACGAAGGAGGAAGCCTCCGAAAGCTTGTGAATTTAAAATAAAATTGCTGGACTATAACTTGGTGTTGTAAAATTGTTTACAATTGTCAACCCCAGTCCATCACCGGCATCTCCACATCAAACCATTATCACATTGCCATTTGTGGGACATTTGCTCTGCGTGAATTGTATGCTGTGTTTGCTACATTACAACAGTGACTACACTTCAAAAAGTACTTCATTGGCTGTAAAGCGCATTGAGACGTCCTGAGGTCGTGAATTGTATAAATTCAAGTCTTTTTTTGTTAGCTTTTAGTGGGGCATGGGGGCAGGCTAGGTAGGAAGGGGTAATTAGAGTAGCGAACAAATGTTATCTGTTTTTAATATAATGGGTCATTTGCTGGCTCTCTCTGCCTTCCGGATGTTTCTGCCTCTCTCTGTTTTTTTTTCTCTTTTTTTTTCCCTGTTTGTTTTTTTGTTGTAAACAATTTTACAACACCAAGTTATAGTCCAGCAATTTTATTTTAAATTCACAAGCTTTCGGAGATTTTCTCCTTCCTCAGGCAAATGTTTCGAGATCTTGAAACATTTGCCTGAGGAAGGAGAAAATCTCCGAAAGCTTGTGAATTTAAAATAAAATTGCTGGACTATAACTTGGTGTTGTAAAATTGTTTACAATTGTCAACCCCAGTCCATCACCGGCATCTCCACATCATGTTTTTTTGTTGAATGTGTATTCGGGGGTTCTGCAGGTGACACCTCTCTGTCTGAACACGGTGATTGCCTTGGCAACGGGCAGTTGCAGGGGCAGTCTGTAAACACCATGTATTGTTCTATATGTATAAATGCGTTGGCTTCAAGGAGCTCCTGAAACATTTACCTGAGGAAGGAGGAAGTCTCCGAAAGCTTGTGAATTTAAAATAAAATTGCTGGACTGTAACTTGGTGTTGTAAAATTGTTTACAATTAGAGTAGGAGGAGGACTCCTACGGACCAGTTGGGGGCGAATGGCCTGTTTCTGTGCTGTTAAAATGTTTTGATTATTGGTCCGCGGAAGCGGCAAAGTAGGATTATATTTCCGCAACAGCTGAACCCCGAGAGGGACCTGCCCCACAGGTCGCAACATCGGAGAGAACCGACACAGCCTCTCGCAACATTCCGCCTCCGGCGTTGATTGACGTGCGCGCGAACCAATAAGCGTGCCCCAAAGGACAGTCGGTTTCCATGACGTTGGGCGACCAATAGCGCGGCGCCGGGGGAGGCGGGACTCGGGACGGGGGGGGGAGCAGGTCACGTGAAGGGACGCTGCAAGATGGCGGCGGCGGCGGCGGAGGTGGGAAGTACGTTGCTGTAGAGCGGCCTGTGTCACGGAGTGACCGACCGCAAACTGAGCGGGTCTGCGCTTACTTCTCTCAGTAAAAGTTTCGGCCTCCGGTGAAATTTCAGGTATTTTGTTTTTTTTTTCTTATTATTTATGACGTGATAAACTAAATGTTTATTTGGCGCGCGGGTCGGGGGGAGGAGGAGGGCAGTTGGATGGACCTGATATCAGGTCTCGTCGTCTAATGGCGGGGAGAGACCTGGGTCGGTTCTGGTACTCTGGTCTCCGTCTGCTGGGGCGGTTCACTGTGTATTTAAAGATTTAAATCGCCAGACAACTTGTGATGACGTATGTCGTGGGGCTGATTTTATATATTTTTTTATATATATATATATATATGTCCAAAACATATCTGTGAAAGTTTCAGACCAGGTCCATAGAAACTTTAAGACCTTTGGAAGGACGGACACTTGTTCCCAGCCTTTAATCTCGTGTTTGTACAAGGCCACAAGGCTAGTTTATAGGATAAGAGCCACATCTCATTTGTGCGGCTTTTCCCAGACTGGCCCTGAGACATTTTATTATGACAGTTTAAGCAGATAGTTGTTTCAAGTCCAGCAGTTGTATTCAATAGTCTGAGGTCCAAAGCTGTATGCTGGAGGAGTTTTAAACAATGTGATGCAGGTTTAATTGACTTTTTGAGATTTGTAGGAACACTCTGATCTTGGATGGTAAACGGTACCAGGGATGAAACCTTTGGTACTAATTCAAGTGCTTTACCATGTCCAATAATAATGTAATTTTTTTGTCTGATTACGCTCCTGTGAAGTGCTGTGGGAAGCTTTACTACATTAAAGGCGCAATATAAATAAATGCAAGTTGTTGTGGCAAACTGATGGTATCATATAAGTTTGATTAACTTTTAATGTATATTTACATTTTACTGAAAACAGAATTGTCATGTGGTGACCTTGCACAGAATGAACCCACATCTTTAGGCTGGTACCTAGAGGTCAACATGTATTTACATGTTTGCTTTACTGTTATAATTTATAATATATTTGCTTTACAGTAGGAAAGAAAAATGTGCATTTATATAGCGCCTTTTGTGTCCTCAGGGTGTCCCAAAATGCTTTATAGCTAATGAATGCCCTTTGAAATGTAGTCACTGGTTTGTAGACAAACGCAGCACTCAATTTGCAAGGTCCCACAAATGGAAAATGAGATAAATAAGGTGATCTGTTTTGGTGATGTGTTTTGAGGGATGACTGTTAGCTAAGACACTGGGAGAACTCCCCTACTGTTTTCAAATAGTGCCTTGGGATTTTTTATATCCAACCGAACACGTAAACAGGGCCACCATTTAGCATCTCATCCAAAAGACTGAATGCTTAATTGTATCTGTACTGTTTGCCCAAACTCACTTGATAGATTTATCTTTTTTATTACAGTTTAAATTCTGGCATCATTGGTTCTTCAATTTTTAGTTACTATCTGATGTAAGACAATATTTTCTAATATTCAGCTGTTGGGTAGTTAAACTGACCTTTCATATCTGGGTATAAACCATGATCCCACATACTTGTTAACATTGCATCCAAGTAGACACAGTGGCCCACATCTTACTGTGAAAATAACGGTGAGGCTAACAGCACTCACCGTTATTTATGTGCAAATTGAACAGCAACTTCCTGAGCGGAGATGTGCAGTTAAACACAAAAATCTGGAAGTTACTGTCCGCGATGCGCTGCTGCTCCGCAAGCTACGGGAAAACGCGTCAACTGGCTCCCCATTTAAATGTATAGAGGAGCATTAAGTTCCTGTACTGACATCGTAGTTATGGACTAAGCTCGCCACAAAAAATTAGGGCTTGTCCATTCCAGTCGAAGTACCCTTTTAATGGTGTGGTAAGTCTTAATTACTGTCAAACAACCTCCTTAGCACTGAAAATTAACTTTTACAAGTGTGGAGTCTCATTCCATCAGCTTCTAATTGTTATTGGAGATGTAACATGTTTTTAAAAATTGTTTTAACTTTGTCTCTCTTATCTCTCTCAATCCAACCTTTCTTTCCCCCTCTCTTTATTTCGCGTTCTGTACCTCATTTGACATTGAAGTCACTGTTCGAACTTGCACTTCCTGGTTCAGACTCTGCGCTGCTCATTAACAATTCTGCAGTCTGATTGGTTAAGGAGATACACAGCTGCTTGCCCTGTTCACACAGGTCCCAGAGGCCGTGTAGAGTGCACCGCGCTGTTTGGTTGTCCTGCTGACAGCAACTTGCCGCGCAAAACCCAGTAGAAAGTCTGCGGGCAAGTGCAAGTCCAACAAACGACTGGTGTTGCTCGTTTGCCGCTCACAGCAAAATCTGGCCCATAGCTTTTATATTTAGAAAATATCCTTTGCATTAATGTGCAGAGGGATAAAGTATCTTGTTCTCTTGAGGCTGCAACAAATACATCCAACTCTAGTGAGGTCCGATGTTTACAGTTGGCTTTAAATTTTTGTCTGTTAATATAATCAGTATAAAATTAGTGGTAGCAAATATGTTTGCTTTTTTAACATATATGTGAATGTATAGATGTGGGTATATATAGATGTGTGTGTGTGTATAGTGTGAAAATCAGTCTGTGTGTATGAATGTAAAAAAGAAGTAACTTCACTAGAAGAAAATTTTGTACAATTTACAACTACAGATCTGTGAAAAAAGCCGAGTAATATAATTGTAGAGTTTAGTTTTAGTCTCCTATGCCCAGTGGCACACAAGGTGACCCATTTCTTCTACTGCTGTTGGTCCAGGGCAAGATATTTGACTCTGATCAGAGTATTATCTTACTTGCATCCAGCAGATTGTGCCAAGTTGATGTTTATATTTGCAATACTGCAACAGACTTGTCCTGCCTCTGGGTCTTATCCATAACGATAAAGCGCTTTTACATTGACAGGTCGTTAGCCTAACTCACAGCCACCTACCAGGAGGACTGGTGGACTGCCTTGTTTGACTCCTACTTTTCGTCCTGTCTGGCTTGGGTGGCCCTTCCCTGAGTTATACCCCGGCCAACATAACTCTTGGGGTCCTAGGAGGATGCAAGCCTTCTTGCTATGTCAAAGGGCAATCCCATGGGAAGGAATTATAGATTTTTCCCATCCAAGCTTTGGTTTTGTTTGGGCCACGTACCACTGCGAGGAATATGAGATGATTAGTCAGGTTCCTCAAAAGTGTATTGGGCTTTAAAATATATTGGCTTAACTTGTTTCTTCAATATCTGGTGCCATATTCTAAAAGTGTCTAGCAACAAAATTGACCTATTGAGAGGTTTAGATTGCCACAGACTCTAAGAGTAAAGTTTGAACAGTTCTCCTACGTCATTTGAACTTTGAGATATGTGATTACTTTGAGAGTAATATATTTGTAAATTTTTTCTAATAGCTGCAGTAAGTGGAATAACAAGTCAAGGAGTTTCAATATTATCACAAAGTATAAATGCAAAATTTGAGAGGTTTATGAACGTTTTCTAATTCCAAAATGAATTGCATTCTTGGAACACATTTCAATGTGTATTGTACTTTTTGTTAGCTGTAGGTGCAGTTCTCTGGGGCATTTTTGTTTTGTTTTGCCGATGTCTTGGTGGCCAAAGAAGAGAGTCAGTCTCTTGCAGTCAAACTGTGTGTGTGTGTGTGTGTGTGTGATCTAGATTGTCATTGTGCAGCTTTTATTTGGTGGCATTTTCCAGTATTATAATTTTAAAAATTGTAATATAGCCTTGGCATTGTTCTGGTGAATCTACATTACACTCTCTATGGCTTTAATGTGCTTACTATAATGGGGTGCCCAAAACTGCACAAAGTACTCTTATTTGTGGCCTCACCTTCTGACTACCCAAAGCCTTTCCACCATCTGCAAGGCACAAGTCAGGAGTGTGATGGAATACTCTCCACTTGCCTGGATGAGTGCAGCTCCAACAACACTCAAGAAGCTCGACACCATCCAGGACAAAGCAGCCCGCTTGATTGGTACCCCATCCACCACCCTAAACATTCACTCCCTTCACCACCGCGCACTGTGACTGCAGTGTGTACCATCCACAGGATGCACTGCAGCAACTCGCCAAGGCTTCTTCGACATTACCTCCCAAACCTGCGACCTCTACCATCTAAAAGGACAAGGGCAGCAGGCACATGGGAACACCACCACCTGCATGTTCCCCTCCAAGTCACACACCATCCCGACTTGGAAATATATCATCGTTGCTGGGTCAAAATCCTGGAACTCCCTTCCTAACAGCACTGTGGGAGAACCTTCACCACACGGACTGCAGCGGTTCAAGAAGGCGGCTCACCACCTTCTCAAGGGCAATTAGGGATGCTGGCCTCGCCAGAGACGCCCACATCCCATGAACGAATTCTAAAAAAAAACATGCTTTGTATAAATTCATTATGACTTTTAGTCTTATACCCTATTTATAAAACCCCAAATTCTATTGACCTTTTTTATGGTTCTATCTACGTTAACTTGTACTTTCAGGGAATTGTGTATTTGAACTCCATGGCGTCTATCTTCGGCAACATCCTTTACTGTCTTTCCATTAAGCGTGTACTCCCATTCCTTCAACTTAGAGTTCATTTATTTTTTGCAGTCTCGAATAGTAAGAAATGTTTGGGATTGTTCCTAAATTTGTTCTGGCTCCCCAGTGACATGGTGGATTTATCCTGTGAGTAGCTGTGCCATGCAGACCAAGAAAATCACTGATACAGTGTCCAGTCTGTGCAGAATGATGGTAAAGGTGATGCACTCCAGTGCCCCCAAAATTAGCTGCGCTCCTGTTCAGGGTCCTCTGCTGGAAGTGCTTGCGTGGATGTCAGAGAACAGCTCAGCCATGAGGCTTCCCACAGTAATAGCTTGCCAACACTCATTGTAGAGGCTCACACGTGAAGAATAATGGGTATTTTACGAGAGGACATGTGCCTGTGGAATCATACCCAAGCCAAGAACTGCTTTAGGAGGAGGGTTGATGAGAGAGAGGATTAAAATAGTTTCTATTAAAAGGACTGGGTGTTACATTGAACTTAAGGAACTCTTAACATGCAGTAATGCAAAGGAGTTATGAACTCAGCTAATTTGCAGACTGCATCAAAATTATTTGTAATCTTCTGTTAATGTATGTTGAATGCTGGTTGCCTCAGCTGGCAACTAGCATTGTTGAAGTATTGTAACTGTGGATTCAGAGCTGAAGCAGCACCCCTTGCACCCAGCTTTATCCCTTTTTCTATTGGAAATTTCAGTTCTAACTACTGTTTTTAGTTTTGGTACGTAAAATTGCCCCCATAGTAGAGGAGTTTTCTTTATAGTAAAGTGCTCTAAATAGAGCCCTGAAAATTAGAAAGAATTAACTTGCATTTATATAACACCTGTCACATCCTCAGGATGCTCCAAAGCGCTTCACAACCAATGAATTTCTTTTGAAGTGCAGTCACTGTTCTTGTGTAGTCAAACGTGGCAGCCAATTTGCACTCAGCAAGGTCCCACAAGCAGCAACTTGAGAAGAATGAAGACTGGTTAATATTAAAAGTCTGTAAGGATTGGTAGCTCCAGGACTTCAGCAAATAATCTAAGCTGAGACCAGTGCAATACCGAGGGAGTTCTGCATTGTTGCCATTTTTCAGATTAGACATTAAACAAAGACCATCTCAGACTGTTCAGATGGACGCAAAATCCTGTAGGCACTTTTTTGAAGAAGAGCAGGGAGTTCTCCGTGGCATGACCAGCATTAATTTTTAACCAAATTCACCTAAAACAAATTAACTGGTTATTCATCTCGTTGCTGCTTGTGGGACCTTGCTGAGTGCAAATTGGTTGCCACATTTGACTACACAAGAACAGTGACTGCACTTCAAAAGAAATTCATTGGTTGTGAAGTGCTTTGGAGCATCCTGACAGGTGTTATATAAATGCAAGTAATTCTTTCTAAAAATACACTTTAATTATCTAGGCATGGTATTTAATTTTAAATGCAGCAGATGACACAAAACTTGGAAGTGTAGTGAGCAGTGAGGAGGATATTGATGGACTTCAAGAGGATATAGACAGGCTGGTGGAATGGGCGGCACATGGCAAATGAAATTTAAAGCAGAAAAGTGCAAAGTGATACATTTTGGTAGGAAGAATGAGGAGAGGCAATATAAACTAAAGGGTACAATTCTAAAGGGGGTGCAGGAACAGGGAGACCTGGGGTATATGTGCATAGATCGTTGAAGGTGGCAGGGCAGGTTGAGAAAGTGGTTAAAAAAAGGGGTCCTTGGCTTTATAAATAGAGGCATAGAGTACAAAAGCAAGGAGATTATGATGAACCTTTGTAAAACACTGGTTAGGCCACAACTGGAGTATTGTGTCCAAATCTGGGCACCGTACTTTAGGAAGGATGTGAAGGTCTTAGAGAGGGTGCAGAAAAGATTTACTAGAATTGTTCCGGGGATGAGGGACTTCAGTTACGTGGATAGACTGGAGAAGCTGAGGTTGTTCTCCTTAGAGCAGAGAAGGTTGAGAGGAGATTTGATAGAGATTTACAAAATCTTGAGGGGTCTAGATAGAGAAAAACTCTTCCCATTGGCGGAAGGGTCGAGAACCAGAGGACACAGATTTAAGATGATTGGCAAAAGAACCAAAGGCGACAGTCGCAGCGAGTGGTTATGATCTGGAATGCACTGCCTGAAGAGGTGGTGGAGGCAGATTCAATCGTGGCTTTCAAAAGGGAATTGGATAAGTACTTGAAGGGAAAAAATCTGCAAGGCTACGGGGAAAGGGCACAGCAGTGGGACTAACTGGATCGCTCTTGCAGAGAGCTGACACGGGCTCGACTGACCATTTGGCCTCCTGTGCTGTAACCATTCTATGATTCTGTGATATTCTTGAGGAACTCCCTAACCTCTTGTTCAGTTTACTGTGAGGAAAGATATTTTCTTTCTCCCATCATTCATGCGCACGCATACGCACACTTGAATGTGTGAGGCCGTCACTACTTATTTACGCAAAACTTTTTATGTTTCACTTGTTTTCACATTTACACTCTTTTATACGGAATGGGAGGGGGAGGCAGAGAAATTGGATTAACGTAGTTGGCTCTTGCAGGAAAGCTGAATGCCCATCTACAGTACCAAAATTGTCATGACGGAGAGCAGAGTCTTCAGACTTCAAGTCGTATTCCAGGGCTGCATGCAACCAACATACTTCCATTATTTAATACACATGGGGTGAAAATAAATACTTATCAACTTGATCTGTTTCAATCTCTGTGCCTTTTGTTAAATAAATGTGCAGTTCTTGTGAGCGTACTAGAGAATGTGAAACCTGACTATTTCAAATGGCCTTGCACAACTATTCTATTTTGTTCGCTTTTTTCATTAAAATTTTCAGATACTATCATAGATCTTCAAAGTACATTTTTAATTTTGAAAAAAAAAATACATCCAAAGAATTAGAAGCCCAATTTCTACCCCTCACAATTTCAGTCGGTTGTACCACCTCCCATCCTGTCTCCAGATCTTGTATCATGACAGTGAGCCTGTCGTGTCTGTCGTTGTACTGTACACTACCTGAGAAGCTGATTATAGTGTCAGCTCTTCTGCTGAAAATGCCTGGATTTGAAATCATGGTACTGCTTGTAGTTTCCTTTTTTTAAAAAAAAAAGTAAAATTATTGGTGGTAGAATTAAGGGGCTCCCTGAGAAGAAATCCACAACCTCCTTGGCAGGTCATGGTGCAAGCCAATACCTCCAATCCTAATCAGTGAACTACCTAAAGGTCCTTCCAGGTTTTCAGATTTATAATTCTCCTTTGCCTTAGTGGTGAAGGATTATGCATTGCAGTACTGAAAACCTTTGTCAAAATTAACAGAATTTGTACAGGGTTTAAGATGGCTGCTCAGGAGAGATAGTTTCCATATTAAGCTTGTGACTTCCAGAAACACTTTTTTTTAAGCAATAATTTCAATGTTTTATCATGGGAAATGCACTAAAATGTCAGCAGTGAATCTTTTTTTTTCATGTTTCCTCCACATGCTGTTGTTGGATTTCTCTGCTTTACTCGATGGGAATTTGTGTAATCTCAGAAGATTTTGGTTGGCTCCAATTTTGTAATTTTTCCTTTTTGTTCTCCTGATCACAGGTGAAGTTTTTTTTTAAAAAAGCCTCTCATCTTGACAGGTATAGGGCTGGAACTGATGCAGGTTTATAATTGCCTGTCCCTGGGCGAAGTACTTCAGGTACACATTATTCAACTTGTGATCCTGTGACACTATAGGTACAGAGTGCAGTATGACTGGAATGAGATGGCAACTGCTGTGAAATTGTTCAGCATTTTGTTTTGTATCCTTTTAATTTAAATTAGTGTAAATTATTTAGAAGAATTGATTGTGGGCTTTGGGTATTGAATTGCATAAATAATTGTGCTCCTCCAAATTAATTTCACTTTTAGAGTCAGCTGTTTCTTTTCTATTGGGGTGTTGTACTGTTGTTTTCTTTTTTCTCTTTTTGAAGATCACTTGTTGCTTCACCTGTGTGTGTATTTAAAATGTCCAATTTGGCCATTTCATAAACTTTGTATTAAATATTGATTTTTTTTCCATGTACGTTATCCCCCATCTGCAGTTGACCTTGACCTCTGTTGCTGAGAGAGTGGGCAGGTTGTGCCGCAGTAGCTGAAGCACTCAGGCCCCTGATTGTGACTTTTCTCCTCTCTGATTTTCCGTTCTCCCTGCAGGACGATGCCGTAGCCGCTGCTTATGACTTATGACGCAATGCAGAATGGGAATCAAACCTAGTTTGCCCCTCACTTCGTAAGCATTAGGATGCTAATGCTCAGCACCACAACACTGCACCCTTAGATAAATACTATATCGTAGACAAATGTTGGCCCCTGATCTGTTTCTGGTTGTACATGGTTACAAAATAAAAATTTCACTTAGATATGTGTATGTAAAGACAAGTATTACCTGTGTAATGCAAATAGGAAACTATTTTATAATACTGCAGAAGATGGTGATCTTAGTTATCAATTGAAGTCTCAGTAAAATTTATCCTTGCAGTTTTAGTTCAGAGGTAATGTTGGCTTAGGTGTACAAAGTGTTGTTTGCCTTTTGCATGTACTTAGCACATGGGGGAGTGCTACCTCTGTTGTAGGTTATGGGGTTGTCATTGCAATGTTTGTGGAATACACAAGATTTCTTCACAGTTGAACTATTGAAAATATTTGTTGAAAATTTGTCTACATTGCAGATCATCTCCATGTATGAAGAAACAATAATCTGGGTAAAATTGTATCTCAAAGCTGTTGTCTGGGCTCAGGTATATAAACCACTATTGGACTATCTGTACAGAAAGACCACTTAATGATCTGATTAAGAGAAGTCTTAAACCTGCAGCTGTTGACTGTCTTCTAAAGATTCAGATGAAATATGGCTTTAAAGTCTGTTTTAAGGGCAGTCATTTTAGAAAGCAGGACCTAAAATAACGGGTGTTTGAAAGTAAATACTTCATAAAATGTCCTGGCCAATATTTATCACTCAACCAACATCACTGAAACAGATTATCTCGTCATTATCACATTACTGTTTGTGGGACCTTGCTGTGTGCAAGTTGGCTGCCATGTTTCCTACATTACAACAGTGACCACTTTTTTTTTAAGTACTTAATTAGCTGTAAAACACTTTGGGACGTCCTGAGGTTGTGACAGGTGCTATATAAATGTAAGTCTTTTCTTTCTCAAACCCTCTGCTTTATAAAATCAGATGTTGCTGCAGTCTGATTTCAAAAACTTGCTCTCTTTCCCAAAAGCAGTACTTCGTCTCAGCGCACAATTCCATTTTATTTCTACTATGTATAGCACTCGGGGAGCCTTAAAAATAAATACTATTAAGCGTATTGAAAGACCTGTTATATATAATGAGGATTTTTGTAATGCTTCTCTGTTCATGACTCACTTAATCTGGTTTGCAAGGAAAATTGTGTTGACGTCAAAACATTTTAAACTTCCGTTTTGCAAAAGGGGTGGAACTTAATTACTTGTAGTGTGGCAATTGTAGGAAATGGAAACTGCTTGATGGTTTTGCTTTGACTCGGGCCAGAGCTAATGGTTTATTGTTAGAATTCGCATCCAGTTCTTCATGTATGCCAGCTTTTTTTGATCATGCTGCATTGATTATTATTATTGTAGTGGTGTGTTTTGTTTTACAGGTTGAGTTTATACTGATGGCTTCAAAGTTTCATCAAAATGTTGTAGAATTGAATGGATAAAATGGTTCTATGACCCTTCTACAATAATTTGCATTTATGTAATGCCCCTCATGAAAAATAATGTTAGCACATTACGAGGGGGAGAAGAGAACCCCAAGCAGGCGACACGGGAGGTAATTGAAAAGGAGCGTCAAGGTTTTTGAAGGAAGAAAAGTAGAACTGGTTTTGGAAAAGAGTTACATGAGTGGAGGTATAGTTGCTAAAAGATGAGCCTCTGATGCAGCAGAGATTTGGGGACAAGCAGTAATATGGAGTCAGAGGGGCAGAGGATGTGGGTCTGGGAAAGATCGCTGAAGCAATTTGGAACAAGACCATGGATGGAGTTGAAGATAAAGACCTTGAAATTGATACACTGGAGGGCTGTGGAATGTAGCAGGAAAGAGGTGCATGCGCTGGTAAGTTGTGCCAGAGGCTTGTAGGTGGTAGTCTGAACCAAAGAGAATTGTTCTGTTGTACGGAAAAAAAAGTTTGGCAAATCCATGACTTAATGACAGACAGTCAAAAAAGGGGACAACAGCCTTAGAATTGATTGGTTATCTTTGCTGACCCTGTGCTCTAGATGGTGATGCTGGGAGGTAACATGTAGATGATGAGGGGACCAAGGATGGAGATGTGGATTCACAGTGGACTGTGCAGGCAGAGGAGGAAATATACTAATTACATTGGGACGAATAGGAATAGTTGCTTGGTGAAGACAGACCATGGTGTAGAGACAGTGCAGGAGGAGAGGATGGAGTGGTTGATGGCAACAGAGTGGTCAAGATGGGGCAATATGCTGCAATCACAGTCACATAAGGCATCACGTCTGATTTTGACCTGGGCAGTCTCAGTACTGCACGTGGGTTTTAAGCTGGACTGAAGAGACTAAAAGGGGTATTCGGAAAGGTGAGTACAGAATTTTGTGGTGATGACTTCATTCGAAGAGCCTTGGAGAGAAAGAGCAGGGTGACAGCTAGACTGAGCAGAGAGCTCACGTGGCCTTTTTTAGGAGGGCGATGACAGTGGTTTTGAAAGGGGTATGGATGGTGCAAGAGGATAGGGATAGGTTGATGTTAAACCTCCTGCTGATTACCACCTACCATCCTCCCTCAGCTGATGAATCAGTCGTCCTCCTTGTTGAACACCAATTGGAGGAAGCACTGAGGGTAGCAAGGGCACAGAATGTACTCTGGGGGTGGAGGACTTCAATATCCATCACCAAGAGTGGCTCGGGAGCAACAGTACTGACCAAGCTGGCCGAGTCCTGAAGGACATAGCTGCTAGACTGGGCCTGCGGCAGGTGGTGAGCGAACCGACATGAGGGAAAAACTTACTTGACCTCGTCCTCACCAATCTACCTGTCCATGACAGTATTGGTAAGAGTGACCACCGCGCAGCCCTCGTGGAGACGAAGTCCCGTCTTCGCAGTGAGGATACCATCCAACGTGTTGTGTGGCACTACCACCGTACTAAATGGGATAGATTCAGAACAGATCTAGCAGCTCAAAACTGGGCATCCATGAGGCGCTGTGGGCCATCAGCAGCAGCAGAATTGTATTCCAGCACAATCTGTAACCTCATGGCCTGGCATATTCCTCACACTACCATTACCAACAAGCCAGGGGATCAATCCTGGTTCAATGAGGAATGTAGAAGAGCGTGCCAGGAACCGCACCAGACGTACCTAAAAATGAGGTGCCAACCTGGTGAAGCTACAACTCAGGACTACATGCATGCTAAATAGCGGAAGCAACATGCTATAGACAGAGCTAAGCGATTCCACAACCAACGAATCAGATCAAAGCTCTGCAGTCCTGCCACATCCAGTCGTGAATGGTGGTGGACAATTAAACAACGGGAGGAGGAGGCTCTGCAAACATCCCCATCCTCAATGATGGCGGAGTCCAGCACGTGAGTGCAAAAGACAAGGCTGAAGCATTTGCAACCACCTTCAGCCAGAAATGCCGAGATATCCCCACCATCACAGAAGCCAGTCTTCAGCCAATTCGATTCACTCCACGTGATATCAAGAAATGGCTGAGTGCATTGGATACAGCAAAGGCTATGGGCCCCGACAACATCCCAGCTGTAGTGCTGAAGACTTGTGCTCCAGAACTAGCTGCACCTCTAGCCAAGCTGTTCCAGTACAGCTACAACACTGGCATCTACCCGACAATGTGAAAAATTGCCCAGGTATGTCCTGTCCACAAAAAGCAGGACAAATCCAATCCGGCCAATTACTGCCCCACCAGTCTACTCTCAATCATCAGCAAAGTGATGGAAGGTGTCGTCGACAGTCCTATCAAGCGGCACTTACTCACCAATAACCTGCTCACTGATGCTCAGTTTGGGTTCTGCCAGGACCACTCGGCTCCAGACCTCATTACAGCGTGGGTCCAAACATGGACAAAAGAGCTGAATTCCAGAGGTGATGTGAGAGTGACTGCCCTTAACATCAAGGCAGCATTTGACCGAGTTGGCACCAAGGAGCCCTAGTAAAATTGAGGTCAATGGGAATCGGGGGGGAAAACTCTCCAGTGGCTGGATCGTACCACACACAAGGGAGGATGGTAGTGATTGTTGGAGGCCAATCATCTCAGCCCCAGGACAATGCTGTAGGAGTTCCTCAGGGCAGTGTCCTAGGCCTAACCATCTTCAGCTGCTTCATCAATGACCTTCCCTCCATCATAAGGTCAGAAATGGGGATGTTCGCTGATGATTGCACAGTGTTCAGTTCCATTTGCAACCCCTCAACTAATGAAGCAGTCCGAGCCCGCATGCAGCAAGACCTGGACAACATCCAGGCTTGGGCTCATAGGTGCCAGGCAATGACCATCTCCAACAAGAGAGAGTCTGACCACCTCCCCTTGACATTCAACAGCATTACCATCGCCGAATCCCCCACCATCAACATCCTTGGGGTCACCATTGACTAGAAAGTTAACCGGACCAGCCATATAAATACTGTGGCTACAAGAGCAGGTCAGAGGCTGGGTATTCTGTGGCGAGTGACTCACCTCCTGACTCCCCAAAGCCTTTCCACCATCTACAAGGCACAAGTCAGGAGTGTGATGGAATACTCTCCACTTGCCTGGATGAGTGCAGCTCCAACAACACTCAATAAGCTTGACACCATCCAGGACAAAGCAGCCTGCTTGATTGGCACCCCATCCACCACCCTAAACATTCACTCCCTTCACCACCGGCACACTGTGGCTGCAGTGTGTACCGTCCACAGGATGCACTGCAGCAACTCGCCAAGGCTTCTTCGACAGCACCTCCCAAACCCGCAACCTCTACCACCAAGAAGGACAAGAGCGGCAGGCACATGGGAACAACACCACCTGCACGTTCCCCTCCAAGTCACACACCATCCCGACTTGGAAATATATCGCCGTTCCTTCATCGTCGCTGGGTCAAAATCCTGGAACTCCCTTCCTAACAGCACTGTGGGAGAACCTTCACCACGCGGACTGCAGCGGTTCAAGAAGGCGGCTCATCACCACCTTCTCGAGGGCAATTAGGGACGGGCAATAAATGCTGGCCTCGCCAACGGCGCTCACATCCCATGAACGAATAATTTTTTTTAAATATAAGCTAGCATAGGATCAGGAAGAGGTGGGTAGGAGTTAAGGGATCAGGTGGTGGAATTCATGGAAGAAATGCGTTTGATGAAGCTGGAGAGGCAGATGGAGAAATTAGAAAGTGAAGGTGAAGTGGGGACTTGAGTTGGGAGGAGAGTGGACAGAGTAGTTGCAGACTTGGGCTTGTCTGTCACAATTAATGTTAATGGTGAGGATGGTGGTCGGGGGAGGAAGACCTGAGGAGGTGGTTGGTAGTGGAGAAAAGGAATTTAGGATTGTTCTCGCCTTTCAAGATGATTCTGAAGAATTTGGCTATGGTGAGGGAACAGCTGCTTGAACTGCCTGAACGAGCTAGCCAGTTCAATACGGTTCAAGCGGTGCCTTTGTAATTGATGCCTATAGTAATGCTTGTAAACAATTTTACAACACCAAGTTATAGTCCAACAATTTTATTTTAAAATTCACAAGCTTTCGGAGGCTTCCTTCTTCCTCAGGTGAATGTCAAGAAATCCTCGAACCTCTCGCATTTATAAATCACAGAACAATACCTGGTGATTACAGATAGTCTTTTCAACTGCCCGTTGCCAAGGCAACCAAACTGTTCAGACAGATAGGTGTTACCTATAGGGCCACCAAATATACAAATGGCCAGAACAAAAAAAAACAGAGAGAGAGAGAGGCAGAAACATCTGGAAGGAAAAGACAGCAATCGACCAGTTATATTAAAAAACATTTAACTTTTGTTCGCTGGTGGGGTTACGTGTAGCGTGACATGAACCCAAGGTCCCGGTTGAGGCCGTCCTCATGGGTGCGGAACTTGGCTATCAATTTCTGCTCGACGATTTTGCGTTGTCGTGTGTCTCGAAGGCCGCCTTGGAGTACGCTTACCCGAAGGTCGGTGGCTGAATGTCCTTGACTGCTGAAGTGTTCCCCGACTGGGAGGGAACCCTCCTGTCTGGCGATTGTTGCGCGGTGTCCGTTCATCCGTTGTCGCAGCGTCTGCATGGTCTCGCCAATGTACCATGCTTTGGGGCATCCTTTCCTGCAACGTATGAGGTAGACAACGTTGGCCGAGTCACAGGAGTATGAACTATGCACCTGGTGGGTGGTGTCCTCTTGTGTGATGGTGGTATCTGTGTCGATGATCTGGCACGTCTTGCAGAGGTTATCGTGGCAGGGTTGTATGGTGTCGTGGACGCTGTTCTCCTGAAAGCTGGGTAATTTGCTGCGAACGATGGTCTGTTTGAGGTTGGGTGGCTGTTTAAAGGCGAGTAGTGGAGGTGTGGTGCTGTCAGGGATAAATGAGGATAGTGTAAGTGGTGGGGACTACTGGTCTGTTGACATCTGATATGAGATGCAATGCAAGGTCCTACCATCTCTGTTTGCATCCCTTTAAAAGCCTTGCTGCCATGAGATAGGCAGATTCAAGTGAAAGCTAGATACCCGGGGGTTTGGATCATAGAAGTAGGATTTGAAATGAACTTGTGATCAAGACCAGTATTTGTGGAGGTGATCAAGTGACCATGGAGACTGATTTAATGGCCTTGTGAAAGCTCATGAGTTCAGGTATGTCACTGCACTGTGCTCTTACAAATAACTTGCAAAGTCTTTTACAAATTGCCTCTGACAAACACATGCCTATGTGTACCTTTTTTAATGTTGTGGCACCTGTGTTTCTTCCTCTTTTATAGAACTGATGCTTTTCGCTGTTTGGCGGGAGTGCTTATTTTTACCCTTCAGTTCAATCTTGGGCATTATTCTCTAACTGAAAGCATGCCGACAGGCCAATACCAATATTGCTTTACATAATGCTGATGGGCGCAAGAGAACAGCAGCGTAACTTGCTGTATAATGTTTCCCTTTGTTCTAAATGGGAATGCCTGATCTCCACCTAATTCTCCCCTGATAGCATGGACAAGATTGGGAACTCAGTAAATAGGGGCAGTAGGAGCTTAAGTTATTTCAGAAAACTGTTGCAGCTACCTATTGGGGGAAAGAAACTGCCCCACTTGCTTCACTTCCTGAGCCAATTCATCCTCAATCACTTCATGAAAAATTGTCTCAGCAATTTTGAGATTCTCACTTTAATGTAGCTAGAACACTGCACTACAGAAAAAACAGCTGTAAATGTGTAGTTTATTATTTCACTATTTCGTCTAGATCGTTGGAGGTAACCTGGCATTGAAATTTAACATCTGTACAGTAGTTTCTGTTCACCTGTAATTAGAGCTGTCAGATTGGGTAATCAGAATTCCTGGAGTATGGTGTTGGGTAAATATGCTGTCTTGTTGCTCAGGTGAAAAGGTTATGAAATCCACAACACAGTCAGGATAAATGTGTATGTAATAAAAAAAATCTGTGGTTTACTGTAACTCGTTTCCCCCTTGTTTTCTTATCCTGAAGCCATTTGACTGCTACTGAACTGCAGAAGCACATTGCCCAAATGGCTATCCCTAAAGTGTCTGCCTACATAGTGACTTGGCAGACTGTTTGACTCCGGGGTGCTTCAAGAACTGATCCCAATGCTCTCCTCATACCTGACGTCCACCCAGATACATTCAAAAGTGGGAACCTCAGCTAATTATTTTTTCTCTGGCTTAGGGGCATGGAAGCAATTTATACCAATTCTATCGCCGTGCAGAAAGAAGTTAGCCAACTCAACACAGATTTTGGACTAAAACCATGACCTTGCTGGTCTGCATGTGTCAGTACCACACCAGTCACTGGATTTACCCAATGAGCCACAAAGATACTGGTTTTAATTTTGAAACAACTTCCAGTTTTGTTGTAATAAATTGCAGAATTAATTTCAGTGGTCATGTTGAACTGGTTTTCCCTCTTTGGGAAACATCAGAACAGGTAATGGAGGAGCCACAGTATAGGTACTTTGTGGTAAATGTGCTTTGTTTCTCGTGCGAGGAGCAACAGTAAGGCAATCATCAGGCATGTTTTTGGGATGCCACTGACTTTGCTGAATAACACAGCTGAATTTTGTTAGAAGATCAGAAAGTGTTGAGGATAGTAATGGAACAAAAACTCCAGGATGTGAGCCTGCTATTACAATTACTCCACCTTATTTGACACTGACTGTCATTCTACAAATAACATTCTCATGTTCCCCACAGGACTGGAATATTATGATACTTGAGTGCAGTTCAGACACATGAATTTTGTGAGCTTTGTCTTGGACTATTCATTTTAGATTGGTTTGGCTGAGCAGCCTGCCTCCAGACACTTTTTTTACATATTTAAAGCCTTATTTGCAATAAATAAAATAGATAGCTTTTTGGCAGAGGAAGTGATTGAGGGAGTGTGTGTGTGTGTGTGAGAGAGAGAGAGAGAGAGTGTGAGTCGGGGATGGGGGAAGAAAATAGCGTATGGTACTTCTCAAACTTCTAGATTGACCAGGTGGACTGCAGTGGTCTTTTCCAGTCCTGTGTTCTTAAACTATACACAGTAAAATAAAACACTAGTTCTGGAACACATTCCTCATTTAAAAGAAGTAATTTTTCATTGGCTCGTACATCTCATGTATCAGTAATCTTTTGGCTACTGAAAGTAATTTTGCCAAATTGGCATTTGATACTGAATGTGAGGAAAACATTGTTCTGTAGATGCACATCTACTTGGAAGTGGATTGAGACTATTCAGACCCATTTTATAAATGTATTAGTACATCAATTGCAATTCGCAAAACTGAATTTGTATAATTTTTGTAAATTTTTGCTTAAGCTGGGAATGGGTCCATCACCAAGATGATCAAAAACTTCAGTGTAATTTGAAAAAATTATTGTCCTATTTAGTGCAGCAGTTGAACATAATCTACCTGCTATTGTGAGGCACGGGCACTGAAATGAACTTTTAATAGCTTTTGGTGCTACATGCATATATATTTAAATTTTATATTGTACTGGGGACAGTTTTGAGTCATAAATGATTACAATGATTCCAGTTATTTCTGTACTTCAAAGGAATATTTTTCGAGTCGCTTGCTACAGTGGCCTATTCTTAACATTTATAGGAAGCATACCTTTAATTGAAAAAAAATTATCGGACACTTGGGACTCTGATATTTGTGAGGTTTCCTGGCATTCTAATAAAAAATTACATTTCTGTGCATAGCTCAGTTCAGAGCATTCTCACTACTCATTACCTTTGTTTTTTTTCCTTTCGGAGGGGGGTTTATTGCTTGGATTTCAAAATAATTGAACAGCTATCACGGTCACATGACCAGACATGGAAATAGCCATGCTTTGGGTAATGAGCCTAGAGCACTTGAATTAACACTGGCAGGATGCCTGCCCATGAGATGGTTTTAGTTTATGCCTAAACTGAGAGGATTCATAATGATAAGTGCTCCGTTGTTGTCATGGCGCATAGTTAATATATTGGTTCCTCTCTGAAGTGATGAAATTCGTTTATATATAACCTTTTCCATTGTTTGATAAAAATACACAATAGGAAAAATTTCACAAATCAGTATACTTAATGTTGCATGATGTTCAATTTGTTCCATCAAATTGCTCCCACCAGTGGCCTGTAACCACCAGTGCTTCATCCTAGTGTAATACTCTTCCAGATGGTATCTCTAGACGCAAGCCATGTTTTGAAGGACAGAATCTTTAACTGCACTATTGGGTGTTTTCACAGTTCAAGTGGACATAGTGCAAAAAATTTAAACGCCCACAATTGCTTTTTCTTGACATCCTGATGACAGCACTTAGCTAGTTGGATACATTCTGCAATCCACTTTCTATTTCCAGTGTAAACAAGATAAACTTTGCAATTGTATATTGGCTGAAATAATAAATGACACTACATGGTTTGTTAACCTCAATGCAACTCTCTGTCTGCACTTGAGTCATCAGGCAGTAGATACTCAGCTACTGCAAGTGTGCTGCTGTGTACATATTTACCAACATAGCTGCATAATGTCTAACCTTGCAGGAGGCTTTGCTATTTAGGCTTGATACCGACTACTGCAATAATTGTGGTCCGACTTCCTCAATGCCCCTTGTAAGGATAATCAAAGATGCATGACTTAGAAGCAAAGTAAACATTAACTGGAGTCAGAACAAAAGCTAATGAAATTGCCAGTTGTCAAGACAATGACACGGCTGGAATTGTCACAATTTTCTTTGTGAAAATGCTACTATTTTGCATGTGAACTTAAGCAAGCAAAGATTATCCTTATTTGTGTAAACAGTACAAGTATGGAATTATATTTAGCATGAAATTCATTTTCTAATTTGACTAGTAAACTATGTTTCAAGTCTGGCTTGATAGAAATTGCTGTTCAATTTGCAAGATAGAAGGAACTTGAATTTACATAGCGTCTTATCACGTTTTAAAGACGTCCCAGAGCACTTCACATCCATTGAATTACTTTGCAGTGCAGTCGCTGTTCCTACTTGGGCCAATAAGGCAGCAAATTTGCGCGTAGCAAGATCCCACGAACAGCAACAAGATGATCAGTTGAAATGTTTTTTGGTGATAGAATATTGGTCTTACTTCATGGATAATTGCCTCCTCCTGCTATACGTGATTTCTTATGAAACTCAAATTTCACTTTGGGAATAAGGCACGTTACAGCAATCTTCTTGTCCCTGACCATTTTTCAGTTTGAAATAAGAAAAGAGGGTCAAGGGTGGAAACGAATGCCTAAAGTAAGGAAAAACTATGATGTTTTGTTTCCAGGTGAGTTCCTTAAACAATTCAAAATTTGCTGTTTTGATTTCATAGAATCATAGAATGGTTGCAGCAGAGAAGGAGGCCGTTCAGCACGTCGAGCCTGTGCCGGCTCTTTGTAGGAGCAATCCAGTTAGTCCCATTCCCCCTCTTTCCCCGTAGCCCTGCAATTTTTTTCCCTTCAAGTATTTATCCAATTCATTTTTGAAAGCCACAATTGAATCTGCTTCCATCTCCCTTTCAGGCAGCGCATTCCAGATTATAACTACTCACTGTGTAAAAAAGCTTTTCCTCTTGTTGCCTTTGGTTTTTTTGCCAATCACCTTAAATCTGTGTCCTCTGGTTCTCAACCCTTCCGTCATTGGGAACAGTTTCTCTTTATTTACTTTATCCAAGCCCTTCATGATTTTGAACACATCCATCAAATCTCCTCCTTAGCCTTCTCTGCTCTAAGGAGAACAACCCCAGCTTCTCCAGTCTATCCACTTAACTGATGTTCCTCATCCCTGGTACCATTCTAGTAAATCTTTTCTGCATCCTCTTTAAGGCCTTCACGTCCTTCCTAAAGTGCAGTGCCCAGAATTGGACACAATACTCCAGCTGTGGCCGAACCAGTTTTTTTATAAAGGTTCAACATAACTTCCTTGCTTTTGTACTCTACATCTCTATTTATAAAGCCCAAGATCCCGTATGCTTTTTTAACTGCTTTCTCAACCTCTCCTGCCACCATCAAAGATTTGTGCACATATACCCCCAGGTCTCTCTGTTCCTCCACACCATTTAGAATTGTACCATTTAGTTTATATTGCCTCTCCTCGTTCTTCCTGCCAAAATGTATCACTTCATACAACTCTGCATTAAATTTCATCTGCCATGTATCTGCCCATTCCACCAACCTGTCTATGTCCTCTTGAAGCCTATTATTATCCTCCTCATTGTTTACTACATTTCCAAGTTTTGTATCATCTGCGAACGTTGAAATTGTGCACTGTACACCCAAGTCCAAGTCATTAATACATATCAAAAAATGCAGTGGTCCTAGTACCGACCCCCGGGGAGCACCACTGTATTCCTTCCTCCAGTCTAAAAAGCAACTGTTTACCACTACTCTCTGTTTCCTGTCACTTAGCCAATTTCGTATCCATGCTGGCACTGCCCCTTTTATTCCATGGGCTTGAATTTTGTTGACAGTATATGGACTTTCAAAACGCCTTTTGAAAGTCCATATACATAACATCAATCACATTCACTCATCAACCCTCTCTGTTACCTCATCAAAAAACTCGATCTTAGTTAAACATGATTTGCCTTCAATAAATCCGTGCTGGCTTTCCTTTATTAATCCACACTTGTCCAAGAGACTGTTAATTTTGTCCCGGATTATCATTTCTAAAAGCTTCCCCACCACCAAGGTCAAACTGACTGGTCTGTAGTTGCTGGGTTTATCCTTACACACTTTTTTTGAACAGGGTCTAACATTTGCAATTCTCCAGTCCCCTGGCACCGCCCCCATATCCAAGGTCGATTGGAAGATTATGGCCAGCACCTGTGCAATTTCTACCCTTACTTCCCTCAGCAATCCAGGATGCATCGCATCCGGACCGGGTGACTTATCTACTTTAAGTACAGCTAGCCTTTCTAGTACCTCCTCTTCATCGATTTATTTTTTAGCTCATCCAGTATCTCAACTCTCTCCTCTTTTACTGTGACTTTGGCAGCATCTTCTTCCTTGCTAAAGACAGATGCAAAGTGCTCATTTGGTACCTCAGCCATGCCCTCTGCCTCCATGGGTAGATTTCCTTTTTGGCCCCTAATCGGCCCGGCCCCACCCCTCCTCTTACTGCCCGTTTACTGTTTATATGTATATTCAAGACTTTTGGATCCCTTTTATGTTATCGATTTAATTAAAGCCAGAACTCCCTCGATGAAAAAAGAGATAGAGAGTAAGATGAAGCAGAAAAAAAGGGGCATATGACAGATGTCAGGTTGATAACACAATTGAGAACCAGGCTGAATATAGGAAGTTCAGAGTGGAAGTGAAAAAGGAAACAAGAGGGGCAAAGAGAGAGTATGAGGATAGACTGGCAGCAAACATAAAAGCGAATCCAATAGTCTCTATAGGCATGTAAACAGTAAACAGGTCATAAGAGATGGGGTGGGGCCGATCAGGGACCAAAAGCAGATCTACTCATTGAGGCAGAGGGCATGGCTGAGGTACTAAATAAGTACTTTGCGTCTGTGTGTAGAGTGCAGAAAAGATTTACTAGAATGGGGCCGAGGGACTTGAGAAGCTAGGGTTGTTCTCCTTGGAACAGAGAAGGTTGAGAGTAGATTTGATTGAGGTATTTAAAATCATGAAGGTTCTGGACAGAATAGGTAGAGAGAAACTCTTCCCATTGGCGGAAGGGTCAAGAACCAGAGGACATAGATTTACGGTGATAGGCAAAAGAACGAAAGGTGATATGAGAAAAACTTTTTTATGCAGCGAGTGGTTAGGATCTGGAATGCACTGCCAAGGTGGGGGGGTGTGGTGGAGGCAGATCCATTTATGGCTTTCAAAAGATAAGTACTTGAAAGGAAAAAAATTGCAGGGCTACGGGTTTAGGGCGGGGGAATGAAACTAGCTGGATTGCTGTTGCATGGAGCCTGCACGGACTCGATGGGCCGAATGGCCTCCTTTCGTGCTATAACCTTTCTATGATTCTAAGACTTCTGGATTCCCTTTTATGTTAGCCCCCAGTCTATTCTCATACTCTCTCTTTGCCCCTCTTATTTCCTTTTTCACTTTTCTGTACTTTCTATATTCAGCCTTATTTGCTGTGTCTGGTGTCCTCCCATTCCCCGGATTAAATTGCAGCTTTATTACCAACTGTTCCCAGGGGGAAAACTCTCCAATGGGTGGAGTCATACCTAGCACAAAGGAAGGTGGTAGTGGTTGTTGGAGGCCAATTCTCTCAGCCCCAGGACATTGCTGCAGGAGTTCCACAGGGCAATGTCCTGGGCCCAACCATCTTCAGCTGCTTCATCAATGACCTACCCTCCATCATAAGGTTAGAAGTGGGGATGTTCGCTGATGATTGCACAGTGTTCCGTTCCATTCATAACCTCTCAGATAATGAAGCAGTCCGTGCCCGCATGCAACAAGACAACATTCACGCCAGGCAATGACCATCTCCAACAAACGAGAGTCTAACCACCTCCCCTTGACATTCAGTGTCATTACCATCGCCAAATCCCCTATCATCAACATCCTGGGGATCACCGTTGACCAGAAACTTAACTGGACCAGCCATATAAATACTGTGGCTACAAGAGCAGGTCAGAGGCTGGGTATTCTGTGGCCTCCTGACATCCCCAAAGCCTTTCCGCCATCTACAAGGCACAAGTGTGATGGAATACTCTCCACTTGCCTGGATGAGTGCAGCTCCAACAACATTCAAAAAGCTCGACACCATCCAGGACAAAGCAGTCCGCTTGATTGGTGCCCCATCCACCACCCTAAACATTCACCACTGGTGCACCGTGGCTGCAGTGTGTACCATCTACAGGATGCACTGCAGCAATTTGCCAAGGCTTCTTCGACAGCACCTCCCAAACCTGCGACCTCTACCACCTAGAAGGGCACGGGCAGCAGGTACATGGGAACAACAGCACCTGCACGTTCCCCTCCAAGTCACACACCATCCGGACTTGGAAATATATCACCGTTCCTTCCTCGTCACTGGGTCTAAATCCTGGAGCTCCCTTCCTAACAGCACTGTGGGAGAACCTTCACCACGCGGACTGCAGCGGTTCAAGAAGGCAGCTCACCACCACCTTCTCGAGGGCAATTAGGGATGGGCAGTAAATGCTGGCCTTGCCAGCGACGCCCACATCCCATGAACGAATTTTTAAAAAAAATTAAGGCCTCAGAATCCTGATCAAAAAAGGTTCTCGTGTTTTCCTGTGCACAGTCATAAATCACAAAACTGTGTGGAAATTTATTGCAAAAAGTAGTGTGCGAAGACTAGCATAAGCAGCTATTTTCTTTTAATTTAGAGTTGGCCTTTACAGAAAAGTGTTTCCTGTTATTAGTAGATGGCTTTTTCATCTTTCATGAGATGCAGGCTATAATAAATGCTTCAGAAATTTAGTGTATATATAATCAGAAGAAATGTGTTACCATGTGACCAGTTGCTCCCCCCGACCCCAAAAGGCTTTGTTGATGTGCCTAACGACAACTGGCTCGCTTATTATCGGCACAGACTTGGGAGCAAAATATCAATGTATCACCTCAGCTGGGGACTGATGTGTGGTGAGGGTAGACCAAAGAGAAGCCACCTAACGCTCTAACTGAGAACCTTATAGTGAAGCAGATGCAAAAACATTTTACCTTCATGATGTTTTCTAAAGCAGGAGCATACATGGTTAAGGGCACCACTAAACTGTACAGAAAGTATGTAGATGTTGAGTGGACAAAGGGTTTGGGTTTGGTTGTAATGGCCCTAACTATCTAATGGTCAGTGGTGTTCTGCAGGGGTCGGTGCTGGGTCCCCAACTCTTTACGATCTATATTAACGATTTGGAGGAGGGGACCGAATGCAACATATCGAAGTTTGCAGATGATACAAAGATGGGAAGGAAAGTAGAGAGTGAGGAGGACATAAAAAACCTGCAGGGGGATATAGACAGGCTGGGTGAGTGGGCGGAGATTTGGCAGATGAAATACAATATTGGAAAATGTGAGGTCATGCACTTTGGCAGGAAAAAACAGAGAGCAAGTTATTTTCTTGATGGCAAGAGACTGGAAAGTACTGCAGTACAAAGGGATCTGGGGGTCCTAATGCAAGAAAATCAAAAAGTTAGTATGCAGATGATCAAGAAGGCCAACGGAATGTTGGCGTTTATTGCTAGGGGGATAGAATATAAAAACAGGGAGGTATTGCTGCAGTTATATAAGGTATTGGTAAGACCGCACCTGGAATACTACATACAGTTTTGGTCTCCATACTTAAGAAAAGACATACTTGCTCTTGAGGCAGTACAAAGAAGGTTCACTCGGTTAATCCCGGGGATGAGGGGCGGACATATGAGGAGAGGTTGAGTAGATTGGGACTCTACTCATTGGAGTTCAGAAGAATGAGAGGCGATCTTATTGAAACATATAAGATTGTGAAGGGGCTTGATCGGGTGAGGATGTTCCCAAGGTTGGGTGAAACTAGAACTCGGGGGCATAATCTTAGAATAAGGGGCTGCTCCTTCAAAACTGAGATGAGGGGAAACTTCTTCACTCAGAGGGTGGTGGATCTGTGGAATTTGCTGCCCCAGGAAGCTGTGGAAGCTACATCATTGAATAAATTCAAAGCAGAAATAGACAGTTTCCTAGAAGTGAAGGGAATTAGGGGTTACGGGGAGTGGGCAGGAAAGTGGACATGAATTTAGATTTGAGGTTAGGATCAGATCAGCCATGATCTTATTAAATGGCGGAGCAGGCTCGAGGGGCCGATTGGCCTACTCCTGCTCCTATTTCTTATGTTCTTATAACCAGCCAACATTACCTGGCCTCATTCATGTGTCTACATTTCAGTGAGGTACTGGAGGGTTACCAGCGCCCATGGAACTGTGCTCCAGCATGTCCGTACCTTCAGGAGAGGGGTGGAAGGGGAAAGCTATAATTGCACTTCATGGCACAGAGCATTGGTGCAGCAGATGACTTTTTAATGAAACCAAGAAGATTTTGAGTCTGTAAAGCACTAAACTGTACTCTTAAGCAAACAATTCATAGATTTCCATCTAATTTGTCAATAGTGAGGTCTAACACTTGAGTTGTAAACCAAACTCACCTCTGCCTGTTCAGGTGGAAGTTATGGATCCAGTGGCACTATTTGAAGAAATGTAGAGTTCTCTTGGTGCCCTGTATTCCCTCAGTTGTTACTGGTGCCAACTTGGCTCAGTGGTATCACTGTCACCGAATTTATCTCGTTGCAGTCTACGGGGCTGCCTTTGGCTAACTAACAGCAGTGACTACCCTTCAAAATAATTAATTGGCTGTGAAGCACTTTGGAGTGTCTTGAGGATGTAAAAGGCATTATATAAATGCACGTTCTTTCTTTCCTTTACCAAAAAAAACAGATTAACTGGTCACCCATCTCATTACTGTTTATATGGTATCTTATATGCAAAGTTATTGCCTTCGTAATGTCAGTCACTGTACTTCAAAGTAATTCATTATATGCAATGTAATAATAGAGGGTATGGCAGCCTAGTGGTTGTGGTACTGGACCAGCAATCCCGACCACCATGGCAAGTTGTCAAATTGAATAGAATAAAATCTGATAGTGTGTGGGCTGGCACCAGAGAAAATGACCATGAAAGCTGATGGATTGTCAGAAAAAGCCAACTGTTTCACACTTACTTCAGGGAAGGGAACCTGCCATCCTTACCTAGTCTGGCCTACATGTGACTCCAGTCCCACACTACGTGGTTGATTCTTAATGTCCTCGGGACAACTAGGGGTGGACAATAAATGTAAGGAGTATGTTATTTTGCTAGTATCGGCCACATCCCAAGAACAAATATAGAAAAAATTTGAGACGTATCTGATACTTGTTACGGTGCTTAAATAAGTACAGGTGATTTTTTTTTTTAAGACATCATCTAGTGACTGTATGATTTGTAACTTAATGTTTTTTTTCTCAAGAGAATTCCAAAAAAAAATTGATGCTGGTAACTAGACAGAGGAATGCAACAGGTACCATGGTTTTTCTTCTCATAGTGCATCAGCAGTCGATACACAACAAGCTTCGAGCCTAAAAATGAAAAGCATAAATCCAATAGTTTCCACTATTTGGTATATACAATATTGTATTGTACTTGCATATTATAAATAGAAATTGAGAAAACTTGATCATGTAACCTTGTAGAAAGCAGGTCTCTATTAAGGAAGCACACTGTTGATAACTTGCATGTTTTATAGAAGTACCAAATTTGACCAAACAGAAATTGATTTTTTTTTTGGTAATGTTTTATAAGATCTGTCGCAGTATTAGCAGGAGTAGAAAAGAACTGTACTTTTTATATTCAAGGAAATTTTCCTCAAACTTGCTTAAGGAGTTTGGTGTACTCATCACATTTCTTGTATAAAGAACATTTGAGTTTTCAGGACTGCTGTTACTGTGACTTAAAATGTGTTGAGGTGACAAGTTTAAGCCGCCATCAGGCTCATCAGAATAATCAAAACCTGAATAGCTAGAACGTAAATCAGAGGAGGCTGTGATCAAATTTTACTGTGCTCTGGTCAAACTGAACCTTGAGTACTGTGTCCATTTCTGGTCGTCCGAGAAACAAGGGACACATTCAAGCACTGGAGGCAGTCCAGGGAAGTTGCAAGACTGATCCCCTGTGTCAGAAATCTGAGTTATGAGGAATCACTGGAGAAGCTTGGGATTTTCAGTCTGGAACGGTATACGGTTATTTTACGACACGGAAAAGGTAAATCTGGACTATTACTTTAAATTAAATTGATAGTAGTAGAAACAAAAACCCTAGAATCATTTTTTTAAAAATTAGATGCTGCAACTTGGGTCTTTCTGGATGAATGAGCTAAGATGGGACAAATGGCCATTCTTGTCTGAAATTATGTTGTAATATTTGTGAATATCAACTTTTAATAATTTAGGACAAGTATCATGCCATATTGAATGAAGAATGGACAATTTAAAGCATGTATTAATTTGTTACATACTAACTCTTCTGGAAAAATTAGTAAATATTTAGTAATGAAGGGCCTAAGCCATTCACATTAATATGCGAGTACAATACATGTTTACAGATCACAAAAATACTAAGTGTTTTGCCAGTAAGTACAATTTAACTTTGAAATAAAAATTCTATTTTTTATTCTGGGCCCCGAGGGCAAACACCAAGCTGATACTTACTGAGGCTCTAAGGAAATGATCCCCTTGATACTGGCCAGGTCATTAATTTCAGCCATTAGTTTATGGAATCTACGCTACTCTGCTATTTACACTTAAAACAAAGTATATTCTCAATATGGAGAATCTTCAATGCTGCGTAATGGGTTAATCTAATGAAGGAAAAGATAATGGAACAGTGTGTTACAGTGGTGAATCAGAGACTTGGAAGTCACCAGCTAAAGTGGAATGTAGTTTATTTGCATACAATATTTGGCATTTTCTGTTAGTTATCCAGCCTCGCTTTCTGTGGTGGCTTTCTGTTTAGCATGTGTACGTATTTGCAGCATTTATATATTAAAAAAATGCCGAGGGGACTGAGCGCTGAAGTTCAGGACCTTGCTATTGTACGGGTGCAGTTGATTAAAAGTTTGTTTAAATGCTACCCACAGTCACTTGTTTTTCTTGATGCACTTCCCAAATTTTAAATTTTTTTTCCTACCTCTATTGAAATAACTGTGAAGAACGGTGTATAAATGTAAGATGTCATTGTGTATGAATTACAATGGAACCCTAATTACACACACTCTTGATATCTGCAAGAACTTTTTGTCAGACTCTGAGCTTATTTTTGCATATGAAGTACTGGCCCTCCATTACCTTGCTCAATTGTCCATTATGCACGTTTGAGTAAGTGTTGGCAGGCTTATCTGGAGGACGTCAGAGCTGAGCCTGCCCTCATCTGACATTCATGTGCACTTCTGGCAGGGGTTGCTGATTTTTGATCAGAAACAGGAGCCTTGATCCAATTTCGCTTCCTTAAACCCAATGATGTGTAGCCCTCCCTACTGCAGGCCCTTATGAGATAAGCTAACTTGAACCTAGGACCTTTCTGGCCCCGAGGCAGTGACTTTATGATTCATTGGGGGAGCCTCTCCTACGTTTCTGAATTCAAAAACTTGGTCTCCTAGACTAAGACCAATATTTAGTAATGGGCCGGTGGGAATGTGTTGTGATTGATGGAATGGATCAGTGATTGCATCAAATAAAAGTCCTCTGTTACTGTGCTGTCACAGTTGGGAAACTTTTTTTAAATCATGTGTTTTTGTTTTTAATGGAACAAAGAAAATCAGAGTGGGGCTTTTACAGGAACAATTATTTCTGACTGATTTAACAGATGGAGCTAACAAAATATTTTTTTAAACAATTGAAGTTCTTTTTCGCCCCAAGCCACTGAAAATTTATGGTCTACATGGTAGTAAATTGTGATGAGATGAACCTAACATTCCACATTCCTGCACCTTCTCTTCTGTGTACCATAGCAGATAGGCCAATGCTTTAAAGCAGGCATTACACAAATTGTCTTCTAAGGGTACATTTACATCTGCAATAGATTCAGCATTTAGTTAAGGGGAGCCTCTGCTATATGATAAAGTTGGTGTGTAAACAGGGATGCTTGTGAGTGATCTGAATATAGATTTCACTCAAATTTAAGAAGGCTTCAAACTGATATGAAAGCAAACATTGACATCCAGTTTAGAAGCATCATTGTAAGTTGACTCTCCAAGCCACAAGCAGACTCGAGAGTGATTCACTCTCTGTTAACTTTGGGAAATGTAAGTGTAGCCTAGTTTCTTCATCCAATTTCTTGTTATGAAGCTAGCTATGATTCTGCTTCAGTTTTGAATGTAAAAGTTTACTCCCTCCCCCTTCTCTTCCCCCCCCCCCCCCCCCACCCTATTTACAGTAGAAAAAGAGGATAGCATGCCGGAAATCTCAAGAAAACTAATATTGAATCGGGGACAGGGACTTGATAAAATTAACATAAGTAAAGCAACAGTAATGAAGAAAATAATGTAAGGAATCTTACAACACCAGGTTATAGTCCAACAATTTTATTTTAAAATCACAAGCCTTCGGAGATTATCTCCTTCGTCAGGTGAGTAGTGAATGAGAGCTTCTCAAATCGCATATCTTATATTAGGCTGGAACACCATCACACCAATCAAAGGTGTCGTTGGTGCTCAGACAGGTTAGCCATGGAAAACAGTAGGTCCCAGTATGCTGAATACACATTGTGTCAAATTACACAGACACAGAGAAAGAGACCTGAAAGAGAGAGAGAGAGAATTTTCAGTTGTATTAAAAACAGATAACTTTTTTTTCCCTTGCTGGTGGGGTTACGTGTAGCGTGACATGAACCCAAGATCCCGGTTGAGGCCGTCCTCATGGGTGCGGAACTTGGCTATCAATTTCTGCTCGACGATTTTGCGTTGTTGTGTGTCTCGAAGGCCGCCTTGGAGAACGCTTACCCGAAGATCGGTGGCTGAATGTCCTTGACTGCTGAAGTGTTCCCCGACTGGGAGGGAACCCTCCTGTCTGGCGATTGTTGCACGGTGTCCGTTCATCCGTTGTCGCAGCGTCTGCATGGTCTCGCCAATGTGCCATGCTCCAGGGCATCTTTTCCTGCAACGTATGAGGTAGACAACGTTGGCCGAGTCACAGGAGTATGAACCATGTGCCTCCCAAAGATACACAAAGCCAACACACCCGGACGTCCTATCGTATCAGGCAACGGAACCCTGTGTGAGAACCTCTCTGGATACGTTGAGGGCATCCTGAAACCCATCGTACAGGGAACCCCCAGCTTCTGTCGCGACACTACAGACTTCCTACAAAAACTCAGCACCCATGGACCAGTTGAACCAGGAACACTTCTCACCACAATGAACATCTCTGCACTCTACACCAGTTTCCCCCACGATGACTGCATCGCTGCAACAGCCTCAGTACTCAACACCAACAACAGCCAATCTCCAGACGCCATCCTACAACTCATCCGCTTCATCCTGGATCACAATGTCTTCACCTTCGATAACCAGTTCTTTACCCAAACACACGGAACAGCCATGGGGACCAAATTCGCACCCCAATACACCAACATTTTCATGCACAAGTTCGAGCAGGACTTCTTCACTGCACAGGACCTCCAACCAACGCTATACACCAGATACATCGACGACATTTTCTTCCTATGGACCCACAGCGAAGAATCACTGAAGAGACTACACGATAACATCGACAAGTTCAATCCCACCATCAAACTCACCATGGACTACTCCTCAGAATCGGTTTCTTTCTTGGACACAGGAATCTCCATCAAAGACGGGCACCTCAGCACCTCACTCTACCGCAAGCCCACAGACAACCTCACGATGCTCCACTTTTCCAGCTTCCACCCTAACCACGTCAAAGAGGCCATCCCCTATGGACAGACCCTACGAATACACAGGATCTGCTCAGACGAGGAGGAACACGATGGACACCTACAGACACTGAAAGACGCCCTCGTAAGAACAGGATATGACGCTCGACTTGTCGATCGACAGTTCCGAAGAATCGCATAGACCTCCTCAGAAGACAAACACGGGACACAACCAACAGAGTACCCTTCGTCGTCCAATACTTCCCCGGAGTGGAGAAACTACGCCATGTTCTCCGCAGCCTTCAACATGTCATCGATGACGACGAACACCTTGCTAAGGCCACCCCCACACCTCCACTACTCGCCTTCAAACAGCCACCCAACCTCAAACAGACCATAGTTCGCAGCAAATTACCCAGCTTTCAGGAGAACAGCGTCCACGACACCACACAACCCTGCCACGGCAACCACTGCAAGACATGCCAGATCATCGACACAGATACCACCATCACACGAGAGGACACCACCCACCAGGTACATGGTTCATACTCCTGTGACTCGGCCAACGTTGTCTACCTCATACGTTGCAGGAAAGGATGCCCCGGAGCATGGTACATTGGCGAGACCATGCAGACACTGCGACAACGGATGAACGGACACCGTGCAACAATCGCCAGACAGGAGGGTTCCCTCCCAGTCGGGGAACACTTCAGCAGTCAAGGACATTCAGCCACCGATCTTCGGGTAAGCGTTCTCCAAGGCGGCCTTCGAGACACACGACAACGCAAAATCGTCGAGCAGAAATTGATAGCCAAGTTCTGCACCCATGAGGACGGCCTCAACCGGGATCTTGGGTTCATGTCACGCTACACGTAACCCCACCAGCAAGGGAAAAAAAAGTTATCTGTTTTTAATACAACTGAAAATTCTCTCTCTCTCTGCCTTTCGGGTCTCTTTCTCTCTGTCTGTGTAATTTGACACAATGTGTATTCAGCATATTGGGACCTACTGTTTTCCGTGGCTAACCTGTCTGAGCACCAACGACACCTTTGATTGGTGTGATGGTGTCCCAGCCTAATATAAGATATGCTATTTGAGAAGCTCTCATTCAGTACTCACCTGACGAAGGAGATAATCTCCGAAAGCTTGTGATTTTAAAATAAAATTGTTGGACTATAACCTGGTGTTGTAAGATTCCTTACATTTGTCCACCCCAGTCCATCACCGGCATCTCCACATCGAAGAAAATAAAAGCACTAAAGAGTGTCAAATCCCCAGGACCAGATGGTTTCCATCCCAGGGTTTTAAAGGAAGTAGGTGAGCAGATTGCAGATGCCCTAACTATAATCTTTCAAAGTTCTCTAGATTCAGGAACTGTCCCTCTAGATTGGAAAATTGCACTTGTCACTCCGCTTTTTAAGAATTGTAAACAATTTTACAACACCAAGTTATAGTCCAGCAATTTTATTTTAAATTCACAAGCTTTCGGAGGCTTCCTCCTTCCTCAGGTGAACGTTGTTGGAATCTCCACCGGCATCTCCACATCATGGCTTTTTAAGAAAGGGAAACCGGGGAATTATGGACCAGTTAGCCTAACATCTGTTGTGTGGAAATTGCTGGAGTCTATAATTAAGGATAGGGTGACTGAACACCTCGAGAATTTTCAATTAATCAGGGAGAGCCAGCACGGATTTGTGAAAGGTAGGTCGTGCCTGACAAACCTGTTGAATTTTTTGAAGAGGTGACTAAAGTAGCGGACAGGGGAATGTCAATGGATGTTATTTAAATGGACTTCCAGAAAGCATTTGATAAGGTCCCACATAAGAGACTGTTAACTAAGATAGAAGCCCATGGAATCAAGGAAAAAGTACGGACTTGGTTAGGAAATTGGCTGAGCGAAAGGCGACAGAGAGTAGGGATAATGGGTAAGTATTCACATCGGGAGGATGTGACTAGTGGAGTCCCACAGGGATCTGTCTTGGGGCCTCAATTATTCACAATATTAACGACTTAGATGAAGGCATAGAAAGTCTTATATCTAAGTTTGCCGATGACACAAAGATTGGTGGCATTGTAAGCAGTGTAGATGAAAACATAAGATTACAAAGGGATATTGATAGATTAGGTTGAGAATCCCTACGTGGTCAGTTTTTGGTAAAATATTAAAATGCCTACGTGGCAAAGAAGCAGAATGCAAAATGGTTAGAAAGGGTTAATTAGTTAGTAACTGAGATTGATACAGGTGGCCTGGCCCTCCTGCTGGGCCATATGTTTGCTTAGTCAGCAGGCCTGTATTGTCTTATCAATGATAGGTCTTTGATGTGAGTCAAGGACTGGTCTGAATGTCTCCATGTTTATGGCAGATCAATATAGGTAACGAGCTTAGCCAAAGTTGAAAGACATTCCAGGTTGGGAGATAAGGAACAGAAGGAACAGGGAAGAACATTCCAAGTTGGAAGGTGAGGAAGTATCCCCTTTGATGTCTAATAGCAACATGGTCAGCACATGGATTGTCTATGATTGGCCAGAAATAATGTAACCCCGCATGGCAACCTGTGCCCGGCTTATGATTGGTGTTGACTCTTGTGTTAATGATATTCCAACCCCTATTGATTTGTATAAAGGTATGAGTCTTTGTCTTTGTCTTTGTCTCCTTATTCTGTTAGAATCGTTCGGATTCTCTCAGGAATCTGAATTGAAGCTACAGACTAAGATCTGCTATTAAAGTTGTGTTGAACTTTACGGTGTACTCGAATCAGTTCTTGCTGAACCAGACTGAGGGGAAAGAATCCGGTTCGTCATGGTGACTGGGCAAATGGAATTCAATGTAGACAAATGTGAGGTCATCCACTTTGGATCAAAAAAGGATAGAACAGGGTACTTTCTAAATGGTAAAAAGTTAAAAACAGTGGATGTCCAAAGGGACTTAGGGGTTCAGGTACATAGATCATTGAAGTGTCATGAACAGGTGCAGAAAATAATCAATAAGGCTAATGGAATGCTGGCCTTTATATCTAGAGGACTAGAGTACAAGGGGGCAGAAGTTATGCTGCAGCTATACAAAACCCTGGTTAGACCGCACCTGGAGTACTGTGAGCAGTTCTGGGCACCGCACCTTTGGAAGGACATATTGGCCTTGGAGGGAGTGCAGCATAGGTTTACTAGAATGATACCCGGACTTCAAGGGTTAAGTTACGAGGAGAGATTACACAAATTACGGTTGTATTCTCTAGAGTTTAGAAGGTTAAGGGGTGATCTGATCGAAGTTCATAAGATATTAAGGGGAACGGATAGGGTGGATAGAGAGAAACTATTTCCATTGGTTGGGGATTCTCGGAGTAGGGGGCTCAGTCTAAAAATTAAAGCCAGACCTTTCAGGAGTGAGATTAGAAAACATTTCTACACACAAAAGGTGGTAGAAGTTTGGAACTCTCTTCCGCAAACGGCAATTGATACTAGCTCAATTGCTAAATTTAAATATAAGATAGATTGCTTTTTGGCAACCAAAGGTATTAAGGGATATGGGCCAAAGGCAGGTATGTGGAGCTAGATCACAGATCAGCCATGATCTTATCGAATGGCGGAGCAGACACGAGGGGCTGAATGGCCTACTCCTGTTCCTATGTACCCCACCGGTTGAACCAGGCCCACATCTGAGCTCCACCACTGACATTTGTATATTTGTGATTTAGGAAAGGTTACAAAAAAACTCAATGAAAAATGGGACAAAATCAGTTTAATGCTTTTCCCTAATAATTAGACTAATTATTGGGGAAAAGCATTAAACTGATTTTGTCCCATTTTTCATTGAGTTTTTTTGTAACCTTTCCTAAATCAATGCACTTGATTTCTCAAAGCAAAATGGCATAAACTGTATAATTTAGTTTAGTTTACCTGTTTCCTCAGTTTTCAAAATCCTTTCAAGTGAGTCACACAGTAGTGGGGTACCAGTCCACGAGTCCTTCAACTATTGAAGCTGTGCAGCTGTCTGGAAGTGCAGAGCACTCTCATGGACCTCCTCTGTGTCTATTTTGGAAGAATATTGGGAGGTGGTTAGGGTTGTAGTTGGCAAAGGAAAACCCAAAAAAAGGCAATGGATAATGAGCCTTAGTGAAAATGGGTTGCACTTTTCCCCACCCCCATCAAAAGTGAAACGTTTCTTTTATTAAAATAAGGGGGCTGTCAACATGCTGACCTTCAAATGTGTGTAGAACAAAGAAAAAAAGTGTTGAGTTAACTCCATGTGTTGTGAAACTGGAGTGTAGTAAAGAGCCTGGATGCCAGTTTGTGACGGGTATTATTATGTATGTATCAAAATTGAAATTGGTTATTAGATCTTTCTGGTCACCTTTGGTGTTGTAGTTATCTCAGGAATGTGAATTTTTGCTATACAGTAAATTCACACTACTGTTATTTGACGATACAGAAAACCATTTTTCTAAAGGGGAATGGAGCTCTATCGGAGGTAGAACTATAAATGGTGTAGGCAATACAGTTTGTGATATGGAGTATTTATAGAGTGAATGTTGAGTGATCAACTGACTGAGGACGTATGACTGGGCTTCAAGAAGGGCTCCAATATCTGTGTAATTTAACATACAAGTATGTGTTTTCACAGTGAAATGGTGGATCGTGGACACATTGCACAAGTCAAATGGCTGAGTCCTCTATTCTACTACAAAGTGGAGCTCGGGCTTTCCCCAGTGAACTGGTTTTAACATATTGAGTCGCTGAGCCATACAGATCAAGTAAAATCTGCCTGGTTGCCCACTCGATTGCTGTCCCACAAGCTCTTCTAGAAGTGCTTGTGTGTAGACATTGGGTGAGGGCAGGATTAGGCTTAGCTGTAATGCCCCCACAGGCAAATAGTTTGCCAATACCGCTGTCATAAAGATCGACTACTAGGGCAAGAAAGTACGAGTAACCATGGACCTGTATCTCAACAAGAGTCAATGTCTGCTGATGGGAGTTGGGAGGGAGAGAGGAAAATAGAATAAAAAAGGTTATTTTTTAAATCAAACTATCAAGCTTTACATCTTTTGATAGCCATTCCTTTCACTATAGGTGGGATTGTGATGCAGGTTAGGGAATGTAAATTATTTCAAACATTTAGATTATCAAATGCTGCTTTGTATAGTGATTATTCTTTGTGGAGACATTTGATATGCATACTTTAGAGGCCACGGTGTTAAAATATTTTGAATTGTGCTGAGGGCACATTTTTTATGAACAAGAATTCTCCACTAAGCCCAATAAACCTTTTTGACAGATGTCCATTTAAATGTTCCCCTCTCTGACTGCATCTAATTGCCTCTTGAACTAATTTTCTGTTTTTCTCTGTAACATGCACCACCCTTAACTAAAAGGTCTTTTCTGAAGTAGCTATCACCAGCTTGATGGGATGTTCATGAGTGGTCCTAATTGGTTTGATGCCCTTCTCCACCCAACCTTTGGGGGAAGTATCTAGCGTCCAGTTAAAATGTTGCCACATTAACTTGACAGGAACCTCTCATGGGTCATACTACCCCTCTATTATTTCACCCCCCACACGAAAAAAAATCAATTTATCTAGGTCTCTCTCAAATTGTAGCCAAGAAGGTGAATAACCTATTCCGAATCCTTCACTTGCATATACTGAGTTGCCTGCTAAGTGATGTGCAAGAGTGACTGACAAAACTGCTTACAAGTTCTTCCTCCCCACAGAATGGCTAAAGTTGGGAATTTGGAAGCCTGCAGTCATGTACCAAGTCTACAGTGCAGTCTTGGAATGTAAAGGAATGATTCTACTTCACACCAAAAAAAACTTTCACTTTTGTATTTTAAATAAGGGTCAGAGCAGTAACTTCATTTTGTTTTAATAAGTTCTGCATTATATTTTGATTCCTGCTGTGGTTGCAGTGAATGAGATAATCTACTGTAAATGTAATTTGGTTCTGTCTTTAGAAGCATCAGTTCCACATTACCAACAGTGAGGAAAATTGAGTAATTTAAAGTCTGAAATAAATAAAAAGTCACTTTTTTGTGTTAGTCATATTTAGGGAACCTTTCTTTAAGTTAATGTCAGGAATAATTGGCTACGTCTACATAACTTAGGTATGAATCATCAACATCATGCCTCCTTGGGTAACAGTGTTATCATTGCGATTTCAGTAAAGTATAATTGTGGGGAAGTGATATTATCATACCATGTCCACTTGGAACTGTGGAAAACATTCAGAAGTACAATTATTCCAAACCTATCTGGAGAAAGAATTTTGATCTAGGATGAAGTGCTAGTGTTAAGTAATGTGAGGTAAAGAATTAAGAGTGCCATATATGAAGGGTTGGCACAGCATTAAAACGGTTTAAATGCATTTATTCCTATTGGTATTGGTTCCAGTGCACAAAATGAGCCTATTGACAATGCTGGTTCGGAACTCAGATTCCTGAGGGATGAGTAGAAAGATGCTTCAGCCCTAATTCAACTCAGAACAGCTTTTCTTTCCTAGTTGAAAGCTTTCAATGGAATCTAACTTGCCTGCATATAACTTTTTTTTATATAAGTAATGCAGTTCACTTTGGTAGCCCTGCTGAACGAACTCTTGTGATAAACTGAAACTCTGCATTGTTTAACTTTTATAGGGTGAGCAAAGAAACCAGCACCTCAGAAGATCTGTCCCAAGAGAGAAATGTCAAGGAAAGACTGAGTCATTTGGCATCCACTGGTAGATTGGTATGTATGATATAACTATTCAGATCAAGTATCTGTGAATGTTATTTCCGAAGACTAAAAGTATGAAATCTCTTGTTTTCTAGTGCACCATATTTTAAGGTTGCCTTTTTTAAAGTAAATTCTTTATAAGGCACACCGCAATATGGTAGAAATGCATGAAGGTATGACGCATTATGTATATTAGTTTTTTTAAAATTTAGTCTTGGGATGTAGGCATCGCTGGCAAGGCTGGCATTTAGTGCCCATTCCTAGTTGCCCTTGAGAAGGTGGACTGCTGCAGTCCGTCTGGTGAAGGTGCTCCCATAATGTTGTTTATTAGGGAGCTCCAGGATTTTGACCCAGCCACAATGAAGAAATGGCGATTATATGTCCAACAACTACTTGCATCTATATAGCGCCTTTCACGTAGTAAAACGTCCCAAGACGCTTCACAAGAGCAATTTTCGAAGAAAATTTGATACCAAGCCACATAAGGAGATATTAGGACAGGTGACCAGAAGCTTGGTCAGAGGTAGGTTTTAAGGAAGAGAGAGGCGGATAGGTTTAGGGAGGGAATTCCAGAGCTTAGGGCCTAGGCAGCGAAGGCAGGGCCTCCAATGGTGGAGCGATTCAAATCAGGGATGCACAAGAGGCAAGAATCGGAGGACCGCAGAAATCTGAGGGTTGTAAGGCTGGAAAAGGTTACAGAGATGGGGAGGGGCGAGGCGATGGAGGGATTTGAAAACAAGGATGAGAATTTTAAAATCGGTGTTCCCAGACCAGGAGCCAGTGTAGGTCAGCGAGCACAGGGGTGATGGGTGAACGGGACTTGGTGTGAGTTAGGATACGGGCAGCAGAATTTTGGATGAGCTCAATTTTATGTAGCATGGAAGATGGGAGGCCAGCCAGGAGAGCATTGGAATAGTCAAGTCTAGAGGTAACAAAGGCATGGATGAGGGTTCCAGCAGCAGATGAGCAGGGGCAGAGACAGGCGATGTTTTGGAGGTGGAAGTAGGCGGTGTTGGTGATGGAGTGGATATGTCGTCGGAAGCTCATCTCTGGGTCAAATAGGACGCCACGGTTGCGAACGGTCTGGTTCGGCCTCAGACTGTGGCCAGCGAGAGAGATGGAGTCAGTGGCTAGGGAACGGAGTTTGTGGCAGCGACCAAAGATAGTGGCTTCGGTCTTACCAATATTTAGTTGGAGGAAATTTTTGCTCGTCCATCGGACAAGCAGTGTGACAAATGAGAGACAGCGGAGGGGTCGAGAAGGGTTGTTGACTGGGTGTCGTCAGCATACATGTGGAATCTGACGTGTTTTGGATGATGTTGCCGAGGGGCAGAAATGGGAGGGGGCCAAGGATAGATCCTTGGGGGACTCCAGAGGTAACGGTGCACGAGTAGGAAGTGAAGCCATTGCAGGTGATTCTTTGGCTACAACTGGATGGATAAGAATGGAACCAGGCAAGTGCAGTCCTACCTAGCTGGACGATGGAGGAGAGGCATTGGAGGATGGTGTGGTCAACCATGTCAAAGTCTGCAGACAGGTCAAGAAGGTTGAGGAGGGATAGTTTACCATGGTCTCAGCCACATAGGATGTCATTTGTGACTTTGGTATGGGTCCTTTCAGTACTGTGGCAGAGGCGGAAACCTGATTGGAGGGATTCAGACATGGAATTGCGGGAAAGAAGGGCAATTCCATGTCTGAATTGCCCTTCTTTCAGACATGGAATTGCCCTTCCATGTCTGAAAGAAGGGCAATTCTTTCAGACATGGAAGACGTCCCAAGACGCTTCACAAGAGCAATTTTCGAAGAACGACAACACGCTCGAGGACTTTGGAGATGGTTTGCAAGGACAGGGGTTGAGGGTGGGTTTTTTGAGGGGGGGTGATGATGGCAGATTTGATGGGGAGGGGGACAGTACCTAAGGAGTGGGAACCTTTAACAATATAAGCTAACATGGGAGCCAGGAAGGGAAGGTTGGGTGGGTGGTCAGTAGTTTGGCGGGAATAGGGTTGAGGAAGCAGGATGTGGGTCTCATGGTCAGGATGGTGTTTGATTTGGAGGGGAACATGGAGGTGATGGTGCCCTTAAATGGACCTGTTGATAAACAGCTTCTGTCTGTCTTCATGGTTTCTGTTGTGTTATATAATAACTCAAACAGTACCCATCTACTATGGCTTAAAAATTGCTCAATTATTAAACACACAATGTTGAGTTTAAATTTCAGACAATTATAAGGACCACAAAATTAAACTTCACAATAGAACAGTCGAAGCAGTAGGCCTTGGTTGAGATGGAATCTTTAACATTTGCCTCTTGGTAACATGGAATGACCAACTAAGGAGGTTACTGAACAGTTCAAAGCAATTTGCTCCGATAGCATTAATAACACTGACATAACTGTCTTGTAAGAATCTCAATATAAATTAATTATATAATATAATATAATATAATATAAATTGTCATTGCTATAAAGCCACAGTAACCCACAGCTGCTCTTGAATTAATTTTTTCCAAGAATCTGTCTATTAAATCAGTTTTCTTCTCAGCACAATCTGTTTCCACAATGTTCAATTTTTCAGTAGCTAGTCAAGTTTCAGTTTGTGTACCAGTCCTGCTGACCTCGGCTTTGACCCTGTATTCCACTCTGGAATTGATTACAGAAACCTTAGGAAGTAGAAGAGGTTAGAGTTCCTTTCTACCAATGCTTCCAGTTGAGGTTCAGCACTAGCCTGTTGAAGTGTTACAATTCATATGGATCATCTGGTTTAGGTCTGTGTCTCTGTCCTGAGGCAGTTTTTTTTTGGCTGATTTCATAATGCAACTGTTTGAATGCCCAAACTGGTCTGGTGGGGGTTGTAGATGTCAGCCTGATTTAGCTGATGAGATTGTGTTAATTTTTAAGAAATTAAGAGCAGTGGTGAATCGGACTGGAAACAGGAAGGAGAAGTTGCAGAATTGGGAAAGGGCAGGGAAGCTGATACAAGATCAAACATGGCTACTTTGTTTTATGATTGTTGATCGTATCTGGTCTGTACGAACAACATGATTAGTTACCTGATTAGTGACCAGGGATGCTGGATGGTGAGAATTGGCTGATATTTCTTCTCCCTAACCCAGGGATTTAAAAAAAAAAATTTCCCCTCCAACTCCCTAAGAAAAAATTGTAATTTATTGCTACGATTGCCTTTGTTTTCATTGTGGGACATGCATCAGACCTCCATAGGCTCCGCTCTGACTCAATTACTGAGATGAGCGAGAATGGCACAGACGTGACTCTCCAGTTGATTTTCCCTACCCTCCCACTCCCTACAGCTGAGAGTGGCAACTCAGACTGGATTTTGAATCTTTGTCCCAGCGCTCATGGCACTTTCTGTTGATACTTCAATATATTGTAATAGCTACAGTGCCCTCAATATACACAGACGCAAAGTGCCCTCAGTGTACAGTGATGCTAATTACATTACACAGATTAATTTTAGGCCAATACTGTAATTGTATACTTTAATTTTTTGAAATGTGCTTTTAACCTAGCTGATTTTCTTTTTCAGATTTCTCATGCAGCCTGAACCATGGCCACAAATGGTACAAAGTCTGGTTCAGCAAGCAACCACTCAACAAAATCACAACTTGGAATAAAAGGTGGGTTTTGAAGAGAATTAATTTATTCATTGTGAAAGGTTGTGCCATTTTTTTGTATTTGTTTTTCTCCCCTTTTTCCTCAAGGATGCACCAGCTGTGACAAGGCAACCTGTGACAGGCCTCTGCCAGTGTCACTCTAAGTCAGCTCCTAGAAAATGCACATGGGCCTGACTCCCCCGCCCCACCATCTCTGCTAGGTTGCAGTTTCTGACTGTCGCTCACTATTTCCCCACAGAGATGTGGCCACAATTGAGATCTCAGCTTGTGAAGAATTGTAGGTGTGAACACTTGTTCCAGTGCTTTGTGGTGCCCTTTTATTGGTATTCCAACAAATGTTGTTACCTTTTTACTGATATTAATTGCTTGTCAATAGGAGCCTTACCCTACTATCCTATTTGAATCCCTATATTACTCAGAACAGTCACTAATTGCAAGCAGATAAGTTGTTATATTTATACAGGAAGCAAAATATTCCCTTTATTAACTATTCCTTTGGCTTGCTATGCAATCTTATTTTCCTGAAGCCATGTGAGACTTTCTGACAACTTTGATAGATTAAGGGTTATTATACAGTGTGTATAATCCCATCTAGCAATTTGCCTTGAACTGTAGTCAACCTATTGAGCCTGTAATTTCCTAGTTCTGACTTATTGTCCTTTTTAAGTTTTGACAACACATGGGCCTCTCTCAAGTCTGTCCTGGACTGCAGTGCACTGTTAATTGAATGAGCAAGATGTTCACTTACTTTATTTCTTAAAATGCTGCTGTTTATTGTCCTGTCTGCTGTCAATCTGTTCTAGCAGGAAGTTTTTTTTAAAAAGAAACGTTCAAATTGTTAGGCTTGTATTAGCTTATTTCTTAAATATATATCCCTCCAGGTCAATGGGAGTAATATTCTCAGTAATGAGGATTTCATAGTTGTTGCTGTCCCATACGTAGCTTTTGAAACTGTTTTGGGGCTTCAGAGGGCAGGAATGCTTAGCTTCCTTCTGTTCATTCTACCCACATGGAAAATAAAATTCCTGCCTCCATCAGAAATTTTGAAGAAAGAGAAAACATATCTAGCCATGCTACATGGCAGTACTCTTATCAAAGATGACATCTGAACATAGAAAATAGGAGCAGGAGTAGGCCATTCGGTCCTTCGAGCCTGCTCCGCCCTTCAATATGATTATGGCTGATCCTCTATGTCAATGCCATATTCCCACTCTCTGCCCATACCCCTTGATGCCTTCTATGTCTAGAAATCTATCTATCTCCTTCTTAAATATATTCAGTGACTTGGCCTCCATAGCCTTCTGTGCCACAGGTTCATCACCCTCTGAGTGGAGAAATTTCTCCTCATCTCAGTCCTAAATGTCCTACCCCATATCCTGAGACTGTGACCCCTCATTCTGGACCCTCCCCCCCCCCCCCCCCCCCCACCAAGCCAAGGGAAACATCCTCCCTGCATCCAGCCTATCTAGCCCTGTCACAATTTTATACATTTCAATGAGATCCCCTTTCATTCCTCTAAACTCTAGTGAATACAGGCCTAGTCGACCCAATCTCTCCTCATACGACAGTCCTGCCATCCCAGGAATTAGTCTGGTTCACAGTGAAACATTTGGTTTATTTACAACTTCCTGCAGCCTAACATTACTACCTTGTAATCAATTCCAAGTGCTTGTTCTCTAATATGGTTGTTTTCTTGGGATGTCGTTTGCTGGTACCGGCTGTCATGGCAGACACTGGCCAGGGCACTTCATCCAGTTGGTGCATGATTATGTTATTATTAATCTTTTCTATTTGGATGATTTATGGAGTGATCCACAATTGGCAAATTATATTTAGAAATGTGTAATTGTCAAATTGTTGATTGAATTGTAATTCAGTTCAGTAATACCACTCCTTTTAAAGATTAGCTGTGTCAAGTTTATTTTTCTATATTTGTTGTTACAGTCATTTGTGCAAAGCTGAAAGAAAATAAGAAGAACTGGTTTGGGCCCAGTCCCTATGTGGAAGTGGCAGTCGATGGCCAGTCGAAGAAAACGGAGAAGGTTACCAACACACACAACCCTAAGTGGAAACAGCATGTCACAGTGTATGTTGGGAAGTTGGGCACTTTATGCTGTCACTGTGAATCTAATTGAAATAAATCTAATTAATAGGTGCCACTCTTTTTTTCTGAGTTGAGAACTGCAGAGCAAAAATAAATATGTGGTCACTATCACAGTATTATTTTTTTTGAACACAAACAAAAAGATATGACCTCATCAGTAAGATGAACACAAAGGGAGATAACAGTGACTTTTGTTCACCTGGAACTTCCCAATTTTGTGGCACCTCATACACTTTTTATTTATTTATATATATATACACCGTTATTCTCCAGCATTTTTTCCTCACTTGAAAGCAGTGACTTATTGGGGCACAGGCACAGAGATCTCAGCAGCTCAAACTAACGGCTATTCTTTGTGTGAGTCTAGACGGGCTGTTTGACCGTTGGGAGTATCGCACCTGAGCTGCCGCCTCCGCCTCCTCCCCAGTGATATATGTAGACTTTTTAGCAAGGTTACTGAATTTTTAAAAATCCTGTTCTTGGGAAGTGGGCAGTGCCGGCATTTATTGCCTGTTCCTAGTTGCCCTGAATAACAATTGTTTTGCAACCAACTTCAAAGGGCATCGAGTCAACCACATCGTGTGGACTGCTGTTGCGTGTAGGCCAAACAAGGTACGGGTGGTGGGATTCTTCCCTGGAGGACTTCAGTGAACCAGTTCGATTTCTAATACAATCCAGCAGCTTTTGTTACATTTTCTTTTTCTGGTGCTAGTCTACAAAATACCAGATTTATTGAATTAACTTTCACAACTTGTCATGGTGGGATTTTAACTCACTATCTCTGGGCTGCTAATCCAGTGCCATAACCGCTACACCACCGTAGTGACAACCTGCCTGATTTTTTTATTGTTGAAAAATTCCCCTTCTTACCCTGTGGCCCTGAGCCTAATAGTTTCTCTGTTACCACATGCTGAGGTTGGCACAGGATAGGTTTCAGTATGGCTTAGTGCCACACCGTGAACCACTGAGGGGTTGAACAGCTGTATGGTGCAAGGAGAGATTTTTTTTAAATCACAAAGGAGGTTGTGTTTTTTTTCCCCCAATTTTCTCTCTCCCTCTCCTCCCCATCTCTTCTGAAGGTGTTGGCTTCTTGCTGGAGTACAGTTCCATGGGCATTCTTCGTAACATTGTCCTTATGACCTTCTTGTGTGAGTCTAAATACTAAGCCATCACTGCCAATCGTTGTAGAGCTTTGTGTAAACCCAGGTGCAAGATTGGCCAGAATAAAGATAATGGAAAATAGCCGAGTGCCATAAAGTGGCGAGAGACTCAAGTCCAGTTCTTGATTTGGTTACCAATCAGGGAAGCCCGAAGCAAAGGCTGGGGCATCTCCCAGTAGAAGGAAGGGGACATATGCACTGTGTGATTTCCCCCTTCATTCCTTGAACACTGCTACTGGGAGAAGCCTACAAATGAGTCATATTCCCACATTAAGTTGGAGGACCCAAAAAAATTTGGTGAGGGCGGAAGGTTTAATTTTTTTTAAAACTTGTTTCGTTCACTACTTGTTTTTGTTCACACAGGATTGTAACACCATTCAGCTTGATAACTTTCAGAGTCTGGAGCCATCAGACACTGAAATCGGATGTGCTGCTTGGATGTGCCACTCTGGATGTCTGTGAGACGTTAAAGTCTAATAACATGAAATGTGAGTTTGTTTTGCTCTTCAGCGCTGTTACGCAGATGAAATGGCTCTGCTACCACCAGCTGCGCAGAGTACCTCCTTGAAGTTTTCCCCCCATCCTGCTTAAACGTAAATGGTACAGGCTGCTGATGCCGAGCCTTTCGTTGGCTGAGGGATCAGCCCAGCTGTAACATACTGACGGTACAATATTTGGGGACACTGGAGAAGAAACGCATGTCTCAATTTTAAACTGCACAGGGACATGGTTGCGCATTTATGTTGCTGTTTGTGCTTTGGGATCAACCCCACGATGTAAACGAGATGGATTTCAGAGCATCAGATGCCAAGATAAATTTTTTTTTAAATTAAAGCAATTCTTTGTAATAGAGAGGTGCCATTAGGAATAGTAAGAAGGGGGTATGTTGGCATTCAACACATTGAATTCAATGTAAATGAGAATGGACTGACTTATTTTGTCAGAGGGTGGTTGCATTTTATCTATCCTCCAATATTCCCATTGTTTGTACCTGGGCACATTCATGCATGTTGTGTTTGTATTCATTCTTGTAAGCTTAAAGTTTTTATTGTGTGTTCTGAAATGTAATTTATTTTAAAGCATAATTTATCTTCACCCTGCTATCGATCATTTCCACACTACCCTGTCACCCAGTCTACTTTGTCTGGCAACTGCTGGATTCTCAGATGTATTCGGGTAATAAACAATCTCAAATTCTAGAATAGGTTTAAACAGAAAGTAAAAATATATAGGATTGATTGCATGACCATAATCTGCTCATGTGGTTCAGGTGCCCTAAATGAATTTTATTTTTTCTTTCTCCCTGGAGGTAGTGACAAACTGGGTTACAATTCCACAGTTGCTGACAGCCTGCTAGTACCTTGCCTAAATGACCATTCCTCAGCTGTGAGTCTGTCTAGAGTGTGTCAGCGGGCTATTTTCCCCGTAGGGAGTACTGCAGCCAACCCCAAGCCTGTGTCTACCTGACATACTCACAAGTTGCTGAATAGGACTCAGGAGTTAAGAGTATTGGTTGTCTCACCCTGCCCAGGGCCACTGAAGCTAATCATAGCATCTCTATTATCACTTCAGTTCCTAACAGCAGACTCGCCACAGCCCAGCAATTGAACATTAGGCATTCCCTGGTGTGTTTGGCTCACTGCCAAACTACACTGCGTATTTACCCTTGTATATATTAGTCTTTTTGACAACTATCCTCTGAACCCTGAGATTAGAAAGATTATTGCTTTGAAATCTTTTTACATTTATATGTTGCTAACTTTATTGTGTGGTTTTATTCAGTTTTGGTTGTTTTATATTGACAGCTGCTGTCAGTACAGATTTACCAAATCCATTGCATGACATTCACCCTGAAGGGTTGAGAGATAAGGATCATATAAGAGGAGTAACTTTTGGTCAAAGTACTCTCACTTTTTATAGGAGAAATTATTAACTCCAATAGAATTTTTATTGTCTTTTTAAAAATGTAAATTCTGTTGCCAGCGTAAGAACCAGAAAGCCACTCCATGACATCCCTGATGAGGATTCTTTCTGTGCATCCCATAGTGGCTCCATATTAAATTGGCTGCAACTTCACACTGACTTGATTACCACTTCAGGAACCATGCTACCAGCTTGGAAATGTGCATTCCTAGCCAAGCAAGTGGTATAATGGGGTCCCACTTTAGTCAAAATTCTGCTGAATCTGCTTTATAAAACGGGGAGATACTTGGAAAAAACAATGGGCTCTTCCTAGCCTTTCCTTCCCCTTCAAAAATTGCAATGTCATCATTGCAGTCGCGTAATAATAGCTAGCTCGGAATAATTACAAAGCAGTCATGTCTCCAACTGAGTGAAGCTGGAGCATCTTTATGGCAGCTAACTGAAATACAGTGTCTGATTACGGCCTTGAATTCGCTTTGTTGTATTTGATTTTCTTTTTGTAACTTTCATTGTGAAGTTCATTTAGTTTTATTTTGTATGGGCCTTTTTTGTCAACAATGGTTCTCATGGTGATCAGTACACTCAGTGGTGTTTGTGCATGAGAACATTCCTGCTGAGCGATTAAAGGTGTAAAGCATTTTGATACATTTCTATTTTACTGGTACAGCAGACCTGCATAACACGCATTGATGCAGTCAGTCTTGTGAAGAGGATAAATAATGAATCGTTCGAAGTGTGGTATCCTTCACTCTTAATTTTGCTTCTAAATCTTTGTTCTTTTTTTTTAATTTTTCAGTTGATGATGTGGTTATAAAGTTACCACTCACCAATGACAGAGATATTGTGGAAGGAGTCAGCGAACTTATTGTATCCTTGGATGGGTTAACTGTAGATCCAGAAGTCTTAACTAATGGCGACACTGCAACTGCAACAAGTATGTAAGAAAATTGGAATCCCATTTCACCTACATAATGTGCTGTGGATAATATGTTCCAATGAAGTAATTGGTTATGGGTCAAAGGTTGAACCTTTCAAACTGCTTTGTTGTCTACATCATTAAATGAGACATTGGAGAGGTTTGATAAGATGCTATATGTAAATGCAAGTGTTTGTCATTCTCTATTGGTTGCAGTTGGTCTTTATCTGTTGTAGCCAATGTAGGATTGGAGTATTTTGGTCCCTGCTGCAGTGCTATGGTAAAAAGAGTGCTTCAAATAGGCTGTCTGAAAAGACCAGCTATAAATTAATAACTAACAGTGCATTTAATTGGATGAAATGTTATTCTCCTGGATGAAACTAACTGAAACTGTCATTAATTTCTTGTGAAGGTTGCTAGCAATTATGTGGCACACTGATGGAACAATGACTGTTCCTGAATTTGAAAAAATAATTCAAATGCAAAGCCGTCCGTTTCGCTGGCAGCTGCCAAAGCTCAAAAGTGCGTGCATGCATTCTGGGGAAAGGTGCCTTCCTTTATTTGGGACGTGAATGCACCGTAGGCCTGGGTTTCAAATGTGTATAATTGAAAATATCCTTAAACGCAAATGTCTGGCAGTTATTCCAGTATATTTATGGAATGGTGCGTAGAATACTCTTTCAAAGTACTCAGTTTTCAGTTTGAGAATAAAACACAGGTGTAACAGTTAATATATCTTCTGTTTCCTTTAACACTTGCCATGTAGGAGTGTTCAGTACAGTATCGTGGATGACTATATGCATTCTTCTGCCTATATTTAGTTCTGACAAAAACTACCATAAGTAGATGGAAGGATGAAAAGACATTTTAGATTTAACCACTTTATACAGAGGATGGTGAATGTATGGAATAGACTGCAGAGTGAGGCAAATTCAAGAGAGTTGGACAAATACCTGACGAAAAATGAATTGAAGTATAAGCGCTATTGTGAGGTGATATTTTCTCGACACTGGGACTGGCCAGATGGACCACAATGGTCCCATTCATTGCTGTGTTCCTAAAAATCAAAATAATAAAACTCCTGGCTACCTGAAAATGTTTTCCCCTTGTACCTACCCATGTACTTTTTAGAAGTTATTTTCTCTCGGTAGGCCTCCCCTTTTCCTGGTCTCAGAACATGCATAAACTGTAACCATGAGGGAGGCCAGGTGATCTGAACCCCTCTTGAAACGACTGATGTAAGGTGTGTAAAAAGCAGCCTAGTGGTGATGCTCTACCTGATGGGAAGGTGACTAGTGTCTGTGAGATAGCTGACATGGACAATGGGCATGAGCCCATGTCCATCCCTCCATTACATCACCAACAAACTAGTTCTCATAACTTCATTACATTCTTTGATTTCTTTCAGGCAGCTCAACAAGTGACAGTTCCAGGTGTGGCAGTGAGGCATATGTGTTAAATCCATCAAGGTAAGACCAGGCTATCCTAGAGATCTTTCTTTATTCTCTTCAAAATCATGCATCCCCTCCAAGAAAATGGAAAAGATCGCATTCAGTTTTGCAGACCATAATGATGGCTGCATATATATGTAGTAGATGCAAATAATAGAGCACTAAAGCTAAATTGCAGAGACCCATGTCGATGAACCATTCCATTGAAGGCCTTAACAGGGAACCTCATCCTAATTTAGTATGTAGGTTTGAAATCTATCTCAGTGAAGCAGTACGATCTGCTCCTCGTGTACAATTACACCCAGTTTTATAGTAGTAAGTAGCCAAATCCGTGCTAGAATTGTCTCCAGTTTGCTGTGGTAAACAGTACAGTTTCACAAAGCCCAGCTTAAATTACTCTTCTTGATGAATTTCCAGAAGTCAGCAGTGGCTTTGATTTTCCCAACACTAAAAAGTAAGGGCAGTGGTCAAAACCGTGGCTGTCGATGGCCTGGGGCACCTTACCTCCCCCTCCTGTCTTCTGTCCCTCCGACACTACAGACTTTTGAGACCCAAGCTTGGTGTCACCTAACTTGATTTATCATATTTTGTTCTCTATTCTTTTCAACGTTAGTGTCCTGCACTATGATGCTTGGTTCTTCACCTGGGTTTCACAACTTTAAAAAAAGAATCCCTTTTCTCTTTCCCCCCCTCATCCCCCCCCAAATCAAAATGTTTTATAGAGAGTTTACCAGTACCCTGGCTGCTCTGTTTTTAGTATAAAATGGGCCAAGCACCAAAACAGTGTGCTTGGTGCATGTACAGATCTTTCACGTGCTTTAATGGCTGCTTTAACTGATAGCAGCAGGTGTGGCAGGATGTCACTAGTGTTGGTCATTATTTTTGCCACAGTGGACATTACTGGTGAAACCACCCTATGGTATGAATGGGGTTGGTTAAACTGTGAATACAAGCTGTAAACAATGTCCTCAGACACCTTCAAGTAGACATTGCATTGCCTGTTGTGGATTATAGTAATATGCACAACCAGCCCTACTTGCCATTTTTTTTGTTCTATTAAAATGTGGTTTTGCACAAATTAATTGTGTCTGCATTTTTTTTCACAAATTGTGGAGATGAAAAATTAGAGGAAACTAATGAATTAAAAGCATGTGGAATTGATCACAAACATTGGATTTTAAAACGAATCTCATAATGGAATTGTCATTAGATTATTTTCTCATTATGTTGAGGATTGTATGTCAATATTTTATTTTGTAAATCTGCATTTCCTCCAAATTTTTACCTTAATTCGAAAGTTGTTTCCCAAACTTGAAAAAAGCATCTACCATTTTAATTACTGAGATATCAATCTAACCTTCAGTTATTGTAAAAGGTGCATTAGTACAACAACCAGCTGTGTAGAGAGAGCCCAGAATCGCTGGCAGCTTTTACATTCGAATTGATTTCAAAGCGATAGAGAGAGAAAGATAGTATGGAATCTTTGAATGTAAGTGATCTGCTATTGGAATCAGATCTTGCAGCAACCGCAAAGGATGTAAGAACCAATATAATATTTTTTAAAAAGAAAAAATGGGCATTCTCGTCTCATTCTCTACTCAAGCTTTTGAAGAACTTCTCATGAGGTCCTCTCAGCTGGTATCTCTTCTAATTCTGCAAGTAATTTGGAACGTCTCCTTTATTTCAATTTAATTGCTACACCTAAGGTTTGGCATTGGGAATGTCAGTTAGGTTCCATTTCTTTCCACTGATGTGCCAGGAATTCTGATCAGAGATGTATGATCTCTTCTAGTGCAAATGGAGATGCCATCTCTCAAGAAGGCTCAGTGGAAACAGGGTCTGCTGATGAATGTAATATGAACGGCAGAAATACTCCTTCACCTTCTCCAAAATCGTTAAAGCCTACCAGACCTCCAAGACCATCACGACCTCCACCTGTAATCCCACCCAGACCTGCCAGCACAGCAGGTAAATCACAGAAGTGAATTGACCCTTTCGGGACAGAGGGTCATTCCAGCCATAAAACAGATTTTGTAAAACTTTTCCATTATATTTAAAAAAAGAAAGAAACTACTTGCATTTATTTAGCATCTTTCATAACCTCGGGATGTCCCAAAGTATTTCAAATACTTTTGAATTGAAGTCACTCAAACCTCCCTCTCTCTCCTTTTAAGGTGCTGCTTAAAACCTACCTCTCTGACCAAGCTTTTGGTCACCTGTCCTAATACCTCCTTATGTGGCTCGGTGTCAATTTTTGTCTGATTACACTCCGGTGAAGCGCCTTAGAACGCTTTACTATGTCAAAGGCGCTATACAAATGCAAGTTGTTGTAGTTTTGGACCCTCTGGCCTCCGGGGTATATTTTAAATTGTGCATTCTTTTAACATTTATTTTTGACTCTTGGCTCTCCCACTCTGACATGCTTGAAGGCCTTCTTCCATGGCTCAGCTGCATTGGGCTTGGAAATGCGTTGCTCTATTGCAATATATGTTATAACATTTTATTTTTTGACTCTCTGACCTCTGGGGGACATTTTTAAGGATTTGTACTTTTAAAATTCTAACTTTGGCCATCAGGCCATTCTCCCACCACCTTCATGTAAAGTGGAGAAGGAACTGGAAACAATCCTGAGCCCAAACTCTGTAATGCTATATTCTTTAATATAGATTCCAGTTTTTTTTAAAATGTGGTCATTTATTTGAACATGAAATAGCACAATTAATGTGAGTTAGAAGTAAACTTGAGAATGGCTATTCTGACATTATTGCTCTGACGAACCAAAGCAAGTTTCAGTAAACGACATGTAAACAGAAAATCACTTTGTCCATCTGGGAACATAATTGCGCTGAACTTGTCAAAATGCAGTGAGTAACGTTTTGCAGCTTTTAAAAACGAAACAACACAATTGATTTAGCCTGTTTTCATGCTTGTTTCAGGCAGGGGTTATATTGTTAGTTTCCATCAATCAATATTTTGTTCTTCCCGATTTAAGTTCCTGTCATTGTTTTTCCCTTATCAACATTTGATTGTTTCATGTGTTACTACAGTAGTGTCGGGGTGAACGGCTTGCACTATATCAGTCTGCACAACAGTAAGTAAACATCAGAGTTCAGTTGAGGCATTCCAGCTGACCAATTGGCCTGTTTTCTAAAGTTAATAGTGCTATACTGAGCATTTGTTTTCCTGTCAGTTAAACGAATGTGAACATAAAAACAAGATTTTGTGTATCGCAATATACGCATACTCCACCCCACCCAAAACCATGTGATTTCCTGCAAACATATTCTGAAACAGAAAGCGGTGCTCATTGCTGATTTCGTTTTACCCCATTTTTACATTCAAGAAGCTATTCCTAATTTTTATTTTTAATTGCTTAACCAATGATTACGTTTTCACATTTTCTTCCAATTACCGTTTTTTTAAAAAAAACTAAACTCTCAATTTTAATTTTATATTGATTGGCAAGGGAGGGAAAAAATACTTTAAGCATGGTTCAAACTTGACATCTTCCTGGCATTGCTACTAATGCTAACCTACAATCAGGACTCCAAACGATATCCCATCATCCATTTACAAAACTGCTTTAAAAAAATGATATAGATTCCTGTACTCTCTTTTAATTTTCGCCCGAGGCTTTTTTTAAACTAACTTATCCTCAAGCACGGGACTGTTTTATAAAATGGGCACACTGAAAACTATCTACAACAGCGACCTGCACTTTTAACATAGAAAAAACATCCCAAGGCACTTCACTAGCATTGGGGGAAAAAAATATTAGGGTTGACCAAAAGCTTTATTGAAGAGGTAGGTTTAAAGAAGCAACTTAAAGGAGGAGGAGGAGGAGGAGGTCCAGGGGGTTCATTTCTATTAAGTGTTCATCGCTAACTTTATATTGCTGAGGATTAGTGAATCGGTTCCTGTTTGTCATTACAAACATACCTAATTTAGAACCTGGAGTAAATAAAATCAATCTTTATGACGCAGTTCATGTACTCCATATGTCCTATGTGTGGTGTTCCTGCCAGCAACTCAGATTTTTAGTGCTGAATTAACTTGGCTACCATCAGCTCACTTGTCTCTGTCCCAGTTACCCTTCAAACCCTTCAGTCTGATCATCACCTACTGCTCTTGCATTATTCAAATGAGCAATTAAAGGCCCCTCCTTGTTTGAACCATGTTAAGACAAATGATGTGCAAGTTAGGTCACATGAAAACTGCTGTAAGGGAGGCGAGTACAAAAGTTAGCAATTAGTAGTTACCCTGTGTTTGTCCAAGCTATTGGTGCAGTTTCACTGACCAGAAGACAGAACACTGAGCAAAACACACTGTAAAATTCTTTAGAATTTCTTAAATCAATCTTGATGAGATTGTCTACTTGTCATTTATGTTGCTTTCAAAAATGGATATGCAAGAATCATCAGTATGTTGGAACTATGTCTTCAGAAATCTGTTAACTTGCCACCTCAGATGCAGACAAAACCTGCTATGTATTTCTAATATCTATTTTTATCTCTGAATTCCAGCATTTGCAGTTTTTTTCCCCCCTTTTTTAGATTAGAATTCAATCCGGCTTTTAAAACATTTTGTCCTATTTTTATAAAGCTTGAACAGCAACTTGCTGTTATATAAAGTTCCAGGGTGCTTCTGAGGAGAAAAAGATACAGAGCTGTAGTAGAAGAGTCGAGACGGTTGAAAATACAGGTTTTGAGGAGACTTTTAAAAGTGGAGAGAGAAGTGGCAAGGCAGGGGTGATCAGGAAGGGAGCTCTACAGGGTTAAAGACTACTGAAGCTATACCACTGGTGGTGGAGCAAAGGGATGGTGGGGATGCACAGGAGGCTAGAATCAGAGGACCAAAGGATGTAGAGCTGGAGGAGGTGGCAGAAGCAGAGTGTCTGTTTAGAATGTCAACCATGAAAAGCTGTTCTGAATTGTAAAAGGATTTAATTATCAGGAAATGACTAGCTATTAAATAAACTACTAATACTGAGTGATGTATAATGTTTGTCACTTCCACAAATCTTACTAATTCTCCACTCTCCTGTTGCCAACAGCCTGTGAAAATGGATATCCAGTTCCCTTGGAGGATGGCCCCTCTTCTGCTACTATCCCATCTACGACCAACACTGTGCCTGCAGCCGTTGCAGCAAACGAACCAGATGCAACACCCAGTAATGGTGCACCACCACCACCTGTATCCATTTCACCTGGTGACCGTGCATTAAATACCGTGAACAAGGGTCCACTTCCATCTGGGTAGGACCGCTTTTGTAAAATGTGTTGAATGCTATATTTAAAGAAAAGACGACCCCTCAGTACAACTGTGATAAAGATTGTAGTTTGAAACATTTCCCCTTTATTTGGGGCAGCGGAGGTCGGATTCATAGTAGCCAGTCTGATGCATTTCAAACATTTTGAGCTCCAAGTAGATTTATTGTTGCATATGTTTCTTAAGATCTTCATGCAGCGAAATGTACTGAAAATGTCCTTCACCATGTGGCAAACCAAGACGATCATTTGAACGGGCTCTTGATCTTTTGATTTGCAATACGTATATTTTTATACAAATATATTTAATGCATACTAAATTTCATAAGCAAAAAACATCAAGTTCTACCCTGCATGTGTATAAATGTTTAATAGGGGTGGTTCCAATTTTCCAGACTCACCTAGATTGGCACCTGTACAGATTATTTTCATTTATTTCCCAAGAAATCCATCCCTCTACTCCCTGCTGCCACCTGCACGAGGTGGTGTAGGCCCCATTTTGATCAGCATAGCATGGAGAAATTTAATCTGCACGCATTTTTGATCCCGAAAGTTAATTTCTATTTATGTACAACTCCAGTGAACAGAAATCTTGATGGTTGAGAATTTGACCAAGAATCACTTGCATGCCGTAAGAGTTGCATACAAATGGTAATGTTGAATTTAATGTTGAAAGCTCTGTAAAGGAACATGGACTTTGTCTCTATTTGCATCTATCCAAATTGCAAGGCTGGTCCATTTTTAAATGTCGTGATACAGGTGGCAGAAAAGCAGTGTTGCAGGATGTAATAAAATGGGTACTCTGACTAGAGATGATTACTGAACACAATTGGGGACTCACTAGGGATTATCCATGTGCGTTTATTGTACTTGTCTATGATGAATAGGGAAGTGCCAGATTGATTCTTTGTTTTTAAATATGGTTTTTGTAAGCTCAAATCAAGTTTCCTGAACTTAAATTCCAGTATCCCAAATCTACTTATGCTTCGGCTATTGTCCTCCATCAGCTATTTTTTAATATTTAATAGTGATGTGAGGAGGAAAGACTTGCAATTATAATGTATCTGATCACATTTCTCAAATATCTCAAAATACTTCATGTATAACAAATCATTTTGAAATGCAGTGACTGTTGTATGGGCCAAACACCTGCATAATAGAATAGGCAGTGTAGAAAAGTCAGAGGAACCATAAGTCACCATGAAATTGCAAAACAGACCTGATAATTAGTTCCTTTTAAGATAAGAATCAACTGACTGAAGTATCTCTCTCTGCTCCAGAGATTTTGATGCAGGTCAGTGATTCATGCAAATAATATTGATTTTTTTTTTTAAAAATTGAATGGAGGTTATAGATCTGAAACATTCGATTTTCCCTTAGGAATGAACTTTATTAAAGGGGAAAGCCTTTGTCTTCTGAATTATCACACAACTGTAAATGTGGTCAAAGAAGAAAGCTAGTTATTAATACCTGTCTTATTCCTGCACTTTATACTTCAGCATTTCTTCTAAGAGGTTGCAGGGAACACATTTTGTGTAAAATTTCCACTTCTCTTTCCTCCTCCCTGGCCATGAAGTTCCACAGCTCCACCCTGTCTTGAATGGTGTATGGAGGCTATGCAGGCAGCAGTCCCCTTTCATGATACTGGTGTGGGGGGGGAGGAGGAGAGAGAAATTTAACCTGTTTGTTCATGTGCTGCTTTTCGTCGTGAGTATAACACAAGATTTTACTTAACTTCTTTCTATAGCTGGGAGCAGAGGATGGATCAGCACGGCAGATTGTATTTTGTCGATCACATTGAAAAACGAACTACGTGGGAACGACCGCAGGCATTGCCTCCAGGGTAAGTCAGATAATACGTTGACTTGGATCTTCATCAGTAAGTGGCACTCTTAGTGGCAATTCTTGGTTGACTACTTTTCAGATCTACCAGTTTTCTTCACTAGCTGGTAGCAAAACATAACATGGTGGCAACGATTTAAAATAATTCTTTACTCATGACTTCTGTAATATATATGCTTCTAGCACAATTTCCTCGAGGCTTTTAGGTCACGTTTTCTTTGCACTGCAGTCAGAACTTTCAATTGAAAGTGCATTTTTCTAAGATAAAAGGAATGATTTTCATTTTCATACTTTCCTCCCTCAGTGTTTCAGCAGCCCTCCAGTACCACCTCCAAGTGGTCAAATGAGTGTCAACAAGCCATGTGACGGTGAGAGGAATCACAGTCTAGCACAATCCAATCCTCGCCTCCAAGGAAGGTCACTGTATAGTGATCAGGAGTGTGCACACTGGCTGATTCTCCTTTTCTTAATCCCTAGGCACTGTGGCTTAAACCAGTGTCCTTGTCATTAACCCAGCTGATAGATTCAGTTCCTCGACTATGTTGAGCTACCCACTGAGACCTTCCTGAGCTGTGTGGTTCAGAGGCAAAGTACTTTACTTCTGAGCCATTGGACTAACTAGGTTTATCATTTCTATTAGTGATGTTTAATTCTGAATCAGTCTCAATAATCCCCATGAACGCTCACTAACTCAAAGCCACATAACCATGTAACAAGTTACTTTTCATAATTGCTGCTCAAAGTACAGAAACCTCGTATATTGCTTTATTAAATAGATTTTGATTTCTTTACACATTTCCTGCTTCCTTATTGTTATACCACACATTAATTTCTCTGCTTATTACCCTTCCATTGGGCCATAGCTGAAGCCTGTCCTTACAGCACTTCAATTGTATGACTTTTAACCCTTAGCTTTAAATTGTCTCAGTTGCCTGGTCATCAGCTGTCCATCTTATCTCTCCTTCTCTAGCTGACTTACTTGAAGGTACGTCTCTTATCTCCGCAGGGCTGATAACTATCTGCTATGATGCGTCACTGTCAAGATATGATAGCTCAAGCTAATTTCATTTACCCATAATACCTATGTTAAGCATTACAATACCTATGTTAGCCATTATAATACTATTGCCACTAAAACTTACAGTGGTCACTTCAAAATTGGAAATATGGGACTTGCCATTCAGCAATTCTTAACAGTGCTGCTGTAATGCGTTACTGTCGTTAACCAGTTCCTCCCCAATTCTTTCCTGATAGCTGGGAACGGAGGGTTGACGAGAGGCACAGGATTTACTACGTTGACCACATTACCAGGACAACCACATGGCAGCGGCCCACGGTAGAGTCGGTCAGGAATTTTGAGCAGTGGCAGTCGCAGAGAAATCAGCTTCAGGGAGCCATGCAGCAGTTCAACCAGAGATTTATTTATTCGGTAACTAACTTATTGAGCTGCTTTTTGTATTTCTTTTAAGAGACAAATGAAACTCCAATGTGTAGAAATTCGACGTTATAATTCTGGTACCTGTTGAAGAAATGTGTCCACCTCGATCCAATATGCTTCCCCTGCTTATCTAATATTTTTTCACTTTCAGTTATTTTAATTGGGTACCTGCGTGTGGAAGTTGGGCTCTGTTTTCCATAAAGCAGCTAAAATGCAATTGAGTGTTAGTTCATTTTCCCAGAGATTCTGGGTCCATGATCCAACTGGATAAGTAACTTATCTGGGTGTCCAATACCTTGTAGAATTTACTATAGAACATAAGAAGTAGGCGCAGGAGTAGGCCATATGGCTCCTCGAGCATGCTCCGCCATTTAATAAGAACATGGCTGATCTTCAACCTCAACTCCGCTTTCCTGCCCGATCCCCATATCCCTCGATCCCCTTAGAGTCCAAAAATCTATCGATCTCAGTCTTGAATATACTCAGCAACTGAGCATCCACAGCCCTCTGGGGTAGAGAATTCCAAAGATTCACCAAGCTCTGAGTGAAGAAATTCCTCCTCATCTTAGACCTAAATTGCCCACCCCTTATCCTGAGACTGTGCCCCCTAGTTCTAGACTCTCCAGCTAGAGGAAACAGCTTCTCCACATCTAAACTGACAAGCCCTCTAAGAAATTTGTACGTTTTCAATGAGATCACCTCTCATTCTTCTAAACTCGAGAGAGTATAGGGCCAATCTACTCAACCTCTCCTCACAGGACAACCCTCTCATCCCAGGAATCAATTTAGTGAATCTTCATTGCACCACCTCCAAGGCAAATATATCCTTCCTTAGTAATGAGTCCAAAACTGTACTAAGTACTCCAGATATGATCTCACCAAAGCCCTGCTCAATTGCAGCAAGGCTTCCTTACTCTTGTACCCCAAACCCCTTGCAATAAAGGCCATCCATGCAGCTGATATTTAGATTTGATGCTAGAAGATCAGCAGCAGCTGGGCTGCCACATTTTTTTAATGCATGTCTTTTAATTTTTACAATGGAAAAACAAAGATCTTAAGCTGCATTTACTGGGATTGTGATTGGCCTACTTATGGTCTACTTAGATTACGCATTCAGACACTGAACAGTCATTGTATCAGACTGAATTATCGGACAGTTCCCATAATCTGTTTGTATGAAGGTGGTCCCCTCTATTTTGGTCAAAGTTTACTTTCCCTCTATCTCACCTCACCTTTAGGTCTTAATGTACCGCATAATTTTCCCAGCCGATGGGGTTAGCAGGCAGTCTCCTCCCAGAGCCTGTGCTGATGCAACACTGTAATTGACGTGGAAGAATGAACCAGGGCAACTTCATTTTATGCTTTTAAGTTTTATTCCTTTGTGGGGAAAACCCTTCGTCTCCATTCAGGGCCTCCTCAAAGAACGCAGCTAAAATTGTTAACTTCATTAACTATTAGCTCAATTGCTAAATTTAAATCTGAGATGGATAGCTTTTTAGCAACCAAAGGTATTAAGGGATATGGGCCAAAGGCAGGTATATGGAGTTAGATCACAGATCAGCCATGATCTTATCAAATGGCGGAGCAGGCACGAGGGGCTGAATGGCCTACTCCTGTTCCTATGTGAGAGGGTATCAGTTTGAATTATTTGGATTCCAACCAAACAAGATATTTTAACATTTTCAGTGGTTGGTGAAGAAGGCAAGTGGTTTATCGGGAACTACTGGTTTACCATTTCGAAAGGAAAAAGAGACTTGCCAGTGCATGAATTGCTGAGTTGTCCTCCTGCATAACCTGTGCCTGTCTGTTTGTCCCTTCCTCCTTCATTCCCTCGCCTTTGCCTCTAAGGCATAGTGTTGTTTGGTTCTAGGTGACATGTTCAGACACACTTGAAGGAGCTTTCATTTGTCATTGCTGTTTAGTGGTGCGCATGGCTACTTTTTTGGCATGAGCCACATTTTTAAAGAAAACATTTCTGACTGCTGATATTTTCATTTTCAGTATCCTGAGCAGGTGGTTCCAACTGAATTTGATCCACTTGGCCCCTTGTCAACTGGATGGGGTAAGTAAGGCCAAAACATACATAAAGGAAAAATGATGCACATTGCTTTTTAAATCATTAATTTGTAACAGTGCGCGTGACCCAGATAGGTTTAAAGCTTGTTAGAGATTATTTCTGTTCATATAGAGCACAGAATGTCACCAATTTTTACTAATTAAAAAAAACTTCATGTCATTCTTGTAGAAAAGAGAACAGACAGCAATGGTAGAATGTACTTTGTAAACCACTTAACACGTACCACTCAGTGGGAGGATCCTCGGACAGAGGGGTGAGTAATACATTTGAATGATACTGTAATATATACTAGTTCTTGTCTGCAATAAATATGGCATGATGGATATCAAAGCTTGAGTACAAGATAGCCTAATCATGGGGTTCACAATTTGCAAGAGTTGACTGCTATTGATCCACAATCACCTGAATTCTGAAATTCGATTCCATCTTGAAATTGTGTCCTGGTAAATATTGTTGCTTTTTTTAAAAAAAACTTTATTTTCAAGTTTTAAGATGGAAGGATAACACAAGATCATAAGAAATAGGAGCAGGAGTAGGCCATACAGCCCCTCGAGCCTGCTCCGCCATTCAATCAGATCATGGCTGATCTTTGATCTCAACTCCACTTTCCTGCCCCAACCCCATATACCTTGATTCCCCTAGAGACCAAAAATCTATCCATCTCAGCTCAGTATCCACAGCCCTCTTTGGTAGAGAATTCCAAAGATTCACAACCCTCCTTATCTCAGGCTTGAATGGCTGACCCGCATCCTACGATTCTGCCCCCTAGTTCTAGGCGCTCTCGCCAGGGGAAACAATCTCTCAGCGTCTACTCTGTCAAGCCCCCTCAGAATCTTTTATGTTTCAATGAGATCACCTTTCATTCTTCTAAACTTCGGAAAGTATCGGCCCATTCTACTCAACCTCTCTTCATAGGACAACCCTCTCATCTCAGGAATTAATCTAGTGAACCTTCATTGCACCGCCTCTAAGGCAAGTATATCCTTCCTTAGATAAGGAGCCCAAAACTGTACGCAGTACTCCAGGTGAGGTCTCACCAATGCCCAGTACAACTGTAGTAAGACTTCCCTTCCTCTTGTACTCCAACTTCCTTGCAATAAAGGCCAACATGCCATTTGCCTTCCTAATTGCTTGCTGTACCTGCATACTAACTCTTTGTGTTTCTTGTACGAGGACACCCGAGTCTCTCTGAATGCCAACATTTAATAGTTTTGATGAAGTACTAATCAAATAAAAAACAGTATGATACATTACATTGACATCTCATTGTCAGTCAATAATGAAAGATTACATAGGTATTAAGCAATCAGAAAGACATACCAAAAATTACACTATAAATGTGTGGTGTGTTTGGTCTCCTCATATGGTGGGGAATATTGAGGCTTTGGAAAGGATGCAGAGGGGGATGGGGGATGGCAACAAGATTAATTCCCAGTCTAAAACACCTTATTACCCAGATAGGTTCAAGGAGCTGGGTTCTGTATACTTTTTTTAAAAAAACGTAGACTCGGGCGATTTGATCAAGGTTTATAAAAATAATGAAGGGACTGGATTGTATTCACGTGGACCAATTATTTCAACTAGATAGATTAGGGAGGATATGGGATTAGGCAGATCTTTTTTATCCAGAGAATAATGGACCTGTGGAATAGGTTGCCAGCTCGTGCAGCGAATGCTGATTTGTTGTACTCCTTCAAGAGCGAGCTGGACCTGTTTCTCGCTCGGGTGGAGATCATCTCATACAAGAGTAGACACCCTGTAATAAATCAGGGTTAGTGTGATCTTCTGGACTAGTTATGATCACCCAAAGGGATTGGAGAAGAATTTTCTAGATTTTTTTTTTTCCCTAATTGGCTTCAGTTTTAATCTTGTTTTGCCACTCCCAGGAAGTTACATGGCTCCAGTTGGGTAGGAAGTGCCTATCAAGATGGACAGGGCATCACAACCATATGGGACAGGCTAGGTGGGCCACTATGTCTTTTTGTGTCCATTTTTGTATGTTTGTGTTAAAACTTTGAATCTCTGCCCAACTTAAAATAAGTTAGGGGTTTTCTATGTTGACAAAACTGCCACCCACTGAATAGAAAGGGATGATTTATAACTGCTCCAGTGGCTTGCTGTGTAAGTGTACTGCTTTATGTGGTACTGAGCCATACAAACCAGAAAGGTTTCAGGTTCAGTCCCTGATCTGTACTGAGTTTCCAATTTTCAGCTGAGGCTTCAGTAGTTACTACAATTCACCTTGGCTCCCCAAAGTAGGTAGGGAGTAGAAAATTGACTACATCACTGTCCAATGACCTCTGCTAGAAAGTGTACATATAGAAGTTTAGCAAGTGATTGAGGCAAGGAGCTAAGATGTTTTTACAAAACTATGGAGTCTGAGAAATGCTATGTTAAATCAAAACTACAGCACAGAAACAGGCCATTCGGCCCAACTGGTCTGTGCCGGCGTTTATGCTCCACACGAGCCTCCTCCCTCCCTACTTTATTTCACCCTATCAGGATACCCTTCAATTCCTTTCTTCCTCATGTGCTTATCTAGCTTCCCCTTAAATGCATCTATGCTATTTGCCTCAACCACTCCTTGTGGTAGCGCTGCATATGCAAATTTCCCAAAGTTATGTATGTGTGTGCCTGACGTTTTGAACAGACCCTTAAGGGCCCTACAGGAAATGTGCAAAGTAACAAAAAAGCTAAAACAAGTGAGCTGTTCAAAACCTCAAACCTGCCAGAAGCTCCCACGGTTAAATTGAAAGGGACCAGTTTGGAGCTGGCAGCCAACATCCAAACCTTTTTCAAAAGGAAAACTGGCTGGTGCCATATCTAAAAGGTTTGACCCTGCAAATGAATTCCTCCATCCAAACCTCTGCTCGGCAATGGGTGGGGCAGCTGTGGTTGAAGGTGGTAATGAGGCCTGTCATTGGGCATCTTGCTAAGGGCAAGAGTCAAAGCAGCAATTAGTAGGATGGCTGATGATGTATCTTTGCCTATTTTAATGTTTAATTCCCTCCTCCCAAATTGTGTTTGAGCTATCAGTGGCTGTAAGTTGGATGTTAACTAACTGCTCCACATCCTTGGTGTATGATGTTGATAGTGGAACTGAAAGCTGTGGTATCATTAACACAGGGCATGAATACCATTTTTATGAATGTTTTTACACATTATTACAGCTCTGAAACAGAATACAAAGCATATAAATTTTAAAATGGTATATAATATTAAAAGATACTGAGAACTGTGGCTGGCCTGTGGTGCCATATCCTAGCAAGAAGTTGATGCATCCAGGAAGGAAGGGAGGAAACTGGTAGGTAATGGAAGAGAAATAAGAGTACTGGGAAGAGAGCTAAAACCTGCAATATTTATTGAGGTGTTGAGATTTACTTCGGTTTACAACCATCATCCATATTTCCCATGTTAAGCTGCAGCTTTCTGAGTCTTGGGTGTCCACTATCATCTATACAGCATGAGAAACAACCTGTAAATAAAATACTCTCATTACTTAGATCATGAGTTGTCTTTAATTTGTTAGGTATTTCTCTGGGGATGTCTTGATATGCAATGCTAGTATTAAAGTATATGTAATTATAATTGCAACAGCTTCTATTTGGCTTGGTATTTTTCACAGAGGCCAGCTATCTACAATCCTAGAATTTTAGGTTTTCCATGGCAAATCTGTGTTTGAATCTTTGCCTTCATTGCATTCACACTGGGGATAGGGTTATGAAAGGAATCCTTCATGCACTGTTCATCTTCCTTTTGGTGTGTGAAGAAAGATACAGCATTGATCGTATTTGTGGACTGAAACCAGTGAAGTAGCACAAACATAAGGCAATAACTTGGGAAGGGGAGGACAGTAAAAATAGTGCGTACCAATGCTGAATTAATGTTTAAAGTTTGGTTATATTTTTTTTAATTTAAACTGAATTAGACCTGTGCCTTTCCTTTCACACTGAAGTTTACCTAAATAGACTGCAGTTATTCCAGTAACCAGAGATATGGGGGTAAAAGAGTTGAAGAGCTGGAGCCTGTAATAATGTTAATGTGCAGATGCCATAAATAACAAAATGAAAGCTAAGAGATTATTATTAATGTTATTGGAATCCTGTGATTCACTGGCCAGCCTGTTGTTTTATGTAATCTGCACGTGATTTTTCAAAAATTAAATTTTATTCCAACATTTGTGGTTTCAAGCAAAAACCTTTTTGACCTGTTTTCATCTATGGAATCCTCTACTGTGGTTATATTGTGTGATGAGATGGAGGGTTACTATGAGTATTGTGATGAAAATGCGAGCATTGATATTATAGGAGAGGAAAGAACCTTTTTACAAGATGGTCACCACCAGCATGTCTATGGTGTTGCCTTCTGACATTGTTCATCATGCAGTCTTTTACATGTTTGCTCATTCCTGCAGCATTCTCAATGAGAAGCCCTTGCCAGATGGATGGGAGATGCGCTTTACAGTTGATGGCATTCCGTACTTTGTGGATCATAACAGGAGAACGACAACTTACATTGACCCACGCACCGGGAAGTCAGCACTGTAAGTCTTTAAAGTTGCGAATCTAACCACATGCATAACTTTTCTAATGGGAAAGAAATGTTGACTGTTGAACACTCCCTGTCAGCAATAAGTGATAAGGGACTGGATGAACTAAGAATACTGTCAAATCCAGCACAGATTGTTACTGGATGAAAGTCTCCTCTAGATGACCTTCAGCTATGGTCTCATCTGCCCATTCAGTTGGATGTTTAAAGACCTCATTTGAACATGATTGCAAAGAATTCTCCTGGTGTTCTGGCCAACATTTCTCCCACAAAAACAAATTAGCTGGTCATTAATCTTATTGCTGTTTGTGGGACATTGCTAGTGCAGAATGGCTGCCCCATTGGCCTGCATAAGTGCTGCACTCTGGAAAAAAAAAGTTTGAAGCAAGATAATTTGATGTGATAAGGCACGTATAAATGCACGTATTTCCTAGTTTGTGAAAGCCCACAGCACAAAGGTGCTCATAATTGGGCTCTTTGGGACTGAAAGGAAATATAAAGTGACACATGAAATTGTGACCATGATACTGCAGGGGCTAGGGATGAGGGAATTTTACCCTACATCAAACCCATTCTATACCTCATCTGGGAGTAGTCAGTATTGACATTATTATTCTTGTCCTTCCTTTAATGAACAGAAATTGTAAATTTTATAATTATAATTTAAGAAGATTTGCTTACTTTGGTTGAATCCTTTAGTTTCCCTGCTGTTGTACACTACAGGTTGAGAGACTTCAGTGTGAACCCTTGCCTTGGTTGTCATTCACAGAAGGAGTTACTGCTCATGGCTTACCACATGCATTGCTGAGCTAATGGGAAAGTGGCAGGGGTTCAGTTTTGGCCATGCTTCTGCACTCTGCTTTCACACCTTTCTCTCCCAAAAAGATACCCAACCCTCCTTGTTCCTCATCTGAGCCTCCTACATTTGAATGATGATAATATTTGAATGCAGTGAATGCCTTGCCTGCCTTTCTCAGGTGCTATGCTTACAACTTCTGATTTCACTACTAGGATTTGGAGTTGTAGGCTGTGCATCTCTGTACTGCATCACAAGTGATGCTGCATTGCAGTGGTAGTAATTTGGAAATAACTCCAGCCTTTATGTATTGTAATTTACATCTAATTATGCTTAAAGGGACACCAAGCTTCTGGTCCGCACACAGCATACTGTTTGAGTTAAAATGCTTGTGTTCCCAAGATTGGCCAGAACCAATGATGGAATTAGCTTGTGCAGAGCAAATTTTAAGTAGGGTTTTTTGTTTGTATAAGAATTGTGGCATTTGGGAGCCTTGGTTTTGCTTGTCCAACTTCAACCCTTGGGTTAGGGCAGTGTACCTTCTGAGGGCAGAACGTATATTTCAGGGTGAGAAAGATGAGCTGTTCTGAGATCTGTTTTACCCCTGACTAAATTTAACCATTGTAGACTGAGCTGTAGAGCTGCTTCCAGTACTGGAAGTGAGGGCCTGTTCTGTGGCTTGTTAACCTACTTTCCATCTGTTGTAGAATAGCTAGAAGTGACTGGCAGGTGGATGTTAAACATAAATAACTTTTGAAGTGTCTCTTGTGTAATGCACATAAACCTTTCTTGTATTGTGGACTTTACAACCTGCAATTTACTTCCCCTCTCCTCTCCTTCCCTCACCCCCCAATCTTGTGTTTTTCAGATCGAATGGTCCAAACATTGCGTACGTACGTGATTTCAGATCCAAAATTTCCTATTTCAAGTTCTGGTGTCAGGTAAGCAGCATTTTATTAGATACAGTAGGGAAGAAATTCCGTGGGGGTTCTCCTGATCTGCTGCCTTAAGTTCAGCAAATGGTCAACGGAAACTCTGGGGGGGGGGGAGAAAAACAGCAAAAACGACTGCTTACATCACTTCTCCAGTGGTTCTGCTGAAGTTAGATCAGGTGAACCTCTTCGTAAGATGCAGGAGAGTATTTTGGGAAGAATTAGTGTTTGATTAATTGATATAATGGAATTGTTTTGTGTTCTAGCAACTGGCTGCGCCTCAGCACATAAAAATAACTGTGACAAGGAAGACCTTATTTGAGGACTCGTTTCAGCAGGTAATTTTGGGGTGAAACTGTAACTAAATAATTTTAATCTCCCAGTGGTTGAAAAGATAAGCAGAGAATCTGATCCCAGGCCCCTGCCAATGTCTCCTCCCATCAACCAGCCCCTAGGTGTGCAAGAACACCCAAGGTCACTCACCCTTATTTTTTTCTCCCTCTGCAGGAGAGCTGAACCTATGAAACCATTGACCCAGATTCTTAAGAATCTCCCCTTGCAGCAGGAGAGTGGCATGGGAGAGACCCAAAGAAGGAAGATTTTTTTTTGTGAGAAGAGAGAGATGCATGAAAAATTGGGAGTAGAGATCAAACCACATCAAGATGAACCCCAATTTATAAATACAGTTTGCTGGAATTTAAGTTCAGAAAACTTGACTTGAGTTACTAAAAACTTACTGCCAAGAATTTGCAGAAGTTGTTTTTCTGGTATCAAAGTATGGTACAGCACGGGAGGGGTCATTCGGCCCATCGTGCCCGTGCTGGCTCTTTGAAAGAGCTATCCAATTAGTCCCATTTCCCCTGCTCTTTCCTCATAGTCCTGTGAATTTTTTCCCTTCAAGAATTTATCCAATTTCTTTTTGAAAGTTACTATTGAATCAGCTTCCACCACCCTTTCAGGCAGTGCATTCCAGATCATAACCACCCACTGCATCTAAAAAAAAGGTTTCCTTGTATCACCTCTGGCTCTTTTGCCGATCACCTTAAATCTGGTTACTGACCGTTCTGCTACTGGAAACAGTTTCTCCTTCTTTACTCTATTAAAACCCTTCATGATTTTGAACACCTATCAAATCTCTTGATCATCTGTGTTCTAAGGAGAACAACCCCAGCTTCTCACGTCCCTCGTCCCTGGTACCATTCTAGTAAATCTCTTCTGCACCCTCTCTAAGGCCTTGACATCCTTCCTAAAGTATGGTGCCCAGAATTGAACACAATACTCCAGTTGAGGCCTAACCAGGATTAGCATAACTTCCTTGCTTTTGTACGCTATGCCTCTATTAATAAAGCCCAGAATCCCATGTGATTTTTTTTTTAAACATGTTTCTTAACTTGTCCTGTCACCTTCAAAGATTTGTGTACATTCACCCCCAGTTCTCTCTGTTCCTGCACCCTTCAAAATTATACCATTTAGACCATAAGAGATAGGAGCAGGCCATTCGGCCCCTCGAGCCTGCTCTGCCATTTAATGAGATCATGGCTGATCTGATTTTTACCTCAACTCCACTTACCTGCCTTTTCCCATATCCTTTGACTCCCTTGCTGATCAAAAATTTGTCTAACACAGCCTTGAATGTATTCAATGAATCAGCCTCCACAGCTTTTTGGGGTAAAGAATTCCAAAGATTCACAACCCTCTGGGAGAAGAAATTCCTCCTCATTTCTGTCTTAAACGGGCGACCCCTTATTCTGAGACTCTGCCCCCTAGTTTTAGATTCCCCCATGAGGGGTAGCATCCTCTCAGCATCTACCCTATTGAGTCCCCTCAGAATACAGCAAAGGCTATGGGCCACTACAACATCCCAGCTGTAGCGCTGAAGACTTATGCTCCACAACTATCTGCGCCTCTAGCCAAGCTGTTCCAGTACAGCTACAGCACTGGCATCTACCCGACAATGTGGAAAATTGCCCAGGTATGTCCTGTCCACAAAAAGCAGGACAAATCCAATCCGGCCAATTACCGCCCCATCAGTCTACTCTCAATCATCAGCAAAGTGATGGAAGGTGTCATCGACAGTGCTATCAAGCGGCACTTACTCACCAATAACCTGCTCACCGATGCTCAGTTTGGGTTCCACCAGGACCACTCAGCGCCAGACCTCATTACAGTCGTGGTCCAAACATGGACTAAAGAGCTGAATTCCAGACATGAGGTGAGAGTGACTGCCCTTGACATCAAGGCAGCATTTGACCGAGTGTGGCACCAAGGAGCCCTAGTAAAATTGAAGTCAGTGGGAATCGGGGAAACTCTCCAGTGGCTGGAGTCATACCTAGCACAAAGGAAGATGGTAGTGGTTGTTGGAGGCCAATCACCTCAGCCCCAGGGCACTGCTGCAGGAGTTCCTCAATGTGGAGATGCCGGTGATGGACTGGGGTGGACAAATGTAAGGACTTGCACAACATCAGGTTATAGTCCAACAGTTTTATTTTAAATCACAAGCTTTCGGAGCTTACCTCCTTCGTCAGGTGACGAAGGAGGTAAGCTCCGAAAGCTTGTGATTTAAAATAAAACTGTTGGACTATAACCTGATGTTGTGCAAGTCCTTACAGGAGTACCTCAAGGCAGTGTCCTAGGCCCAACCATCTTCAGCTGTTTCATCAATGACCTTCCCTCCATCATAAGGTCAGAAATAGGGATGTTCGCTGATGATTGCACAGTGTTCAGTTCCATTCGCAACCCGTGAAATAATGAAGCAGTCCGAGCCCGCATGCAGCAAGACCTAGACAACATCCAGGCTTGGGCTCCTAAGTGGCAAGTAACATTCGCGCCTGACGAGTGCCAGGCAATGACCATTTCCAACAAGAGAGGTTCTAACCACCTCCCCTTGACAGTCAACGGCATTATCATCACCGAATCCCCCACCATCAACATCCTGGGGCTCACCATTGACCAGAAACCTAACTGGACCAGCCATATATATACTGTGGCTACAAGAGCAGGTCAGAGGCTGGGTGTTCTGCAGCGAGTGACTCACCTCCTGACTACCCAAAGCCTGTCCACCATCTACAAGACACAAGTCAGGAATGTGATTGAATACTCTCCACTTGCCTGGATGAGTGCAGCTCCAACAACACTCAAGAAGCTCGACACTATCCAGGACAAAGCAGCCCGCTTGATTGGCACCCCATCCACCACCCTAAACATTCACTCCCTTCACCACCGGCGCACTGTGGCTGCAGTGTGCACCATCCACAGGATGCACTGCAGCAACTCGCCAAGGCTTCTTCGACAGCACCTCCGAAACCCGTGACCTCTATCACTTAGAAGGACAAGAGCAGCAGGCACATGGGAACAACACCAGCACGTTCCCCTCCAAGTCACACACCATCCCGACTTGGAAATATATCGCCGTTCCTTCATCGTTGCTGGATCAAAATCATGGAACTCGCTTCCGAACAGCATTGTGGGAGAACCTTCACCACACGGACTGCAGTGGTTCAAGAAGGCGGCTCACCACCACCTTCTCAAGGGCAATTAGGGATGGGCAATAAATGCTGGCCTCGCCAGCGACGCCCACATCCCATGAATGAATTTTAAAAAATCTTACGTTTCAATAAGATCTCCTCTCATTCTTCTAAACTCCAATGAGAATAGACCCAACCTGTTCAACCTTTCCTCATAAGACAACCCTTCCATACCTGGAATCAACCTAGTGAACCTTCTCTGAACTGCCTCCAATGCAAGTATGTCCTTCCTTAAATAAGGGCACCAGAACTGTACGCAGTCCTCCAGGTGTGATCTCACTAGCACCTTGTACAGTCGTAGCATGACTTGTACATTGCCTCTCCTCCTTCTTCCTACCAAAATGTATCAGTTCACACTTCTCTGCATTAAGTTTCATTTTCCTTCTGTGTGGCCATGTGATGTGATTTTTGTAATTTCTTGTCCCATTCATGGTGTTGGGTACAAGAATCCTGTCCTACTTGTTGCTAAATGCACTTAAGGTGGCATTGCGTGCATGCTACTGAATTCTTTTATCTGTGAGACAAGTGATTCCTACTCGGACTAATTAAAAACATTCTCAGATTGCCCTCTACTTTTTGTTTCAGATTATGAGCTTCAACGCTCAAGATTTGCGAAGGCGATTGTGGATCATTTTTCCAGGAGAGGAAGGCTTAGATTATGGAGGTGTGGCAAGGCAAGTATCTCCATAATAGGAGCAAGCTGCTTCAAAGTGACAATCATGGTGCTCAGTGGCAGAAAGCATTTGCTAGATATAGTGTCATGTTCCCAATCTCGGCTAGGCCCTCACAGGTGAACTGTTTCCTGTCTTGCTGCCAAAGCTCACCTAGTAGCTGACATAATGGTGGGAGAAGCACTGGCTGTGACCCCTAAAGATGCATCAAAATAAAATTAATAAATTCTCCCTGCTCAGCAAGCTTATATAGTCGGTAACTGAGCCATACCAGACTGGAAAGGTGCCAGCTTCAATCCCTGGTCTGTGCTAAGTTAGCTGACCCTTCGGAAGTGATGCATCCCCTGCCGGAAGTGCATGTGTGAGCATTGAGTGAGGACAGAAATGGGTACTGCTGTGATACCTTCTATGGCCTGTCAGTCTTAGCTGTCTAGACTTGCACAGGAATAATAGCCACTTGGCCAGCGTACCATAGCATGCCCATGGAACTATACCCCAGTGAGAAGTCAACACTTTCAGGAGAAAAGGAAACGGGAGAAAATTAGTGAGGAGAGCAAGAGAACTCTGGCAAAGATGCAGGTTCTTGAAAATAATGAAGAGTGATTGGCAAATGCCCTGACAGTGTAAATAACTGATCCCAATTCACGCTGAAACTTTCTGTCATACTGTTAGCCTAAATTATGGGAGCAAAAGCATAGGCTCACATAGGATATTGCTTGGAAGCCTCGCAGTGAATGCTGTTGACAATGTAGCTGTTGTGGAACATTTAATGAAGCTGGACTGCTACCTATCTTGGTTGAGCATCAATTCTGTTTGGTCCGCCACAGATGACATGGAAGTGGAGTGGCTTTAAAAATAAGTCAGATTGCATGTTAAGAATTACTGAAGTCTTGCTACCAGTGTATCTAATATCCATATTTTTTTAAAAATAGAGAATGGTTTTTTCTACTTTCCCATGAAGTTTTGAACCCCATGTATTGCCTCTTTGAGTATGCTGGGAAGGAAAATTACTGCTTGCAAATAAACCCAGCATCCTACATCAACCCAGACCATCTGAAGTACTTCCGGTTCATAGGTCGATTCATCGCCATGGTAAGTTCCAGGAGTTACTTGAGCTTCAACATTACTGCTCTTTTGTTTACTGTATACTGGACTAAATCTGGTTAGATGATTTGATAAGTAAACCATACCGTAATCTAGATTCTGTCATTGGTTATTTGGAAATACACATAACATTGCTTTTGTCAACAAATAACACCTTCCATGTTATCACTAAAACTTTGGCACTGCATCCTTATCTAGCAAACACTGAAAATTAGTATAAGTAATCTGAGTGCCTATAAATCATGTGCTCATGTAGGTTTTATGTAATATAGTGTGATGCTTAACCATACTGAGATGGTAACCAGAAACACAGGGAGAGGGGTGGGGAGAGCTTAGACAACGGATTTTACAACAGTTGCAAGTCTATAGATATGGTTAATCTTCCTCTTAACCAACCTTTTTAACCAGTTGTCTCGTGTTTGTCTCATAAAAGGTTACGGGGTGATCTAATTGAGGTGTTTAAGATGATTAAAGGATTTGTTCGGGTAAATAGAGAGAAACTACTTTCTCTGGTGGGGGGAGTCCAGAACAAGGGGGCATAATCTTAAAATTAGAGTTAGGCCATTCAGGAGTGATGTCAGGAAACATTTCTTCACACAAAGGGGGTAGTGGAAATCTGGAAAACGTCCCCCAAAAAGCTGTTGAGGCTGGGGGTCAATTGAAAATTTCAAAACTGAGATTGATAGATTTTTGTTAGGTAAGGGGACAAGGAGCAAAGGCGGGTACATGGAGTCAGCCATGATCTAATTGAATGGCTGAACAGGGTCGAGGTGCTGAATGGCCTACTTCTGTTGCTATGTCCTAAGTGATGTAGACTGACAGTTTGAAAAGTAATTACATCTGTCACATTTTGCACTTCAGCTGCACAGCAGCATTCAGTCTAACTTCCCTTGTTTTTTCTGCTACCCCAAATGTCTTTGGTGGTCAAGTGCCTTCTAGCATCTTGGCTACGACCCTACACTCATATAGCTTGTAGGATAGCTTACCTACAAAAATTCAATTGTGTATAATATCGTGGACTTTCCTTACATTTTCACTGCTAAATAAATATCACAATGGCACAGCTAAGATCTGGCACTTGACATAGCATCAGCACTTTCCTGGTATTTTCAGTGCTAAATAAGTACTCATCACTGCAGGGGCAGACCAGTTTGCACTTGCAAGCTCTTGTTTTATTGTTCAGCATTATTGTCATCTCACGCTAATGAGAGCTAACTGTAGAAGTTTATTGCAAATCTCAGTGTGCTTTAATGGTGGGACTGTATCGTTCAGTGTAATGTAACTGCCCAAGGGCCTATCATTTCTGCTTAATGTACTCAAACGGGCTTCTGTGTCAGCAATGTACATAGTTTGTGTGGGATAATTTCTAGAAATCAGTTATAAATTATGTTTTGCATTTCCTTTTCTTAATAGGCACTGTTTCATGGGAAATTCATTGACACTGGATTCTCTTTGCCATTTTATAAACGTATGCTAAGCAAACCCATAGTAACCAAAGACTTGGAATCTATTGATCCGGAATTTTACAACTCCCTCATTTGGATAAGGTTTGTATTTTTATATTGTTTGGTATTGGTTGACATGTTATGCCATCATCAGCTTTTTATTCTTACGGGACTGTTTGGGGGCTGATAATCAATGCATTCCTCAGTCCTGTTCCTATGCAAATCTGGCAGCAAATGGAATGAACCTGGATGCTCTTCTCCTTAATGTGCTCCTAATGCTATTGGCAATAATTCCAGCCTTTGGTTGTTTGGTGTTTGTGAACTGGATTTGTTTTTGTGGGGTGGGGGGGTGGGGTGCGAGGTACAGGGTGCCTCTAAACTGTGACGTTGGGGTTGGATGTGGGAGAGTAACAGAATATTTGGGTTAGCTGGTTCACTTTGAGCAGTTTGCATTGAAAATGGACTACGCTCGCTTTTGGTTTGGTTTTGTTTCTTTTTGTAATTGTTATTTATAGAAAAATGTTTTGTTTCTAGGGAAAACAACCTCGAAGAATGTGGTCTGGAAATGTATTTCTCAGTTGACAAGGAAATTTTAGGTGAAATTAAAACCCAGGAACTGAAACCTGACGGCAACAATATGCTGGTGACTGAGGAAAACAAAGAGGAGTATATTGGGTAAGGTGAAGTGAAGAGTATCTTCAAGTGCTAGCGATAGTTGAGCATTTCATATCTAAATGCATTGCATCCAAGTGACTCTTAATGTGCTATGCTGTAGTTGCTACCATCTAAATGAGATTTGCTAAGGCTACAGATTAAGTGTAAAGTAGACTAAAAGGAAAATCGCTGATCTCTTGTATTTACTGTATTGTGAACTTGCTGGAAGCAGATAATGGTTCAAGAAGTCATTAATACAAGTGGTTTGATCTGCGTAGGCTTGTAGCTGAGTGGCGACTATCACGAGGCGTTGAAGAACAGACACAGGCGTTCTTGGAGGGATTTAATGAAGTGCTTCCGTTACACTATCTTCAATCATTCGATGCCAAAGAATTGGAGGTATTGTAACTTGTGGAGTGCTTTTAGTTTCATTACTGTGTTTAACTAGATAGTGGCGATACAGTGAACTGTGGGCATTCATCATTTTTTTTTCTGTCCTTCCCCCCCCTTGGATTGGAGAGGAACGTTCTGTTAAAGAATGGAACAAGGGAAGGCCATTGGACTGCAAATGGGCTATGTACAGCCAGCATCCACCATGCATAATCTGTGCTGTCATTTTCCATCTCCGTTTCATTGCTGACCCTAAAGGCAGTTGTACGAACATTCCAGGACATCCATTTTGTGTAACAATATATAATTAACCCTGATCAATTGCATTCACGAGAGATGCATTGTGATGTATTTATTCATCTGTATTTGTATTTATTCCTGGAATGTTCAGTGCATTTCATAACGAGAGCCATATTATCCGTGCTGCTTTTCAGCATTTTAACGTTTGATCATTATCTCTTTCAAGAAAAGTTATCATCAAATCTAACTCTTAAAATACATTCCTCCTGCTTACTCTGTCTGAACCAGATTGACCTGAACTTCATTTCTGGATTTTTGAGTCTGATGTCAACATTTAGATTTCTTAACCATGTGATCAGTTTAGACTTGCAGCGTTTTTGGAATTGTCAGGAATTCATGTTGATATTAGAATTTGTCTTTCAAATCACCCCTATATCATTTTGGCCAATGCCCACTAGGAGATTCCTGGGATAAGAGGATGGGGGTGGTTTGTAATTGTGTGTTTGGGGAGGGGTCCCTTGTCTCCACGGTGGTTTGAAACACCTCTGCAGACTGCTCAGATGAGATGACCTTTTGACAAAACCATGGTGTCGTACTGGATGGCCTTGGGAATAAAATAATTTTACAGCACAACAGTGGCCATTCAGCCCATCATGACTATGCCAGTTCTCTGAAAGAGCTATTCACTTAGTTTAATTTCCCTACCCATTCTCCATATTCTGTCAAACATTTATCCACTTCCCTTTTAAAAGCGAAGGTCAGATCTATGAGCACCTAGAAACTGGCTGCATTGCCAGTAGCTGCTAAAGTGACTAATTTTTCTGGTGGTGCCAATATTCTACTACTGCCCAGCCCTCCCCTCAGTAGTGAGTTAATGCATTTTTAATTCTGTTTAAATTTTTTATAGGTACTTCTTTGTGGAATGCAAGAGATAGACTTGAATGATTGGCAGAGAAATGCAATCTATCGTAACTATACCAGGAACAGCAAACAAATAGTCTGGTTTTGGCAGGTATGGAAAGGGCTCTGTGTTCTTCACATGTTGTGCTCAAGTGTTTTCACTGCAGGAATGTCTCGCTAGTTCCTTATTTTAAATAGAACTGCTTTGATTATTAATGCTTTTAAATGCTCTCACTGGCACATTGTCAGGCAGCATATCAGCATGCTTCTCCCACAAGGCATCCTTCGCTATGGTTCACTCAAGTCCTTCAAGAAAGGGAACCTGCTGCCCCCTTCCTGGTATGGTCTACATGTGACTCCAGTCCCTCATTACATGATTGACTCTTAATACCCTCTGGGCAACCAGGGATGGGAAATAAATACTGCCTTGTCAGTGTTGCCCATATCCCAAGCACAAATATAAAAATACTACGGGAATTATGTTTTTCTGGTGCACATTTGGAATTTAATACATGCGTAATTAAAGTGGTCAAAGCAAGTTTCATAAATTTCCAATGGCCATGTATTTTTGCAGCAAAAAACAAACGGGGGGGGGGTTGAGTGGATTTAAGTTCTGGTAAAGAAGCATGCGTACTGCACAAATGAATACTTGTGTATCTGTCTCAACTCCATAACATTGCTCCCTTAGGTTGTGAAGGAAATGGACAACGAGAAGCGAATGCGCCTGCTGCAGTTTGTCACGGGAACATGCCGTTTACCAGTCGGTGGTTTTGCTGATCTCATGGGTAAGCCGCGTTCAAAACCAAATGGGTGATAGTAATAATGAGGAATTTGTTCATTCAGATTGCTTGCTTGGTCTGCAGCCGCCATCGACTTCAGTATCCAATGTCGAGGACGTTCATAGCATCTAGTTTTGCAAGGTTGTTGTGTAATAGGGAGATGAGAGCTCCTGCAATGTTTTAGTGAGTAAATGCACCACATGATGTTACCAAAAATTACCTGTGTTTGGTCCCTGGTGATGAGTTAGCTGACTTGAGCTGGAGCAGCAGCTGGGCCCTACAGTGAGCTGCAATGGCCCTGATTGGAGGGTTGGAAAATCAGCTGGGTTTCCCACTTCTGATTGCTATTCAGTGACCCTCACTGAAAAGTGCAATCTGAGTGGATGTCAAGAGAGGATAATGTCAGCTAGGCTGTGATGCCTTCCGCGATGGAATAGCAAAAAAAGTAACCATGAAGCCGTCGGATTGTCGTAAAAACCCAACTAGTTCATCACATAGAATTTTACAGCACAGAAGCAGGCCATTCAGCCCAACTGGTCTGTGCCTTCGTTTATGCTCCGCATGAGCCTCTGCCCACCCTACTTTATCTAACCCTATCAGCATATCCCTCCCATTAATGTCCTTTAGGGAAGGAAACCTGCCACCCTCTGTCGAAACTTAACACTATACCAATGCACTAACACACTCAGACCAGTATCACAAAGGGAAAAGTTTTACTTAATTGACTTGTATACAAGGGAAGCTGTATTCTGAACAACGGTCAGAATAACCTCTTCACTGAACAAAGGACACAGTTCACATTTATACAGTTTAATTAGCAATGCCACCTGTCATAGAATATGGGCGTACATGTACATTCTTTATTGGTTCAGGTAGTTGGTCAATCAAGTAGTGAGCCTGCCTCCTCTGGACATCCATAGCTCATTCCTATATTGGCACGTAGGCCCGAGCACTACCCTCCCTAAATTCCGAAGCTGGCTTATCAGTAGGGCTGAAGTCAGTCTCAAGGCCACATGGCCTCTCAAGAAACTGTATTCTCATTATATTTTATAGTCAGCAATACACTTATCTGCTCGGGGGGAGGAGGGGGCCAGACAGTACCAAGCACCTAGACAGCCAACTTAATTATCAACATACCAAGGCTTAAACGTAATTACACAATTGTGTCTTTCTGTGTGTGTGTGCGCTGTAGCTACCCCATGTATGGGAGTCCAGGAGTTAACATTGGTAAAATATCCATCATGCATTTCTTTTCTTTTTTATGGTCAAGTAGCTGTTCACGTATTTCTACATTAATGTGGTCTTTATGGTTTTCCACACCTCACCCAGTGTGGCCTATATGTACCTCCAGACCCCCACAAACATGGTTGACTCTTAACTTCCCTCTGAAGTGGCCTAGCAAGCCACCTAGTTGTATCATCACCTTCTCAGGGCAACTAGGGATGGGCAATATATGCCAGTGACACCCACATCTTGAAAATGAAGTATCCAAAAGCCCTAAGACAATGAGGAGTGTGGACTCAGCTGACACTGATATTGCTGCCAAGCTGACTGTTGTCATTCATTGGAAACAACTTTTGCGAGCTTGAGTATAGCAGGGGCTGCTCTTTCGTTTCAGCAATACAAAACTTGGATTATTGCACACTGCAGAGTCCGGTTTTATCTCACTTTTGCTTAATGTTTGCAGGCTAGCTGGTTGATGGAAACTCTCAGTGGGAGAGTGCCCCACTTCAGAGTGGGGAGTATCAGTGGGTGAGGTAGCATCTCAAACACAAAGGCCAGAGTGTCTTGTTGGCCAGTTTTATAAAGCAGTCTGGACGGTGTTCATGGAGACTGTCGCATGCTACATTGAAGGGTGACAATATGTTACCTCGTGTTGGCCTAATCCATTCTGTGCAGGGGGCAGCTTGATGACACCGAGCTTATTTTCTTGATAATCAGAGTAATTTTTAACGTCTTCAAATCTGAAACATTGGGCAACATCAAATTCAGAAGTACCATTTACATTACTAGAGAGAATGTTTGTAAAATCTAAACTTAATAAACAAAATATTATGTAGAGGTGAATCTCAATTACACTGCAGTGTGCTTTTTCTTTTTCCTCTGAACTCGAGTGCACTTTGTATGAAACTGAATTATAGGTCTGTTGAGAATGAACATGGCAGCTAGGCAAGCTTGTTGTGATCTGCAAGACTTCATTCTGAGCCCTTTTGTTAGCTGTGTTTTTGTCAGGCTGCAGTTATACTGTGTTAAGAGTCAATTTATTAGAGTGTGGACTCGCAGCTTGCAGCGCCTGATTTATACTGGTGAGAGTGCTTAGTTTCCCAATATTAAGGAGATTCCGCAGTAAGCTTGTAAAGTATCTGGGAGATCCAGCGGGACCACATTGAGCACTTTTTAACTGGCTTCGCAGAGCACTGGAATTATATTTCATGTGGTGTGAGGAATGTGTGTGTGTGTGTACAAAGGGCCTGTGGAACCCTATCCTAGTGAGGAAGCCAACTCATTCTAGGGACCAGGGCAGAAAACTGGAAAGGAAAAAATAATTGGCAGCAAGGCTGTAAACATCTTGCTAGTTGGCAAAATGACTGAGAGCCAGGCATCATTGCAGAACCACCGAGTGGCAGTTCACGTGAGGAGCAGGGAAAAAGAAGCACGTAAGAAAGTAATGGCTCCATATCAGTAGTGGGCATCCTTTCGTGAATTCACTTCTTGTGAATTTGTAAATTTAAATTGCAAATTTCCAATATTAATATCCAGTAGATAAAGTACCCAAATAGTAAGTAACTGCAGTTGCAGTTCTTAACTACCGGGAGGAAAGGCAGCAATGGAGGGGAATATGGAACACAATGCAAAGCAACTCAGAAAAGGCTCAATTTCTGAAGCGTGCTGCTTTGCCTTATGGAAAGTTATTCAGTATGTCTGTGGATTTGGAGTCTGCTGCTTCCAATCCCTCCAACTCCACTGCTGCTGTGGCGACAATGGCCAATTCTTCACCACCTCCAGTTTCTTCCAGCATCTGCTCTCACGCTCTCTCTCTGACCTTTCAGCAGTTTCAGTGTCCTGGACCCACTCTGGCCCTTTTTCATCAGTCCTTGTCTGATCCCGTCAGATGCTTCAGGACTCACTTTCTCCTACACAGAGAGAGGTTTTAAAACAAAAGGAAGGGGGAGGAGTGAGGGAAGCAGGAATAAGATATAGAGGAATGAGAGACGAGCAGAAAAGGAGAGAACAAGCCAAAAAGAGAAGGGACAGAGGAGAGAAAGACACATACAAAGGAAAGATGAGGGAAGCACACAAAAGGGAAAAGTGTGACACACAAGAGACTGATAGAAGGAGAGAGTGAGATGGAAGGGAAGGTGGAAAGTGGTAGAAACAAGTGAAGAATTTGTATTCAGGTTTACCACTAATAGTAACCTTAGTTCAAAGGCATGAAATTTTCATGAAGCTGGTAGGCTTTTTAAAAAAGAGTTTTTGGAACGACGGATTGTTTTAGATTATATTTTAAAGTCAGTGAGTGAATTCTGAGCAAAAGTGGGCTTAAGGTATGATTTTGCTCCTGTAAAATTAGGTGTGCCACCTCTGACTATGCTCCAGAGGTGTGGGGTACTTTCAGGTTTTTTTTCTCCTGGGCTCTCCTAAAGGTACAGTCTAATGCAGAGTACAATTTCACAGGTGCCTGCGACTGTTTGGGCATTCTTCATTTGGGAGCCTTGACATTTATCCTTGTATTTAAAGCTGTTTTTATCAGCCTAAACTGTTGAGTTGATCAGCTATGTTGCCTTGTGAACAAACTGACAGCTATAAATGCAAGGGCAGTCCAGGAGAATCAACAGAATCTTTTGTTACCTTGGTAATGGCTTTTGAACAGTTGTAAAGGTACAGTGAACTTTTCAGGTTTTAACCAAAGCCTCAGAATTTGTCATTCCCTTGCTCGCTTAATTAATATGTTGTTTGCTCCAGAATCATTCAATAATTCAAATTAAGCAAAGTAAATAGCACAGCAAATTGGGAATTTAGTGCTTTAAAAAAAATCTAATTAAGCGACTTTGAAATTCAGGGGACTAGACTATAATTAAGCAGTTGGATGCTGTGATGAGACACAGCTCTTTCTTGATAGATGGACCTAATGCCCTTTCTGGTCATTTACCGTGATCATTTAAGAAAGAATTGTATGTTCTTTTCGATGTAAAGTCACATATTACTCCATAATCAACTCATTTTGAGATTTTTGCAGAAAATGTGATTTCCTATTGTCAACCTTTTCAAAAAATGTATTTGCAAGGAGCCATGCATATATCAGATTGTATCTGTAAGCAGTCAGTAATTCAACACTGAGTATGTTGCCTCAATACTCTAGAACCATTATCAGTTCCGCCAACCTGGACAAGGAACCTTTCTTATCTTTGATACTGAGTGGGAAGGAAATTACAGTGTTTATGTGCCCAGAAATACTGGCTTGTGACACTAATTTACAGAACTTGGTTCAGCTTGTAACCAAAATAAGTGACTTTCACTGTGCGAATAGATTTTGTTTTTAAATAAGCTTTTCCTTCAGGGATGAATATCAATGTTGCATCCTTCACTCAAATAAAAAAGTATTACATTTGTTGAATGAGAAGAGCAGTCAAGTGCCTAGCAATGGTGTAAAATGTACATCCACGGTGTGCTAGTTCTTAAATAGCACAAATTATTCTTAAATTGTGCCAAAACAGACACAAACATTAAACTTTTGGCTTCATGCCCTTCCTCATTTACATGTCTGTGTGTTCATTACATTGTAGCTGCCTCTGGATTAATTTTCACAAGCTTGTCTATCAATTCCTTTCACAAGGGAAAATGAAGGAAAAGAAGCTTTGGCAGCATTACTTGCATTAGTGGTTTCTGACAAATGGAGTATGTGGATTTCAATTGGTGAGAAAGTGGAGCCACAGAGTTTGCTTTTTTTTCTTGCTTTTGCTACCCATTTTCACACCTCCATCGTGCCCTCCCTCCGAGGGCAATGACTTCAGCTGCCGTTGTGCAGTTCTTCAGGTGCCCAGTGGCTGTTCCTCATTTGTGGGCCTGGATGGTGAGTTTCAGCAGGGTCATCACAGTTAACCAGATTCCTTACCTGAAGCTTATTTAAAAACAAAACCTGCAGTGATATGAAAGATGATAAAGGTTCCTTGTCCAGGTTGGCGGAACCGATAATGGTTCTAAAGTACTGAGGCAACGTACTCAGTGTTGAATTACTGACTCACCGTCTCGGCCCAGCATGAGGATCAGCCACTGAGGTAACATACCGGAGAACACTGGGCACCTGAGGAGCTGACAATGGCATGTGAAGTCAGTGCCCTCGGAGGGAGGGCACGATGAAGGAGTGAAAATGGGTAGGAAAAGCAAACTGTCTGTGGCCTCACTTTCCCACCAACCAAAATTTACATGTGTCATTTGTGGAGTCTTATGGATGCAATCTGATATGCATAGCTCAAGCAGGGGTTGTTGGATAGTGATCAGAAACCCTCAATGTTTTTGTGTGTGTGTGGGTACTGAGACCAACTGTAGTACCCTACTGCTGCCCAACTTAAATTGGTTACCTTTGCACAGATTGAAATCAAACCCGAGAATTGGCTCTGCTACACCATCTTACCATTTGGGGAGACTGACACTTCTCTTTCAAGTGATAAAGGTATTTTCAGCCACAGTTTGGGAGCGCAAAATATTTTCGTGCATTCTCTTTTTTTAAAAAATAAATCTAAAGTTCTGTTATCCATAAACATTCTGTACAATCACTTGTTTTATTCACTGAAATGAAAAGTACCAACTGGCAATTCCTTTTTGTGTTTTGATATAGGGAGCAATGGTCCTCAGAAATTCTGTGTTGAAAAAGTGGGGAAGGAAAACTGGTTACCAAGAAGCCATACCTGGTGAGTTGAAACATTTCATGAAATGAGTCTAAAACAGCTTTTTGTTGGTGGGCCAAATATAGTATGCGTTTTTTATATTTAGGGAGTGCATGTTGCTCATGTCTTGGATGAAGTAATTTATTATATTACCTACTTTGTGCTTATTCTCCATTTTGGCCCCATTAGCATCTTGTAGTGATGTCCTGTGAAGTAAGCAACCTAGGAATCTCAAGTGCCGTTGAATGATCAGGTGCTTTTATATTCTAGGGGTGCAGTTGATGGCAGGCACACAGTTCTTCCCGTTTGCTGTGGTCCACAGTGTAAACATTCTGGAAAATGAAAATGTGGATCTACGATTGTGCTGCCTGGTTAAGGCCAGCGACTTCAGTAAACCATTTGCAATCTGGGTCTTTATTGTACAACAGAGTTCAGCATGCCCATAAAGAGCAACTCCTGACTCCAAATATAAAAGGGGGAAGAGCGGTGCCTGGCAGCTTCTCTCCCAAAACACAATCAACAATGCGGTGTTGTGTGAGAGCGCCTATAATTAGTTTGAGAAACCTTCTCGAGCATGCACGCTCATGTCCTGTCTCGTGCTCTCTTCTGTGAGTCAGGCTGAGTGGGACACCAGTAAGGTGCTTTTTTTTCTCTCTCGGAGAAAAATCTGAATTCAAGTCGGGGAGTGCTGCTTGTGGCAGAGAGCAGTTGGACCTAAGGAGGCTGAAATAAAATAACTTTTGGGGGAGAAGGGAAGAGAATTCTTCTGTAGAAAACAAAACTAGCTCTTTTATAACCATGAGCTGTAAATTGTAGCTGGCAGGTTGAGTATCTTACTGAGTGAGTTTAATCTCAAGTTTTACCATCATGGTTCTGATTTTTTTTTTTCTTTAACATCTTTTCCCTATAGTTTTAATCGTTTGGATCTGCCACCATACAAGAGCTTTGAGCAACTGAAGGAAAAGCTGTTGTTTGCAATAGAAGAAACTGAAGGTTTTGGACAAGAGTAACTACTGTATAATAATCTTGTCAGAAAAGGGTATTGTGCTGCCTGTTGTTTTAGGGGGTTCTGTACACGAGGAATGCACTTCATTTCTCGTGCTTTTCTTTCCAGTAGACATCTGTTTATCCAGACATGTCAGGACAGTCTATTTGTGTTGGAAACCCTGTGGGAAATGGCTGAAAAGCTTTGTCTTGGCTTTGTCACTCTGTATTTACAAGCTGAAGAACCTAATATAATGAGGAAATTGTACATGCTTAAATAGAATTAATGTGCTGTGATAAACAGTTTAAACTGTAGTGTGTTCATTTGTGTTGTATGTGAAGGAGCAGCCAAGCTGATTCCCTCCCCACTTACACGTAGGAATACAATTGGCTGCTGTCAGTAATTTAAAGAGATGGTCAGGAGAGGGTTTCCTGGAATTAATAGCATCTTACAATTGACGCTGAAGCAGAGCTGGAAAACTTGACTTGCCAACTAACCAGGCGCAAGTTCCATCGATGAGCTGAGAAACAAAGCAAGATCGTGTATGTCCCTCCCATCCTTTCATTTTATTTCTCTTCCCTTTTGCTTTCCGATTATATTACATTCTTTGTGGGCCATTACAGCGGGTTCTCCCCCCTCCCCCGATTCAGTCTCTGTCTTTGCCAAAAGATGTATTTATATTTCATTTTAAGATTAATTTAAGTTCGCATCAATGTTTTAAATTTTAATTTAAGCAGGTGCAGTGAGATTGAGGTAGTCCTTTGCATATGACAGATTCCTGTTAAAACATTTTTTCCAGCACTGCTGATACTTGAAGCATAGGTGCAGGCCACTGTTTGGTGAACAGATGTCTACTCTAGCATTGCACCTTTTATTGAATTATTTTTTTTTTTAAAAAGAGGGTCTCTGTAAAACACCTTGCACCAGTAGTGCTCATAATGTTATCCCAAATATGTTCCTCCTCCTCTGTATAAAGGTTAGCTAGAAAGCAGAGGCTTTTGCCCTATATTTTTAAAGGAATGAGTAAAGTAGATCAATCATAGCTCTAGTTTTATAGAGCTTGATTGGGAAATATTTTTGTGGTATATGTGTGCTGACACCTCTGATTCGGGAAGGGCTGCTGTATAATAAATAATATGTTGTCTTCAGTTAGAGGTTGAGCTTTTCCCATTTGCTGTCTTTTTTTTGCCAACACAACTTTGCAAATACCTTCTTTGAGGGCATTTTAAAGTGACTGACACTCCCTTTACATTCAGTTTGGGCAAGCAGCACTCCAGGCAGCATTGGCTGGACCTCCATTTCTACTTTGTGTCTTGTTTGTTTTAAAACCATAAACCAGCAGCAGTGTACAGCATTTTACAAATGAGATGGGTATAATTGGTTTTGAAGTTCCTGAAATGGGCTTTGGTGGGGTGCGAGGGTGGTGGTCGATGGAGTGGGGGGCGCGCGGAAAGAGCATTCTCTAAAATAATAGTAACATTCAGTGCTAACTTTTCTGTGACTAAGTACTCGAATGCCCAGGATTGTCACGACAGCGTGTTTAAACAATTCTCTTTTACTCAGAAATGTTTGCTTCGTGTATCCATTTGTGAAAAGGTTTCTCCTTTCTAGAATTCCTCCCCCCCCCCCCCCCCCCCCCGATCCCTGGATGAGAAGCTTTAAACCAGCCCCATACAATTTGTATGGGAGACTCGCTTTGATTGATCTGGCATTCCTCTTTCCTTCCCACGCTTTTCAGTCTCCCATCCCCATCCTAATCCCAAAAAAAAGATTTGAGTGAATTTCTAGGGAGCCATTTTCAGGTTTTAAATTTTTTGTGTAAGAGGACAAAAGTAGAACTTAGCTGAGATATAAATATCCCAAAAATCACCTCCAGCTGTTTGGGATACAGACTGTATTTGCATTCCCAGGTTCTATTTATAATCTAAATTGCATTGGGTGGTTTCAGCTGGGACCAGTAAGGGTATGAAAAAATCTCAGCCAAGGTTACTGTTTCTGATTGCTTATCTAGTGTGGCCCTGCCGAAAAGTGTGTGCATGTGGATTTGGGTGAGGACAAAATCGAGCTGGGCTGTGATGCCGCCGGAGGCGAGTTTCCTGTGATCACTCACTGTCTAGGCCCACAGGTGCATTGCCACTTAGGCAAGACACTCGAGGACAGTTGACACCCATGGGACTATACCCCAGCATAAGTTAGCGGCTTGAGGAAAGGAGGAAGAAAAAAAATTGCATGTGGCAGTGGTGTGTAGGAATACACCAGACGATGACCACAGTTCTGATCAGGATCAGCAGTACCTCTGGTGTTGTATTAGCTGAAAGGACCTCCCTGATTATTGAGAGGGCTTTGGTACATATTAATTTGAGAAGCTGATTGCAACTCTTAACGATTCTTTAAGCTTGTCCACTCTTGGTAGTTGGGAAGATCTGGCCTTTTCCAATTAAAAAGAATAAGAAAATGGCGGCATGACCATGCATTCAGCTAGTGGGGAAGAATGGGGTTCAGTAGGTCTGAGTGCAGTTTACTTCCCAGCTATTTATAATCTCTCTGGCTTGAGTTTTAGGTCAAGCACTTGCTTTGAATTCAGAATTTAAGTTATTCCATCAGCATCTGCTCTATAAAATAGTGTTTACCTTTTTTGCAATTCAGTAGGCTCAACCCTTTTTTTTCTTCCCGTTCCAAATGTTTTTTTATAAAGGTATTGTATGGTGTAGTACTGAGCCATACAGACCAGAAGTTGCTGGTTTGTGCTGCGTTAGTTAATCTGGGAGAGGGTAGTAGTTATATCTAACAATAGGCCCAAGAGCTCTGGGGTCAGAAGGGGAAATTCACCCCGGATTCCTGCTCTTGATCACTATCCTGTGAATCATGCTGAAAAGTGTGTAATGAGATCTATTGAGGACCAGACTGAGCTCGGTTTTGATAACCTCCATGCTTGAATTGCCCCAGGACACTCACTGTCCAAGCTCATATGAAAAGCGACTGCAGATGCCAGTGGAACTGTAGCACAGCAAGAAAGTCGGCGCTTTCAGGTCGGGATGAAAGAACGTTGGGATGGGGGAAGTGGGGAAGCTCAGTCGTCTTAATTTTAACAAAACCAGTTCTTAAACGAGGACATACTTGTGATATATTTTCAAGATTTATCAGTAGTTATAAATGTATATAGGGTATCAAAGGGTAGATAGATTCTTTTGTTAAAATCTGCCCATTTTAGCAAGTTTTGAATTCAGTTTGCATTTGTAAATAATCAGTGAGTCTCCAGCTGGGTTAGAGGGTCCTGGTGGCTCAGTTGATAATTGCACATTGCTGTGTGATGGGCTATGGAGAGTGGAAAGTCCCAGGTTAGCTGATCCATATTGGAATACAGCAGTTGGCCTCAGTGGCCCTATGCTGGGAAGGGAAAATTCAGTCAGGGTTCCTGATCGTTATCCAGTAAACCCTGTGCTGGACAGCGCATGTGTGGACTTCGGGTGATAGAGCAAGATCAGAATCTCCTCCATCATTGTTGAGGAACCTGCCGACACTTGTTGTCTTGGCTCATACAGAAAGAATGGCCACATTGCCAAGATACTGGAGGCCTGCGGAACCATTAAAGGGCTTATGCACAGACTGCTTTGCGATTGGGGTCCCCAAGCCTTGGCTCTTGCTAACCTGCATCTAAGTTGTCTAGGCTTAGGTGTGACTCGCACTGGGGACTGTACGCTCTTGTTTCAGGCAAACAGGGTCTCTCCTTGTATAGATTTCTCGGTCATTTGGTTTGGTGACTGAGCATGGATTTCAGTGCATGATTGCCACCTGACTGGCCAGAAAGAAACCAGTTTCTAGTGGCAGAGTTTCTTGAGTGCTCTGTTTTGCACTCCACCTTTATCAACAGAGTAGACCTGTTTCTAAGAAATGCCAGTCAGCTGGGTTCAATATGAGCCCTTTAGCAGAAAGAATATTTTTAAGGTTAGGAGAGGGCTGGAATAAAATTGTTCGGGGTAATTTTGTTGCTCCAACTATCCTGATTAATGTTTAATTATCCCTGTTCTCTTGTGTAATATGCATTATGATGGCTAGGATGCTGATAACACAATTGAGATATAGTTTAATTCTTAAAAATTAATATATTAAATGCCCATTAAATGTGAAACAATCGCTTCAAATTTTTGGACTGCAAGTGCTGTGCTACACAACACTTCCCATTTTTTTTCTCTGTCCCTTGCCACCTGCCTGTTACAAACATAGTCTCTTCCACTTAGCACAGAGCAGCGATCTTGGTGGCTGATTCCTCTGGGCCCGTCTGACCAACAGGCAGCACAGTTTCAGTGAAGCAAGATGGAAACGGGCTTATTTTTCCACTCCCTGCTTGCCTATCTCACTCCTCACCACCCCTTCTCTCTGCTTCCTTTTGAAAAATGTAACATCCTTGCTTGTCTGTGATGCTTTCTATTATCCAGCCACAAACTGAATGTTAAATCTCAATGATGTTACATACAGGCCCCTAGCCTTTCATTCAGGAGTAAGAGATTTACTGCTCGTGTTAACTAGGCTGTTTTGATTATCAAACTAGGTGTTCCCTCCTTTAACCTAACCAGGAGACTCTGCAAATTGCCATTCATTTCTGTAGGACAGTTTATTGATGTGTGTTAACCCTATTAGCCTCAATGATCAATTCACTACAAGGCAGTGTTGCTTGTCTGTATTCTTTTTACTTGTGAAGCAGGATGTGCTGACGTTGCTTCTGAAATGCTGGTCATGGATTAGACTACGTATTGGTTTAAATTTTATGCCAGATTAGTGGGAGGCAGTACTTTAATTGATCTTGTCACTAGGGATTAAACATGTTTATAAAATACTACCCACTCCTCGGTTAATCTGATGCATGTAAAGTGTAGAATATCGGGGGTTAAAAGTGGAGCTGGGCTTCTTTGGTTTTGTTCCGGTGGGGAAAAAGCAGGTTTGATCTGTCAGGGTTTTAGACCCACACAGCTTAGTCAAACACACAGCAAAAACCTTGTACATTCCAGCAGAATTAGTTAAATTGTAATCCGTTTTCAACTTGCACAGCTGAAGCAGAATATTTTTTCCCATTTTAAATGAGTTGGTCTACATGTGCACATGGTGAAATTCAGTGTTTATATGGTACTTTCATGCTTTTCCCCCTTCTAACTATTAGGGTAATGGCTTGTGATTGCAGCTTTTTCCCCCATAAAATCGATGTCAGTTTGTAAAGAGATGGGGATATAGCTCTCAATGGCTCAGTTGGCAAAGGTTGCATGTAACTGAATCATGGAGACCAGAATGTCACCTATTTGATTCCTGGTATATGCCAAGTTTGCTGATCTTAGTTCAGTAGCAGCATATGCCTCCATACCCTGGCCTGGGGAAAAGGAAACTCGCCCCAAGAAGCTAAAACTTGATTGCTATCCAGTGAGCCCTGCTGAAAGTGCTTTGGTTGGAAATCTGATGGGGGACTGGGTCCCCAACAATGGCCACTTGGGTAAGGTGCTGGAGGGCAGCTGGTGTCTGTGGAACTGTACCCTGGTGGGAGTCAACATCTTAAAGAGGAGGATGGGCGAACATTGACAAAAGGCAGCAATGTATTAGATCTGGAGCTTACAGTAAATGTTAGTGTCAATTCGTGAGAGAGGAAGGGAAAAACACCATTATGATCTGAATGTCCGCTACTTTGTTCAGGAAATAACTGGAAACTGAAGCCACGGGTACTGCACTTTGTTTAAAGTTATGTATTATTGAGGAAACCAGTTTCTCATCCTATCTGCATGATGCTTTGACATCTGATGACGATTTGAAGTCTGATTTTGTGGGCAAGATAAAGATGAGACCTAGCTAGTTATCCAATGGTAATGGCTTGCATTTTCTTTTTAATCTGATCTTTTGATTTTTGCCGCATGGTAATTTTTTTTCCCTTTTCCAGAGAGTGGGGGAATAGAAAGACGGCAGCTGGCGTGTTTCGTGTTCGCCCCCACTATAATCACCACTAATAAAACCATAAAATTTAGGCAAAAATTGCATCCAAAAGAATTTGGAAATCTGTTTCTCTCTAGCACACATCATGTACCAATTTGTGTAGTCCTTATTCCAGTCATCAAGTATTAGTGAAAGTTTCTGATCCTGTCTTGATGGGCCATGTACAGTGCCCAGTGCATCCACATATTTCAATTGCTAGTGCTGTTGTGCTATTTTTACTCCCTCCATCCTTTTTTGTTGGTGTGATGAGTGAAATCCAAGATCTGTCACGTTATTGGTGAAATGCACTTGATATTGAAGTTGATGACATTAAATCATAGTTGTAACCAAACATTTTGTATTAATACAAAGGAACGGGGCTTTTGCTCATTTTCAAAAAAATTAATTATACCGTACCCCAGTCTTGACTTTGTGGCCTCGAGCGCTGTCCGCAGCTTCCCCCAAGCTCCGCTCTTGAGCTGTTGGTGCAGGAGAACAGCCTCGTTTCTCTTTCCCCACTCCCCTAGCAAGTACTTGACCACTGCCCCGCATCTCCCCAGTGAGGCAGCTAAGATTGGGCGACTAGTCACGTCCAGAAACCAAACCAGTTTGCACCTCCAGCTGCCTGTGGTTGAGTAGCATGCTTCTGGTCCCTGGCATATTGTTGACATCTTCCTTCGATTCCAACTCCCATTATTAAGGAGGAGAAAATTTCCCATTAGGCATTATGCCTCCATCAAGAACCCAGAAATCCATTGGATAACATCTGTGTAGCATCCTTTCACCTCATGCCCACCATGCAAGTTACCCAATGTTATATACATAGCACTGATATTACTTTGATTTAAAATAAAATATACTTGGTATTTTAAATAAGTGGCATTAGAAATATTTCCAAGTAAATTCTATAGGAAGTTTAATGGATGTCATTTCTGAAACTGCAACATAATTTAAAGAAATCCAGGTAATTGCCTCCTCAGAACTTTGAGCTTTCTTATATCGTGTCTAATTTCCACTGTATGATATCTAAGGATTGTAAATCATGTTAATATTTCTGTGTTTAATCCTTTTGTAAAGCTGAATTTGATTGTTTCAGAAATGGGTTAAGGCTAATAAGGTAATTCTGGCCTCTTGCCACAAGCTTCTTATCCTGTTTACCTATGTAAAAATAGTTAACATTGTAAAAAAAATAAAAAGCTTCTCTTAAAACTGTACAGACAACATGCTGCTGAGTGTGATCATTTTTGGGTCTGGGTGTTCTTTCCCTGGTTCTATGTTGACAAATAGTATTTTTTTAATGCACTATTCTAGTGAGGCACAGATCTTCGTTCCAGTTCCATAATTCCAATAAAAATTAAATTCACTGAAAGATCTGTATTATTTCCTCCCCTGTTTTCAGTGGGCAGGTGGGTGAACTTACATGTGAGACTTGAACAGAGATTTGCCCAGTTCAACAGTTGTTCCTTGCTCACAAACCTGCTGGCTGGTGGGACTAAGGAATTTTCCTATCTTCAAAGCTTTTAAAGTATGCTTTTGAAGAATATGAATTCTTTAGCCCCCTTTCCATGCATGCCAAGCACAGATCAGAGCAGAAAGTTTAAGATCACTTGCTCTCATTGATAAGTTAACAACTACTTGCATTTATATAGCACCTATGTCCCATAGGCACGTCACAGAGGTGTAATCAGAGAAAAACTGGATGCCAAGCCAAAGGAGATGATATTAGGAGGGGCAACCAAAAGCTTGGTCAGAGAGATGGATTTTAAGGAGAGCCCTAAAGGAGGCATAGAGGTTTAGGAACCTCCAGACCGAAGTGCCTGGACAGCTAAAGGCACGTCCGCCAGTGGAGGGGTGAGGGAAGGAAAATGCACAAAAGGACAGAATCAGAGGAAACAAGAGTTTGGGGGGGTGGGGGGGGCGAGAGGAAGGGTTGTAGGGCTGGAAGAGGTTAGAAATTGGGAGGGGCGAGGTCATGAAGGGATTTAAACATGAGAATTTTAAATCTGAGATGTTGGGATGCCAGGGCCAGGAAGGGCAGGAGTGTGGATGATCGGGCTGGGATACGGGTGGCAGAGTCTTGGATTGGTTGAAGTTTACAGAGCGTGGAGGATGGGAGGCTGGCCAGGAGAGCATTAGAATAGTCAAGTCCGGAGGTGACAAAAGTATAAATGAGGGTTTCAGCAGCTGATGGGCTGAAGTGGCAATAGGTAATCTTTGCGACGGTAAGGCTATGGGGTCAGAAGCTCAGCTCAGGGTCAAATAGAACACACAGATTGTTTACAGATTATTTCAGACAATGGCCAGAGGGGATGGAATCGTTGACAAGGGTACAGCGTTTGTAATGGAAGACAAAGTCAACGGCTTTGGTCTTCCCGATGTTTAATTGTACCTAATGAAGATTCTGCATCTGCTTTAGTGTCGTCATCTCGAAGTCTAAAGCTGCATCTTTGCCAGTGCAGAAGGCATCAGAAAGTAAGTGCAATTCCACTTTCAGGGAACTGCCAAAAATTAGTATGCAATAGTGGAAAAGGGATACAAAACTCACGTCATGATGCTCCATATGAGCCCCTTGTCCTCTAGCATATTGATACAGTTCAGGCTCCTTGATTTGGTAATTGTTTAGCGCTGAAGTTTTGAACACCAACACTCGTGAGCCATCCACTAATCAGATACGCAAGTGATCAGCATTTTACCGGCACTCCTTCAGGTGTTCCACTGATCCTGTTTTTCCTGATGTGGAGATGCCGGTGATGGACTGGGGTGGACAAATGTAAGGAATCTTACAACACCAGGTTATAGTCCAGGTTAAAATAAAATTGTTGGACTATAACCTGGTGTTGTAAGATTCCTTACACCTGTTTTTCCTGGCTGAGACCTAAATTTCCCAATAGTCTTTGGTTCCCTCCAACATAAATGGACGAGAAACTCTCTAGTGATGATTTCCAGTGACTGTTAAACCTTTGGCTGAGTATTTCATCTTGTACCAGATGCATCTGGTCTCTACCGTAGGGATCCTCAAACTATTAATTTCTGAAAAGGCATCTCAAGTGAGACAATGTCAAATGTGCAGTGCAATTCCATGAAAGGGTGCAAGCAAAGAAGTTGTAAAATGTCTTTTACACTCTTCAGGAAGCTGTTGCATGCGACTGATGATTAAACAATATGGACATATCTGATTCAAGATCTGATTGCATCTGGAACCTTGAATATGACAGAATAATTATGTTGGGGGACTGAGTGCAGATAGACGACTGGTTGAACACCCTTATACACCACAAATCCATTACGACTTCAAATCCAGACAAAATTACTGTCAAGACGACTGGTTCTTTCTTGTCTCTAGTTGTTTCCATTGCGTGCTAGCTCCTTGTCAAATAAATCATGACATTAGGATGCCTATTGCATTATGTATTGGATTTTATGACCCAGTGAATGACGCAACCACCTCCACTTGGAGTTAAAAGACTGTTACCAGCGAGGCTTCTAAATCCTTGTATCTCCAAAACCTACCCCAAGCTTCTGAGGGCTTTTACTTTTTATCACATTGGAGGGATTCTTAATAAATATATAGGAAGGCTTATTACATTTTTTAGAAAGAAAAGAAATTTTATAGTTTATAGAACCTTTCATGACACCAGGATGTCCCAAAGTGCTTCACAGCCAATGAAGTACTATGGAGCATAGTCCCACAGCTGGGAGGGGAGTTGGATTTTTTTTTTCTGCTACTTCACTGTTCCAAGAGAATTGTAGAGTTCAGACTCAGCTCAATCTCCATTAACTTGCAAGATGCACTATGTTTACCATTCTTCAAGGCCATAGCAACAAGCTAGGATGCTAATGGGTATTAAACGGGGCACAATTACGCTATTCTACCACTGCATCACTAATAATGTTGGTGCTACATACTGACTAAAACCTAAAAATAATCCTGTCTGGTTCCCAACCAAAAGTCTGCACTTTAGCCCCTTATTCCATCATTCTCCCTGGCTGGTCACTCAGAATGAACCCAACACCTCCAACATCACTTGCTTTCTGTCTTTACCTAACCCTTGCTGTTGTTAAAACTCTCATTCATATCTTATAAATGTGCAGGCATAACTTCACCAGTGCTCTCCATCCTGCACAAACTCCAACATCCAAAACTCCATTACTTGAATCCTAACCTATATGAAGTCTCAGTCATCTCTATCCTCGCTAACCTTCACTGGCTAGCTCCAAGCACGTTGATTTTAAAATATTGGACCTTGTTTACAAATCTCTACATGGATTTGCCTAACCCTGTCTCTATAACCTGTTCTGCTTCTCCATCTCCAGTCCACTATGCAAGTTTTCTCCCATCAGTCATAATGCCCTTAAAATTGAATTCTCTTCCCACACCTCTTCACCTTGATATGTTGCTTCTCATCTTCAGAAGCTGCTTCAAGACTTCGACCATTTCTTTAGTCACTTTCTTTAACTCTGTCCTAAATCTTGCTTGGTGTCTCTTTAAAGCATCTTAGGACGTTTTGCTATGTTGAAGGTGTTCTACAAGTGAAATCTACTGTAAAATATGTAGTGACCCATGTATTTAATTAGTAAATGTAAATACCCATTATGAAAATAGTATATAGTATCATAGTTACAGCACAGGAGGAGGCCACTCATGCCTGTGCTGACTCTTTGAAAGAGCTATCCAACTAGTCCCATTCACCTGCTCTTTCCCCATAGCCCTCTAAATTTTTCCCCTTCAAGTATTTATCCAATTCCCTTTTGAAAGTTACTATTGAATGTGCTTCCACCACCCTTTTAGACAGTGCATTCCAGATCATAACAACTCGCTGCCCAAAAAAATGTTTCCTCATGTTGCCTCTGGTTTTTTTTGCCGATCACCTTAAATCTGTGTCCTCTGGTTACCGACCCTTCTGCTGCTGGAAACAGTTTCTCCTTATTGACTCTATCAAAACAGTTCATGATTTTGAACACCTCTATCAAATCTCTCCTTAAAATTCCCTGTTCTAAGGAGAACGACCACAGGCTCTCCACCTAACTGAAGTTTTTGTAATGCTCTGTGCTCCCTTTTATTGAGATCTGTCACATTAAAAGATTCATTAAAACAAGTGGCTAAATATAAACCAGCAAAGCAGCCCTAGACGTCAATCAAAGGTGATTGACTGGGCGAACTCTGCACCAACCAGGTTCTGCCCCATTCATAAAATAATGGCACGGCGTCATCGCGCTCTCCTGCACGTTGATTGGTGCAATTTGGGTGTCAATCAGTGCGGGGGCGGGCGGGGGGGGGGTGATGTCATTGCCAGCTGAAGGGTAGTGCGCAGGCGCGGTGGAGAGGCGTCGGCTGAGGTTGATACTGCTGGCGAGTGACCTGGGACATGGTGAGTTAATGGGCAGGGAGCAGCAATCGGCGAGCAAAACGATCGCAGCTGGAAAACTATTTGCTTTGCATAATTAACCGAACCTCTTTATTTCTTTTTATTGCAGCGTTACTATGGCCTGGGCGGTGGTTTGCAATTAATTGGCACAAAGGGACTGTCGGATGAGAACCGGACAGGGAGATAGACAGACATGAACTTTAATAATAGGCTCGAGTCACTGGCTACAGAGCTGATATTTTAATATCGATTAATGACTTTCCCCAGGTTAAAAGCTCTTCTGAGCCACTGAAGGGATTAAAGCTGGTTGCATACCTTGGATGCCAGAAAATTAAAAGCATCAACAGTGATGCTGAACACACCCACAGTGGGCTGTGTCATCTGCTAGATTGCTTCACAAGACATTCAGAGGTTAACCAGGAGGAATATGTGTGACGGGGGTGGGTAGTGTTGGAGTAAGCTGTTCTGCTGATGGCTTACTGGGTAAATGCACTGTCAGTGTGGTGCTGAGTTTAGGCACTTTTATCGGTTCTGTTTTCAGAATAGTCAGTTCCACGCAAGGTTCTTTTGGTCTAGAGCTTTCATCAGGTGCTGCTCTCCATCAGTCCGATTGTAAGCTGCTGGGGTTTAGCCTGTGCAAAGAGTGACGCTTGATTCAACAGCAAATTCATAGGCCCACAATTCTTTGGGTCTGTCATGCTATCCTGCAGATGGGGTTGTTTATTCCAAGGAGGGCAGTCAGCTGAGGGAGAGCAGTGGCTGTGCACCTTAATGTAAAAACACCTTAACACAGGTCAGGAAGAACCAAGATTTGTTCTTTTTGCCAATTCAGCTTATTGGTTCTGATGGAGTAAATATCTGGCAGGAGGGTCGGGTAACCAGAAGACACAGAGTTAAGATAATTGGCAAAAAAGCCGAGAGAAATTTTTCTTGCTCAGCGAGTTGTTACTCAGCGCTGTAATGTGCTGCCTGAAAGGGTGGTGGAAGCAGATTCAATCGTAACTTTCAAAAGGGAAGTGGATAAATACTTAAAAAGAAAAAAAAATTGCAGGGTTATGGGGAAAGAGCGGGGGAGTGGGACTAATTGGTAGCTCTTTCAGAGAATCGGCGCAGGCACGAAGGTCGAGTGCCTCCTTTGGCCCTGTATGATTCCATGATAGCTGTCCTGAGCGTTCTTGAGCTGAGGAGAGGGAAAGACAGCTTTTTCTGATAGTTCATCAGCAGCCCTTCTGTGTGTGTGACACAGAGAGAGAGAGAATGTCAGGTGAAAAGACGACTGGCCATTTGGGTAATATATTGGTGGGCTACCAGCCCAGCGTGCAGCAGTATCTTTAGGACTTGGGGGGAGTGAGGGATAAATATGGGTTAAAAGTTTTCATTATTTTTTTAAATCCCTTCGTTGCCTTGCCCCTCCTTATTTCTGCAACCTCTTCCAGCCCTACAACCCCTGCCCCAAACTCTCCACCCCTCTGCCTCTTGTGCATCCCCCTCTCCCTTCACTCCACCGTTGGCGGCCGTGCCTTCAGCTGCCTATGCTCCACGCTCTGGAATTCCCTCCGTCTTCTCACTTCCCTTTTGTCCTTTAAAACACTCCTTAGAACCCACCTCTGTGGGCCACCCCTCCTAATATCTCCTTCATTGGTTTGATTTTTTTTTGATCGTGTGTCTGCGAAGCACTTTGGGACATTTTTCTACATTAAAAGCACTATATAAATGTTTGTGGTTGGCGTCAACAACCGTCAGTAAAGGTGCCGCGACCAGGCCGACCAAAAATAGGGGAGAACTAATCAGAACAAAAATGAATTTTTTTAAAGGAGTGTGTGGTGTCAGTGTGGAGGACGTTGAACTGAGAATTGAGAGTGAGCACTTTGCAGGAGCCTTGCTCCATCTTTCGAGCGTGGTGGAGGTCATTCAAAGAGGAGCAGCAATCAGTGGAGACTTGTGAGAATTGAACCATCTCAACCCACAGCAATAGTGCGGATGGGGGTGATGAAGGACGAGAAGAGATGCAATCCTCGGTATTCAAAATGAACAAATCAGAGCGTGCATAAGATAGTTTTTAGTAGGACTGCGGCAATTTAACGTGGTGTTATGGACAGACAGCTTGGCGGTCCAATGTGCTATGCTAGGGATGGGCCTGATGTCTTGCCAAATACTGAGGGGTGGGGGCAGGTTCGTCTCCCAGAGGGAGGGAAAATTGGAGATGGAACACCCTGAGTCTCTCTCATCGTTCAGGAGAAACTTCTTTACCCAGAGAGTGGTTAGAACTCGCTACCACAAGGAGTAGTTGAGGCGAATAGCATAGATGCATTTAAAGGAAATCTAGATAAACGCATGAGGGAGAAAAGAACAGAAGGATATGCTGATAGAGTGAGATGAAGTAGGGTGGGAGGAGGCTCGTATGGAGCTGTATCTATGCTGTAAATTCCATGTAATCGTCCTAATAGCAACTGATCGGAAGGGTCTGAGTCATCTACTCAATCTCTTATCTGGAGCCTTAGGAGAAAAATGGGGTGGGTGGGGTGGTGCTGGGGAGAATATTAAGACCCTCTCGTCAGCACCACTGCTCAGCAGTGTTAACTAGCTTACTTTTCTTCTCGTTTCAGGCTGAAGTTGAAGAAACTCTGAAGAGAATTCAGAGCCAGAAGGATGTTGTAGGAATTATTGTTGTCAATACAGAAGGTATTTTTAATTTTTTTTTGTATATAGGACTGAATCTTCCTGGTTCATCATTGCACCAATTCCTTTTAGTTAAACAAGGATTGAATATTTAATTTTCAAAACATTTAACGCTGTTTTTTCTTCCTCTGGGCTGTCATGGTGTCATTTTAGGTAATTTGTCAAAATGTTGTGAGGTGACCTCATCAGGACTGGATAACATTGGGATCTAAAATAGTACGTGATCTTATTGAGTTTTAGGGTCTACTATAACAAGCCGAGCGGGACATAAATTGAATCTTATTAAACCTTAATGTAAAGAGGTTCGAATGGAGAAAGGGAGACAGCAGTGCAGGATGGTGGAAACCAATACTGAACTCCACAGAGTCAAGTTACAGATGCTAAATATTTACAAGTGCAAATTTAGAATTAACATCTGGAAGTCTTTTGTACAAAGTGACCAACACGTGGAGCATTGGTGTTCATGGTTGTGTAGTGGTTAAGATCCTGGGCTAGGAACCCAGAGGCCGTGAGTTCGAAATCCCACCATGGCAGGTTGCACAATTGAATTCAATAAATCTGGTAATTTGTGGGTTGACACCAGATAAATGGCCATGAAATCCTCTGGGTTCTTTGGTTAAAGCCCAACCAGTTCATTAATGTCCTTCAGGGATTGGAAGGGAGGGGAACGTGCCACTCCTACACAGACTGGCCTACATGTGATTCCAATCCAACACTACGTGTTGCCTCTTAGGCCAGGAATTTCCCGATCGGTCGCGGGAAGGTCAGTAGAAACCCTTGATACACTGCGTAAATAAGATTTCTACCAAAGTTACAACAGCCGATCGAGAGAGGAAATTCCAGGTGTTAATGCCCTGCGAGGCGGCCCCACCAGACATTCAGTAGTAACACAGTTGCTTCAAGAAAAAGCCGCACCAGCTCAGAACAACGAGGGATAGGCAATCCCAAGAACAAATGCAAAGACAATGGGCTTTCGGGTAAGGTAGTGAAGACAAAAACTTTGGAATCCTTTTAAAAATTTGGGGGATCTATAGCTTTTTTTTCTGGATGGTTGGACGGGCTCCTCTCTCATCTCTATCTTGTGACAAGCCTCAGAAACAGCACAAAGGTGATGACTGTGATTGGAAGGACAATCTTTGCATTGTAAAAGTTTGTTTTATAAATCAAATGTAGGCAGAGGGTATTTTTGGACAAATATTTGAGGAAAAGGCCTTTTAGGGTCTTAACCTGGATTTTTCCTTTATAGGGTGAGAGCCCTTTTACATGTTCCATGTTGGTGTTGAACTGGTAAACAAGAGACGCTCCAAAGATATTGTTCTATGATCTCATATCTGCTTCACTTCCTCTATTGTAAACAATTTTACAACACCAAGTTATAGTCCAGCAATTTTATTTTAAATTCACAAGCTTTCGGAGGCTTCCTCCTTCCTCAGGTGAACGATGTGCATCGTTCACCTGAGGAAGGAGGAAGCCTCCGAAAGCTTGTGAATTTAAAATAAAATTGCTGGACTATAACTTGGTGTTGTAAAATTGTTTACAATTGTCAACCCCAGTCCATCACCGGCATCTCCACATCATCACTTCCTCTAGGTTGAAATGGTTATTGGTTGGGATCTTTTTAATGTAGCAATACTTTGGGCTTCCCTGATGGCGCAGTTTGGTTAAAATTGGTTTCGGTGACTTCCCCCACCCCACCAATCCCTTTTGCGGAAAGTGCATGGATGTCGGGTGAAGGCAAGGTTGCAATATTCACCCCTGTATCCACCAGGTCAAATTGCTCACTGGGGCTCATGCATGGAGATTGACCACTAGAGTGAGGTGGCAGTGTTGGTGTCTTTGTATCACGGGATAAGGCACCGCCTTCGGGAGAGATGGGAATAAGAAGGAAGAAAATTGGGATGGGGAGAAGAGATCAAGGGTGCTGCACATGGATATCATGGAGTGAAACAAAGGCCCAAATCATTGGTCGTAACTTCCCGAGCAGAACTCAACATTATTCTGAATAAGCAGCGTTTGTGACACTGGCAATGTAAACATGGTGTGATCTCCTGGACTGGTTTCGATCATCTGAGGGAGGAGGAGGTTCAGAGGAATTTTCCAGATTATTTTTTTTTCCCTGATTGGCCCTGGATTTTTTTCTCTGGTTTTATGCCTCTCCCAGGAGATTACATGGCTACGGGAGGGAGGGAGGGAAGGAAGGAAGGAGGGAGGAAGTGTTTAGTCACGATGGGCAGGATTGATGGACTAGCTGGTCTTTTGCTGCCCATCAATTTCGTACATTGATTTGATTGAAAACTGTCCTCCTCTTTCCAAGGTATTCCCATCAGGACAACCATGGATAATTCGACCACAGCTCAGTACGCCGGGCTTATCCACCAGCTGTCCATGAAAGCTAGAAGCACCATTCGGGATATTGATCCGCAGAATGACCTCACGTTCCTGAGAATCCGCTGCAAGAAAAATGAAATAATGGTTGCTCCCGGTAATGCGTCTTTTAAAGATCTGATCTTCGGGCATATTTTGAATTGCTTTCCTCCAGGATAAAAGCTCGGTTATTTATCTCTTAAATCAATGTTATCAGGTCTCCAATGGCTTGGCAGGGGAATGCGTCCCTTGGTGTGGTGCTGACCAGTGCGTACCAGGAAGCTCCAAGAATTGATTCTCAGTCTGCGTCGTGTTACCTGATCTCAGCTGGTACAGCAGTAGGGGTGCAGCAGATAGACTCAATGCCCCCTTGGAGTAAGGAGGAGAAATAAATATCAGCCAGGGTTCCCCACTCCTGATCGCTAATCGGCAAACACTGCTGGAAAGTGCTTTTGCGTGGGGGAGGCAGGATTGGGTATGAGGTCCAGTAGCCGGTCAATGTTCATTGTCCGGGCTCCCGTGAAGAATAACAATTAGGCGAGGTACCTTGAGGGTTCCCAGCACCTGTGGAACTATGGGGCAGCAGCTTTCATAAGACCCTCCGCCTCACCACCTCCCTCTTCTTTAACATCTTCCTTAAAACCTACCATCTTTGACCAAAGAGGGGAGGAAGCATTGAGGAAAAAATGACATTGTAGTGATGGGGTAGTGTGCAGGATATAACAACAGCGACTTGCATTCATATAGCGCCTTTAACGTAGAGAAACACAGAAGCGTAATCAAAAAAGGAATAACGATCCAAAGAAGGAAATATTAGGAGGGATGACTAATAATTTGGTCAAAGATGGTGTGTTTTAAGGAGGCCCTTTTAAAGGACGGGAGAGTGCTGGAGAGATTTAGGGAGGGAATTCCAGAGTGTAGGGCCTAGTCGGCTGATAGTACGGGCACCAATGATAGGGAGAAGGGGGCCATGCACAACATGCCAGAGTTTGAGGAATGATGAGTTCAGGGGGTGTTGGGGGTGTTGTAGGACTGGAGGAAGTTGCAGAAATAAAGAGGGGTGAGGTGATGAAGGGAGTTAAACACAAGGATGAGAATTTTAAATTTGAGGTGTTGGCGACCAGGAATCAGTGAGAACAGGGGTGATGGGCAAGAGGGACTTGGTACAGGATAGGATACTGGCATAGACGAGCTGAATTTTATGGAGGGTTGAGGATGGGAGACCAGCCAGGAGAGCATTGGAATAGTCGACTTTGGAGGTGACAGAAGCGCGGATGAAGATCTCGGCAGCAAATGGGCTGAGTTAGGGGCAGAGCAGTTGACGATATGAAGGTGGAAGTAGGCAGTCTTTGTGATGGAGTTTAATAGGACGCCAAAATTGCGAACAGTCTGGTTCAACCTGAGACACTGGCCAGGGAGAGGGATGGAATCAGTGGTGAGGGAACAGATTTTATGGTGGTGGCTGAATACTATGGCTTCAGTCTTACCAATGTTTAGCTGGAAGAAATTGCTGCCTGACAGCACAGAGGAGGTGGTGGAGGGATAGAATTGCATGTCAACGGCATACATGTGGAGTTGACCCCATGTCTCTTGGCAAGAACGTCCAAAGACAACATGTAGACGAGGAAGATGAGGGGGCCAGAGATAGATTTTTTTTTATTATTTGTTCATGGGATGTGGGCGTCACTGGCAAGGCCAGCATTTATTGCCCATCCCTAATTGCCCTTGAGAAGGTGGTGGTGAGCCGCCTTCTTGAACCACTGCAGTCCGTGTGGTGAAGGTTCTCCCACAGTGCTGTTAGGAAGGGAGTTCCAGGTTTTTGACCCTGCGACGATGAAGGAACGGCGATATATTTCCAAGTCGGGATGGTGTGTGACTTGGAGGGGAACGTGCAGGTGGTGGTGTTCCCATGTGCCTGCTGCCCTTGTCCTTCTAGGTTGTAGAGGTCGCGGGTTTGGGAGGTGCTGTCGATTAAGCCTTGGCGAGTTGCTGCAGTGCATCCTGTGGATGGTACACACTGCAGCCACAGTGCGCCGGTGGTGAAGGGAGTGAATGTTTAGGGTGGTGGATGGGGTGCCAATCAAGCGGGCTGCTTTGTCCTGGATGGTGTCGAGCTTCTTGAGTGTTGTTGGAGCTGCACTCATCCAGGCAAGTGGAGAGTATTCCATCACACTCCTAACTTGTGCCTCGTAGATGGTGGAAAGGCTTTGGGGAGTCAGGAGGTGAGTCACTCGCCGCAGAATACCCAGCCTCTGACCTGCTCTTGTAGCCGCAGTATTTAGATCCTTGGGGACCCATGAAATAACGGCAAGGGGATTGGAAGAGAAGCCATTGCTGGAGATACTATATCTACAATCGGATAGGTAAGAGTGGAACCAAGTGGGGGCAATGCCACCGAGCTAGGCATTGGAGGAGGATGGCGTGGCCAACTGTATCAATGGCTGTGGAAAGGTTGAAGAGGATGAGAAGGGATAGTGCACCATGGTCACGGTCACAGGCACAGTGTCGTTCGCGACTTTGGTTAGGGCCGCTACGTTGCTGTTTGTGGGATGGAAACCTGATTGGAGGGATTCAGACGGATTTGCGGGAAAGATGGGCACAGATTTGGGATTTGATGACCATCTGGATAAATCGAGTCTTACTGGACCAAACTTTCATCCAGAGTGCATGTTATCAGCAGTTCTCACTCATAAAGCACTAGAGCAACAAAGGAATGGAATGATCTGCAGCCCACTTCCACACTCTCCGAGCCGAGATCTTGCATTATTTTTGAATTGCCTGTCAAGATGAACATTCTACTAATTTGTGTATTTTTTTTTGCTCCCGGACAGACAAGGAATATTTACTGATTGTCATCCAGAATCCCAGTGAATGCTCTCTCTAATGTCACCACGGACAATCTTTTGACCGGTTTCGAGCCCACAGGAACCGCTCATTTACGTGACAGTGATTCGAAGCGCTGAATTCTTCGCATGCCCTGCTCCAACCACCACCACCACCACACTCGCTGTTGCATAACTCCTGTGCTTCCGTGATGTTTTTCCTGAAACAAGTGACTGGGGCCTGTCTCTTCTGCGAGTGGTTGAATGAGTCCATTGTGCATCGCCTGGCACTTTGCTGCTAGTAACTGGTCATGCGTTTGCTCATTTATGCTTAATGTCTTTTACCAATCGAGTCTTAAAGAGAAGCTGTCTCCATTTTTATTGGCCAGCTCCAGCTGAATTTTAAACATTTACCTGTCGGTATTGAAATTAATTACTCGCACAGCTTTTTCTTTGGGAAAATTAGAACTAATTCCCAGCCTAGGTTGCACGTAATGGTCTCCTTATTAAAAATTATACTGCTTTAAATCATAAATATATAACCAGTTTTATTTTCACATTCACATGGGGTTGGGTTAAAATCATAACTAAAGTATTTGGGTAGAGGTAGGAGAAGTGCAATGAACTCATAAAACGAAGAATGATATTTTTGGATTGGAACACGCTAGGGTTGCCAACCCTCCAGGATTGCCCTGGAGTCCCCTGGAATTAAAGACTAATCTCCAGGACACTGCTGCGAGCAACACCCAGGAGAGAAAAAAAATCATAGGGACGTTTTTAAAAATAAATCGCTTTCTTTTTAAAATTCTCTTTAAACATCTTTGTTTACTAGTTATAAAAATATTGGACATGGGGGAAAAAAAGTTGTTTGGATGATTCCTGATTGTCAATCAGGTAACGAAGAGTCTATTTGCTTTCCGATTGGCGTGGAAAGACTAGGCACCGCAAGGATGGACATGTTCGGCAACCAATCGGGGGAGGTTGGAGGCAGGCGGTCATGTGATGAAACCTCCAGGAATGCGTCCAAGCAGAGTTGGCAACCCTAGAGCACACGGTAATTGAAATGAGTAAGCCTCAGAGTGCTAGGGATTTAACCTTTCTCCGTCTGCGAATTCTTCATTCTTCCCCAAAAAGAAATGTTCGTTGAAAAGATGCGTAACAGCGCTGTAACACATATTGGCTGCAGGAGTCATTGTTAACAGGTTGCAATGTGTTGTTTGGATATATTGGTTGGTTGGGTGGAGGGGGAAAGAGCGAGAGACGGTTGTGAAAGATTAATGTGTTTTATTGAAAATAAAATGTCTTGCTTTGACAAAGGTTAGTCCCTTGCTTATTTAACCGAACACCCTTGTTATCAGTATGTCTGCTTGAAGTACTATATTTACGCTTATGGTATGGCAGTGTTTTTTTTAACGCAAAAAACTCAGAAGTTGGGAAGTATGCAAGTTAAGAATGATTTTTTTTCCGGGGGAGGGCGACTTAAATGAAGGGTTGACCTATTGTATGTGAGTACACATGGTTTATTGCATTAACAGAATAAAATTGACGAGGTTGGTTTTGAAGTGGAGGATATGTAGGGATTGTGTAATGTATTGGAACATCAACACACCATGAAATGGAGCGATGGAACTCTGTTTCCTGCTCACCATTCCCTACACTGTTACTGCTCTCCGCTTGTCCAGATCGTCAACCTGTCTCTGTTTTCTGGCACGTCCTGTATGTCCCTCAAAACATCTGTCATCGCCCCTTCTTCAAAACAACCTATTTTTGACACTGCCGTTCTCACCAACTACCACCCCGGTCTCCACCCTTCCCCTTCTCTCTCGAGTCCTGAAGTGCGCTGTTGCCTCATGTTTATTCCCCCACCTCCCTCACCATTCCATGTTCAAGGCCATCCCTGCAGGGCTAATGCCCAGTTCACAGCCCTGAGGATCACACTGCTCTGAAACACGTATCTGCCGCCTTCCTCAACCCCAAACCTGTGCCACCCTCTTAACTGCCTGTCTGTCGTTAAGACCTGGATGAACCAGGACTTCAAAGTAAGTGTTGGCAAAATCAAAGTCTTTCCATAAGTGCATCCATACCACCGACCTCGACTCCTGTCGACCAACCCAGCTGTCACTTCCAGCTAAGTCCAAAGGTGCGGAAACTTGATGTACCCCAGGGTCTGGAGCTCCCCGCTTCCAATCGTCACCAAGTCCATTTTCCTTTAACTCCAGAACATTGCCTGCCTCTGCCCCTACCTCTCCGCTACTGAAAAGCTCATCCGCAGCTATGTTACTCCAATCACACTTCTCCGTGTTGGTCCCCTTGCCTCCACTAACTGCAACTGTACAAGACACTGCAGCACTGTTCACATCGCCCATTACTTCTGTCCTCCCCAAACCCCACCTGCTCGCTGTCCCACAGCAAATTGACTTTAAGATCCTGGTGCTTGCTTCCAAATTTGAGCCACATAAAGAGGTATCGGGACAGGTGACCAAAGGCTTGGTCAAAGAAGTAGGTTTTATGGAGCACCTTTTAAAGGAGGAGAGGGTTAGGGAGGGAATTCCAGAGCTTAGGGTCTAGGCAGCTGAAGGCAATGATGGAGCAAAGGAAATCTCGGATGCGCAAGAGGCCAGAATCGGAGGAGCACAGAGATGTCGGAGGCTTGTAGGGCTGGAGGAGGTTACAGAGATAGGGAGGGTCGAGGCCATGGAGGGATTTGAAAACAAGGATGAGAATTTTAAAATCAAGGCGTTCCTGAACCAGGAGCCGATGTAGGTCACTCGAAAAATTGTTCCAGTGTTGCGATAATCAAGAACGTTAAAAAAAAAACATAACAATTCTGTAATTTCCACCAATTTAAAAATCAGCCGGATCTGAATTTTCTTTCCCACTTTAACCTCTCGACTTTGTTCTCGGGTGCTTGATGCTGCATTCTGAGTACCTCCAGCAGAGGGGGCTCATGATCTCTACATACTTGTACATCTGTGCAGGGCAGTACACAGACATGCCAGCCGTCACCTTCTTGAGCGATAGCTGGTTTAACTTGCCCTCTTGTCAGTCATTTGAGTGGTATCAGTTGACCCTCGACGTAGCTTTGTCGCCACAGGTAAGTCCGCTTAGCTGCCTGGAGGCTTCAGTACTGGCTGTGTATGCAGGCCATGCAAAGTAGTTGGAGAATAACAGACTGGATTGCTAACAAGATAAAGCCGCTTAGAGGGTTGAACTGGCAGTCCTTCAAATTAGTCTCTGGTGATCCTCTGCTGGAGGTCAATGTTTCTGAATACAAGTTTCTAAAATGTTTAATAGAAGCTTGCAATTCACTCACTGGGCGGAGGGGTCATTTGTGTACTTCTGTCTCGAAACACTATAATTTTTCCTCAGCTGATTTTTTCCGGATGATCTGGCACATTAACGCAGCAGTCAAAGTCTGTGTTTTATTTCAAGGAACAGAAGGAGCCAGGCACCATTTTCTGCTTTGGTTGTGATATGATATCATTTTAAGAAAGAATTAACCTGCATTTGTATAGCACCTTTCACAACCTCAGGACATCCCAAAGTGCTTCACAGTCAATGAAGTATTTTTGAAGTGCAGTCACTGTTGTAGAAAAATGCAGAGCCCATATGCGCACAGCAAGGTCCCACAAACAGCAATGTGATAATTACCAGATCCTCTTTTATTTAAGTGATGTTGGTTGAGGACTAAATATTGGCCCAGGACACCAGGGAGAACTCCCCTGCTCTTTTCGAAATATTGCCATGGAATCTTTTACCTCCACCTGAGAGGGCAGACGGGGCCTCGGTTTAACGTCTCATCCAAAAGATGGCAGCTCTGACAGTGCAGCAATCCCTCAGTATTGCACTGGAGTGTTAGCCTTGATTATGTGCACAAATCTCTGGATCGGGACTTGAACCCACAACCTTCCTGCCATGGCTGACACCTCCTGGTAAATGATTATGAGGCTCGATAGAGGCGACCTGGAGAAAGTGTTTCCGTTTATGGGTCAGTCCAGAACAAGGGGGCATGAATATAAGATAGCCACTGACAGATCAAATAAAGAGTTCAGGAGGAATTTCTTTATACAGAGAGAGAGTGGGGAGAATGTGGAACTCATTGGCACATGGAGTGGTTGTGATAACATTGGTGCATTTATGGCCTCCCTCACCCACATTGATTTTGTGAAGTGTCCTTGAATAAATCTGGAACCAGCAAATTGACTCTTCATTTTAGAGACCTGACTTCAAATCCAACCCAGAGTAAAGGTCAAACATTTTGTCTCTCCATCTGGTTGTTACTGCCCTACTTGAAATAATTGTCTCCGTTGTTGACTGAGTTTGTAGTGCTTGTGGATTCACAGCATAAAACTGCCCAGGCAGTGCCATTAAATCAGTAGTCTTGCTCAGACAAGGCTACAAGTGCTTTGGTGAGCTTGAGGTTTGGATGTGTTTGTTGGGGCAGAGCAGAGTGAGTTTTTACTCTGGGTCAGGTATATATTGTCAGTAATATAGCTGAGCTGGGAATGGTTAATGCTGGCACTGACTGGGTGCCTGAAATAGAAAAATGTATTCATTTTCCCAGGTCCGACATCCACCTGGATAAACAGTAAAAAAAAATTCAGCAAAATTCTCCGTTAATTGACATTAAATGGTCAGTCTCACACAAAGGGAGCGAAATTCACCCAATGGGTAATTTCTGCGATTTCCCATTTTGTACTCGCATCAAGTTTTTATACTAATCAACAGGAGGAATTTCACCGCCAAGGAGCCTACAAGATGAGAATGGAAATGTCCCCCGATATTGGATCGTAAAGTGTCAAAACCTTGGGTTTCCCGGCAGTGAAATCCCTCAACTTGACCAGCACGCAGCTCAATCTTGTTACAAAGAAAAACTTGATGTTGTGCAAGAACACACAGACTTCTTCATGAAAGACTCTTTCTGTGGCAGCACGAGCTTGTAACTGAGGATAAATTAAGCCATGGTGGACAAGGAGCAATAATTTAAGGGGAGGAGTACTGAGGTAGACTAAAGGCATTTTTTTTAGTGCTGTCCAGGAGAATACTATTCACATGAGACCCGCGACCCAAAAGCTGATCTCCCATTTTGCTATCTCTCCTAGTTCTTCATGAGGTCCTAAAGTGGTATCTTCCATCTGTGCCTCCAGTCTCTGCTCACAGGACCCATGGAAGGGTGGGGCACTATTGGTGCCATGGTGTTCACCAGCTTTATATTACTGAGTGGCTCTAAGGGGAGGGGAGAGCTACATGCCTGCCCTCAGCAGTGCATTATTGATGTAGAAGTGCCTGTGGTTCCCAGGGTGTGCACATGAGGTCTCAGTACTTTGGCCGTGAGGGGAGCCTCATGTTTAGGGTTGCCAACTCTGGTTGAATGTTTTCCTGGAGGATTCATCACATGGCCTCCTGCCTCCAACCGCCCCGCCCCTACGCTCTCGCCATTGGTCGGCCAACACGTCCATCCTCACTGTGCACCGCCTTCCCACGGCCAATTGGAAAGCGAAAAGACTCTTCATTACCCGATTGGATGATTCTTGACTATCAATCAAAACAGCCCATTGCCAATGTTTTTTATAACTAATAAACACACGTGGTCAAAGAAAATAAAAAAAACACATTTTTTTATTGCCCCTATGATTTTTCTCCGGGGTGTTGCTCGCAGCAGTGTGCGGGAGATTAATCTTCAATTCTTGGAGACTCCAGTGCAATCCTGGAGGGTTGGCGACCCTCTACCCGTGTTGCGTCACTGCACATTCTTATCCAACAATTTTTAGTTTTCTTTCCTTCTTTAGTTCTGTCAGAACAGATATGATCATGTTATTGTCCTTATCGGCCCACCAGTGCTGGCACCTCTGCTTGTGAAGACAATAAAATGTCTTGTGACACACTTGATTAGGAGACACCGCCCCTTTAAGGCAGGTTTTTCCAGTCATGCTGGAATCAGATCACCAGTTATTGTGAGTCAGTCTCTCGGTTACTCTCAATAGTTAAAGGGGCCATGTTCACATGTCAGGAAACTGTTGGGCAGACTTGTTTGCTGAAATATCCTGCTCTGCAATCACAGATGTCCAACAGTACATTAAGCTTATGTTACAGGTGATGGCTTATCTGAGTTCTTATTTTCTCTCCAGTTTTTGCCCCTCCCCTCCGGAAGGCTCCATCTTTAACCTCTATTTCCTCTCTAGGGTCCTCCCAGTTCCAAACCAATGCTCCCTGTTCGAATCCCTCCAATCCAGCTGCCAGCCTTCTCACAACACTGAAACAGCCCTGGCCAAAGACAACACCATCCTCTGTGACTGCCATCACGGTGCATGATCTCTTTGTGTCCTTCTCAACACTTCTACCGTATTCAGTACGGTTAACCGCACCATCCTCCTCCAACGTCTCTCCGCCAGCATCCAGCTGCACTGCCCTTGCCTATCTGAACAAATCAGAGCACATCTCCAGAAATGGTGCCTCTTCCCTCCCTGGCACTGTCACCTCTGGGGTCCATCAAGGATCTGAGCCACTTCTCTTCCTTAACTGCGCTCTGGCGATATTATCCGCAGGCTTGGTGATATTATCCCAGCTTCCACACTGATGATTCCGAGCTCTATCTCTTCCCACGTCTCTCAACCCTCAACTGCCTACATACTGCCTTGCATTTATATAACACTTTTCACAACCTCACGATGACCCAAAGCGCTTTACAGAAAATAAAGTACTTTTTTTGTGAAGTAGTCACAATTGTAATGTAGGAAACACGGCACCCCAATCCGAGCACCAAAACCAGCTATGATGTAAATGGCCAGGTCAATGGGTTACTAATGTGTGAACCTTGAAAATGAATCTGGCTCTGGAGGACCATCCAGTGACGCCACTCCCGATTGCCATCAACTGACCTTGGCAGGGGAGTGCACCTGTGTGGACACTGGGTGAAGACAGGTTCAGGCTTGGTTGTGACGGCTCAGGCAGTCGAATATCCATTAACATTTAGGGGGGGATTTTTGTCTGAACCAACGCCCATAAGCGGGTGGTTCTGGGGCGGAGAATCGAGGAGTCGGGAGGCTTCCTGCCAATAAAATCGGCCACTGAGATTTTCCTCCATCCACACTGTCACCAGTGTCAGGTGCCCGCTTCATGTAAGTGATGCCAAGGGGGCAGGACTTAGGACTCCTGCTGATTTCCCTCCATTCCTGCCTCTGTATCGCCCAATGGAGGGGAAAGGCCAGAGGGGAAAGAGTGGGGAGGCAGGCTGAATGATTTATTCAGCTCAAATTAGGCCACTTCTCCCTCCCCCAACCCTCTCAAACTGTCAGCTCTTTTTTTTGACCGGGCCCATTCAAAGGCAGTAAAACATTTTTCGAGCCCAGCACTTTTAGGGGGGCTCCTGGTCCCTCTAACACGGGGCCCCACCCATTTCAGACTCAGCAGCGAGTGCCCCGCTCCAACGCCACGACGCACTCCTCTCTGGCAATGGCAGACGCCTACTGAAGAGCAGGGGGTACCATTCGAAGTCTGCCCCGCATATACTTCATTGACCCCGACTCAGGAAAGTGCACCAGAGTCACGGTGATTTTGGAAGTACAGGCAGAAGTCCGATGGCAACACCCGCCCTTAAGGAAAATCCCTCCTCCCTGTCTAGGTTCGCACGTGAAGAATGACTATTCGGGCGAGGCTACAGGAGAATTGGCAACATCCATTGAACTGTACCGTACCGTACCTGTCATGAGTCAATGCCTTCAGGAGGGAAGGAAAATGGATGGGGAAATCCCAATTGTCCTACTGTTCCTTTTGCGATAATGATCAGCTTCGGCAAGAATGATTGTGATTAAGAAGTTATTGCAGGTCATGGGTATAACATGACAGATATTAAAGCAGAAAGGCTTCCAGTGCATTTCCTTACATTGCTACGTAACACGGTGCGTGTTTCTGTCTCATGGATGCTGATGGTATTTGTGTACCTCACCCAGAAGGGCCCATGTGTCAGCCTAGGGAGTGAGTACAGACGAGCCTGATCCTGCCCTCTCCCAGCAAGAGTCAGCAACTTGGGACAGGGAGAAAATTGGACAGGGGAAAAGATTCTGACTGGTGTTGGAGGCCCTTCCCTCTGTGCTGAAGACAGCTTTATCCTGAGTCTCAGCTCTCACACTGTGTGACTGCGCTTCCAAAACCTTACAGTTCAAGAGTGCTGAGGAGGTGTTGTGAATGGAGCAGTAAGTGGCTTTGAGCGTGATATTAACTTTGTATGACACACAGACTGTAGTCAGATAGGTGTCAGCTGCAGCTCAGTGGGGTTGCACTCTCTCCTCTGAGTCAGAAGGTTGTGGGTTTAAGTCCCACTCCAGAGACTTGAGCACATAATCTATGCTGATGCTCCCAGTGCAGTACTGAGGGAGTGCTGCACCGTTGGAGGTGCCGTCTTTCGGATGAAATGTTAAACCCAGGCCCTGTCTGCCCTCTCGGGTGGGCATTAAAGATCCCACGGCACTATCTTGAAGAAGAGCAGGGGAGTTCTCCCCGGTGTCCTGGCCAATATTTATCCCTCAATCAACATAATTAAAACAGGTTATCTGGTCATTATCTCATTGCTGTTTGTGGGAGCTTGCTGTGCGCAAATTGGCTGCAGCATTTCCTACATTACAACAGTGACTACACTTCAAAAGTATTGTATTGGCTGTAAAGCTCTTTGGGACGTCCTGAGGTTGTGAAAGGCGCTATATAAATGCAAGTCTTTCTTTCTTAGTTGTCCAAATGTGTTAAGCTTGTCTAAGTATGTTTGTATTCCCCTGATGGCTCTCTGATGGTAACGTCACTGTCCAGTGCGGGAACTGAGCCACAGAGCTCTCCCAACTGGTTCAATTCCTGATCTAAACCAGTGAAACAGACCAGGCCCTCAGAGCTTCCCTGGTTAGGGATGGGGACTATCAGCCAGAGTTAATATCAACACCCCCAGCTGTGTTTGACTGTTCCATTCTTACACAATCAAAAAAAAATTACTACTGAAGTTGCCTTGGGGAGGATGCAGAGATTTACCAGAATGATACCAAGGATGAGGGAGTGCAGTTCTGTGGAGAGAGTAGAGAAGCTGGGATTGTTCCCATTGGAGCAAAGAAGGCTAAGAGGAGATTTAGTAGAGGTGATCAGAATTATGACGGATTTTGATACATAAGGAGAAATTGTTTCTACTGGCAGGAGGGTCAGTAACCAAAGGACACAGATTTAAGGTAATTGGCAAAAGAACCAGAGGGGGGATGAGGAGAATGTTTTTTTTACACAGCGAGTTGTTATGATCTGGAATGCGCCGCCTGAAAGGAAGCAGATTCAATAGCAACGTTCAAAAGAGAATTGGATATATTCTTAAAAAGGAAAAATTTGCAGGGCTATAGGGAAAAGGGCAGGGGAGCGGAACTAATTCGATAGCTCTTTCAAAGAGCTGGCTCAGGCACAATGGGCCGAATGGCCTCCTTCTGTGTTGCATGGTTCCATGATTCTCTGAAAGCATTTCTCGAGAAATTGCAAATCTCGATAAAGATTGTAGTTCAGGGTTTCATGCGGAGAGAAAGAGTGCGATCTTCTCCAAAAGGGGCCTGTGTTCTGGCACGTCTAGGTGTTATAACATCCATCTGCCGGTGTCTCCTGTCGCTGCTTTGTGCCAGGTTCTGCTTAATGTGTGTCAATAGAATCCCCAACGTTTTCTCCCCAAACGCCTCTGATAAAAGCAGATCGTGTTTAATCCCCAGACACGAAGCAGATAAAAGATTCACCAAGGAGAATATTTTAAAACCTCCGGCACACTCACAATGTGTTTACATACGTTCTGTAGGGAATAGCACTCAGGCTACTGTTTTTTTTTTACAGTTCATAGAATCATAGAGCACAGAAGGAAGCCATTCAGCCCATCGTGTCTGTGCTGGCTCTTTGAAACAGCTATCCAATACGTCCCAATGCCCTGCTCTTTCCCCATAGCCCCGCAAATTTCTCCTTTTCAATTATATATGCAACTGCCTTTCGAAAGTTCCTATTGAATCTGCTTCCACCGCCCTTTCAGGCAGTGAATTCCAAATCATTACAACTTGCTGCGTACAAAAAATTCTCCCCATCTCTCCCCTGGTTCTTTTGCCAATTACCTTAAATCTGTGGCCTCTGGTTACCGACCCTCCTGCCAGTGGAAACAGTTTCTCCCTGTCTACCCTATCAAATCCCCTCATAATTTTGAACACCTCTATTAAATCTCCCCATAACCTTCTCTGCTCTAAGGAGAACAATCCCAGCTTCTCCAGTCTCTCCTTTTGAGGATCTTTTTGCTGTGAAATTCAAACGTAAAACAGGACGACGTCTTTTAGTTAAGGGAGCAATAAGCCACTAAAAATCTGAAATTAAAACAGAAAATGCTGGAAATACAAGTCTGTAAGTGTCTGAAATGAGACACGGTAGGTTAGCATTTTGGATAGAAACCCATTGTTAGAACTGGGCACTGTTCCAGTGAAGGGTGTCCACCCTATTTATTCTCACTTCAGGTGATGACAGGTCTGCCGATCTTACCAGCCTTTTCTGTTTGCATTTTCATGAAATGTCAGCCTCTTCAACCTGTCCCACGGGGAGGTATGAAATGTGATGAGGCTATTTTGTTCACCGAGCTCATTCCTGCCACAGATCATGTACGAACGTAGAACATAGGGACAGGCGGGAGCATGGCATGATTTACCTTTGCAAAAAGGGGAGGGGGAAGGGAGAAGGTGCTGGAGTCTTCCTCTCGGGTTGCACTCCACGCTATAGAAATGAGACATAAATAAGGTTAAAAAAAATTGGCAATTAAACCGAGGCCCCGCCTGCCCTCTCACGTTGGATGTAAAAGATCCCATGACACTATTTCGAAGACGAGCAGGGGAGTTCTCCTCGGTGTCCTGGCCAATATTTATTCCTCAACCAACATCACCAAAAAAACCCCAGATTATCTGGTCATTATCACATTGCTGTTTGTGGGATCTTGCTGTGTGCAAATTGGCTGCCATGTTTCCTACATTACAACAGTGACTACACTTCAAAAGTGCTTCATTGGCTGTAAAGCTCTTTGGGACGTCCTCTGGTCATGAAAGGCGCTATATAAATGCAAGTCTTTCTTTCTTTCTAGAGAATCAATTGGATATTCTGCATCAGTGAAACTAATTATTTTTCTAATATCTCCCCCTGTCCCAGTATGCAATAAGAATTACAGGGAATATTTGAGGGTTTCTTACGTATAGTCCTAACTTTTTAACTGACATTTGTAAAACTTTATTTCTGTCTCAGTTCTGTAGTGTGGAGTGCTGTGGGTTAGGATGACAATGTGTGTAACGAGGGCACGATTGCATCTGTGCGTTTGCATCAGCCAGCAGATGCTGGAAATCAGAAATAAAAAACAGAAAATGCTGGAAAACACTCAGCGGGTCAGGCAGCATCTGTGGAGAGAGAAACAGAGTTAACGTTTCAGGTCGATGATTTTTCACCAGAGCTGGAGTCACAGGTTGTGTCTCAAAATGTTCCTGTCCATGTCTACGTTTCAAATATAAACCCACTGGATCAAAGTCTTTTTAAAAAACAAATGAATTTGCAGTAACATGGATCGATACATCCTGTGACTAGTAAATCTCCGTTAGTCCATTTTCTCCCCTCCCTGAAGATGTTGACTTCTTGGGATACAGTTTCTGCAGATACCAGGCACCTTCTAAATGGCCCTGCCAAACCGGCCATTCTTCACGTTTGGCCCCTGACGGTAAGTGCCAGCGGGCTATTCAACTGCAGGGAACATCACAACTGGGTCCAATCCTACCCCGCATATGTGGCAGGGGTCAAGAGACGGCGGTCAGCCATGATCTTATTGAACGGCGGAACAGGCTCGAGGGGCTAAATGGCCTCCTCCTGTTCCTTTGATCCTATGGTCAGAAGTGGGAACCCTGGCAGGTTTCCCTCTCCCTAGCCCAGGCCAATTGTATCTCCCCACCCCCTCACCCAAATTGAAATCATCTGACGCAGCACAGACTGGAGAATGAATCTGGAACCTTGCTGGTCTGTAGTCACTGGCTAAACTCACCGAGCTATTGGGGAAAGCCGTGAACTGAAGTGATCTGGATTGGACATGTTAGGTTAATTTAGCAAACATCTGAATAGTCTCCACTTCTGACAGTAGTTTCAGACGTTCTTCTGCCTAGTTTTTTTTTACAGTTCATAGAATCATAGGACAAAGCAGGAGGCCATTCGGCCCTTCGTGCCTGTGCCGGCTCTTTGAAAGAGCTATCCAATTAGTCCCAACTCCCCTGCTCTTTCCCCGTAGCCCTGCAAATATTTCCTTTCCGAGTATTTATCCAATTCCCTTTTGAAAGTTACTACTGAATCTGCTTCCTCCACCCTTTCAGGCAGTGAATTCCAGATCATAACAACTCGCTGCGTAAAAAAAAAACCTTTCCTTAACTCCCCGTCGTTTTTTTTTTGCCAATTACCTTAAAAAGGTTTTCTTTCCTCTCCTCCCCTCCTCCTCCTCCTCCCCAGAATGAGCTGACTCACCGTGAGTTACACTTCCACAGGCGCCATTGGCCACCTGGTAACCACCAAAGTGCTCCTTCTTCACTAGTGACTCAGAAATCTGAAGGCCAGTCTATTCAGTCAGTGCTGGGGGGGGGGAGAGTGCCGCAGCGGAGCCGGATCCTGCCCTCACCTGCCGTCCACACTTGCCCTCTTCCGGCAGAGTGACTGGATATTAATTAGGGGGAGGGAATCCTGCCTTGACCTTTCCTCCCTTCCCTAGCTTTGGGCCCTGACGCCAATTGTAACACCCCTTTAATCACTGCAGTTAACTCAGCAGAGCCAAGGTTTAGAGTATCCTGCTGCCACGGTGGCTGACTGCTGCCTGTATCTAGATCCACAGAAAACGGGGCATAGAATCATAGCATGGTTACAGCACAGAAGGACTCCATTCGACCCATCGAGCCCGTGCCGGCTCTTTGTAAGAGCAATCCAGTTAGTTCCGTTCCCCCACTCTTTCCCCGTGGACCTGCAATTTTTTCCCCTTAATACTTATCCAATTCCTGTTTGAGAGCCACGATTGAATCTGCTTCCACCGCCCTTTCAGGCAGCACGTTCCAGATCATAACCACTCGCTGCGTAAAAAAGCTTTTGCTCATGTCGCCTTTGGTTCTTTTGCCAATCAGCATAAATCTGTGTCCTCTGGTTCTCGACCCTTCCGCCCATGGGAACAGCAGTTTTGTTTCTTCCTTCTTTTTTTCTTCTTCAATCTTGGGGGTTCTTGGGCTCCCCCACTCCCGTCCCCCTGGTGAAGCCAACATGTAACTGAGATCCGCAGGCCAGAAGGCCTCAGGTTTGATTCTTGGTCTGTGCTGAGTTGGCTATTTTCAGCCATAGCTACGGTAGCAGTTGGCCACAGAATCTCTGGGCCTGGAAGGAGGAAATCAGCCAAGGTTCTGCTACTGGTGACTTTCCGTACACCATGATGGAAGGTCGGTGTGTGGTGGAGATTGGGCAAGTGCAGGATTGGCATCAGCTACGATGCCCCCCCACAGTCTGATAGCCTGCCAACACTGGCTGTCTACGCTCGTACATGAAGAACTGCCACTTGGCTAAGGTCAGGGGCCAACTGCAGACCCACACCTGGTACTGATTGCTCCCTTTAGGGGACAAAGGGAAAATTGGAGTCAGATAAAACAGAACAAGTGTAGAATTCAGGAATTCCCAGGCAGTGGGATCGAACAGAAGGTTCATCGAGGCTCAGAAATCTATACTTCGGGGAGGTTCATGTTTATCTGAGGGTGACAGGGGATGAGGATCAGTTATTTTTTATCATCTGTAGCCAAAAGCAAAATCCTCATCAGAAGTCAAGTAATGACTGTGTTTTGGACGGTGCATGTGTTACCTTCTGAGACTTGACATTGATTGACGTATGTGTTGGGCAGATTACTACTGGTGCTCATCCAAAGCATCTTAGGTGTGTGATGTGTACGGTGTCTCACTGTCCAGTGCGCTCCGCAGCAGATGGCACTTGCAGCTGTGCGCCAGTTGTTTGGCAGAGTGTGTTAGGAGAAGGCAGCGAGGGCATTTGAACCTGCACCTTCGCCTCGCGCAAACATTAACTGATTGCATGCAATCTTGTCAAACCGGCAGACACCTTTATCCGTCCTGCCTCACGATGCTTAGGTCGTCTCGCTGCACGGTCACTGGAAGTGCGGCAAAATTCGCTTGGGGCAGAGCCTGAGGTTCAAGGTGCCTGGTGTTTGAGCCTGTCCCTCTACAGAACGGTAGGACGGGGCGTCTTGGCCTCTCTAATCATCTACGTGACGAGAAGCCTGAGTCTTGATGCATCCGTGAGAAAGGGAAATGCTAGCAAGGAACGTCACCCTAGGTTGATCTTGTACACCTTCGCGGCCTGGAGTATGTCACCCGTTCATCTTGACCAGCCACGGGTGAGGAAACAGGTAGCCATCTCCTCAGAGGAGGGCACCTGGACACGTGCCCACTGCCAACTCTATTTACGGATTAAGCTCTCCGGAGCCGGGACACAGTTCTATTGGTGCCCACCTGTAGCTCACCCTGCTCTTTGTGTGTGAGCCTAGGCTGAGAGTTCGAGGCTGTTTCCACCGCTGCTTTTGCCCCGTGCTGTCATTCCAGGAGAGGTCACTGAATAGCAATCAGGACCAGGATCTTTTGAATAGCTTGATCTGCTCCTTAGACCAGGGCAGCTAAGGTTCTCCCGCTTCGACCTTAGCTCAGCTCAGCCGTCGGCATCGACTGGGATCTACGTCACTCCTCTAAACTTAGGGCATTTATATTTAAAGTGAAGCCGCGGTGATTTTGTCACCTGCCAATCTCTAGGACGCCAGATCCTGGGGGTTTCTGTATGACAGAACACAGATCACACCCAGCTGGTGTAGACAGCTCCATCGAGCATCCTTCTGGTAAAAATTAGCACAGGTGGGACTAGAAAGACAAAAGAAGGAACTTGCATTTATATAGCGCCTTTCATGACCTGAGAATGTCTCAAAGCACTTTACAGCCAATGAAGTATTTTTCAAAGTATTGTAGTGTAGAAAACACAGCAGCCAATTTGCGCAAAGCAAGATCCCACACACAGTAATGTGATAATGACCAGATAATCTGTTTTTAGTGATGTTGGTTGAGGGATAGATATTGGCCCAGGAGACCCGGGAGAACTCCCCTGCTCTTCTTCGAAATAGTGCCATGGGATCTTTTACGTCCACCTGAGAGGGCAGACGGGGGCCTCGGTTTTTAATGTCTCATCCGAAAAGACCGCATCCCCGACAGTGCTGCACTCCCTCAATACTGCACGGGGGGGTGCCAGCCTAGATTTTGTGCTCAGGTCTCTGGAGTGGGGCTCGCACCCATGACCTTCTGACTCCGAGGCGAGTCAAAGAAATGGGGCAGATTCTTTGAAGCCGGTTTGGCGATGTGCTGCCCGCTATCAACCCGCTCATCCCACAAAATGTGCTGCAGCTTGCGGACGCAGCTTGGCGAAGTAACTGAAAGGGTTAAAGACTGCCGCAGCGAATTGGAAATTTCATGACCTTTTCTGCATGAACAGTGAGATGAATACCTAATTAGTCAATCAGAATTCCATCTTTGCCGTTAGGGTACAACTCCGAGACTCAGAGCAAGAGGCTAGAAACCGCCCACCATCCCCGTCATACGAGAGCTGACGGGCAGCTGGGTTCAAACGCTCTGGATGTTTTTTTTTAAAAAACACCCCTGCAGAAAAAACTTCTGACCACGAGCAGCAGATGTTAGGAGTCAACTGGACGATTGTTAATTTTGGTAAAATGCAAAGAATTTTGTCAAATATCTACTTGCACATTCAGAATGTTACGTGAACGTTGCTTCCTCGATGGTTTTCATTGTTCAGTGCCTGGTGTGGTATTTATCCCTACAGGACAGTCAAGTCCCTGGATTTGATCCTTGACGTGGATTAGTTGATCTCAGGCAGCGTAGTAACAGGGCCTTGCATGTCTCTGCATGAATTATAATCGCTGTCCAGTGACTCCACCCGCCTTTGGAAACTCAGCATATGTGGACAGGACCACATGAGGACTGGCTCAGGTGCAGCAGTGCTACCCCCCATGGTCGAATAGCCAGGTGACATTGGTTGACTAGGCTGCCGATGGTGCCCATGGACCAAACTCCAGCATGAGTTAGAACCTTAGACCATAAGACCATAAGAGATAGGAGCAGGGGTAGGCCATTCGGCCCCTCGAGCCTGCTCCGCCATTCAATGAGATCATGGCTGATCTGATTTTTACCTCAACTCCACTTTCCCGCCTTTTCCTCGTATCCTTTGACTCCCTTCTAGGAGAAAGCTGAGGGGAGGTGGGGTGGGGGTGGAGGAGTGGGTCAGAACAAAGATCCTCTGCAAGGAGTGGAAGTTCCCCAACCTTAAACAATGACCGCTCATGTGGTTGTTATCAACGCTATATAGGCCCATTAAGTACAATGGGCCTATACTCTCTGGAGTTTAGAAGAATGAGAGGTGATCTCATTGAAACATATAAGATTCTGAGGGGGCTTGACAGGGTAGATGCTGAGAGGTTGTTTCCCCTGGCCTGTGAGTCTAGAACTAGTGGGCATAGTCTCAGGACAAGGGGTCAGCCATTTAAAACTGAGATGAGGAGGAATTTCTTCACTCAGAGGGTTGTGAATGTTTGGAATTCTCTACCCCAGAGGGCTGTGGATGCTGAGTCATTGAGTATATTCAAGGCTGAGATAGATAGATTTTTGGACTCTAGGGGATCAGGCGGGAAAGTGGAGTTGAAGCCAAAGATCAGCCGTGATCTGAACGAATTGCAGTGCAGGCTCCAGGGGCGGTAAGGCCCATCCCCATTTCTTATGTTCTTATGTTTGCTACATGTGGCCGGCCAATATTTCAGCAGATTTATCCAGTGAGTAGCAGTGCAATATAGACCAGAAAGGTCCTAGGTTTCATAGAATCATAGAAAGGTTACAGCACGGAAGGAGGCCATTCGTCCCATTGACTCCGCGCCGGCTCTATGCAAGAGCAATCCAGCTAGTCCCACTCCCCTGCCCTATCCCCGTTTGATCCCTAGTCTGTGCTGAGTTAGCTACAATTGGCCTGAGAACCCCTATGCCCGGGAGAGGAGCGCTACCTAATGACCCCTGTTGGAAGTGCATAGGTGTGGACATTAGGCGAGGGCAGGATGAAGCTTGGCCGAGAAGCACCCATGGTTAAATAGCTTGCCAACGATCACTGTGCCATGAGCTCTGGCCGTGTTCAATCACCTCACCAACCCCAAGTAGCCATTATTCAAGAATAATGGCTACTTGGGGTTGGTGAGGTGATTGAACACGGCCAGAGCTCATGGCACCAGACCCCAGAAAGGAGTCAACACCTCCTTTAGGAGAGCAAATTGGTGAGAAAAGAGCTGGGGGATAAAATAGCTAATGCTACTTGAAGCCTGACTGTTCCACCACCAGAGGGCACTGGATCTCACATCTGTTGTGACCACAGCAAATTCCAATCTAACCTCGTTCCGATTTTGAACTCCTGTTCGGATCATGCCCCTTCAGGAAGGGGCAACCATTCCTGCCCGAATCCTGCCATAACGACAGGAAGAGTGGAGGAGGCCAGGACAATGAACTCATTCAAGAAACAACTAGATGATGTACTGAGAAGAGAGTGGGGTTGGTATTCTTGTAAGGATGAAATCAAACAGCCTGAAGGGCCTTCTTTATCCAGTACTGTCTTGTGATTTGCACCAGGGATTGAAGGAGGGCAGTCAGGAATGTAAACTCTAGTCAGTTTCTCCCCTTCGCTCAGGTTGGCTGAAACCAATTGTATCCCCACTTCAAAGGCCACTCTAGCTGTGATTGGCTATTTCATAGATCGTAGAATCATAGAAATTTAGGGCACAGAAGGAGGCCATTCGGCCCATTGTGTCCATGCCGGCCGAAAATGAGCCACCCAGTCTAATCCCATTTTCCAGCACTTGGTGCGTAGCCCTGTAGGTCAGGGCACATCAAGTGCACATCCAGGTGCTTTTTAAATGAGTTGAGGGTTTCTGCCTCTACCACCCTTTCAGGCAGAGAGTCCCAGACCCCCACCACCCCCTGGGTGAAAACATTTCTCCTCAGCTCCCCTCTAATCCTTCTACCAATTAATTTAAATCTAAGCCTCCTGGTTATTGACCTCTCTGCTAAGGGAAATAGGTCCTCCCTATCCACTCTATCTAGGCCCCTCATAATTTTATATACCTCAATTAAATCTCCCCTCAGCCAAAGAAAACAACCCCAGCCTATCCAATCTTTCCTCATAGCTAAAATTCTTCAGTCTTGGCAACATCCTCGTAAATCTCCTCTGTACCCTCTCTAGTGCAATCACATCTTTCCTGTAATGTGGTGACCAGAACTGTAAGCAGTACTCAAGCTGTGGCCTAACTAGTGTGTTATACAGTTCCAGCATAACATCCCTGCTCTTATATTCTGTGCCTTGGCTAATAAAGGACCATATTTTGACCATACCCAGGACCCTTCCTGGTCCACATGGCTCATTACAACCGTGCGGTATCAGAATCTATGTGTTAGTTAGAGCTGCACCATTTTAGTCTGAGTCTCCCTTGGATGTCATATAGAATTATAGAATGATACAGCACAGATGGATGCCTTTCGGCCCATCGTGCCTGTGCCGGCTCTTTGAAAGAGCTATCCAATCAGTCCCACTCCCCTGCTCTTTCCCCGTAGCCATGCAAATTTTTCCCCTTCAGGTATTTCGCTACCAATAATATGACCCAACTAGGTTCTCTCTCATATTGACCTTACTCCTTGCAATTAGTTAAGTTGCATCCTACCAGATCCTTCTGTGTCTTACAGGCTGATCTGAGGTTTCTGCTCTATTCCTGCGTATTTTGGCACAGATGGCATGACGTCATCATAAACATTTATAATTCTCCTTGGGATCATTAAATTTCTCTCATAAATGTTCAATGGGCCTTGACCTGGACCCTACATGTAAACCCATGACATTGTGTAACCTCTATCTCCCCTCTCCTTCCTCCATGAGATGGTTCTGGGTCTTTGAGTTCTAAACGGACAGTTCTGTTCAAGTCAGCTTGTCTCAGTGGTAACACCCTTGCCTCTGAGTCAGAAGGCTGCGGCTGAAGCCCCTCTCCAGAGACTTGACCACATAAAATAAGCTGACATTTCAGTGCAGAACTGAGGGAGTGCCGCACTGTCGGAAGTGCCGTCTTTTGGATGAGACATTAAGCCGAGGTCCTGTCTGCTTTCTCAGGTGGACATAGAAGTTCGAAGAAGAGCAGGGGAGTTCTCCTGATGCCCCGGCCAACATTTATCCCTCACTCAACCCCACCAAGAAGAATGTAATTGGTCATTGCTGTTTGTGGGAGCTTGCTGTGCACAAATTGGCTGCCATATTTCCCTACAGAACAGTGACACATTGGCTGTGAAGCACCTTGGGACAACCTAAAAGACGCTAGATAAATCCAAGTTCTTTCTTTCTCACTGGGGGAGAAAATAAATGAGGGGAGGGAAAGTCAAGTCTTCACAATCACAGAGGTGGTTGATTCGGTACATGTGGAGAGGTAATGTTGTACTGAGCCAGTAAGAGAAAACTAGCAGAAATGTCTTATCAGTTACGGGGGCCACAAGCTAAACATAATTTAAGGAGTAACTATTACTAGAATTATGGGATGGGTAACTCTCCTAATGGATTTGTTGCTGAGGGCACTGCCAACAGCAAGAGGTGTCAAAATACCAACATTATCTGTATAACATAGGGGCGCAGGGGCAATGTATCCTGTACTCTGACCTTTATACTAACCCACTGGAGAAGAGGCTATGCTGAGGTACCCACTCTCTCTGATGAGAAGAGATTCGCTCTGTATGGTTTTTTTTCCCCACAGCGTACATGCGTAGTTTGAGGATCCTGCAGTTCCACAAAACACCAATTTCGTCAGCCCCCCACACCCCCCTCCCTCCCGCCCGCCCACTCCCACCACACTCAAAGCAGAGTTGCTCGACTGGTTCGAGCAATACCTCTTCACCTGTCAGGACAAGTTAATTAATCCCTGGCCTTTACTTGGTTACTTGGCGCGCGCGGGCCTAGTCTGAGGCTTTAAGGCCCCGTTCTAGCCTCTGTAACACAAATTAGCGCTCGCCCCCCCCAACCCTCCGCACGCTGCTTCTAAAAGACTTTTGTTGCCATGGACACCATGAGGTGGAGAACGGTGATTATGTCGTCACAATCACCACCGGCCACAGTAACCATGGCAATGCTCCGTGTTAGTTACAGTATCAAACTAATCTTCTAGTAAAACATATTTTAAGCAGTCTGAACATGAAACATGTAAATGTGTCCATCGTTTTGTGAAAGCTTAATTGGGTGCTGCTAATTTATGAGCTTTAATACATTCTCAAACAGAGCTTCTTGTTAAAGGTACAAGGATGATTTTTTTTGTCCCCCCCGCCCCCCCCCCCCCACTTCAGTAAAACTGTGGCTCTTTGCACTCAATTATACCTCTGTAAACATTTGAATCAAAGCAAACAGGAAAGCTGCACTCCCAGTGTAGGTGAGGCGACAACAAATTGATTCTGAGCTTTCAGTTCCTGCAGGAAGAAAAAATGCACACTGAAAATCCCAGCTCGCCAGGCCTGAGGATCCGGCTGGGAGATTATCAAATGTTTTTAATTCAGCCGTGGCTCAATTGAAAGCACCCTCGCCTCCGAGTCGAGAGTGTCGTGGGTCCAAGCTCCACTCCGGAGATTTGAGCACATAACCCAGGCCGACACACCCAGTGCAGCACTGAGGGGAGTGCTGCACTGTCGGAGGTGCCGTCTTTCGGATGGGACATCAAACCAAGGCCCTCTCAGGTGGACGTAAAAGATCCCATGGCCACTATTTCAAAGAAGAGCAGGGGAGTTCTCCCTGGTGTCCTGGACAAATATTTATCCCTCAACCAACGCCTAAAACAGATTATCTGGTCATTATCTCATTGCTGTTTGTGGGACCTTGCTGTGAGCAAATTGGCTGCTGCGTTTCCTACATTACAAGAGTGACTACACTTCAAAAAAAGTACTTCATTGGTTGCAAAACCCTTTGGGACATCCTGAGGTTGTGAAAGGCGCTATATAAATGCATGTCTTTCTTTCCTTCATCCACCTCTCCAACAACTTGCATTTATATATTTATATCCAATCTAATCTTGATTATTAACATGATTTCTGCCTCAGCCACTAATCCTGGACGTGAATTCCGTAGCCACGTAACTCCCTATAGTGTGGATTTGGCAGAAAATGAAAGGCTTGTGTTTATACAGCGCCTTTCATAACCTCAGGTCATCCTGAAGCGCTTTAAAACCAATGAAGCACTTTTTGAAGTGTAGTCACTGTTGCAATGTAGAAAACGCAGCAGCCAATTTGCGCACAGCAAGGCCCCACAAACAGCAGCGAGATAATGACCAGATAATCTGTTGGTTGAGGGAGAAGTGTGGGCCAGGACACCAGGGAGAACTCCCCTACTCTTCTTCGAATAGTGCCATGGGATATTTTACGTCCACCTGAGAGAGACGACATCTCGGCTTAACGTCGCGTCCGAAATACGGCGCCTCCGACAGTGCATCACTCCCTCAGTACTGCACTGAGAACATAAGAACATAAGAAATAGGAGCAGGAGTAGGCCAATCGGCCCCTCGAGCCTGCTCCGCCATTCAATAAGATCATGGCTGATCTGATCCTAACCTCAAATCTAAATTCATGTCCAATTTCCTGCCCGCTCCCTGTAACCCCTAATTCCCTTTACTTCTAGGAAACTGTCTATTTCTGTTTTAAATTGAGGGAGAAGTGTGGGCCAGGACACCAGGGAGCCAGCCTGGTTTATGCGCTCAAGTCTCTGGAGTGGGAATTGAATCCGTGACCCTCCGACTCGGGGGGCAAGAGTGCGCTACCCACTGAACCGCGGCCGACACTGCGAGAGAGTACCACCTTCATCATATCACCAATTTACTGTTGAACCATGCCTGGCATGTAAAGCATAGTCTGCTGTATACCTGCTGTAATGGCGATGCCAGATCATACGGCCTGGTGAGCGAAGCTTTGGTTTCAAATAATAATAATAAATGGACTATTATTTTAGGGAGGGAAAATATCCCTTTAAGATGGCAAGGAATCCTTTCATGTATGTGAATTCCAAAATAGCTGCCAGCTGGCCTCATACTGAAGTGAGACCTCACAGATCTGCAGTTGCTATGGAAACCAGACAGTTGCAGGTGATAGCATTTAAGATGCAGCATTGTTTCGGTAACAGAGGAGAAGGAAGGTGCTTAGAATGCACCACTATTAATTAGCACCGAATCAGATGGCATCTCTCTCAGGCATTGGCAGAGCCACAGAGTCTCAGCTGAGGAGACACTTCACTGCCAGGATTGCTGCTGACTGTGAACATAAAGGGGTGTGTTATTGTTAGCTGAATTATAATTAATTTTATCTACACAAATGTATGGCTTTTATTTATTCCCCCCACCCTCGCCTCCTGCTCACTCGTGCTAGGGTGTGGTGCCAACTGCCTGCATGAGCCAAGACGGCAGGTCTTGGCTGGCTATTCGACCATGGAGAGCATCACAGCCAAGCCCAACCCTGTCTGGATGCGTTTCTGGTGTGATATCCAGCTAGGATAACTGGATAACGATCAGGAGTGGGAACCCTGGCTGACTTCACCCCATCCCTGCAGCTTTTGGACGGCAGTATTCATTATACAGCCAGCTGCAGCAGGCCGTGATATTCTTGGTTTTTGTTTTAAACACTATTTTCCTCCTCCTAAGTGCATTTCGGCCCCTTGGTCCAAAGTGGGCTCTGCACAGGTGTGCAGCGTTTGGCTGCACGGTTGTAACTTCCCTTGCATGCACAGGTGGGTCCCACCAGCAGCCGTGCAATCGCCAAGCACCTGCAACGTGGGTTGCACGCAGTGACCGCCGACGCTGTGGCTCTCTCGCACGGAAACGTGCAGCGTGAGGAGAGCACGCTCCTGGGCCGTGAGGGATTTCTCGGGACATTTTTGCAGTCGAGATGTTCTTGTGCTTTATTTCCACATCTTCTAAGAGCACCATGGTTACCGCAGTGAAAAGAAAAGGCCTGTGCTTATATCGCGCTTTATTGTGTGTGTTAGAAACGTCTCAAAGAGCTTGACGTGCAGTGAATTACTTTAAAGTACAGCGACTGTCGTTTCGGCTACGCCACCCCTATCTTGTCCTGTACTAAGTTCCTCTCGACCATCATCCATTTTGATCTACGCTGGCTCCCTGTCCCCCAAAATTTTAAATTTGAACTCCTCCTCATCATCTCCATGGTCTTGCCATACCCCTATCTCTGCAACTTCCTCTAGCCTTTTATCTCTTCCGCAGCTTTTGGTCCTTGATTCTGGTTCTTTTGTGTGTTACGTAGATTTTACAGCTCAGAAACAGGCCATTCGGCTCAACTGGTCTATGTCAGTGTTTGTGCTCCACACGAGCCTCCTCCCTCCCTACTTCATCTAACCCCGTCAATATAACCTTCTATTCCTTTCTCCCTCATGTGTTTATCTAGCTTCCCCTTAAATGCATCTATGCTATTTGCCTCAACCAGTCCATGTGGTAGCGAGTTCCACATTCTTACCACTCTTTGGGTAAAGATGTTTCTCCTGAATTCCTCAGTGGATTTGCCCTCCCTTCTCCCCACCGCTGTAGGTCGAGCTTTCAGCTGTCTCAGGCCCGCTCTTTGGAATTCCCTCCCGAAACCCCTCTCCATTTCTCTGTCCTCTTTTAAAAACCTTCTCAAAACCCATCTTTTCAACCCAAGCTTTCAGTTCCCCCACATCTCCTAATTTCTCCCTCCCTGGCTTTCCCTGCGGGAAAGTTTGTTGCACTCAAAGTGTTATATAAAGGCAAGTTGTTGTTATGTAGGCAAACACAGCAGCCATTTTGTGCACAGCGAGCTCCTTGGTGGTGTTGGTTGAGGGAAGAATGTTGGCCAGGACGTGGGGAGGAATGTCACGCTCTAATCCAGATTGTCCTAGGGGATCTCTAATGTCCACCTGAAGCTGTGGAACAGGCAGACGGAGGCCTCGGTTTAAAGTCTCATTCTATGAACGAGATCACTGACGAGGCAGCCCTCCCTCAGTATCAGCCTATTCTACGTGAATTCTCCCGCAATCAGATGCCAGACAAGACATCGATCTTTCTTTCTGTTCCGAGTTTTTCCTCTCAATAGTTTCGCTTCCCCATCTCCTGAAGGCGCTGACTTCCCACTGTGATACGGTCCCACAGAACACCGGTATTGTATCAAGTGGCCCATTACTCGTGTGTGAGCTTTGATGGTGAGCACAGGCAGGCTTTTCGAATGCAAGGCGGATCACAGCCGAGCCCGATTCTCTCTCCAACCAGGTGCCCACACTTTCCAAGGTGGGGCTTGCTGGATGGCAGTCAGGAGCAGGAAGCTTGCCTGGTTTTCTTCTCCATAGCCTGAGAGCACTGTGGCCAACGGTAGTGCCCAGGTAGCTGCCCCCGGCTGAGGCGGGCTAACTCCGCACGGACTAGTCCCGGCTCAGCTCCTAACCGCTGAGGGAGCACGGCTTGTGCGGAAAAGCGACAATCCAGGAGCGGTTTTCGACCAAACCGTCGCCTGGGATTGTGACCGAAGGCTCGTGAGTAGCCTGGAAGTGAGCAACATTGAGAGGTACGGGAGCACTCCCATCGCCATCTGGGCCGAGATGGGATGATTCAGTGCACACCGTGGACCATAGCTGGCACTTTTCTGGCTTGTGTGACTACATACCACACCAGGCCGTGCATGTAGTGATGGAGCCTTTGGCTGACTGTCTAACTGTAAGTTTTGTCAGTCCATATCACATTTTCATCTCTAGATGCCAAACAACCTCCATTTCTTCATTTCCCCACAATTTACTGCCCAACACCAGTCAATTTTTAAAATAATTCGACACAGAACCTGCTTTCGGCACTGCTGGCTGAAATTATCCCCCAAAACCTATGAATTCCATCGCTCTTCTTCTTTTCTCTTCCCTTGACTCGAGCTGGGAATGCTGTTCCGAGGACGCTGGCAGCCCCTCAGCATCTCGTGAAGCAGCCATTCTTCAAGTGTGAGCTTAGGCAGTGATTGCGTGCAAGCTGTTCAACCATGGGGGGCCGGGGAAGGGGGAAGGGGGAAGGGGGAGGGCAGGCATCACAGCTGAGCTTGATCCAGCTCTTGCTTAATATCCGTACACATTTCACGGCAGCAGACAATGGATTGCGATCAGGAGTGGGAACGATGGCTGATTTTTTTTTTAACCCCTGCCTGGCTTGGGTTGGGGGGGCATCGAGGGGCCGATCGTAACAGCCCAACCGGCTGACATTAGCTAACTCAACGCAATCCTGGAGGATCAGACCCGGAGCCTTGCAGTGAACGTAACCGAGCCACTGAGAGAACTGCTTCATGATTGTCATTTGCCCCTTTCTGAATAGATTTACAACAGAACAATAGTCAATTTGGAGCGCAGAATTGGGGAGGCGAATGGTTCAATTAGTGAGGTGAGGCTGTGGTTTCAGCCACCGTCTGCAATAACTAACCCCACTTGACCCAGACATGAGAACGGGACCTTTCGCTGGTTGCTGACTTAGCTCTGCTATGGATTTGCTTAATATTTTTATCAATAAAGGATATCATTATTAAATCCAGAATCCAGATTGCTGTCAGCCTCACTCTCAATATTTCACCTTCAGTGACCTGGGATTTATTTATTTTGTTTTGAAGTATTTATTTATGTAACTGAATACTTCAGACAGGCTTTTGAAGGAGTTATTTTGAACATTATGTTTGTTGTTCCCTACCTATTTTCTCTTTCCCACTCCTGAATGTGTTGCTGGGGTATGAAGCTGTGGGTGTACTTTGTCCAAGTGAGCCGAGAGACTGAGTCATTCTACTGCATTCCGTTAATATAATCTGCGTTTATATTGGTGTTCGCGCTGTCTGTTTCTGACATGGAGGTTTTGCGCAGATGGCGGTAACCCCAACGTAAACAACAACTACTTGCATTTATATAGCGCCTTTAACGTAGTAAAACGTCCCCAAGGCACTTCGCGAGTGCGTAATCAGACAAAAATTGACACCGAGCCAAAGAAGAAAGCATTAGGACAGGTGACCAAACGCTTGGTCAAAGTGGGAGATTTTAAGGAGGGGTCTTAAAAGTGCAGAGAGAGGTGGAGAGGTTTAGGGAGGGAATTCCAGAGCTTAGGGCCTAGGCAGCTGAAGGTACGGCCGCCAATGGTGGTGCGAAGGACAGGGGGTGGTCAGGAGGTCAGAGTTGGAGGAACGTGAAGATCTAAGAGGGTTGTAGGGCTGGAGGAGGTTACAGAGATAGGGAGGGGCGAGGCCCTGGAGGGATTTGAATACAAAGATGAGAATTTTTAAATCGAGATATTCCCGGAGACTGGGAGCCAATGTAGGTCAGCGAGCACAGGGGTGATGGGTGAACGGGACTTGGTGCGAGTTAAGATAGGGGGCAGCAGAGTTTTGGATGAGCTCAAGTTTATGGAGGGTGGAAGATGGGAGGCCGGTCAGGAGAGCATTGGAATAGTCGAGTCTTGAGGTAACAAAGGCACGGATGAGGGTTTCAGCAACAGATGAGCTGAGGCAGGGGCGGAGACGGGTGATGTTACGGAGGTGGAAGTAGGCGGTCTTGGGTTGGAAGCTCATCTCAGGGTCAAATAGGACGGCCAGGTTGTGAACGGTCTGGTTCAGCCCGAGACAGTGGCCAGGGAGAGGGATGGAGTCGGTGGCGAGGGAACGGAGTTTGTGGCAGGACTGGATGTCGGACAAGCAGCATGACAAATCAGAGACAGAAGGGCCGAGAGAGGTGATGGTGAGGTAGAGCTGGGTGTCGTCAGCAAACATGTGGAATCTGATGGATTCACTAAGACTGGACGTGGGGAATGTCTGTATCTTACCAGCTCGTCCTAGCAGCCAGGAACCAGCGGTGCAAGGCCAATTATAAAAGCAGCGACAGTCAAGCCCGAGCCACCCCCCCATCCAATATCCATATGCGGGTGCTCTTACACATTCACGTCACCCTCCTCCTGTTAATACCTCCTTGTCTGTAGGGCGGGGCCGTTTCAAGAGAGAAAAACCAGCACCCAAAACAAAAAACTGCTCTCAACCCACCTATCCCAAGCCCTGCTCTCTCCTCCGCGTCCTGGTAAGGCAATGGGTTTTTCACTCACCAATACCGTAACTCTTCCCTAATTGTTCAAATCAGTGTGTTTGGGGAGGGGGGCATTGAGAAGAGGTCGAATAAAAAAAAAGGCTTCACCAATGGCCTAGTGGGTAATAGCACTGGCCAGTGTAGTACTAAGGTGTGCAGATCAGACAGTTTGATTCTGCCTGTAGTGTGTTAGTTGATCTCCAGACTGGGCTAGGGAGGTGGGGTCGGGTTTTTAAAAAAATTCAGCTGATACAGCGGACCATGCTGTGTGGATACCAGATAAGGACAAAGTCATGGTCGAATAACTTGTCTGGGGTGAAAGGACTGTTGTACCTTTTGGAATTGTACCCAGATGGAGTCAGAGTCTAGAGGTGGGGTGGGGAGGGGGGGGAAAAAAACTTGATCTGAAGGTGTGGACTTGGCAATGTAAACTTCGACTGATAGTCAGTCAGCCTCAGCCACCTGACACAAAATGGGTTCTTAAAAATAGTTGTGCAAAAGGATAGGGTTAGATGAAGTGGGGGTGGGAGGAGGCTCGTGTGCAGCTTGGACCAGTTGGGGCCGAATGGCCTGTTTCTGTGCTGTAAATTCAATGTGAAATAACCCAGTTAAGAATTTTCACAATATCTTACCAGGGGAAAACAATCTCACTTTTATATTCACTGACACACCGGTGTCATCTGCAGCATAAAAAATAACTTCTTTTTTTTAAAAAAAAAATAAAGAAACATTTCCTTCATCACAAAATTCAGATATCAGTTTCATTCTGGCAGCAGGCAAGCGACCTTTCACCTTCCCTGTCAAGGCTCTGATTCAAACGGAGTTCGAGATGGATACAGATATTTTTGTTCCACATCCTTCTGTCGATCTTATTACCTTCTGCACACACACCCAGCCGGAGCTGCTGTATAATGAAAGATCCCAGCAGTCTGCTAATTCTCTGTGGAGTTGAAACACCAGGCTTTACCAGTCTGTATCTCCACGAGTTTTCCCTTTTGTGTGCAGCACCTGTTCAAATCCAGGCAACATGTTGTAGTATTATTATTATTATTATTATTATTATTTTGTTTCATTCCTCTGTCCCCACCTGTCCCATGGTCAGATGGAAGACGGGCTCTCTGTCTGCAGGGGAAGACCCTCCCCACCTGCCCCCTTTGGCTCCTCTCTGCTGTCTGCAGTCGCTGGAAGGGAATCTTCTTTGGAATTGATGAGTGACTAGGGTGGGCTCACATGGCCAAACAGACAAGTCAACCCATCTGATCAAGTGTTTCCTCTCCCAACCGCTGAGTCCATAGGTGGTGACTTGGACATTACCCCTTTAAAGAGACATTTTAAAGCTTTTCCCCCCTCCCCCCTCGGCTCAAATGCGTTGCCCCAGGGCAGGGCTGAGCTGCTACGATCAGGAAGTTTCGATTTTTGGCTGATTACACCCTGAGACGTTTTACTACGTTAAAGGAAGAAAGATTTGCATTCATATAAAAACAGAAAATGCTGGAGAAGCTGAGCAAGTCAGGCAGCATCTGTGGAGGAAGAAACGGAGTTAATGTTTCAGGTCAGAACTGACGAAAGGTCTTCGACCTGAAACGTTAACTCTGTTTCTTTCTCCACAGATGCTGCCTGACTTGCTCAGCTTCTCCAGCATTTTCTGTTTTTATTTCAGGTTTCCAGTATCCGCATTTTTCTGCTTTTGATTTGCATTTATATAGCGTCTTTCATGACCTCAGGACATCCCAAAGCCCTTTACAGCCAATGAAGTATTTTTTGAAGTGTAGTCACTGTTGTAATGTAGAAATGTGGCAGCCAATTTGCACACAGCAAGCTCCTACAAACAGCAATGAGATAATGACCAGATAATCTGTTTTAGTGATGTTGGTTGAGGGATAAATATTGGCCAGGACACCAGGGAGAACTCCCCTGCTCTTCTTCAAAATCGTGCCATGGGATCTTTTACATCCATCTGAGAGGGCAGATGGGGCCTCGGTTTAATGCCTCATCCAAAAGACAGCACCTCTGACAGTGAAGCATTCCCTCAGTACGGCACTGGAGTGTTAGCCTAGATGTTGTGCTCAAGTCTCTGGAGCGGGACTTCAACTCACAACTTTCTGACTCAGAGGCGAGAGTGCTACCCTCTGAATACAAAGACTGGCTTTCCTGTGAGGCTCTCCATAGTCGAATAGCCCGCCGACACGATCGTGGCTCACACATTAAGAATGACCATTTGAATGAGGTGCTGGAGAACAGCCAGAGCTGCCCTCAGTAACTATCTCCAGGAGAGATGGAGAGAAAACTGGAAGCAAGGGAGTTGGGGTCGTAAAGTTACGCTTCACATAGTTTCCATTGATAGTTTATCTCTTTTTCATTTCAGGAGTCTAATGGCTGCCAACAAGTGGTGAACTCCCTATGCTGGAGATACTCAGTGAGTGACAAACCCAACATAAGGGAATGTATCAGTTTTATTTTTGAGGTTTTTTTACTTGTCAATTTTCTCTCTTCTCCTCCTCCTGTAAAGGCGTTAACCCCTTCACTGCGGAACAGCCCAAGGATGCTTGGGGGGGGTGGTGGGGGCCAAGGGGCTCTCCAGGACCTCATGGCTGTTGTTCTTTGTGAGCCGTGACAGTGAGTACTACGTGACTGTAGCCCAGCCTAATCCTGTCCTCATCCAGCATTCTCTCTCACACATGCATTACCAGCGAAGGCTCTTTTGTATAGAGATCGGGAGGTGGCTGACTTTCACTGCAGCACTGAGGTCAGCTAATTAAAAGAAGAAAGAAAAACATGCATTTATATAGCACCTTTCACAACCTCAGGATTTCACAAACCACTCTACAGCCAATGAATTATTTGTTGAAGTGTAGTCACTGCTGTAATGTAGGAAACGCAGCAGCTAATTTGAGCACAGCAAGCTCCCACAAACAAACAATGTGATAATGAGCAGATAATCTGTTTTAGTGATGTTGGTTGAGGGATAAATGTTGGCCAGGACATTGGGGAGAACTCACCTACTCTTCTTCAAAACAATGCTGTGGGATCTTTTACGTCCACCTGAGAGGGCAGACACAGTTTAACATCTCATCCGAAGGGCAGCACCTCCAACAGCGTAGCACACCCTCAATACTCCATAGGAGCGGCAGCATAGATTATGTGCTCAAGTCTTTGGGGCAGAACCTGAACCCATGACCTTCTGATTCAGAGGTAAGTGTGCTACTCATTGAGCCACAGCTGACCATTAGCTTCAGCTGATAATCTGTGCTAGCTTTGATAAAAGTTAACTTACAAGTCTAAAGCATGTTAGTGCAGACACCATCGATGAAATGATTATATCTCCCAACGCCAATCGCACTGTTGCGTGTTCCTCTGCTTATCAACTTAATGACTTCTGAGTTGGTTTTGAAAAGGACAACAGTGCCCCTTTAAGTGGTGTTTTGAAACTAATATCTTCGGTGAGGGGGAGGGAGTAACGACAAAGTTCATACATGGATTATCTTAATCTACAGAATGTGGCATTTAATTAGTTTTAAGCACCCCTTAATGTTTCTGCCTTAGGGTTTTTAAGAGAAGAGTCATTTTGGTGCCATGGTCAATTAAACATTTCCTATTGAAAGTGCAATATGGGAAACTGCAGGGGGTCAGTTTCCAAGATGTCTGCACTCGCTGGCCTGCGGCTCCATCTCCTGCTCCAACAGTTTTATCTAATGAACCTCAAGTCACCCTTTTCTCCGATCAATTTTCTCATTTAACCGGTGCCAACAAGCTGCAGAAAGATGCTAGCAATTGATATGACTGAAATGGAGACACTTAAAGGTAATCGTAATTGGAATTGCAAGTAGAGAAGAGGCTTCCTTCTCCAAGGCCTCATCCTCCAGTCAATCTCCTCCAGCCTAAAGTCCTAGTTCTCACTCTTCGAACTGCTGTGTCCTCCCCTTCATCGCTAGTGACAGAGCCTGCAGACATCATGTCCTGCACTCTGAAACTCTCTTTCTAAACCCCTCCACCTTCCGACAACTCTATCCACCTCCAAAAACCTCCTCAAACCTACCTCTCCAGGTCACCTTCCCTAATAACTCTTAACTCCTGCTTGATGCCTGCCCCCTCCCTCCCACCCACCCCATAAAAGCACCTTGGGATGTTTTCCTATGTTACAGGCAATATAAGTGCAAGCTGTCTTCGTAAGATAGCAATTAAGAAAGAAAGACTCGCATTTATATAATATCTTTAATGACCTTAGGACGTCCCAAAGTGCTTTACAGCCAATGAAGTACTTTTGAAGTTTATTGTTGTGATGTGGGAAATGCGGCAGCCAATTTGCGCACAGCAAGATCCCATAAACAGCAATGTGATAATGAGCAGATAATCCGTTTTAGTGATGTTGGTTGAAGGATAAATATTGGCCAGGACACCAGGGAGAACTCTGCTGCTCCTCTTCGAAATAATGCCATGGGCTCTTTAACACCTACCCGAAAGGACATATGGGGTTTAATGTCTCATCTGAAAGACAGTGCCTCCGACTGTGCAGCACTGCCTCAGTCCTGCACTTTGAGTGTCAGTTTAGATTATGTGCACAAATCTCTGGAGTGGAACTTGAACCCACAGCCTTCTGGCTCCGAGGCGAGAATGCTACCCACTGAGCCATGGCGGACAAACCTGTAGATCGGGTATGGCCTTATGTCTCTTCCGAGGCTGAAATGTAGCTGTTTCAGTGCTTGTCCATGCACTTAATGGCAACATGAGAGATGCAGAGAATAACAAGGCAGACACAATAAGCCACAATGGAACAGATAGACTTCCTTGTGTTCTGACTTGGTTAACCAATGTAGTTTGAATTAATTGCAATGTAAGCTTATTAATTTTGGCTGGAACGTGCCATTCTATCCAGCTGGAGCCGATGGTGTACATTGTCTTGGAGCCCGGCAAAGCAGCTAAAGTGAGCGGTATGATCACTACTGTCACAAGGAGAAACTTTCAATGTGCTACCAGCCTCCGCAGCAGAAAAGAAGCCAGATGGTGTTATCGGAAGTGGGTGTATGAGACAAAGAGCTGCTAACAGTCATGTTAGAGAGATGGAATAAGAGAGAAGGAGACAATGTGACTGAGGCAAGGATAGAAGGAATTGGGAATAGAGGGGGGAGAGGGAATGAGTGAAACAGGCAAGGAGAGGGAGAATGAAAGAGAAGGGCAAAGGCTGACTGAGGACAGAAAGAACAAGGAAGAGAAGTAGAGAGGAAACGAGAGAGACAAGGAGAGTGGGGATGAGAAAGGACGGAAAAGGGAATGAAAAAGAGAAAGGAAAAGAGAATGAGAAAGACAAAGAGAAAAATAAAAAGGGAGTGGGAACAAGGGAATGAGAGAGTTAAAGAGTGAGGGAAAGAATGAGGAAAAGGGGAATGAGGGAATGTGAGACAGAGAGAATCTGTGAGAGACAGGAAAAAGAAAAGGACGGAAGGAGAAAGAGCGAAAAAGAAATAGAGAGAAACAGAAAATTTGATAGAAAGGATGTGAGTGAGGAATTGTGAGAGGGGAAGGGAATGTGAGAGAGAGATTGTGAGAAGGAGGAACGAGAGAGGAGGAAGGAGAGAGGGATTGTGAGATTGGAAGGGAATGTGAGACATGGAGAATGAGGGAGGAAAGGATGAATGAAACAGAGAGAGGAACAATGAGAGAGCACGATCCGGATTTCAAGTAAATAGATGATAATGAAGCATGTCAAAAACCATAGGTCTCAACGTTTCTTACATGGTGAACTTGAACTTACAGTGAAAATATTGGTGAGCGATCCAGTTTACTTTATTAAGAATTTGTTGCTCCTGACCAGTATACAGTCTCTTCTGCTGGGTTTTGGGTTGACTATATTTGATAAAGAGACACATCGAGGGATAGTAAGGGAATAAGTAGGTCAGAGAAAGAAAGAAATGATTAGACCAACTCAGGTTTTGCAGTGGTTCTCTTCAGGGAGACGAGCTCCAAAGGGGATCGGGTGGGTCAGGTCTCCAGGGCTGCATAAGATGAGAGAGGTAGATTTTTTTTTTATTCGTTCATGGGATGTGGGTGTCACTGGCCAGCATTTATTGCCCATCCCTAATTGCCCTTGAGAAGGTGGTGGTGAGCTGCCTTCTTGAACCGCTGCAGTCCTTGTGGTGAAGGTTCTCCCACAGTGCTGTTAGGAAGGGAGTTCCAGGATTTTGACCCAGTGACAATGAAGGAACGGCGATATATTTCCAAGTCGGGATGGTGTGTGACTTGGAGGGGAACGTACAGGTGGTGTTGTTCCCATGCACCTGCTGCCTTTGTCCTTCTAGGTGGTAGAGGTCACGGGTTTTGGAGATGCTGTCGAAGAAGCCTTGGCGAGTTGCTGCAGTGCATCTTGTAGATGGTACACACTGCAGCCACGGTACGCTGATGATGGAGGGAATGAATGTTTAAGGTGGTGGATGGGGTGCCAATCAAGCGGGCTGCTTTGTCCTGGATGGTGTCGAGCTTCTCGAGTGTTGTTGGAGCTGCACTCATCCAGGCAAGTGGAAAGTATTCTATCACACTCCTGACTTGTGTCTTGTAGATGGTGGAAAGGCTTTGAGGAGTCAGGAGGTGAGTCACTCGCCGCCGAATACCCAGCCTCTGACCTGCTCTTGTAGCCACAGTATTTATGTGGCTGGTCCAGTTAAGTTTCTGCTCACTGGTGACCCCCAGGATGTTGATGGTGGGGGATTCGGTGATGGTAATGTCGTTGAATGTCAAGGGGAGGTGGTTAGACTCTCTCTTGTTGGAGATGGTCATTGCCTGGCACTTATCTGGTGCGAATGTTACTTGCCACTTAACAGCCCAAGCCTGGATGTTGTCCAGGTCTTGCTGCATGTGGGCATGGACTGCTTCATTATCTGAGGGGTTGTGAATGGAATTGAACACTGTGCAATCATCAGCGAATATCCCCACTTCTGACCTTACGATAGAAGGAAGGTCATTGATGAAGCAGCTGAAGATGGTTGGGCCTAGGACACTGCCCTGAGGAACTCCTGTAGCAATGTCCTGGGGCTGAGATGATTGGCCTCCAACAACCACTACCATCTTCCTTTGTGCTAGGTATGACTCCAGCCACTAGAGAGCTTTCCCCCTGATTTCCATTGACTTCAATTTTACTATGGCTCCTTGATGCCACACTCGGTCAAATGCTGCCTTGATGTCAAGGGCAGTCACTCTCACCTCACCTCTGGAATTCAGCTCTTTTGTCCATGTTTGGACCAAGGCTGTAATGAGGTCTGGAGTCGAGTGGTCCTGGCGGAACCCAAATAGAGCATCAGTGAGCAGGTTATTGGTGAGTAAGTGCCGCTTGATAGCACTGTCGACGACACCTTCCATCAATTTGCATTAAGTTATGAGGTTCACTAAGGTTCGCATCCAGTGGGCACATGGATAGACCATCAATGGTAACTTCATGAAATGCACTCCTGGCACAAAGACTCACTGCTGTGGGTGCATATTGGGAATTCAGGACAGAAACTCATGGGGAACGCGTCCCCAAATTCCAATATACATTCAGCAGGCAAGACTCTGCCCCAGGGCCATGACTTCAGAAAATGACCCCAGTGGGTAAATGTATTCTTTAGTATGTAACTGAGGCTTACTCAAGGAAGGTGTATCCTGGCTAGGTGTTAGCCATGGCTCAGTGGGTAGCACTCTCTCCTCTGAATCAGAAGGGCGTGGGTTCAAGTCCAACTCCGGAGACTTAAGCACAAAATTTAGGCTGACACTACCAGCCTAAATGTTAAACTGGCTGAAATGTGAAACTGAGGCCCTGTCTGACCTCTCAGGTGGATGTAAAAGATGCCATGGCACTATTTCAAAGAAGAGCAGGGACTTCTCCCAGGTGTCCTGGCCAATATTCATCCCTCAACCAACATCACAAGAAAAGATTACCTGGTCATTATCACATTGCTGTTTGTTGGGACCTTGCTGTGTGCAAATTGGCTGCCGCGTTTCCTACATTACAACAGTAACTACACTTCAAAAAGTACTTCATTGGCTGTAAAGCGCTTTGGGACATCCTGAGGTTGTGAAAGATGCTATATAAATGCAAGTATGTCTCCCTTTCTGTGCTGAGTTTGTAGATCTCAGCTGGGGCAATGATTGGGAAACTAAATCTGGCCTTATTGCTCCCAGGCTAAATATTTAGTGATGGAGAGCACGCGTGTGCGTGTGTGTGTGTGTGCACCAGTGTGCGAGTTTGAGTGTGTGTGTACAACTGTGAGTGAGTGAGTGCGCGTGCAATGGGTCAGGTAAAGACAGGCTTCAAGCTCAGCTGTGATGCTCACCCAAGATAGAATAATGGACCTTGAGCGAGATATTGGAGGGTGACTAGCACCCATTGATCCTTACCCCTGTACACCAGGGTCTTCAGGAGAAGAGGAGGGGAGGAAACTGGCGGGGGAAAGAAATGATCATTCGAGGTGCTGATCTGTGCCAGCAGATGATCCTGCTGTATCAGGGCTGATAATAGGACACAAGAGCTGACATATGGCAGTCCATCTGGAAAGGGTGTTTCATTTCATTTGTTAATTATCATATTTACTCTATTAGGCACACCTGGCGTAGGGAAGGAGCTCAGTAAACAGCAGTATTAAAAGCACATGATATTATTGCACCAGACAATATTGGACAAGACAATACCTGGTGGCATTACCTCAAAAGAGGTCATGGGCAAATAACAGCCATCTTCCAGAGTGCAATCTGGTTTGATACATATTTCACCAATCAGGATGTATTGTGACAGTTTTGGTGTATGTGGAGCTTTTCGTTTGTCTATTTATAGAGTAATCTTTGAAACCCAAAAGTTTTGTGTATTTTGTCATTTTTTTTCCCAGACCCATGGGTCGCTGGTAACAAGCAGGAGCAGGAACCCTGGCTGATTTCCCCCTCCCTGACCCAGGAGCGTTAAGGCTCTCCTACGGTCGTCTCAACTAGGGCTCAGCAAACACAGCACTGACCAAGAATCAAACTTTGGACCTTCCCAGTCCGTTAAATATTATATCATTATAAAGTTAGGTTGCATTTTATTTTCTTGCCAATTTTTTGCTAGGAACATAGAAACAGGAGTAGGCCATTCAGCCCCATTCAGTTAGATCATGGCTAATCAGTATCTTAACTCCATCTACCCGCCTTGGTTCCATAACCCTTAATACCCTTACCTAACAAAAGTTTATCAATCTCAGTTTTGAAACTTTCAGTTGACCCGCAGCCTCAACAACTTTTTGGGGGAGAGAGTTCCAGACTTCCACTCCCCTTTGTGTGAAGAAGTGCTCTCTGACATCACCCCTGAACGGCCTAGCTCTAATTTTAAGGTTATGCCCCCTTGTTCTGGACTCTCCCCACCAGAGGAAATAGTTTCTGGGGATCAAACTCAAACCACATGCAGGCTTTTATTAAAGCCATTTTCCAATTCCCTGTGGCAGCAGTTACCGAACCTGACTCTTCACTTCTACCTGCTGTTTTCCCCCCTTCTCGTTGTTTTTGTTCAGTGCTATGAAGAGGCTATTTTCTCTTTCTGTCCCCAGTCCTGATGAAGCCTCATTTCAGACAGTGACAGGCCTATGGTGTATTTCCAGCACTTTTTGTTCAAATTTCATATTTTCAGCATGTATAGTTTTTTCTTAATCACCACATTCTGGATGCTCGCGTCCTGTAGCCACTCTCCACGAACAGTAATGGGATTTTTAAAAACTGTGACACAAAGGCTCTGATGATGAGATGTTAAATCTGGTTGAAATACTAGTTATGTAATTACTCTCCCTCAATCCTCTCCTAAAGGCAGTGATTCATGCTGACGTACGATCCTCCGGGCGCTGTGTACCCACCAGCGTCTCTCCAAAGTGGACTTTTTGTCTTCATATGTGAACCTACAGTGAGATTTGGAAGGCTGTCTGACTGTGGAAAGCATCACAACCTTGCTGTCACTCAGCATTCACCTTTGGGCAGAGAGCACCAGATCGCAATCAATGCAAAGCAGGAACAGTTATTATAATGTCATATTTAAGTATTTGAACCTTTAATAAAATGGATTCTCTCCCTCCCTCTCTCTCTATCTCTCTCTCTCACACACACACGTTGCTGATGCACTGATGGCTAAAGTTTGTATTTAAACGGTGGTAATGGGGGATTCCCAAGCCTTGAGTACCCCTAGTGAGTGCCCCATTACTGATGTACTGTGGCAAGTGCTGCTAGAGTCAATTGCAGTCAATGTTCAGGAGATACCTTTATTTTTAAGAAAGACATTATTGAACATAAAAACAGAAACACATGGAAGCACGATGCAGGTCGCTCAGCATCTGCGGAGAAAACAGAATCAAGATTTTGTCAGAACTGAATAGTGAGAGATAAACAAGCATATTAATAGAATGAGTAAAAGGGAGACGGGGGTGGGGGCAACAATGAGGACGTATCAGTGGAATTATTGTTGGGCGACGTAACAGATCACCTCAGTCAAGTAATGGAAAGAAGCTTTAAAGAAATGAAAGAAACAAAAGACGGGATGAATAGCTTAGGCAGTGGGAGGCCTTAGGAGAAGGCGAGGAAATGGGAGAGATGCAAAACACCGAACAAATTAGGATTTCTCAATGAGTTCAAGTACTCAGGCTCTTTCCCATCACTCCTAATTGCCTGTGGTTCAATTCAACCCTTCGCCCACCCCTAGGCCTCATGATAGATTCATAGGCCAGGCGTCAATAGGTAAACTTTGTTAATAGGTTTACTTTTGTCCTGCCTTTAGGTAATAGCCCTTGTAAGTGGGTGTTAATTTATTATTGTTAGTGAACATCTGTGTGCCGGGCAGCCTGCACTACTGTTTGGGGGGAGATAGCAGGTGGCCACCCAGCGGGGGCAGGGGTGGAGGAGGGGCAATCCCTTTAGTCATAAGATCAATACACTTACGGACCTCATGACTTCTTAATGCCTGCTGTCAAAGGGAGCTCTGTGCCACTAGTACTGCAACAGCTTTTAGCACAACGTCTACACATCTCAGTTGTTTTAGAGGGAGTCTGTTGACATTCAGTAAAAGGTTCTCTCCAGGCTGTTTGTTGGCTCAGTACTGGGTCCGAGATTGCAACATCCGTCCGTGAGGCAAGTTGCTAAAAAAAAATGAAAATATATATTTTGTTCCAATTTTATCCCCTCTTTGAAACATAATGATGATGATGAGCATTGCTTTACATTCACAATAATGATGGCAAGATTGAGCTTGGCAGGGATATGGGGATAGGACGGGAAAGTGGAGTTGAAGTAGAAGATCAGCCATGATCTTATTGAATGGCAGAACAGGCTCGAGGGGCCATATGGCCTACGCCTGCTCCTATTTCTTATGTTCTAATGTAAACCGCACTACCATACAAAGTCAAAAATCATTAAAGAGATGGACAACTCAAAACCTTTTATGACTATTCTTTGTAGGCTATTCATTCGCAAATGAGATCACTAAGTTTTGGACCTCAGTGACCTCCTCACCTGCAACTTAGGTTATCTCTTTGGTGTAGTTCAAAGAGTATTTTAGGTGATTGCCTTACAAAAGTTACTGTCAAGGCCCGCTCATGAAAAAATAGCCTCTTAGGTGAGGTACTGGATGGCAGGCCCTAACCTAACAAGGAGTCGATGTTTCCTACATTACAACAGTGACTACACTTCAAAAGTACTTCATTGGATGTAAAGCGCTTTGGGATGTCCTGATGTCGTGAAAAGTGCTATATAAATGCAAGTTCTTTCTTAACACTTTCAGAAGAAGATGAGTTTATCCCAGAGCCAAGGCAAAAATGCCACCCTGAGTTACTGAAGCTAGGTCAAACTATTGGCTAATGCAAGTCTAGCTAAACATGGGCACAAATATGCACCAATGAAAGAAAGAACTTGGATATATATGATGTGGAGATGCCAGTGATGGACTGGGGTGGACAAATGTAAGGGCTTGCACAACACCAGATTATAGTCCAACAGTTTTATTTTAAATCACAAACTTTCGGAGCTTACCTCCTTCATCAGGTGAGATACGAAGGAGGTAAGCTCCGAAAGCTTGTGATTTAAAATAAAACTGTTGGACTATAACCTGGTGTTGTGCAAGTCCTTATATTTGGATATATATAGCACCTGTCACAACCTCAAGATGTCCCAAAGCACTTTCTTTGAAGTGTAGTCATTGTTGTAATGTAGGAAACACAACAACCAATTTGTGCACAGCAAGATCTCACAAACAGCAATGTGACAGTGACCAGGTAATCTGTTTTAAGTGATGTTAGTTAAGGGATAAATATTGGCCAGGACACCAGGGAGAACTGCCCTGCTCTTCTTTGAAATAATGTGATGGATCTTTATGTCCACCTGAGAAGGAAGACAGGTCGTCAGTTTAAACGTCTCATCTGAAGGACAGCACCTTTGCCAGTTCAGCACTCCTTCAGTACTGCACTGCAGTATCAGCCTAGATTTTGTGTTCAAGTCTCTGGAGTGGGACTCAAACCCACAACCTTCTGAGTCAGAGGCAAGAATGCTCCCCACTGAGCCTCATCTGATCCCAAGAGGCATAGTATCATGGACCTTAACCACAACAGGTGCAAAGACCTGTTTTCCAGAGGAAATATCCACACTCCTCTGTAACATGGGGCTGTGCCCAGATGGGACAAGGATTTGCTGGTTGACAGATGGCATTTATACCAGTCCCAGATGTCTGGCCAAAAATTAATGCGAGCGAAAAGGACTGAGCTAGATTAAAAAAAAACAAAACTGGGAAAAGGTAAACAATATAATTCAACTATTTGTTGTGTGGGGAAGGGGAGTTAATATTGAAATCAAGATTTTATGTGTGTAAACAAAATAGAGGAAGCACTTATTGATAAATTTTAAAATTGGAAGTTAAACGGAGAGAAAATAATGGGATTGAGGAAAGAGAGGACGCCTTTAAAAAGAGATAAGTGAAATACTTGCAATTTATAGAAAGCTGTCAAAAGATCTCAAAATGCTTCACACAGTGAATTACTAATCCACACACTGAGTTGTCAGTATTGAGGCCCGAGGATTCAGTTAGTCACATAACCTCAATCATAAAATTAAACCTGCAGGAAAAATATCATTCTTAATCCAATATCTCTTCAAGCAGCTTCAAATCAAAAGTGGAAAAAAAAAGCAGCTGAGTGTCTGTATCTGACTACATTTCAAAAGCACTTCATGGACTGTAAATTGCTTTGGGACGTCCTGAGGTCATGAAAGGTGCTGTATGGACAGGCCCATAACTCAGTCCGAGGACCCTTGATTTAGTGCAATTCCAGAGATGGCAGTGAGGATTTCAGGATAGGGCTATTTTCCAGGAAACTTTGAAATCCCAAGTACGCCGATCAAAAGCACACATGAAGGGATGGCCTTATGGTCTTCATTTACTTAAAATGATAGGCCAGGAATTTCCTTGGAGCTGCTCTCGCTCGACTGTCGTAACTTTGTCGGAAGTGTGACGGAAAACCCATCTAGGCCACACCTCCGGGAAAGTTACGGCAGTGGAGCGAAAGCAGCGCTGAGGAAATTCCCATCCATAATTTAGATAGCGACTGCTGCATTGTCGGAGGTGCCATTCTTTAGATGAAAGGTTAAACTGAGGTCCTGCCCATCTGTTCTGGTGATTCAGTTGGATGTTAAAGATCCCATTGCACTATTTGAAGAGAGCTGGGAATTCCCCCCCCCCCCCGGTGTCCTGGTCAATACTCACAAGAGATTATTAGCGCAACTGAATAGCGCACGGAATTGGACGTAACCTAGTGACATTGGTGGGTAATTGTCTGGGAGGTAGGAGACAGAGAGTAGGGATAAAGAGAATGTTCTCTGATTGGTGGGATGTGACAAGTAGTGTTCCCCAGGGATCTGTACTGGGGCCTCAGCTTTTCACAATACATATTAATGACTTGGATGAAGGAATAGAGTGTTGTACATCAAAGTTTTCAGATGACACGAAGTTAGGAGACGCAGTAAGTTGTGTCGACAGGAGAAGGAAGTTACAAAGGGACATAGACAGGCTAACTGAGTGGGCAAAACTATGGCAGATGGAGTTCAATGTGGGGAAGTGTGAGGTCACCCACTGTGGATCTGAGAAAGACAGATCGAAATATTTTCCAAATGGGGAGAGAGTCTAGGATCTGTAGAGGAGCAAAGGGATTTAGATGTCCATGTACACAAATCACCAAAAGTTAATGCACAGGTACAAAATGTAATCAAAAAGGCTAATGAAATGCTGACCTTTATCTCAAGGGGCTCAGAATACAAAAGTGAGGAAGGGTTGCTTTAGTTATACATACTACTTTATCTGAGTTCAGTTTTGGGCACCGAATCACAGGAAATATATATTGGCCTTGGAGGGTACACCAGGGCTTAAAGGGTTAAATTATGAGGACAGGTTGCACAAACTTGGTATGTATTCATTCCCTTGAGTTTAGAAGGTTGAGGGGTGATCTAATCGTGGTATTTAAAATGACCAAAGGATTCGATAGGGTAGTTGCAGAGAAACTATTTTCTCTGGTGGGGGAATCCAGAACAAGAGGGTATAATCTTAAAATTAGAGCTAAGCCATTCAGGAATGAAATCTGGAAGCACTTTTTCATACAAAGGGTAGTGGAAATCTGGAACTCTCTCCCCCAAAAGGCTGTATATGCTGGGGGTCAATTGAAATTTTCAAGACTGAGATTGAAAGATTTTTGTTGGGTAAGGATATCAATGGATAGGGAACAAAGGTGGTTAATGGAGTTGAGATACAGATCAACCATGATCTGATTGAATGGTGGAACAGGCTGGAGGTGCAGGATCAGCAAAGTGATGGAAGGTGTCATCGACAGTGCTATCAAGCGGCACTTACTCACCAATAACCTGCTCTCTGATGCTCAGTTTGGGTTCGGCCAGGACCACTTGGCTCCAGATCTCATTACAGCCTTGGTCCAAACATGGACAAAAGAGCTGAATTCCAGAGGTGAGGTGAGAGTGACTGCCCTTGACATCAAGGCAGCATTTGACCGAGTGTGGCATCAAGGGGCACCAGTAAAATTGAAGACAATGGAAATCAAAGGGAAAACTCTCCATTGGCTGGAGTCATATCTAGCACAAAGGAAGATGGCCAAATCATCTCAGCCCCAGGACATAACTGCAGTGTCCTAGGCCCAACCATCTTCAGCTGCTTCATCAATGACCTTCCCTCCATCATAAGGTCAGAAGTGGGGATGTTCGCTGATGATTGCACAGTGTTCAGTTCCATTCACAACCCCTCAGATAATGAAGCAGCCTGTGCCCACGTGCAGCAACGCCTGGACAATATTCAGGCTTGTGCTGATAAGTGGCAGGTAACGTTTGGGCCAGACAAATGCCAGACAATGACCATCTCCAACAAGAGAGTGTCTAACCACCTCCCCTTGACATTCAATGAATCCCCCACCATTAACATCCTGGGGGTCACATTGACCAGAAACTTAACTGGACCAGCCACATAAATACTGTGGCTATAAGAGCAGGTCAGAGACTGGGTAATCTGCGGCGAGTGACTCACCTCCTGACTTCCCAAAGCCTTTCCACCGTCTACAAGGCACAAGTCAGGAATGTGATGGAATACTCTCCACTTGCCTGGGTGAGTGAAGCTCCAACAACACTCAAGAAGCTTGGCCCAACCAGGATAAAGCAGCCCGCTTGATTGGCACCCCATCTACCACCTTAAACATTCACTCCCTCCATCACCAGCGCACCGTGGCTGCAGTGTGTACCATCTATAAGATGCAGCAACTCGCCAAGGCTTCTTCGAAAGCACCTCCCAAACCCGCAACCTCTACCACCTAGAAGGACAAGGGCAGCAGGCGCATGGGAACAACACCACCTGCACGTTCCCCTCCAAATCACACACCATCCTGACTTGGAAATATATCGTTGTTCCTTCATCGTTGCTGGGTCAAAATCCTGGAACTCCCTACCTAACAGCACTGTGGGAGAACCTTCACCACACGGACTGCAGTGGTTCAAGAAGGCGGCTCACCACCACCTTCTCAAGGGCAATTAGGGATGGGCAATAAATGCTGGCCTCGCCAGCGATGCCGACATTCTATGAACAGATAAAAAAAACACCAAAAAAAACTGTTTATGGGATGTTGTTGGCTGCCATGGCAGTCTACATGACAAGAATCTCTGCCCTTTTAAAGTGACACCTTGTGTTAAGTACTTTGAGACATTTTAGTGTGAGAAAGCAACTGCATAGATGCAAGTGTTATTAGAAACAGATTTGCTCATGTCCAAAAGATCAATGCCTGTAACTTTTGCAGCCTGGATGAGTCCGTGTTTCACAATTCCGTTCGATGCGAGAGGTCGCTGGCCCTGTTTCATTATTGGAAGGAGGCTGCTCCTCAGCTTCTGGCTCCACTTCAGTCTCACGCTCCTGGATCTTTGGCCGTCTGGTGTGGAAGGGGGCGGGGTTGGGTGGGGAGAGTCTGGGGACCTCCTCGTGGGTCTGCTGCTGGGCCTGGCCACGGTGGCCACCCACAGGTTCAGGTTGGGGTCGCTCTGGCTGCCTGCCTCTCTTTTGCGGACTTGTCGTGCCCGGGTGGCCCTGGACAAGGACCACGCGCTGTCCGCCGGTACGCTTGAGGGCTTCCGCGACCGGTGGGTACTGCAAGAACTGGACACGGGTGAAGAGCGGGAATATGGGGAGAGAGTGGGAATATGATATTGAGATAGAGGATCAGCCATGATCATATTGAATGGCGAGCATGCTCGAAGGGCCGAATGGCCTACTCCTGCTCCTATTTTCTATGTTTCTATGATATTATTATTTAAATTGTTGATTCCTTTATCGTTTTTATGATTTGGGGGTTTCTATTAGTCGTGCCCTCTAAAAAGGGGACACCTTTGTTCGTTTTTTTTTGTTGATGACACTGGGGCAACTGGTTAAGTAAAGATTACCAAGAAGCTCAGGGAAAAAAATTAAGTTACGAATTTAAATAAGAACTAAATCCCCGTGTATACTAGAAAGCCTGAGGATACACAGAGAGGGAAATGAGGGCGGGGGGGGGGGGATAGGCAATACAATTAGAAGGTCTGTTCGGTTTGCTAACTGGGTAGTTTATCCAACTGAAGTGGGATCTGTGTGTCTGTTGCTGTCCCAGCCCCCTTCTACAGACATTGGCTGAGTCCGTCTCTTTGAAGTCTGATCGTGCCTAGTTTCCCATTCAGAGACTGGAGAATTAGACACGAGGAGATCCTTGAGTGGGAGAGGTCGCAGTCACACACTCTAACAAACACACACAGACAAAAACAACTTCACACAGTCACTACAAGCCAAAAGTGGAACTTTTATTCCTCACTGCAGCTCTCAGTCACTCCGAAACTTTTCCAAAACGCAGAGAGAGAGAGAGAGACAGAGAGATCACTGGAAATGGTGGGGATTTCTGGTTCTTATCCGAGTGAGTAAAGTCTGTGTTACTGCTGCTGCTTTTGTGCTTCACTTGTTGCTGGATCAGGGATGGTCTTTGTTCGGTTGTAATGGGAGACGGTAACTTTTTTTAAAAAAAAGTTTTCCAAAGCGAGTGTGGAGGCCCCTTAAAAAAGTTGCTGTAAAGGAAATTGATCAAAAAAAAAAGAAATCGACAGGATGGGACTTGTTGCTTTGCCGCTCGGTACAACGTTATCTGGGGTTGGGATCGTGCTGTGTATCCTTACTGTGTGTTGATGCTAAATGTGGTCATTGTGTCCTTGGGCGGTGTGACAGATGGGTGGTATGTTCGGTGCATTTAGCTGATTGTGTCTTTCTGGGGACTCGGGGTTTATAATCCTTGTTGAAAATATATATAGTTTAAAACAAACCAGTGGAATATGGAAACGCTTGCAGTTTTATTTCAATTGTAAAAAAAGGAATGGAAAGATAAACAAAATGAATCAAGCAGAATTCTCTTATGGGATTATTTTTCTTGTCCTTGCCTATTAAAAAAAAGACACAGCAAATTATCCCTGTTTATTCTGCACTGTTAATTGTTTTACTGGTACCAGTTGATCTTGAACTAGTTTTTTCATGTAACTGTCTTTTGCTCGGCTCCCATTTTCTAAATTCTTTCCATCCAACTCAGTAATGGCATATCTGTCATATACACGGTCAGTTACAGTGTGGTATCTGTCATATACACGGTCAGTTACAGTGTGATATCTGTCATATACATGGTCAGTTACAGTTTGGTATCTGTTATATACACGGTCAGTTACAGCGTGGTATCTGTTATACACACGGTCAGTTACAGTGTGGTATCTGTCATATACACGGTCAGTTACAGCGTGGTATCTGTTATATACATGGTCAGTTACAGTTTGGTATCTGTTATACACACGGTCAGTTACAGCGTGGTATCTGTTATACACACGGTCAGTTACAGTGTGGTATCTGTTATATACACGGTCAGTTACAGTGTGGTATCTGTCATATACACGGTCAGTTACAGCGTGGTATCTGTTATATACACGGTCAGTTACAGCGTGGTATCTGTTATATACACGGTCAGTTACAGCGTGGTATCTGTTATACACACGGTCAGTTACAGTGTGGTATCTGTTATATACACGGTCAGTTACAGTTTGGTATCTGTTATATACACGGTCAGTTACAGTTTGGTATCTGTCATATACACGGTCAGTTACAGCGTGGTATCTGTTATATACACGGTCAGTTACAGCGTGGTATCTGTTATACACACGGTCAGTTACAGTGTGGTATCTGTTATACACACGGTCAGTTACAGTTTGGTATCTGTTATATACACGGTCAGTTACAGTGTGGTATCTGTCATATACACGGTCAGTTACAGTTTGGTATCTGTTATACACACGGTCAGTTACAGTGTGGTATCTGTTATATATACGGTCAGTTACAGTGTGGTATCTGTTATATACACGGTCAGTTACAGCGTGGTATCTGTTATATACATGGTCAGTTACAGTTTGGTATCTGTTATATACACGGTCAGTTACAGTTTGGTATCTGTTATACACACGGTCAGTTACAGTGTGGTATCTGTTATATACACGGTCAGTTACAGTGTGGTATCTGTTATATACACGGTCAGTTACAGCGTGGTATCTGTTATATACATGGTCAGTTACAGTGTGGTATCTGTTATATACACGGTCAGTTACAGCGTGGTATCTGTTATATACATGGTCAGTTACAGTTTGGTATCTGTTATATACACGGTCAGTTACAGCTTGGTATCTGTTATACACACGGTCAGTTACAGCGTGGTATCTGTCATATACACGGTCAGTTACAGCGTGGTATCTGTCATATACACGGTCAGTTACAGCGTGGTATCTGTCATATACACGGTCAGTTACAGCGTGGTATCTGTCATATACACGGTCAGTTACAGCGTGGTATCTGTTATATACACGGTCAGTTACAGCGTGGTATCTGTTATATACATGGTCAGTTACAGTTTGGTATCTGTTATATACATGGTCAGTTACAGCTTGGTATCTGTTATACACACGGTCAGTTACAGCGTGGTATCTGTTATATACACGGTCAGTTACAGTGTGGTATCTGTTATATACACGGTCAGTTACAGTGTGGTATCTGTTATACACACGATCAGTTACAGTGTGGTATCTGTTATATAAACGGTCAGTTTACAGTTTGGTATCTGTTATATACACGGTCAGTTTACAGCGTGGTATCTGTTATGTACATGGTCAGTTTACAGCGTGGTATCTGTTATGAGGGACGAATGTTGGCCAAGACATTGAGAGAACTCCCCTGCTCTTGAAAAAGTGGCTTGGAATCTTCTACCTCCCCCGCCCACCCACCGACCGACCCACCCACCGAGAGGGCAGACAGGGCCTTGGTTTAATGTCCCATCGAAAAACGGCACCTCCGACAGTGCTGCACTCCCTCACAGCTTCAGTCTTTGGCTTGAGCCCACAGCTTTCTGAAGTAGAGGCGAGAGTGATACCACTGAGCCACGGCTGACATCTGACAAGGGCGTGAATGAGGGTTTCGTCGGCAGATGGGCTGAAATGGTGACTGAGACGGGCGATGTTACGGAGGTGGAAGTAGGCGGTCCCTCTGATGGAGGGGATATGGGATTCGAAAACTCAGCTCCGGGTTGAATGGGACCCTTGAGGTTGCAAACAGTCCGGTGCAGCTCGAGACAATGATCAGGGAGGGAGATGGAGTCGGAGACAAGAGTATGGAGTTTATGCCGGAAGGCAAAGACAATAGTTTCGGTCATTCCCAGCCAGTCATAACGGTGTGGTATCTGATTAACACGCAACCAGTAATGGCGCAATATCTGTTATACACACAGCTACTGTTAGGAACATTGGAGGAGGCCATTCAGCCCCTCGAGCTGTTCGGTTAGATCATGGCTGATCTGTACCTCACTCCATTTACATGCCTTTGCTCCATATCCCTTGTTACCCTTACTTAACAAAAATCTATCCATCTCAGTCTTGAAAGTTCAATTGTCCCAGCATCCACAGCCTTTTGGGAGAGAGAATTCCAGATTTCTACTACCCTTTGTGTGAAAAAGTGCTTCCTGATTTCCCCCCTAAATGGCCTGGCTCTAATTTTAAGATTATGTCTCCTTGTTCTCGATTCCCCCATCGGAGGAAATGGTTTCTCCGTATCTACTCTATCAAATCCTTTTAACATTTTAAACACCTCGATCAGATCACCCCTCAATCTCCTAAACTCAAGGGAATACAAGCCAGGTTTATGCAGCCTGTCCTCGTAATTTAACCCTCTAAGCCCCGGTATCATTCTCTTGAATCTGCGCTGCACCCCCCCTCCAGGGCCAAGATATCCTTTCTGAGGTGCGGTGCCCATAACTGAACGCAGTACTCTTGATGGGGTCTGTCCAAGGCTCTGTACATGTATAACTCTGTATAACTTCCTCTCTTGTAATCCAGCCCCTTTGAGAGAAAGGCCAACATTCCATTAGCCTTTTTGATTGCTTTTTGTACCTGTCTACTGGCTTTAAATGATTTGTGTACTTGGACCCCCAAATCTCTTTGATGCTCTACAGTTCCTAGTTTCTCACCACTTGGAAAATACTCTTGATTTACCTCTCTTAGGTAGGTAGGTGCACTGATGGTGCAATTCTCTGATATAAACAGGATTGCTACAGTCTTGCGGTAGTCAGCTCTGTAATCGTAACTTGCTGTCTATCTCAAGTAGTGGCTCTGAGGGGAGAGCTCTGTATCCCCTCCCCCTGGCACTTGATACCACGGTAATGGGCTCCATGCTGACCACACTTGTGAATGAGTGTGCCCCTGCTTGGCCCCCAGCAGAAATTCCTGTTGCTGTCAGTGTTTAACAGGAATCTACTGTACTACAATATCCCAGACTGGTGGGTGGCCCAAAGAAACCAGCATTATAGACTGACCCCACTCACAAGGAGCTGCAGTCAGTGAGCAACAGTTGCTACAGTCTTCCGACTAGTGGTATAATATCAGCCTGTAATGAAAAGAGGGTTTTCGCGAATATTTTTAACGACGTGAAGATTTATTACTTCGTCCACCCCCAGCAGCAGGCCCGAAGTCTGCAGCGAGCTGGCACACTAAGTGGAAGAAAGAATAAACTTGCATTTATATAGCGCCTTTCAGGACGTCCCAAAGCGCTTTACATCCAACAAAGAACTTTTTGAAGTGTAGTCACTGTTGTAATGTAGGAAACGCAGCAGCCAAATTTGCGCACAGCAAGGTCCCACAAACGGCAATGTGATAATGATCAGAAAGTCTGTTTTTTTTGTGATGTTGCTCGAGGGATAAATATTGGGCAGGAGAACAGAGAGAACTCCCCTGCTCTTCTTCGAAATATTTTCATGGGATCTTTTATGTTCATTTGAGAGGGGAGACATGGCCTCGGTTTTAATGTCTCGTCCAAAAGACAGCACTCCTTGAGTACTGCACTGAAATGGTTCTGTGGTGGGACTTGAACCTACAACCTTTGTACTCGGAGGTGAGAGTGCTACCCACTGAACCACGGCCAACATGAGAATCGACATCGAGGTGGGACTAGCCATGAGAGAGAGATAGTTTTGGATTGCCCTTCCGATCAGATTGCTGCCTGCAGCCATGTTTAGAAGCCAGAGACAGGTCTTAGTTTCCATTGGCCTGTGCAGACTTGCCCGAGCTGTTAAGAAAATAGTGGGAAATGGTAGTTTTAAAATTGGATCTCGCAGTTCCTCTCGACACAGAAGCTGCGGCCGGTGTTCAGAGCGCTTCAGGAAGCCTCGCTGATTTGTAGTGCCACCTATATCCTGGCAAAAAGGGTGGGGAGAATGGGGAGATCTACCTGGGCTCCTGCTCCCGATCGTTGTGCAGTGACTCCCACTGTGTGTGATTGTACTTGTGTGGGCACAGGCTGAGGACTTGGTCCTCCTTAGCTGAGATGCCAAGGCCCAACTATACCCGGGCACTCACGCATGCTCGCTTGCGCATCCCCAGATCTCTTGCACATCCCCGATTTCCTTCACCCCACCATTGGCGGCCGTGCCTTCAGCTGCCTGGGCCCTGAGCTCTGGAATTCCCTCCCTAAACCTCTCCGCCTCTTTCTCCCCCTTTCAGACGCTCCTTAAAACCTACCTCTTTGACCACAACTGTCCTAATGTCTCCTTCTTTGGCTTGTCGTCAATTTTGTTGTCTGATTTACGCTCATGTGAAGCGCCTTGGGACGTTTTACTACGTTAAAGGCGCTGTAAAAAGGCAAGTTGCTGTTGTGATTCAGTGGCTCCCAGCGGAATGTACCAGAGTCTGGGTGTCAGATGAGGACTGGATCAGGCTTGGCAGTCAGGCCTGTATGATCTGATTAGCCGGCTGAAATTTAAATGGTTGGAAAATCGGGCAGTGCAGGCCCACGATTTCCCACCCAGTGCTCTCTGCGCGAGGTGCTCCGCACCAGGATTCAACCCTCTGATTCCAGCGTGAGTAGCCTCGAGCAGGCGGCAGAAAGGCAACTAGGTGGTTCTGAGAGGGGATCGCCAATACATTGGAGTTGGGTGCTGGGACAGGTTGTGTGAGCAGCAGATGTTTACATCACACACACAGTGAATAGCTGCAAGGTTCGTTTTAATTCTCAGTTTGAAGCTGAATGCTAAGCATTTGCAGGAGTGGGGAATGCGATCAGTGATATAATGGTGCAATCACGATGTTGCTCGCACCTCTTTTTACACCCTGGTAAGGTGTACTGGAAGGTTCCATCCCAGGTGGTAACGGCCCTTTAAGAGTAAAACAAGTCATAGAATGATACAGCTCAGAAGGAGGCCATTCGGTCCATCGTGCCTTTACTGGCTCTTTGAAAGAGCTACCCAAATAGTCCCGCTGCCCTACTCTTTCTCCATATCCCTGCAAATCTTTCCCCTTCAAGTATTTATCCAATTCCCATTTGAAAGTTACCATTGAATCTGCTTCCACCTCCCTTTCAGGCCGTGCATTTCAGATCGGAACAACTCGCTGTGTGAATTTTTTTTCCCCATGCCACCTCTGATTCTTTAGAAAAAGTCCCGACCAAAAGGGAACTCTCCCCCAAAAAAACCCTCCGTTTACGCAATATCGGTTGTTGTTACTGTACAGGTTCAGAGACAGAAGCTGTCACTGGCACACTGATTTGAACTTTCTCACTAACAGCAGAACTGTACACGACAAGGAACCATTACCCTTTTGCATTGACCCATAATCCAGCTCCAGCTGTCTGTCAACACACATCTTCATCTTTCACCAGAGAGCCCTTTAAGTGAACCAGTAGGGAACATTCGATGCAGTGTAAAACCTTCATCCTTCTCTGTTGTTTTGATATCTGGGGTCTGTTGAAAGAATCAAAGCGAGACCTCCCTCAATGGCTCAGTGCGAAACTCAGGAAGGTTCGATTTCTGGTCGGTGTTTTTTGAAATTCATTCTGGGAATGTGGCAAGGACGCTATTTATTGCCCATCCCTAATTGCCCCTTGAGAAGGTGGTGGTGAGCCGCCTTCTTGAACCGCTGCTGTCCGTGTGGTGAAGGTTCTCCCACAGTGCTGTTAGGTAGGGAGTTCCAGGATTTTGACCCAGCAATGTTGAAGGAACGGCGATATATGTCCAAGTCGGGATGGTGTTTGACTTGGAGGAGGGGAACCTGGAGGTAATGGTGTTCCCATGCACCTGCTACCCTTGTCCTTCTGGGTGGTGGAGGCTGTGGGTTTGGGAGGTGCTGCCGAAGAAGCCTTGGCGAGTTGCTGCAGTGCATCTTGCATTGGTGTTAGCTGATCTCCCCCGGATGACAGTAGGAGCACTACACTGTCCCTTAGTGCTCCTTGGCCTTGAGTGGAAAAACCAGTGAGGATTCCCATTCTTGATCACCATCCAGTGCTTCCTACATGTGTGGACGATGGGCGAGGACAGAATCAGAAGTTTTGGGGGGAGGGGGGGGAGCAGCAATATCCTCCATGGTCAAATAGACTAGGTCAAATGGAGGACTATGCCAATATGTTCACATGTAAATATTAAACATGTCTACTTACAAGATGCAGGGTATAAAAGTCTGTGTTATTGAAGAGAATTACAGAGACTCCCGATGTGAATCTGCAGTGACCCCTCACTCTGCGCTGTTTGGAGAAAAGAACAAAAGAAATAGGAGCAGGAGTAGGCCCCTCGAGCCTGCTCTGCCATTCAATAAGACCATGGCTGATCTTCTACTTGAACTCCACTTTCCCGCCTTATCCCCATATCCCTTGATTCCCTTAGTGTCCAAAAATCTGTCGATCTCAGCCTTGAATATACTCATCAACTGAATATCCACAACTCTCTAAGGTAGAGAATTCCAAAGATTCACAACCATCTGAGTGAAGAAATTTTTCCTCATCTCGGTCCTAAATGGCCGACCCCTTATCTTGAGACTATGACCCCTAGTTCTAGACTCTCCAGACAGGGGAAACAGCCTCTACCCTGTCAAGATCTCTAAGATCTCAAGATCTCTAAGAGGTGATCACATTTCAATGTGATCACCTCTCATTCTTACAGACTCCAGAGAATATAGGCCCATTCTACTCAATCTCTCCTCATAGGACAAACCTCTCATCCCAGGAATCATTCTAGTGATCCTTCATTGCACTGCCTCTAAGGCAAGTATATCCTTCCTTAGGGAAGGAGATCAAAACTATACACAGTACTTCAAGTGTGGTCTCACCAGAGCCCTATATAATTGCAGCAAGACCGCCTTACTCTTATATTCCAATTCCAAATGAAGGCTAACATGCCATTTCAAAAGCAAAACACTGTGGATGCTGGATACCATTTGCCTTCCTAATTGCTTGCTGTACCTGCATGTTAACTTTCTCTGATTCATGTACAAGGACACCCAAATGCTTCTGTCCATACAATATTGAAAATGCTTGTACAGCTGTGCAGGACCCCTGATGGGTCACTGGGCACTGAGCCATACCATGAATGGATCACCCATATTCCATCCCTGTCGTTTGCTCTGTAAGCTGGGGCAGCACTGGGAGCAACCCAGCTGAGGAGGGGGGAAATCAGCCAGGGTTTCTGCTCCATATTTATTAGCCGTGGCTCAGTTGGTAGCACTCTTGCCTCTAAGTCAGAAGATCATAGGTTCAAATCCCACTCAAGCGACTTGAGTACAAAATCTAGGCTGGTAGTCCTGTGCAGTAATGAGAGAGTGCTGCACTGTTGGAGGTAACTTCTTTTGGATGAGACATTAAACCAAGGCTCTGTCTGTCCTCTCAGCTGGATGTAAAAGATCCCATGGCACTATTTTGAAGAAGAGCAGGGGAGTTCTCCCAGGTGTCCTAGCCAATATTTATCCCTCAACCAACATCACTAAAACATACGATCTGGTCATTATCTCATTGCTGTTTGTGGGACCTTGCTGTGTGCAAAATTGGCTGCCACGTTTCCTACATTACAACAGTGACTATACTTCAAAAGTACTTCATTGATTGTAAAGCGCTTTGGGAAGCCCTGAGGTCATGAAAGGTGCTGTATAAATGCACTTCTTTCTTTTCCTGTGTATCATTCAGTGATCTTTGCTGGAAGGTGTGGGTGAGGGGCGAGGACTGGGACAGGTTTTGGCTGTGCTGCCTCCTCCCTACGGCCAGACAACCTGCCGACAGTGACTTGATCCACACGATTGGTTCCTGGCGCACAGGTCTGACTAAGGCCGGTGTGGGAACTATCGGGGTGCAGCTGTCCGAGCAAGACCTGGGCACTGGGGGGTGGGGGGCGGTCAGCACCATCGGCATGAGTCCTAACGCAGGAGGAAAGAAAGCAATTACTTTCTACATGTGGCACCGAGGGAAGGTGCAGGCTGACACCTGTTGCACCGGATACAGCTGTCCCCTGGGAAAGAAAATGGGGAGAAAAATGAAAAGAAGTTCCCCGATGGGCACAGGAGCGATGGGGGAACTCGGTGAGTGTAGGTGATCGCAGGTCTCACCATTCCATGATGTGGTACTGAGGGAGTTCTGCACTGTTGGAGGTGCCGTCTTTTGGGTGAGACGTTAAACCGAGGCCCCGTCTGCCCTCTCAGGTGGACATAAAAGATCCCATGGCACCATTTTGAAGAAGAGCCGGTATCCTGGCCAATATTTATCCCTCAACCAACATGATAAAAATATGACCTCATTGCTGTTTATGGGATCTTGCTGTGCAAAGATTGGCTGCCGCATTTCCTACTTTACTTGCTTTTCACTTCAAAAAGCACTTCATTGGCTATAAAGCGCTTTTAGATGGCCTGAGGTCATGAAAGGCTCTATATAAATGCAAGTCTTTCCTTTCTTGCTTTCCTTTTAATAATGTCAGCAGTGCGGCCAGCTGATGGCTAAGCGCTTTCTCTCTCTCTCTCTCTCTCTCTCTCAAGCCTGAAGTCGTGTGAGCTGTCAGCTGGCTTTTGTTATGCAGTTGTACCGTCTTCACTGTACCAGAAGGTTGGGAGGTCTGGAACAGCTTAGGGAATTGAGTCGCAGCACATCCCACCTGTTCTCTGCATAAGAGATTAAATCGAGTTCCCATCTGCCTCGGCCCAAAGAGGCCACAGGACTTGCTGCAACACAGCAGAAGTGCAAACCCTGGAGTCTCGGCCCAATGCTCCTGTGGATAAGCCAGGTTAATGAACTTAGAAAAACTACACACAGCTTAAAGAGTCTATGGCTCGCCTCTTGTTGACACCGTCACTGAGATGTTGAACAAAAAAAAAGAAAGAAATTGTGAGGGCAATAAAGGGGTTAAATGTGCTGAAATTTCGCCATACCCATGTCGCTGGGGGGGTGGGTTTTATAGCATTGATGTGATTCCCCCCTCCACCATGAAAGATACGTTTTCAATCCCAGACGCTGAATGGAGGGAAATAATACCGATTTTTACTTTATAAATTGGGTCCCAGTCCCAGGACAGCGATGTCAAACTGGACTCTGTTCTGCCGTTACATTGTCACCTGGCATCAACAGGTCCGTTGGAGGTCGAGGAACCCATTCGGGTGGAGGCCATATTATTGGGTATAGTGGCATAGTACGGTTATGGTACTGGGCTGGAAATCCGGAAAGATCGTGAGTCCAAATCCCGCCACGGCAAATATGTGAAATTGCGTTCAATAAATCTGGCAATTTACGGGCTGCCCCTACCTGGTTTTGACCTAAAGGGGAGTCCTCCACGCCCACGCCATGTGCTTGAATCCACGCTCTCCGAAGTGGCCTAGCAAACCACTCATGGGTGCAGCAGCGCTGCAAGGGCTGCAACAGTTGACGAAGGTGGTCTGCCTGGGGATGGGTGATAGAGGCAGTTTGCCAGTAGACCTCATACCCTGAGAACAAATGTTAAAAAAAAACATATACTGGCCGGCTCTCGCTTCTGAGTCCGAAGGGTTGGGGGTTCAAGTCCCACCCCAGAGACTCGAGCACAAAATCTAGGCTGACACTCCCAGTGTAGTACAGAGGGGGTGCTGCACTGTCGGAGGTGCCATCTCTCGGATGAGACGTTAAACCGAGGCCCCTGCCTGCCCTCTCAAGGTGGACGTAAAAGATCCCATGGCACTATTTCGAAGAAGAGCAGGGGAGTTCTCCCTGGTGTCCTGGTCAATATTTATCCCTCAACCAACATCACTAAAACAGATAATCTGGTCATTATCACATTGCTGTTTGTGGGACCTTGCTGTGCTCAAATTTGGCTGCCGCGTTTCCCACGTTACAACAGAGACTATACTTCAAAAAGTACTCCATTGGACGTAAAGCGCTTTGGGAACGTCCTGAGGTTGTGAAAGGTGCTGTGTAAGTGCATGTGTTTCTTTAACGTGTCAGTGTACTTGTAGCATCATCAGTAACATTTGTTCAGGCATAATCCTCTTGAAGCCTGATATCCGAGCCGAGTGCATCGTGTATAATCACCTCGAGACCCCCCCCCCCCCGCCCTTTCCCTATCCCCCCCTCTAATAAACATTTGGAAATGCTCTCTTCCTGCGGCTCTGCCACATTTGTGTCTGGCACTTCCCACAGCTGCCGGTGTCAGGTTTATCTAGGATTTTTTTCACAGCGTTTTTTGCAAGCCCTGTTAGACGGAGTTTAAATCTCCCCCACCGCCCCCTTCCCCCCTCCCCCCTGCCCCCCCCCGCCCACTTGTTAAAGAGGATGTCGATCGGCCCTGTTTAATCACATTAAAAACCTCTAAGTGGTTTGGCCCCAGCATGGGTGCAGTTGGCAAACACTTCTCACTTCTTTTTAATAGACGTGAGAAACCCATCATGTGCTGCAGCTCCCAGGTTCCTTTAAAGCTGGAGGATGCAGCAGTTTGTTTTTTCTCTCCGCACTGCTCCCTAATCTAGTTTATCTCACAGGTGCAGAGAGTAGCATTTCACAGAACAATGTCTGCTGAGAAACACTTTAACAGACTCTTAAGAGCATCTCTGATATGATAGCAGCTTCCTCTTCACATTGTCAAGATGTTTTGCTGCATTCACTGAAAGGGCTTTCTCACCACCATTGCAAGGATTTTGTTTTCCCCTGACTGCTTTTTTGTCTTTTCTCCCCCCTCCCGTCCTGCCCTGGTTGCTTGGATACGGATCCATGGTCGCTGGTCACCCTCTAGTGCCTCGCCCGACTGGCCGTTCTTCACGTGTGAACCGTCACAGCGCGTATTGGCGGGCTGTTCGACCACAGGAGGTGTCACAGTCTGGCAGGATCCTGCCCTCACCCGATGTCCACACAAATCTGAACAGTTCTGGTCTCCATATTATAAAAAGGATGTAGAGGCACTGGAGAACATGCAAAAAAAAGATTTACTAGGATGATACCAGAACTGAGAGGTTATACCCGTCAGGAAAGATTGAACAGGCTGGGGCTCTTTTCTCTAGAAAAAAGACTGAGGGGTGACTTGATAGAGGTCTTTAAGATGATGAAAGGGTTTAATAGGGTAGACGTAGAGAAGATGTTTCCACTTGCGGGGGAGACCAGAACTAGGGGCCATAAATATAAGATAGTCACTAATAAATCCAATAGGGAATTCAGGAGAAACATTTTTACTCAGAGAGTGTTTGGAATGTGGAACTCGCTACCATATGGAGTGGTTGAGGCGAATAGCATAGATGCCTTTAAGGGGAAGCTAGATGAACACATGAGGGAGAAAGGAAGAGAAGGATATTGGACTCGACGGGCTGAACGGCCTCCTTCCGTGCTGTAAGCATCCCGTGATATGCTGATAGGGTGAGATGAAGCAGGGAGGGAGGAGGCTCGTGTGGAGCATAAACACCGGCACAGACCAGTTGGGCCGAATGGCCTGTTTCCGTGCCGTACATTCTATGTAAATGCACTCGCAGCAAAAAAAGAGCTACCCTTGGGATAGTGGGATCCCAGGCCAGATTTATTCTCCCTGAAGCAGGGGGCACTGAGGCTGCCACATCAGTGGACATAATTCTGACAAGCTATGGACGTCAATCGTGCGTCCCGATTCAGCTCAGAATGCCAATTTAGGGTGGCCGCGGCGCAGACAGTGGCCCTCAGGTGGGTCCTGGAAGGAAGGGGGAAGAGGAGGACAATATCCATCCAATTCCCTCTTGGATTTGATGTCACTCTCTGCCTCCCAGGTAAAAGTAAGAACTTACATTTATACTGCGCTTTTCATGACCTCAGGACATCCCAAAGTGCTTTACAGCCAATTAAGTACCTTTTTTGAGGTGCAGCCACTGTTGTAATGTAGGAAACGCGGCAGCCAATTTGCGCACAGCAAGATCCCAGATAATGACCAGATAACCTGTTTTAGTGATGTTGAATGGGGGATAAGTATTGACCAGGACACCAGGGAGAACTCCCCCCCGCTCGTCTTCAAAATAGTGCCATGGGATCGCTTGCGTCCACCTGAGAGGGCAGACGGGGCCTCGGTTTAACATCGCATCTGAAGGACGGCACCTCCAACAGTGCAGCACTCCCTCAGTACTGCACTGAGAGTAGTTTGTGGCTGCATTCCCCAGCCTCTGTGCAAAGTAGACAAATCTGGACTATATTTCCACTTTCCCTCTTCTGAGCTCCAGGCCGTGCCCCTCGCTGTTGCAGAGTTTGTGATTATGTCAAATGTATTTATTATTAATATTGCACATTTGTTTCTCTATTGCTGACGGTCCTCTGACATTGGATGCTGTTTGAAAGTCTTCCGCAGAACAAAGTCTGAATCACCAAATCAGTAGTCTTGAGTACCACTTCTGGTTGGCTCAGTCTGGAGATATCAGGAAACAGGTTGCTGACAGTGCGATACAAGGCAGGAATTAAATCAAGGGATTTGAATGTCACAAACCATCAGAGGAGAGCTCGATTCAGTGTCCTCAGAACCTCGAGATTGTTATCACCTTCTATGCGCTATTTCTTGTAATGTAAACCAGCTGATGTTTATACTTAGACCCACATCTGGTTCGAGAGGCTTCCCCCCACCACCAGCCTACTTGATAAAAGCAGATGTGGAAGGTCGACCGGTTCGATTTCCGGCGTGTGCGGTGTTAGCTGACGCCAACCTAGGTGGCATTAGGGTTAAGACGATTGGCATCAGTGCTCCTGGGCGAGGCAGGGGGTAAAATTCCAGCCGGGATCAGCGCACCAAATGACTCCCCTCCCCTCCTACCCGTCCCCCCCCACCAAATGTCCCCCGCCACCACTCGGTGGAGATCAGTTAACTTGGGAGAGATATCAGCACTTACACTAAACCATTAAGGGAGCCCCCCGGCCACTCATTTTTATTGTTTCTTTCCTGAATGAAAGTGCCAATTTGTGCCACGTTACAGACAGTTATGTGCTGGGTGGGTGCAGCAGGACTGAGACCGTCCCAGACGTATTTGGCTTGTCTTTGACAGGAGTGCAGCTGACAGCAAACATGTGGTTTTCTTCACTCGCTAAAAATGTGGTATTTCTCCTTCCTCGGCACAGATCGGGAAATCGAACCAGGGATCTTTCACAACCGCTTTTACCAAGTCGGCTACTTGGGGGAGGGCCTCGCAAACCAAGCTTTTCAATAAATGCAAACATTGACTGGTTTACGTTACTGCAGAATTAAGAAAAATAGGAGAGATGGAAAGTATTAACTGAATCTGGGGCTCTGATAGTGAAACCCCTCTCGATCCCGGGATATATGAAGGGGTTTTGATAAGAGTCGATGGGGAGAAACTGTTTCCACTGGCAGGAGGGTCGGTAACCAGAGGACAGATAGAATCATACAACAGAGAAGGAGGCCATTCGGCCCATCGTTCCTGTGCCAGCTCTTTGAAAGAGCTATCCAATTAGTCCCACTGCCCTGCTGTTTCCCCGTAGCCCTGAAAATTTTTCCTTTTCAAGTATTTTTTTTACGCAGTGAGTTGTTCTGATCTGGAATGCGCTGCCTGAGCAGATTCAATAGTAACTTTCAAAAGGGAATTGGATATATTCTTAAAAAGGAAAAATTTGCAGGGCTGTGGGGAAAGAGCAAAGGGAGTGGGACTAATCAGATAGCTCTTTCAAAGAGCTGACACAGGCACAATGGGCCGAATGGCCTCCTTCTGTGCTGTATCGTTCTATGAACCTGGGTTTACACTACTGTCGAACAATGGAGATTGACCCACTCACCTTAGTGGTCTGCTGGCTGCTTTGTGTTGAGCAGGGACCAACGCACAAAACTAGCTGAATGCTGAAAACATCTGTAAACTGCACTCCAAAGCAATAGAACTTTGGACGCTTCCCTTTACAAAATCACTTTAGCATCGGGTCTTTCCCTCCTGGGCAACAGACGGTTTTGGCCAATTTGAGTACACCAGTTAATTGGTTCTCTTTAATGGTTGCTGAAGTTGTATCAAAAGTCCACATCTTCCTTCCCATCCAATGGCCTCCAACAGTCCTATGGAGTGCAGTGGAAGAGGGGTGGAGAAAGAAAAGAAAGAACTTGCATTTATATAGCGCCTTTCACGACCTCCGGATGTCCCAAAGCACTTTATAGCCAATTAAGTACTTTTGAAGTGTAGTCACTATTGTAATGTAGTAAAAGCAGCAGCTAAACTTGTGTGCAGCAAGATCCCACAAATAGCAATGTGATAATGACCAGATAATCTGTTTTTAGTGATGTTGGTTGAGGGATAGATATTGGCTGGGACACCGGGGAGAACTCCCCTGGTGTTCTTCAAATAGTGCCATGGGATCTTTTCCATCCACCTGAGAGGGCAGACAGGAGCCTCAGTTTAACATCTCACCCAAAAGACGGCACCTCTGACAGTGGAGTGGGACTTGAACCCATAACTTATCTGATTCCAGAGGTGAGAGTGCTATCCCCTGAACCACTAGAGTAGCGCGTGAAGTCCACTACCCCGAAGCTAGATAGAAAGAACCCAAGGTAAAAGTGCCTTTCGAACTCTACTGCTGGGAGAAAGAGAGGGAGATACAGAGAGACGTCTTATTCCATCAGCCTGAGTTTCAATTCAAACCCAGATTCCAGAGGCAAAAAGGACAGTGTTGCAACCCAGTGCATGACCCAATCCCTGAGCTCTGTTCTGTAATCTTTTAAACCAAACTACTAGGAGCCAAATCTCCCTCAGGGCGGAGGGGGGAGGGAAAGAAAGGCTGAAATTTTGAGAGCTGCTGAACCCTCTTCCGATGTGTGTTGCTGCGATAAAGTGTGAAAGGCAGCTCGTGACTTGCACTGGATGTTTTAAAGCTACTCTTTTGTTTGGGTTTTATATTATTCCACCACAAAAAGAGAGAAGATAAAAAGCAGTCAGGATGTGCCAGGTGTTAACGCTCGACCCGTGCAGCTGTGACATCTGTGAAAACAGGTGTGAAACTCACTGGAGCTATTGGGGGAGAAACTGCTTGAGTTTCCAAAAGGAGCACCTTTGAAATCATCAGCAACCCCTGACAGGTGTTTGTGCTGTTGAGGTAAAGATATATTTGAACAAGCCACCCGTGAAAAAGAAAATCTGTATTTTAAAAAAATTTTTAAATGTTCAATGATAACAATCTGTATTCCCCGTCCCCTCCCTCTTGTGCAGATTCCTGATCTGTGTCCAATTCCTTCTCCGCCTTGTGAAACACCGTGGGATGTTTTGCTGGGTTAAAGGTGTCATAGGAGTGTGAGCCTTTGCAAACGCCACACAACTAAGAGCCTGGAGGTTCCCCAGTGGTTCAGTGCCTATCAGGAGGGTCGGTGGTGGGCTAGCTGGTCTCAGCCGAGGTGGTGAGGCCACAATTGGCTGCAGCTAGTTACAAAAGCCTGTTGGGATCGTCCAGCGCTCGTTCCAGCTCCTGATTGCTACCCGTTGAACCAGAATGTGAGATTGGGCTAGGTGGTGATGCCCCCTGCAGTTGAATAGCCTGCCAACACCTCACTGACCAGCCTCCCAAGTAAAGGATGGGCACTTGTGGAGGATGAGCACCCAACTGAACAATAGCGCAGCACATGTAGAAAGAAAGAAATAACTTACTTGCATTTAAACAGCGGCTTGCAGGACCTCAGGACGTCCCAAAGCGCTCTACAGCCATTTAAGTACTTTTTGTTGAAGTGTAGTCACTGTTGCAATAGAGGAGGCAAAGAGGAGAAGAATGTGTTGGTGTGAGGGCTGTGGGGAATATATAACAACAAACTCTAGAGACAGCATGCTCCCACAAATGCAAGAAAACTCCGAGCCAGAGCGGAATTAAAACAACACGGAAATACAATGTGATGTAACCGCGCGGTCTCTGCTGGGAAACTCCTCAACTTCCAGCGGGGGAAAAAACCAATTAAAAAGAACAACCTGCTTTTGTAACAATCCTCAATAAATGCATAATTCATGGGTTTGTAGGTTTAAAATGTAGTCAGGGAGGAGCATAAACATTACAAAGACATTTTGTCCATGTAAGTGGCACCGTACCATCCATGCACATGCAAATCAGCTGTCACACTAAATAACTAGTCAGTGGTCTGTCAGTGGTCTGTGCACAGTCCCGCTGTGCCATCACAAGAGCTTAAGACAGGACGGCAGTGGGGTTTTCTCGCTGCTGGTGGGCACTCTCACCTTTTTGAGTCAGAAGGTCGTGGGTTCAAGTCCTACTCCAGAGACTAGAGCACGAAATCTAGGCCGACACGCCCAGTGCAGCACTGAGGGAGTGCTGCACTGTCAGAGGCGCCATCTTGCGGGTGAGACGTTAAACCCCGTCTGCCCTTTCAGTTGGAGGTAAAAGATCCCACGGCACTATTTCGAAGAAGAGCAGGGGAGTTCTCCCTGGTGTCCTGGCCAATATTTATCCCTCAACCAAAATCAATAAAACAGATTATCTGGTCATTATCACATTGCTGTTTGTGGGACTTTGCTGTATGTTTCTTACATTACAACAGTGACTACACTTCGAAAGTACTTAATTGGTTGTAAAGCGCTTTGGGACGTCCTGAGGTTGCGAAAGGCGCTATATAAATATACATCTTTTTGTTTTTCCTTTTACATAAACTATTTACATGCAGTGTCCTCGTCTATTTCCTCCCCCATCTATTGTGATTGCAGCGAAGTATCTCAGCGAATGTACCTTAGACGAGGAGGAGAGGGGTGAAAGTTGGGGAGGAAGTGAAAATTCTTGTACATGTACATGTAGGTGTAGGTTATATTTACATAAATATAACCATTACTACTCATTTTAAATGGCATTAGATTCCTACTCAAGTTAGACGGACTGGCTGATATGCTGTCTGGCTTGTAATAAACCATTTTTTTTCTCCGCTGCGATGATCTTTATCCACCTCCCCTACCTCCCCTGTCACGATCATGAGTTGTATGTGACCTTTCAACTCTTTGTCCTATAGTTCGTATTATCATAGAATCATAGAAGTTTACAACATGGAAACAGGCCCTTCGGCCCAACATGTCCATGTCGCCCAGTTTATACCACTAAGCTAGTCCCAATTGCCTGCACTTGGCCCATATCCCTCTATACCCATCTTACCCATGTAACTGTCCAAATGCTTTTTAAAAGACAGAATTGTACCTGCCTCTACTACTGCCTCTGGCAGCTCGTTCCAGACACTCACCACCCTTTGAGTGAAAAAATTGCCCCTCTGGACCCTTTTGTATCTCTCCCCTCTCACCTTAAATCTATGCCCCCTCGTTATAGACTCCCCTACCTTTGGGAAAAAGATTTTGACTATCTACCTTATCTATGCCCCTCATTATTTTATAGACTTCTATAAGATCACCCCTAAACCTCCAACTCTCCAGGGAAAAAAGTCCCAGTCTATCCAACCTCTCCCTATAAGTCAAACCATCAAGTCCCGGTAGCATCCTAGTAAATCTTTTCTGCACTCTTTCTAGTTTAATAATATCCTTTCTATAATAGGGTGACCAGAATTGTACACAGTATTCCAAGTGTGGCCTAACTAATGTCTTGTACAACTTCAACAAGACATCACAACTCCTGTATTCAATGTTCTGACCAATGAAACCAAGCATGCCGAATGCCTTCTTCACCACCCTATCCACCTGTGACTCCACTTTCAAGGAGCTATGAACCTGTACTCCTAGATCTCTTTGTTCTATAACTCTTCCCAATGCCCTACCATTAACGGAGTAGGTCCTGGCCCGATTCGTATTGTTAATTACCAATTAGTTAGTCATAGCTGCAGAACAAAAGTGGAAGTAATAACAGACTGTTCATAAACTGTACGAGTACAGGGACGTGTTTTACACGGGTTCCACCTAAAATGATCTCAGTGATGCCTCTAAAGTCCTCTCACTGTAACGTCAGGTGTCTACTACCATGGTAACGCCGCATTTCAGGGGTCAGTCTGGATTCCAAATGTGCCCAGCTCAGTGATTTCCTACACTGATCAGACACTTGTTTGGTTCCAGTTCTGGATGTCCACGAGCCTGCTCCCAGCACTTACACTGCTGACTCTTGGCTTACTTCTCCCAATAGCAGGCACGTAGACCCAGGAAAACTTTTGGCGTGCCACCAGGATAAAAGATTGGATTTTAGTATTACAAGTGCCGGGGGCCACTCATGGAAACCGTACTCCAAACTAAAACAGTGCCTGTGTAAAAGTAGCTACCGTGTGTGGTATCAGTATCCAACTTGACGTACATTGGGCAGTAAACTCCCAGTCAATTGATGTTGCATTCTCCCCAGTGTAGAAAGGAAGGACGCACATTTATATCGCGCCTTTCACCACCTCAGGACGTCCCAAAGCGCTTTACAGCCGGTGAAATATTTTTGAAGTGTAGTCTCTGTTGTAATTTAGAAAACACAGCAGACAAGTTACGCACAGCAAGATCCCACAAACAGCAATGTGATAATGACCAACAACAACTTTGCGTTTACGTATAGCACCTTTAACGTAGTAAAAACGTCCCAAGGCGCTTCACAGGAGCGTGATCAGACAAAATTTGACACAGAGCCACATAAAGAGATATGAGGACAGGTGACCAAAAGCTTGGTCAAAGAGGTCGGATTTAAGGAGCGACTTAAAGGAGGAGAGAGAGGAGGAGAGGTTTAGGGACTTCCAGAGCTTAGGGCCCAGGCAGCCAATGGTGGAGTGATGAAAATGGGAGATGCGCAGGAGGCCAGAATTGGAGGGGCACAGAGATCTCGTAGAGCTGTAGGGCTGGAGGAGGTTCCAGAGGGGCGAGGCCATGGAGGGATAATCTGTTTTAGTGATGTTGGTTGAGAGGTAAATATTGGACACCCCTGCTCTTCTTTGAAATAGTGCCCTGGGATCTTTAATGCCCGCCTGAGAGGGCAAGACGGGGCCTCGGTTGAACTCCCTCAGTACTGCACTGGAGTGACAGCCTGCATTACGTGTCTCTTGAGGGGGGGCGGGGGGTCTTGAACCCTCGAGTGCACGAGGAAGATGAACATCAAGAAAGAAAGAATAGAACTTGTGTTTATATACAGCGCCTTTCACAACCTCAGGATGTCCCAAAGCGCTTCACAACCAATGAAATACTTTTGAAGTGTAGTCACTGTTGGAAGGTAAGTTGTAACTGTTGTGATGCATCATACCTCAGCGTAAACCCCGCTGGTGTCCAGCAATGTAGCTCCGAAGCAGGGCTCTCGGTCGGACAGGCCACACAAAAAAGGAAGGCGATGGCCCTTTTAAAAAAAAAATCAAGTATTACATGCAATAAGAAATAACCAGCCATGAGTTTAAGGCTGTAACTCATTCTCAGCCCTGCTGATATTCGTGAAGTGTTTGAATTTCACTCTCTTGATTTACGGCTCTTTAGAACCCATTGACCGTCCGAGTAACACTGTAATTCATTGCTAGTTATATGTTCCCTGCTGTCCCCCATTACGTAGACATATCAGTTTTCACTTAAGGCTTTTCCGAAATGAAAAATTTCAAAAATCAGTTTGAGTTTTGAAGCTCTTCATCCTGACGTACATTCATTCAAAATGATTCAGGAAAATGCGAAACGCTGAATCCTGCAGATCACGGTTCACATCAAGCTTACGTGTCAGCCGTGGCTCAGTGGGCAGCATCCTCCCGCTTCTGAGTCAGTAGGTCGTGGGTTCAAGCTCCTAGTGGTTTCCCTATGTTAAAGGCGCTATATAAATGCAACTTGTTGTCGTTAAAATCCTGCTGTTTTCTACCTAACACTTGTAAACAATTTTACAACACCAAGTTATAGTCCAACAATTTTATTTGAAATTCACAAGTTTTCGGAGGCTTCCTCCTTCCTCAGGTGAATGTTGTGGAAATGAAATCCTCGAACCCTTCGCATTTATAAATCACAGAACAATACCTGGTGATTACAGATAGTCTTTCCAACGCCCGTCGCCAAGGCAATCACAGTGTGCAGACGGAGAGGTGTTACCTACAAGGCCACCGAATATACAAACACCCAACACTTCTACCTAACACCACAGTGAGAGCGCGATCAACACATGAACTGCGGTGGTTCAAGGAGAAGGCTCAACACAACCGTCTCAGGGCAACTGGGGATGGGCAATAAATGCCGCATTCCCTCAACCCGAGAACAAGTCAAAAATTATCCCGCCTCCTGCACCCTTTCATAGATTATTTGAAACCTTAGAACTAAATCTGAAGGTCCTCTGGATTGGGGAGAGAGTTGGAATGATTTGGTTTGCCTCCATAACAACAGCCATTGCACTTTAGAAAAGACATTCGTTGTGTGAAGCACTTTGAGACATTTCAGCATGAACGGTGCTAAATAATAAGAAGGAACTTGCACTTATTGGGCCTTTCATGTCCTCGGGATGTCCCAAACGCCTCACAGGCAATTAATTATCTCTGAAGTGTAGACTGTTGTTTCGTAGGTAAACAGGGCAGCCAATTTGCACACAGCAAGGTCCTACAAACGGAAAATGAAATAAATAACCACATAAGCTGTTTTAATGGATTGATGATGTTGGCTAAGACACTGGGAGAACTTCTGTGCTCTTCTTCAAATGGTAGCATAGGTGTCAGACGTGGCTCAGTGGGTAGCGCTCCCATCTCTGGGTCAGATTAGATCGTGGGTTCGAGCCCCAATCCAGAGACTTGATCAAAAAAATCTAGGCTGACACTCCAGTGCAATACCGAGGCAGTGTTGCACTGTTGGAGGTGCAGTCTTTCAGATGAGACGTTAAACCAAGGGCCCGTCTGTCCTCTCAGGTCGACGTAAAAGATCACATGACACTATCATGAAGAAGAACAGGAGTGGCGTCCTGGCCAACATTTAACCCTCAACGGACACCACTAAAACAGATTATCTGGTCATTATCTCATTGCTGTTTGTGGGATCTTGCTGTGTGCAAATTAGCTGCTGTGTTTCCTACATTAGAGTGACTACACTTCAAAGAAAGTACTTCATTGGCTGTAAAGCACTCTGGGCATCCTGAGATCATGAAAGGCATTATGTAAATGCCAGTCTTTCTTTTCTCATTTACATTTCAGCGAGTGGGGGCTGCCTTCGAAGGCAGTTCTTGTGACCTGCCCGAAGCCTTTGCTGTGACCCCCCCTCTTTAGGGGGAGGTGCGCTCAGCACAGTCTGAAGGATGCTCAGAGAGCGCAAATAAAGAATGGGAATCAGCTTATAGGAGCTGGGACAGATTTCTGCACGGCTGGGAGGGGGAGGGTCAGCCCTGGTGAAACACTAATAGCTCCCAGCAGTGCTGGGAAGCCAGACTTTGCGGAGCCGAAGGCTAAGTTATTGGAATGCCGATGCATGCTCAGTGCCTTCCCCTCTTCCTGCCTGCCAGCCATTTGTTCTCCCAGTGATGGTTTCTTCGGAGGGCTGCTGGCCAAGAGTGAAGGAATGAGGGAGGGGGGGGGGGAGAGATTTGTGTATAAATAAATCTCTTTAAATGACATTATCAGAAGGGGGGGGGGATTTTAATAGAATTTAAAACTGGAGGGATGGGAAAGAGATCAACTAAATCCCACATTTTCTGGATTACGGGAGGCTGGAAAAAAACCCACTGTTGGCAAAATAAAGTGAAACTAAAAATGTGAACAAGACTGCAAGAAACAAATTGAGGAAAGACAGATTTTTATCATCACTGATTGTTTTTTGCAGTTTCAGGCTGCTGTTGTATTTTAATATAATTCCCCATTTTGAGGCGCGCTGTGTGAACATAAAATATAGCCAACAGCAAACCGTCCGGGTTGTCTGGGCTCAGAAATGTTAACAGCTCAGCTTTTACTTGTTCTAGCGCCCACTTTTTCCATAACTTTTGTGAGTTGCTGCCAGATTCTGGCTCGAGAGCTGCGCTGGATTTACTTGTTCCTGGGATGTGGGCAACACTGCCAAGATAGCATTTATTGCCCATCCTGAGATGGCCTGGGGCCATGTAGTATACCATGCCTGAAGTCTTTGATGTGAGCTCTTTTTTAGAGTCACATGTAGGGATCATAGGTCACCACAGCTCTGAAGGACCAGTTAAATTACCAGATTGATTGAATTCAATTTTCACAACTTTCCCTGATGGGATTTGAACTTATGACCTTTAGGGTTGCTAGTCCTGTACCATACCTACTAGGCTACCATACCCAACAGAGTGAGGGTACAAATGGGGAGCATGGCACCAGGAGGCCGGACTAGGCTTGCCCTCCCTAAACCGAACAGCAGTGTAAAGGACTTGCATTTATATAGCGCCCTTAACATAGTAAAACATCCCACAGCACTGTGTGCAGTTCTGGTCACCACACTACAGGAAGGATGTGATCGCTTTGGAGAGGGTGCAGAGGAGATTCACCAGGATGTTACCAGGGCTGGAGCGCTTCAGCTATGAAGAGAGACTGGGAAGATTGGGTTTGTTTTCCTTGGAGCAGAGGAGGCTGAGGGGGGACATGATTGAGGTGTACAAAATTATGAGGGGCACAGATAGGATGGATACTAAGGAGCTTTTTCCCTTCGTTGAGGGTTCTATAACAAGGGGACATAGATTCAAGGTAAAAGGCGGGAGGTTTAGAGGGGATTTGAGAAAGAACTTTTTCACCCAGAGGGTGGTTGGAGTCTGGAACTCACTGCCTGAAAGGGTTGTGGAGGCAGGAACCCTCACAACATTCAAGAAGCATTTGGATGAGCACTTGAAATGTCATAGCATACAAGGCTACGGACCAAATGCTGGAATATGGGATTAGAGTAGACAGGGCTTGATGGCCGGCGCGGACACGATGGGCCGAAGGGCCTCTATCCGTGCTGTATAACTCTATGACTCTATGACACTTCACAGAAGTGTAAACAGACAAAAATTGACACTGAACCAAAGCAGGAGCCATTAGGATAAGTGACCAAAAGCTTGGTCAAAGTGATAGGTTTTAAGGAGCATCTTAAAGGAGGAGCTAGAGGCGGAGAGGTTTAGGGAGGAAATTCCAGAGCTTAGTGCCCAGAAGGCTGAAGGCATGGCCGCCAATGGTGGGGCGAAGGAAATGGCGATGCACAAGAGGCCAGAATTGGAGAAGCGCAGAGATCTCAGAGGGTCGTGGGGCTGGAGGAGGTTACAGAGACAGGGAGGGGCGAGGCCATGGAGGGATTTGAACACGAGGATAAGATTTTTAAAACCGAGGCGTTGCTGGATCGGGAGCCAATGTAGGTCAGCGAGCTCAGAGGGTGATGGGTGAATGGGACTCGGTGCGAGTTAGGATACGGCCAGCAGAGGTTTGGATGAGCTCAAGTTTACGGAGGGTGGAGGATGGGAGGCCAGCCGGGAGATTATTGGAATAGTCGAGTCTAGAGATAACAAAGGCATGAATGAGCAGCAGATGGGCTGAGGCGGGGGTGGAGACAGGCGATATTACTGAGTTACTTTCAAGCTGTTTCCAAAATTATTGTCCATAGCAACAGGTGGGAGTACCTGGGGTTAACCCAGTTAAGTTGGGGGACTGCACCAAGTCCTTTTGGTGATTCCATAAGAAACAGCTTTGAAAGGCTACCCATTGGATAAATGCAACAATTGGTGCGATATTGAGCCAAAACAGACCAGGAAGATCCCACGTTCAGTTCATGGTCTGTTGCCGAATGACCAGAATTGGCACATGCACGCTGGTCTGGGTAGCTGGTGCAGGACCCCCCCCCCCCGGGAGGGGGGGGGTGTAGAAACAACCCTATTTAATTCACAGTGGGATTCCCAGTTGCGAGAGCATAAAACAACTTTGCATGTGTAAGGGGAAGAGGCCTAGTTATTAGGAATACAGGTAGGCAGGCTGCCCCCAAGGTTCTGAATTAAAATGGGGTGCTGCAAGTCAGATGTGGATTTTTATTAAAACGTAGTTTACTTAAGACGACGACGACGGCACACGTCGTTTCTTTCCTGGCATGCGTCAGTCCCTGTACAAGCAAGAGTGTAACCGACCCTCCGGCACTGAGAGAGGGACAGCTTCTTCCTTCAGGAGGCCTGGTTATCAGGCTGGCTCACAGACTTACTTTTGTGACCAGGACAAGCACAGATGGTAATTTTCCTGTCTAAAAGCCTTGGGAAGGGGCAGTATATCCACCTCAATTCTGCCAGGTGCGTCTCCTGTTGCAAGAGAGGGATCAGCATGTTGCTCCCTCAATGAAACAACTCCACTGCCCTGATCAAAGACATTGGGGTCGATTTTGCAATGGTGGCAGGTTGGCAGCGGGGGTGGGGTGAAGAGTGGGACATTGGGAGGACATCGGGGTGGGGGGGGGAGTGAAGAGTGGGACATTGGGAGGACATCGGGGGGGGGGGGAGTGAAGAGTGGGACATTGGGAGGACATCGGGGGGGGGGGGGAGTGAAGAGTGGGACATTGGGAGGACATCGGGGGCGGGGGGGGGAGTGAAGAGTGGGACATTGGGAGGACATCGGGGGGGGGGGGGAGTGAAGAGTGGGACATTGGGAGGACATCGGGGGCGGGGGGGGAGTGAAGAGTGGGACATTGGGAGGACATCGGGGGGGGGGGGGGAGTGAAGAGTGGGTCATTGGGAGGACATCGTGGGGGGGGGGGGAGTGAAGAGTGGGACATCAGAGAGGGAGACATCGGACACGGAGCAGGGTGCAAAGGTAGGTTGAGTTTGTGTTTTCACTTCCGTCTATGATTTTTAAATTTATTTTATTTAGTTTCTTGTTCCCTGATCTGGCCCTTCATGCCTGGCTTCAGCAGGCGTGAATCAGAAGCGGTGGGAAGCCGCCCAGGTAAGTTTAAAAATCATTCTAATCACTTACTCTGTCGCAGGTAAAGTGCCTTAAGTACCTCAATGAGGTACATTTGGCTCTTTAACTGTCATCCCACCGGCTTTAATTGCCGACGGGACTTCCGTTTTCGGGTCGCCCGCGCGCACACAGGTGGGTCTGTGGGAAACTCGGAAGTCGGCGGGTTGGAGCCGGCTTCCGATCCCGAATGGGATTTTCCGCAATTGCCCCCTAAAACTGAGCCCATTGTGTCTGGAACTAGCTTCTATGTATCATCTCCAATATACCACCAGCTTCTGTGTGCCACCGTTTCTAATACACCGCCAGGTTCTGTGAATCACCAGAGTCTGTACATCACCATCTCTAATATACCACCAGCTTAGTCGTCCCACTGTTTCTGATAGACCAGTCTCTTGATACAGCGCTCGTAACGACAAGTCACCACTTCGATATAAACACATTGTTAGTCAATAGAGAAACCCTAACAGCACAGCCCTCTCTGTAAGAAGCCTCTGATACACCACAACCTCTACTATAGCCAAAGCCTGTTGTTAAATACTGAAATCATGCACCTTCTATCATGCTCACCGTAACACGCTCCTCATGCTGTATCGTGCTGTGATGCTATTCACATTGTTTATGGATCCTAGGTGACTGAGAAATCATGGCATCAAGAAGTACCTGAAATTAGGAATTTGCTTTCGTTTTTAACTAAATAAATGGTTTCTTTGACTGTATGAAGTGAATTTAAAATCTAACGTAAGGGGGATTGAAGTTAACTCATTTTTTGGCACCCTCTGGGGTGAGGGACTTGCTGCACTCTGTTCATGACCAACTGTGAATAACTGTATTCAGAATGAATAACTGGATTCATATTTAGTTTTTAAAAATATCGTACAGGTCAGTAAAGAGTCATACGTAATTGTCGATCATTTTCTCGAGTGCAAAGAACATTAGGGAGGAGGAGGCTTAATGCTCCATATATAATTAATCACTTTTATATAGAATCAATTCATTTTCTTTTTAACGAATTCTTTTTGGAGGGAGATAAGCATAAGAGAACTCTTTGTACTCTTGTTAAAAAAGATGACAAATATGAGCGACCCTAAATTTACTGACCCAGCTCGACCCAGATTAAGAAATAAACGGGTTGACACCAAATGTTGCACTTGGACCGGGACTGCTGTAAGATTACAGGGAACGAACCTTCGTGCCACAGCCACTGAGTCATTTGTTTGGCAAGCAAAAGCAACAGAAACGCTTCGAAATGAAAGGCAATCCATGTCGAAGTGATTGGAGTTTGAAAATGCGTGACTGTCTCCGGGCAAAGTTTGCAGCAGGATTGGCCATATTTAGGGTTAGTTAGCATTTTGAAAACGCCGGTCTTTAAATGATGCTTTGTGAATATCACAGCACCAAAGACGCCGGCAAATCCTTCTTTTCACCCACTTCCCCCAGATTTTCCTGCTTGGTGTTCATCCTGTTTTCCTCCACCCGGGAAGCTGCTTTGAGATGTCTCTCTTGTATGTGAGAAGCGCCATAGAAATGTAAATCATTGCTGTCACCATATCGCATGCATCTGAAATTCCTTTGGTTGCTGTTTTAACCCAAGATCAGCCCACTCGTGGATTAATGGCTCCGTTAAAACAAAAGAAAGACTTGCATTTATATGGCGCCTTTCACAACCTCAGGACGTCCCAAAGTGCTTTACAGCCAATGATGTACTTTTGAAGTGTAGTCACTGTTGTAATGTAGGGAAACACGGTGGCCAATTTGCTGCCACGAGGGTGGTCCCACAAACAGCAATGTGACAATGACCAGATCATCTGTCTTAGGTGTTGGTTGAGGGATAAATGTTAGCCCAGGGAGAACTCCCTTGTTCTTCTTCGAATGCCACGGGATCTTGTACATCCACCTGAGAGGGCAGACAGGGCCTCCGGGAGTTTAACGTCTCGTCCGAAAGACAGCACCTCCGACAGTGCAGCATTCCCTCAGCACTGCACTGAATTGTCAGACTAGATTATATGCTTCAGTCCTAGAGAGGGGTTTGAACCCACAACCTTCCGACTGAAAATGAATTTTTTAATATTACTGAATCTTTTCTGTTGTTGTGAGGAGTCTGTCTAGTTTATAGTGCGGTGTATCTCACACAAGAGTCGGGGACCAATGTGTGTGCAAGATATGCAAGTTGCACTGAAGCCTCGATTGCACGTGCTTTTTGCATCATTGCCAGTCCGGTCGGCACCTTACCCGACACCGTAAGGGCATTGCTGGCCTGTACCCTCGGGTTGAAAGGTCGGCCGCCCACGGTCACCGGTAAGAGCTGCTTCTCTTTGTTGCTCCAGCACTCTCAGTCCGAAACAGGGAGTGAGAAAATCCCATTCAAGGAGGAGTTCGCTGCCTCTGACTGTAAGAGTATTGTGTTGATTATGCTAAAGCGTTGCCTCTGATGGCATTCCCGTTGTAGGAGCCTGATCAGTGGTATATCATAGAATCATACAACACAGAAGGAGGCCATTCGGCCCATCATGCCTGTGTCAGCTCTTTGAAAGAGCTATCCAATTATTCCCACTGCCCTGCTCTTTCCCCATTGCCCTGCAAATTTTTCCCCTTCAAGTATTTATCCAATTCCCTTTTGAAAGTTATTATTGAATCTGCTTCCACCGCCCTTTCAGGCAGTGCATTCCAGATCAGAACAACTCGCTGCGTAAAAAAAATTTCTCCTCATCTCCCCCTGATTCTTTTGCCAATTATCTAAAATCTGTGTCCTCTGGTTACCGATCCTCCTGCCAATGGAAACCGTTTCCCCCTGTCTACTCTATCAAAACCCCTCATAATTTTGAACACCTCCATTAAATCTAGGGGGCACTAAATTAAATGTAGTATTTGTGTAGGCAAAAGACTTAACAGCACCTGAAAATGTGACCTCATGGCATCTGAAAGTTCAGGTGAATTCCTATTTCTATTCAGGGAGCAGCTCTCCTTTCCACCTCTCCCCCCGCCCCTTCCCCAATTTTGTCCTTTCCTCTCTTGACGGTGCAGACTGCTGCTGGGCTTCGGTTTCACCCGTGCTGCCGGCTCTCTGCGCCGTCCCACCTTCACGTCTGAAACTAAGCAGCGAACACCCAGCACGCTACTCACTATGAAACGCAGCGGCGTGTTAATGTCACGGGCACAGCTCCGCATCCCGTCACCCTGTTATGCTGTGCTGCGGCTGCCCTCCGTGTTACCGGTCTTCTCCTCCGATACTGTGCCACTATCCCCTCCGCCCGTGCCACCCGTGCTGGCTAATACTGAGGCACCGTTGCAGGGGATGCCCACACCGTCTCCCATGCCCTGCGCAGCTTCTTCACGTGTGAACTTGCACTCCCTTGAGTAAAGGAGATTGAGGAGTGATCTGATCGAGGTGATTAAAATGGTAAAAGCGTTCATTAGGGTAGCTACAGAGAAACTACTTCCTCTGGTGGGGGAATCAAGAACAAGGGGTCATGTGTGCCAGGACATTAAAGCCAGGCTGTTCAGGAGCGATATCAGGAAACACTTTTTCCACACAAAGGGTAGTGGAAATCTGGAACTTCCTTTCCCCCAAATGGCTGTGGATGCTGGGGGGACAATCGGAGCTTTAAAGACTGAGGCAGATAAGATTTTTGTTCGGTAAGGAGCAACGGCAGGCAAATGGAGTTGAGGTGCAGATCAGACGTGATCTAATTGAATGGCAGTGCAGGCTCGAGGGGCTGAATGGCCTACTCCTGTTCCTAACATTCCTCTGTTCCTAAAGTAAAGGTCGGAAGGCTACTCAACTCTGGGGCCACAACAGTCGAGCCCGATTCTCTTGCCATCAGACACCCATCCATGTGTGCGCTGTCTCCAGCAAGGAATTATCGGACGGTGATCAGACGCAGAAACCTTGACTCGTTTTTATTTTGTTTGGTTTCCCTTGCCCCTCCTTTCATTATCAATGGGGTTATAGAGGTCAATCGCAGTGGCTCCATCACCACCCTGGCTGACTTCACTTGACTCAGCCTAGACCTGGGATCGGCCCTGGGATCGCCCTGGTCTCTTTGGCTCAGTACCGTAAGCACAGGGTTCACCCACCCGCAAAGCCAACAGGAGTGTCCCTTGAATGATTATTGTCAAAAACTGCAAAACCCAAATATTTTCAAAAACTGGGAGCCCTCTCCTGAACAGTCAGCTGGACTGAATAGATTTGGACTTTTTAAAAATAAACACTGACGATCAAAAGGGACAGAAATCCATTTGGAAGTACTTGAGGAGTTCATTCATTATTTTTTTTTTTGCTGAGCCAGTTTCACAGACAGCAGTGAGAAGGAGAGTGTCTGCAAATCAGGTTAATATGTTAAAAGGGATCAACGTCTAGACTCCAGGGCTGATTGGCCGAGGCTTTATGGAGGGGGCATGTGTTTAGTGACATCACTGATCAACGAGGCTTGGAATGATATGTATTTGTGACGAGGCAGACTGGGGCATTTGAAACTGGTCACTCTGGCTACGCGTTCCCATCTGGCCTCCATCTGCACTGCATGGTCCATGCTTCTATATTTAAAGGGAAGGAGGAAGGAGCAAAAAAAAAAGAAATTAAAAAAAAAAGGCTGCTGTTTGCTTCCCAATGGCTCACAGATGTGAGAGTTTGAACACATGCTCGACATATGTAAGGGAGGAAGGAGAGAGGAGCTGGTAACAGGACCGGGCGCTGAGGAATGAAAGCAGGAGATGAGGAACGGGGTATCTCTTCCTAGACCTCTAGAAATCCAGGGAAATATCTTGACATTTTGAGGCGGCTAAATACTGTCTTTGGGGAGCCGATTCGAAAGGTAAGCCTTAAAGTCTGTGGGCTTCCTGCGGGAATCTGCGGCTACCTTGTGGCTATTTAGAATGCATATATATATATATATATATAAAAAAAACATTGCATGAATCTAGAACAGTAATTAGCTGCGCTCGTAAATATTAACGATGCCGAATTTTGAAGGAGTTCTCCAAAATTTGTGGCAGTAAAAGTACTCAAAATTATTCATTGTTGCTAGGATGTTTTTTTTTGTGTGTGTGTGTAGTGCTGTATTGTGGATGCTAATTAAATCTCTGTATTCTAATCACTTGGTAGAAGGAAAGGGGGGAGGGGAGAAGGAAGCTTAATCCGAGTGAGGATTGGATTTTTTTTTTGCAGCTCCCTGCCTGAAGGAGCTGTACTCCAGGTGATAGTGCGGAGCTGTGTACGGTGGAGGGACCTGCCTTGTGCGTGTGTGAACCTCTCCACTGTCCCCCGCACCCTCCAGATAACCAAACAGTGGCTTGTTTCTCTATTTTTGGGGTGGGAGGGGTGGTGGGAAGCTGAGCTGCGCATCTTTTGCTTCAGTCGACGATAAGAGATCAGGGTGGGAAAAAAAATCCTGAATGTGCTTAGAGAGCTGTTTATAAAACGAAGTTGCAGCCCACTCAATGCATCGCGATACACGTATTTTTCATTTCAATTTCTTTTTAAATCTTTCTCCGTGAGGTGCAGTGGTGTCTGTGTGACATTTCCATGCTATGTCCACTCGAACTGTGTGTGGAAATCCCCCCCTCAACACCGCCCCCGCTCCCACTGATTTATAGATTCTGCCCTTCCAAACTTGGGCTGTCTGTAGAGAGCACCTTTCGAGCTGTGTAACACTAAGGGTGCTTACAGGTCGATCGCTCACTGGCGGTGAGCAGTTTGAGGCGATGGATTGGAGGTGCTTTTTACGCTGCTTATTTTTCCTGTTCCTGCCTGCGGTCTCTCCGCATCACACTCCCCTTCCCTCTTACACTGTGGGCGGGTGCTGGTTTCTGGAACTCCCTGTGCAACGCAGAGACCCAACTTGCAACTAGAATGTGGCCTTAACCCAATGACCGATTTCTAAAGCCCAGTTTTCAGCACCCTACAGTGCCGTTGGCTCCGGGTTGGGTCAGGGTTGTGCAGCAGACAAGAGGTGAAAATGGAGCGATTTGCCATCTTTAATGTAACAACAAAGCGCCTTTCACAACCTCAGGACGTCCCAAAGCGCTTTACAGCCAATGGAGTACTTTCTTTGAAGTGTAATCACTGTTGTAATGTAGGAAATGCAGCAGGCATTTTGTGCACAGAAAGCTCCCACAAACAGCATTGTGATAACCTGTTTTTTAGTGATGTTGATTGAGGGATAAATATTGGGCAGGACACCGGGGACAACTCCCCTGCTCTTCTTCGAAATAGTGGCCGTGGGATCTTTTACGTCCACCCGAGAGGGCAGACAGGGCCTCGGTTTAATGTCTCATCCAAAAGACGAGACCTCCGATAGTGCAGCATTCCCTCAGTCCTGTACTGAGAGTGCCAGCCCAGATTTTTGTGCTCAGACTTCTGGAATATCAGCCAGGGAGTTTTCCAGGCGTGTAGTCATCAGATAACTGACACACTTTTCCGGAGTGAGCTGGGGAATTCATCCAGTTTGTCATTACAGCAAGGCAGCAGTGAGATAGGGCCATGGTGTCGTGAGGCCTCCCAAAGTACAGGGGGCAGTAGACCGCACCCACGTTGCTTTGCGCGCCCCTGTGGTCAACGCCCTCAACTTCCTGAATGAGCCAGTGGTAGGCTTTCCTAATGTGCGTGCGACATCGTGCAAATAATCCTTCACACCAACGCTAGATTTGCTGGGAATTGCCGTGATGCGTTCATCCATCGGAATTCGGCCCTTCAAGAAAGTGTGAATGGCTGACTAGTGGGCGACGGGGCTTGGTGCTGTGGCTAATGACCCTTTCAAGAACAGCAGTGGAGGCGCGTTACAACGTAACTCAAACAGAGTTGTCATTGAGAGGACCATCGGGCTCTTAAAGGGGCACTCTTGCTGCCTTGTTAGGCCGGGAGGGGCTCCGCAATATACCCTAGATCATGTGTCCCATCGTAGTTGCAGCCTGCACAACTTACGATCCAACAAAAAGCTGGACGTGGACATTCCTGGGGAGGTGGCCCTAGCTGCTTTGGAGGCAGAACTACTTGGACTGCCACTCCAAGGGTCTCCTCAGTGACTGCTGCAAGGGGGCGTCAAACAGAACTGATCAGTGAAGTCTTATCTGTTTGAAATGGTCTACCTTTGTCATCACTGTCATAACTTCTTGTCCCCCCCGCCTTCAAATAAGTGACAAGTCCTTCAGTTGAATACCCACCCTGGAACATCACGTCAGACCTCTTTGGCCATACATGACCATGCAAGTCTTAACCATCTAACTGAGTCAGCGTGAATTAAGTTCACCCCTTCCTGTATGACTATAATCTTCATGACTGGCAAAGTACAACATACATAGAAAATACATGCACATTCTCCTTTAATGCAACGAACTCCAAAGTTTTTGTTTAATTCATTCTCGGGATGTGGGCGTTGCTGGCAAGGCCGGCCTTTATTGCCCATATGCAGTTGCCCTGAGAAAGATAGCCTTCTTCTTGAACCCCTGGTACATAGAATTACATTTAGAATTTACAGCACAGAAACAGGCCATTTGGCCCAACTGGTCTATGCCGGTGTTTATGCTCCACACAAGCCTCGTCCTTCCCTACTTCATCTAACCCTATCACCATATCCTTCTATTCTTTTCTCCCTCGTGTTTACCTAGCTTCCCCTTAAATGCATCCATGCTATTCGCCTCAACCACTCCATGTGGTAGCAATTTCCACATTCTAACCACTCTCTAAGTAAAAAAGTTTCTCCCGAATTCCTTATTGGATTTATTGGTGACTGTCTTGCATTTATAGCCCCTAGTTTTGGACTCCCACAGCGTTTTACCACTTCAGAGGGCAGTTAAGAGTCAACCACGCTGGTGTGGGACTGGAATCACATGTAGGCCCAGACCGGGTAAGGACGGCAGGCTTCCTTCCCGAAAGGATGTTAGTGAAGCAGTTGCGTTTTTCCAACTGTGATAGCTTCATAGTCACTTTATTGATACCAGCTTTTATATTTCCAAAGTGAACATAAGGCAGCCTACTCTTTCCTCGCTATGGTGGTAGATTGTGACTTTGTGCGATAGTGTAAAATGGACGATAGCGACTCGGCGGCCCGTCTTGCATCTTTCCCGATTTTTATTTCCATTGAAGTCAATTCGCTCTCACCCGATTTGCGCTGTCAGACAAAGTCAAAATGACTCCCGCTGGGCGACTAAACATGTCCTTCATTCTCCTATTCTAGTGCTTCTCCCAGGTACAACCTAAGGGCCAGTATCGCGAGAGGTGATTGGCGGCTCATGTTCTACAAAAGGCTTGTGGGACTGAGGTGGCCCTCCTCTCATGGTAGCTGGCTCCTGGCAGGGAGCTGCATCTCTGGAGCTCGTTCCTGGGCAGCTTGGCGCTGCCTCCTACCTACCACCAGCGTGGTGATCTGAGGGGGAAGGCTGGAAGCCTGGCATGTACTGCCGTGAGCCAACTGACAGTCAACCCTCTGTGCCAAGCACGTTCCTACTTACCCGCTGCTGCATTCTTCAAACAGTCTTGGCTTTTTAAAGGTCGCAGCGCTCATTTCCAATCAACTGCCCCCCCACCAGCACACTATCTCTGTAACCTCCTCCAGCCCTACAACTCTGAGGTCTCTGCACTCTTCCAATTCTGACCTCTTGTGCATCCCCCGATTTTCATCACTCCACCATTGGTGGCTGTGCCTTCAGCTGCCTAGGCCCTAAGCTTTGGAATTCCCTCCCTAAACCTCTCCGTCTCTCTACCTCTCTCTCTCCTCCTTTAAGACGCTCCTTAAAACCTACCGCTTTGATCAAGCTTTTAGTCACCTGACCTAATATCTCCTTATGTGGCTCGGTGTCAAATTGTGTTTGATAATCGCTCCTGTGAAGCGCCTTGGGATGTTTTACTATGTTAAAGGTGCTATATAAATGCAAGTTGTCGTTGTTGAGTTGTGCTACTGAACTGCCAAACGAGATGACCCTTCGTTTACGGCAGGATCACCGCTGGATGGCACGGGCGGGCACAATTCCCGGCTCGGGGTCACTGTCTTCTGGTGTTTTTATGTTGGTGCTGCCACTGCCATCCAGCTGGCAGCACAATCACCGGTAAACGGACCTGGATCGGTGAATGCCCCCACAGTGGGGATCCAGGTACGGTGGATTCGGTGAGTCCACGGCCCGGCGCCACTGCAGCAAGTCCTCGGCATCGCTGACGTTGTTATGTTGCACGTGTACAAAGGAGCAAGGTGTCACTGCCACTTGCACCTGTGTGGAATCCACTGGTTTTTTCCCACTGGATGTGGAAACTGTTCTACATATGGACCAGCTCCAATTGTACATGGCATTTACACCCTTCCCATGCGAACTGGACTACAATACAAAAGAGTCTTGTGAAACGTTATTGACATTACCATGTCTATTATTTCATTATGAGTTGCGCTTTTAAACTCTTTGTTTTCTCTCACTGTAACATTGCCCGCCTTCGCTCCACCACCATTGAAGTCATCCTCTAAGCCCTCACCTTCAGTAGACTGACCCACTCGAAGGCTCTCTTTGCTGGCCCTACCATCCTCCACCCTCCATAAACTCCCAACTTGTCCTAAATTCCGTCACACATATCTTGTCCCCCTCCACTCGCCCATCACCCCTGTCCTCCCTTGTATCGGCTCCTCGTCATTCAGCTATTAAATTTAAAATCCTCGTCCTTATCTTTAAGTCCTGTTCCCCCCGCCATGGTAGCACCTACCCAGTCTCTGCAATCTCCTCCAGCCTCCCCTCTCTTCGCCCCACCATTTGTGCCAGAGCCTCCAGCCACCTAGGTCCTACCCACTGGAATTCCTTCCCTAAACTCCGCTGCCTCTCCTCCTCTCTCTCTCTCTTTCTTCCTTTATAAAGCTTAGTGTCCGCTGCGGCTCAGTGGTAGCACTCTTGCCCCTGTGGTTAGAAGGTTGTGAGCTCAAGTCTCATTCCGCTGAGGGGAGTGCTGCACTCTCGGGGGTGCTGTCTTCGGATGAGACATTAAACCTAGGTCCCTGTCTGCCCTCTTAGGTGGACGTAAAAGATCCCATGGCCACTATTTCAAAGAAGAGCAAGAGAGTTCTCCCCAGTGTCCTGGTCAATATTCATCCCTCAACCAACACCTAAAAACAGATTATCTGGTCATTATCTCATTTGTGGGACCTTGCTGTGTGCAAACTGGCTGCCACGTTTCCTACATTACAACAGTGACTACACTTCAAAAGTGCTTCATTGTCGGTAAAGGGTTTTGGCACATCTTGAGGTTGTGAAAGGCGCTATATAAATGCAATTTCTTCCTTTCTTCCTTTCTCGCTTTCTTTCTCCCTCTCTCTCGTTCTCTCTCTCCAAGTTTTTGGTCACCCCTCCAAAACTCTTCCTGGCATGGTGTTCATGCTTATCTGTGAGTGCCTTGGGACTTCTTAAAAAATCTTAACAGGGGCTATCAAAATGCAAGTTGTCAGTATTACAATCTTCGTTGAACATCCATGAGTATTTAAAAGCTAAATATGATTCTTTTCCTGACGATTCCAGTACTTAAACTGATACAAGGCATCTGCCTGTCTCGCTGGTAGTGGGGAGGAGTTTATCAGGGGCTGAGATAAATAAAAGGCGCCTGCGAGTTCTCACAAACTAAACTCAATCATGTGCCACAATGTCTCCCTTATTCTATAGATGTCAAAAAAGGGCAGTGCACATATTTTACATTGTTAACTGGAGTTTTTTCTTCTTTTCTCTGCCAATTCGGTACGGTAGCTTAGTGGTTAAGTTACTGGATTAGTAATCCGGAGGCCTGGACTAATAATGCAGAGAGGGTGAGTTTAATTAAATTTGAAAAATCTGTAAAACTGACCATGAAGCTGTCGGATTGCTGTAAAAACCCAGTTTGGTTCACTTCAGGGAAGGAAACCTGCCGTCTTTACCTTGTCTGGGCCTTTATGTGACCGCAATCCCACAACGTGGTTGACTCTTAACTGCACTCTGAAGTAGCCTAGCGAGCCATTCAGTTGTAACACCACCTTCTCAGGGAAACTAGAGATGGGCAATAATGCCAGCGATGCCCACATCCTGAGAATGAATAAGAAAAAAAAAATTGCTGACCCTTTGCTAAGACATAGCTTCATGAGCACCAGTCACCCTCTGGTACCTTGCTCAAGTGCTCTGTTTGTCATGTGTGAGCCTGGCCAATGAACATTGGCAGGGTGTTGGGTTGCGGGGATGGGGTTGTCACATACTGCACCCAGTTCTATCCTCAAGTACCCTTAGAGTAACAGTCAACTGGGTACCAGTCAGGACGCTGGCTGACGTGCTGTCGCCCTGGCTGAAATCAGCTAACCGATCCATATTTATAAATTTAAAAAAAAATCAGCCTCCCCAACTCGCATGGGTGATATGCAAGAGCACCGGATTTCACAGAATACAATCCCACCCCCACCCGCCCGCCCCCGACCAGCAAATCCTGTAATCCCACGTAACGAAAACAGATTTTGACTTATTCAGTCACGGCAAGCCAATGGGCCTGCAGAATGATTGAGGGGGGAAGCAACATTAGCAGGTGGGACAGTGCAAGTGAGACTGACGCCTGTTGAGCGATGAGAAAGAGCTCGTTGCACCCTCCCTCAGCACCGCGCTGAAGAGTCGGCCTGGGTTTGGGACGCAGGTGTACGGAGGTCAGTGAAGACCCATTTGCTCTTGACCACGACGCCTTCCATTGGTTGGATCCATATGCCACCAAGACGCTGGATGCCTTCAGGAGATCAGTGGGCGGGGGGGGGGGGGGGCAAATAACGAGGGATATTTAGGCAGACCCAGCCATGTAGACGGGAATATTGTATAATATATACTTAATTTTATGGTAGTGCCTGCGAAATGAGGCCATTGCCGATTGACAGAAGGTGTGCTGCTGCTTCAAATGTGATTGCAGCACAACAGATTGGGAGTGAGGATGTCCTGTTTTGTTTAGGCGTTGAGCTGCTATTTGCATTTTCAATGTAAAGTGTGGTCCTGTTTACCATCTGTCGTTCGCTCTGAAGCCGGGCTGCATGGCCGTTTTCAGAAAAAAAATTTTTTTCAAATTGTCACACTTCCCTTATTAATGCTGTATTTTTTGAGCAATATAAAACTGAGAAGGGAGGTGGGGAGAGGGAGAGGTTTATAAAAGAAGTGTTTTTATGTTTGAAGAGTTCCTTCAGCATTGAACTCGTAAACACAATAATAGCTGGGAGCTCGTTATTTGGGAAAACATTTTTTTGACTTTACAATAGTAATATTTGTCATACTTAAATTTTTTTCTCATTTTAATAAGGGAAGGGAATAAACCCTGCATTTAGCGGTCCGTACTAGCTGGGAGGACTAGAACACCGTGAGTGTGTGCGTGTGTGTGCGTGTGTGTGCGTGTGTGTGAGTGTGTGCTTGTGTGTGTGTGCGTGTGTGTGTGCGTGTGTGCGTGTGTGTGAGTGTGTGTGTGAGTGTGTGTGTGAGTGAGTGTGTGAGTGCGTGTGTGTGTGTGTGTGTGCGTGTGTGTGTGTGTGCGTGTGTGCGTGTGTGAGTGTGTGCGTGTGTGTGTGTGTGCGTGTGTGAGTGTGTGCGTGTGTGAGTGTGTGTGCGAGTGCGTGCGCGTGTGTGTGCGAGAGTGTGTGAGTGCCTACGTGTGAGTGCGAGAGTGCGTATATGAGCACGTGTGAGTGAGTGCGTGTGTGAGTGTGTGTGCGAGTGCGTGCGAGTGCGTGCGCGTGTGTGTGCGAGAGTGTGTGAGTGCCTACGTGTGAGTGCGAGAGTGCGTATATGAGCACGTGTGAGTGAGTGCGTGTGTGTGTATGTATATAATAAAAATACATCTATACATGTATATGCACACACACGTACACACGTATCTTTTTTTTAAACATTCCTGGTAGTGGGCAAGGCACTGAGAGCATTAAGAGCGAACAACATAATGTGAGACATGCAGGCAAGACTGGGTAAGGATGGCAGGTTCCCTTCCCTGAAAGACATCAGTGAACCAGTTGGGGTTTTACAACAAATCCAGCTGCTTTTGTGACCAGTTTTTCCCTGGCGCTGCCCCATGCAATACTAGATTTTTAAAATTTGATTTCGTAAGTCACCGTGGTGGGATTTGAACTCATGACTTCTGGATTGCTAGCCCAGCACCATAACCACGGCACTATCATGTAATGAGATAACTCTCTGGATGGGGGTGGGAAGATGCGGATCTGAGCAGGAATTAGAAGAGTGGGGAGGGAGTGACTGAAAGAGGTAAGTTTGGAAGTGTTTTTTTGAAGATGGGGAGAGGTGTAGCGAGGCAGAGAGGTTTGTGAAGCAAATTCTAGGGGCATAGGGATGGGATGGCTGAAGGCCCTGCCACCAATGGTGGAGTGGGAGGAAGGAAGGGGATCCCCAGTAGATCAGGAGTGCGAGGAAGGGGATCCCCAGTAGATCAGGAGCGGGAGGAAGGGAATTCCCCAGTAGATCAGGAGCAGGAAGAAGGGAATTGCCCTGTAGATCAGGAGCAGGAGGAAGGGAGTTCCGCAGTAGATCAGGAGTAGGAAGAAGGGAATTGCCCAGTAGATCAGGAGCAGGAGGAAGGGAGTTCCCCAGTAGATCAGGAGCAGGAGGAAGGGAGTTCCGCAGTAGATCAGGAGCAGGAGGAAGGGAGTTGCCCAGTAGATCAGGAGCGGGAGGAAGGGAGTTCCCCAGTAGATCAGGAGCAGGAGGAAGGGAGTTGCCCAGTAGATCAGGAGCAGGAGGAAGGGAGTTCCCCAGTAGATCAGGAGCAAGAGGAAGGGAGTTCCGCAGTAGATCAGGAGCAGGAGGAAGGGAGTTGCCCAGTAGATCAGGAGCAAGAGGAAGGGAGTTCCCCAGTAGATCAGGAGCAAGAGGAAGGGATTTGCCCAGTTGGCAGGAGCAGGAGGAAGGGAGTTGCCCAGTAGATCAGGAGCAAGAGGAAGGGATTTGCCCAGTTGGCAGGAGCAGGAGGAAGGAAGTTCCCCAGTAGATCAGGAGCAGGAGGAAGGGAGTTGCCCAGTTGATCAAGAGTGGGTGGAGCAGAGAATGGGAGCTGGAACATGGGGCTGGAGGAGGCTGTAGAGCAAGGCATCGGTTGTCTAGGCCAGTGTTTGGTTTGGAGGTGCTGTTTGTGGGACTGTCGAAAGTGTTTCATTCCCCCACCTTCCCTAGATGGAGATGAGGAAATCAGAATTAAATTCCCAAGAATGGGAGCATCTGGTTCAGCGTTCCGCATCAGATACCAGTCACTGGAGACTCGTTGCAAAGTAGCAATACATTGGGGAAGGGGGTTTCAGACGAGAGTGGCACTTGAATTGGTTTTTGAATATTTAACCCATCAGATCACCCTTGGATATTTGGACTTTATTATTTATAGGCCTGGAAATGATGCTGTAGGATAATCGGCGCAAATGTCTAATGCGTTCATCTGAAATTCCTCTCTGCTATTTTAGCCAAAGTTTTAAGCCGTTTTGTTTTTACACGGGTTAACTCCTTTGCTAGATTAATAGAGTGGGATTTCAGACGAATACTTTAGGCATTCGGACCTAATATCTCAAAGCGTCATTTCAAGGCCATAATTTTAATTTTTTTTTCATAGATCTTCAAAATTATGAGGGGTTTTGATAGAATGGATAGGGAGAAACTATTTCCACTGGCAGAAGAGTCGGTAACCAGAGGACGCAGATTTAAGACAATTGGCAAAAAAGCCAGGGGGGAAAATGAGGAGAATTTTTTTTTAACCCAGCGAGTTGTTCTGATCTGGAATGCGCTGCCTGAAAGGGCGGTGGAAGCAGATTCAATAGTAACTTTCAAAAGAGAATTGGATAAATACAGGAAAGGGAGAAATTTGCAGGGCTACGGAGAAAGAGCAGGGGGAGTGAGACTTTCAGAGAGCTGGCACAGGCACGATGAGCCGAATGGCCTCCTTCTGTGCTATATTATTCTATGATTCTATATTCTGCCAGACACTTCTGCAGTGACTCAGTTGGTAACGGTTGTGTGTAACTGAAACTGAGGGTCGGAGAGTTGATCTCCTGTGTTGAGTTAGCTGAGGGGAGCGGAAGGGACGCTATCCCTGGCCACAGTGTATCTTCGCCGGAGAGATGAAAATCAGCCAGGATTCCTTCCTGACCCCGATTGCTATCCCTGCTGATAAGTTTACGCATGCGGGCGACGACAGAATCGAGCTTCACTGCGATGCCTCCATGGCCGCATAGCCGGCAAGTTCTCGCCGTTTACGCCCACCCAAGAAAAAGGCCGCTGCTCGGGTGAGAGCTGGAGGGCAGCTAGCACCCGTGGAAACGAAGGAAATTTGGGTGCTCTCTGATACGGGCGTGCGCTGTTCCCAATGTTCCTCTCTGTGCTGTGCCCAAGCACTAAAGGCAAATATTTACCTCAATGTCTTTAGGGAAGGAGAAAAATAGCAAAGAAAAAGAAGACAGTAAACAGTAATAAAAGGGCAGAATGAGAACCGTACACGTGTGACATCACTCAAAGCAGGCCTGGAAATTACGCTGTGGAATATTATCGTACGGATGCTGAACGTGTTCAGATCAAATTTCTCTGCTCGCTAACTTAAAGGAGGCGTTACACTCGGCTAACACCTCCTCCAAAATAATGTACAGCAGAATTCGATGCAACTGCATCAAGCGTTCATTTGATAAGATCGTGGGCTCAAGTCCCACTCCAGAGACTTGAACACAAAACCTAGGCTGACGCTCTCAGTGCCAGTACTGAGGGAGCGCTGCGCTGTCGGTGCTGCTGTATTTCGGATGGGACGTTAAACTGAGGTCCCATCTGCCCTTTCAGGTGGACCTAAAAGATCCCATGGCCGTGTCCCGGCCAATATTTATCCCTCAATCAACATCGCTAGAACAGATTATCTGGTCATTTATCACATTGCTGTTTGTGGGAAGTTGCTGTGCGCAGATTGGCGGTCACTCCACTTCAATGGCCTTATCCCGAGAATGAGTTTTTAAAAAAAAAATAACTCAAATTCGCTAATATAGCCACACCAGTGGGGATGATGTCCTCTGGTTGCTGTGTGTAGCCTAGGAGACACATGTACAGTTCAAAACAAACATGTTTTTCATTAGAAGATCTGACCGGATGAAGTCTTTCTGCATTTGCTTCCACCCACACCCGTGCAAAAATATAGTTTGATGTACTGCCTCCTAAAGAACGTCGTCTTTGTGTTATATTTGTTCAATCTCCACCCCCGTTTCTGCTTCCTCTCCTGAAGGCACTGCCTCTCGTTGGCTTTAAGGACATAAGAAAAGTCGAGGATGAGAAGACTCCATGTGTCCCACCTCTCTCTCTCTCTCTCTCCAGTGCCCTAATTCTCCCATTTAATTTGTAATTTGAATGTCTCTTAAGATTTTTCTCTCCACCACCATTCAAAACAACGTTTTGGGATACAGGACGCAGGTAATTTGAGACATGACATGTGGTAAGTGTAGCAAGCTTGGGAGGAAAAAGGTGACTTTGGACCTATGGTTCCCAAAGCTCTCCACCACCACTGGGGTATTCCTCACCTCATGTCTGGGTCTGTTGTGGACTCTTTGCTATAGTTTGATTGCTACGATTAGTCAACAACTCCATTATTATTGTATCATGTGACTACCAGGATGGTTCAAGGCGCACTAGCTGGACCTTGGTCCCTTTTCGTCCGGCAATCCCTACGAGCTAGCAGAGTTCCTGAGAGTGGTCAACATATCTACAGGTAGAAGGTAGGTAGGTCATTGGGGGTTGTGACACTCAGTTACCGTGGTCTCCAGAAACTTGCTTGATCGCGTTTGGGGAATGGGAGAGCAATTTCCCAAATTGGCCTATGGTTTTTTCCCTCCATTTTTTTTTGCCTCTCCCACGAGATTGCCTGACTGTCTGGTGTGGTGGGGTGGGCCTTTGTGTGGACGTTATACCACGGGATAGGATGAGCTCAGTAGACCAGCTGGTCTTTTCCCGTTCTTTCTCGTGTGTTCATATATATGCTGGCAGACTATCCCGAACACTCATAGGAACAGGAGGAGGCCATTCAGCCCCTCGAGTTTGTTCCGCCATTCAATTAGATCGCGGCTGATCTGTATCTTATCTCTAACTACCCGCCTTGGTTCCATAACGCTTAACAAAAATCTATCAATCTCCGTTTTGAAATTGACCCTTAGCCTCAACGGCATTTTTGGGGGAGAGAGTTCCAGATTTCCACTCCCCTTTGTGTGAAGAAGTGCTCCCTGACATCACCCCTGAACGGCCTAGCTCTAATTTTAAGATTATGCCCCCGTGTTCTTTGAGTAAAGAAGTTCTCCCCTAATATCTGTTTTTAATTTACTTTTCATTAATTTAAATCCGGGTCCCCTGCACCCGCTTTCTTGGCTTACATTGAAGGGAAAATACAAACAGATGAAACTGACGGGCAGAAAAAAACCAGGTGGTCCATCTAGCCTGCCCCACACCTTGGCTCGAGCGTCCAGACTAAATACTCCCTCCACCCCCAGCCCCCCAGCCATGTAATCCCCTGGGAGAGGCAAAAAACCAGAGAGAAAATATGGAAAATTCCTCTTCGATCCCCTAAGGCGATCGAAACCAGTCCAGGAGATCACATGGACCAAGTGTTATCTATGAAAAATCTTGCATCAGCCTCTGTGGTTCCAGAGGCACCCCTCTGGTAACGTGGTCATGTGCGATGGTGAGTGGCAGCAGACTGATCCACCATGGGGGGCTTCCTATTCATGTCTGATCCTGCCCTCACCTGATGTCCACACATGAATTTTTCCAACAGCACGGTTTCCTCTCCACCCCCTCACCTTTCCCTGGGGTGCCCGGCCAATTACAACACCACAACTACAGCCTCAGGTTGAAATCAGCTGAAGATTTCTTTTGAGAGACGAGGTGTGTAAAAAAAAATAGATGGATCTGCACAGTCCTACGGGACTCTCTCCTCTCTCTCACGCTGTACTGTACTGAGCCTTTATCTGTTCCATTACTCACAGTCATGATGACGTCAGTCGCTGGAACCCACATCCACTGTGTGCAGTTGCAATGTTAACATCGTCTGGCATTCTTCCCAGGACCAGAGACTGAAGTGGGAGTGGAGCCAAATGGCATCCTCCACAGTGAATGAGGGTTTCTCTTAGCAATTCTGAAAGGAGCTAATTATAGGGTTAATTACTAAACTGAAGCAGGATCCGAGACACAAGTGGGATGGGGGCTGGGGTTTTTAGGGTTGCCAACTCTGGTTGGACGTATTCCTGGAGGTTTCATCAAATGACCTCCTGCCTCCCAACTGCCCCGCCCCCACATTCCCACCATTGGTCGTCCAACATGTCCATCCTCACTGCGCCCCGCCTTCCCACGGCCAGTTAGAAAGGAAAAGACTCTTCATTACCCAACTGGATGATTCTTGACTGTCAGTCAAACAGCCTTTTCTCCCAACTCCAATATATTTACAACTAATATACAGAAGTGTTCAAAGAAAATCACGGAGATTAATCTTCAATTCCTGGAGACTCCAGACCAATCCTGGAGGGTTGGCTACCCAAGGGGTTCTCCAAAAACATGAAAATGTTATACTTTCACTCTTGGAATATTGCAGTAAATTTCCTGAGTCAGATGACCTGCTGCACAACCAAAACCCCCAGGAACCAAGAGGAAAGAAAACAGCCATTTTATCTGCGATCTGGCAACTAGAATACCGTGCGAGGCCGAGAATCGAATCAAGTAACCCGGTGTCCATCTTAGCCCAGCAGAGATAATGCTAGACCTAGAGCATTTGGCCTGCTCTGGGAGACCTGAGAATGAATCACCAGTCTGTCATTGACATCTTCCCTCAAAGTTTGTAGTTGCCTGACTTGGAATGGGCCATCTGTGGGAAGGAGAAGAAATCTTTTTGTGTCTCCAGTGGCAATGACACTAGGAGAACTCCCTGCTCTGCAAATAGTGTCATGGGATCTTTAACATCTCTTCTGAAGGACAGCACCTCTCCTTCAGTACTGTCTAGGCTGATACTTCAATGCAGTACTGAGGGAGCGCTGCACTGTCAGAGGTGCCATCCTATGGATAAGACATTAAACCGAGACCCCCATCTGTCCTCTCAGGTGGATGTAAAAGATCCCACAGCATTATTTTGAAGAACAGGGGAGTTCTCCGGGCCAATATTTATCCCTCAACCAACATCAATTAAAAAAAACAGATAATCTGGTCATTATCACATTGTTGTTTGTGGGATCTTGCTGTGTGCAAATTGGCTGTTACGTTTCCTACATTACAACAGTTCAAAAGTACTTCATTGGCTGTAAAGCAATTTGGGATGTCCTGACAGGTGCTTATATAAATTCTATCTTTTTACTGTTGACTTAGATTGTATGTTTAAGTCCTGGAGTAGGATTTGAACCTATGACTTTCTGAGTCTAAGGTAACAGTTCTAGCAACTGAGGTAAACTGATACTTGCAGACAAATGGCCATGATAGTGACGTGGAGAATCTTAGCCAGTGAATCTAGATGAGTTTACATCGTCTCCAACTTGATAGTGTGCTCTGGATGTGGTATTGCTGCAGAGTTGCTAACTTAAAAGTATTTAATGCGGAGATTTTGATCTTTTTAGAAGAAACCAGCTGGGTATTTGGAAAGTTGTGGGGGAAGCTGCAAGAAAATTCAAAATATTCGGACCTTATTGAAAAACTGGTGGGCGGGAGTGGGGGTGCGGGGGCGTGTCTCCATATTAAATATACAAAGTTGGCATCGATGGTCAGTGGAAGATGCCTCAGCCACTTTCTTTGCTGCTCTATTTTGATGCCTTAATATGAACGCCCTGTGCTTACTGGATCCTCCTTGTGTGAAGAGCCTGTTGAATTGTATCATTTGTAAAAATGTGCTTTAGGTAACAATTTCCAAGATATCTGAGGCCGTTGCTGCCTGTCCCGAGGTGAAAGCTGCTCTCTCATTCCTTATTGCGCTCAATATATTTCAATGCAGCATAATGGGGAGACCAAAACTAGGGGGCCATCAATATAAGATAATCACTAATAAATCCAATAGGGAATTTAGGAGAAATTTCTTTACCCCAGGGAGTGTTTACAATGTGGAACTCGCTACCACATGGAGTAGTTGAGGCGAATTGCATAGATATCTTTAAGGGGAAGCCAGATAAACACATGAGGGAGAAAGGAATAGAAGGTTATGTTGATGGGGTTACATGAAGTAAGGGTAGGAGGAAGCTCGTGTGGAGCATAAACACCGGCATAGATCAGTTGGGCCGAATGGCCTGTTTCTGTGCTGTACATTCTATGTAATAAGCAAACTCCTGACTGAAGCAAATCCTACATGGTCCAGTCTCTTGGATTTAAAATAAATCTTTTCCGCTCCAATCTTAATTTCCAATGGTACAGTTTTTAAATCGCTGACAAGTAAACAAGATCTGCCTTTAAGAATCTACTGTTGGCGTAGCACAGCTGGTAAGTACATTGTCCTTTTCAGCTTTGGATGGAGCCCAGACTGATGGATTGCACGTCTGCTGTCACTGCTGACTCGCAGGTTCCTAAGTGAAACAAATTTTAGACAGATTTGAATCTTATTACTAGTGGATGTGAGTCGACAGCATAAAACTGCCCATTATTTACCATCAAATTGGCAATCTCGCTAAGAGATAGGCCTTAACGATGGCTGATGTGGGAAGTGTAAATGTCACATTTGCTACTGGATGCTCTTCTGAGGCTGAGACTCAGGTACATCGTTGGGGCAGAGTAGCGGGATCTTTACCATGCATCTACCCGACTGGGGAGCGGTATTCAGTTAAAATAAAGACACTTAGTTAAGAGCTAATTGACATAAAACAGCTTTCCCCTCTTATTTTTACGCTGTCTCTCTCTCTCTCTCTCTTTTTAAAAAAAAATTAAAACCCTCTTTGTACAAACAGAGCTCGTTATGCGAAGAACTGTTCATTGACTGAAGCTTGCTCGTTTGAAATAATCTTAGCAGTTTGGGTAATTGAAATATAAAAGAATTAGCAACACTAATTTCATGGGCATATCGCCAATAGTGACATCTGTAGTGATTCCTGCCGTCTTCCACCTCCCCCCCCCCCCCCCCCCCCTCCCTCCCTCCTCCCCATCCCCCCATATTAAAGGCAAACATTTTTACAGTCAAAGCTGGTGGCTGGGATTTAGCTGTAACACAAAAGCCGTGACGAATCTATCAGGCAGAAGCCCTCACCTGTGCCCGCCAGCCTGCCCGGGGGCAGTTTGACAACCGTGTGCGAGGGTTAGCTGGATGCCAAGGGTTCATGTGGTCGTCGGTCGCTGACACTCAGTGATAGTTTGGAGGCAACAGAAACCCTTGGGGGGGGCGGGAGAGAGAGTGCGAACGACGTGCAAAGGGAACGAGATGTACACGTGAGACAAGTGAGAATTGAAAGGTCTGCTGAGACTCCCGTCTGAATAGTGTGTTGACAACACAAACATTCTGTGAGCCACCTGGGCTGGGTTTTATATTTAAAGAAAGACATAGAAGCATTAACCCTCCAGTTTCCAGCTTGTTATTGGAAGCTTTCTTTTCCCTCCCCCTTTGTGATTTATGGCCTTCAAGGTGAGAAACGTCGGGGCTGGAGGATTTTCCCCACTTTGGAAGTACTCCCAGCTCAGCAGTACCAACAACAATAACTTGCATTTATGTAGCGCCTTTAATGTGGTAAAACCCGCCCAGGTGCTTCACAGGAGTGATTATCAAACAAAGTCTGACACCGAGCCACATAAGGAGGTATTAGGACAGGTGACCAAAAGCTTGGTTAAAAAGTTTGGTTTTAAGGAACGTCTCAAAGGAGGAGAGAGAGAGAGAGGCAGAGAGGTTTAGGGAGGGAATTCCAGAGCTTAGGGCCCAGGCAGCTGAAGGCACGGCCGCCAATGGTGATGCGATGAAAATCGGGGATGCGCAAGAGGCCAGGATTGGAGGAACGCAGAGATCTCGGAGGGTTGTAGGGCTGGAGGAGGCTACAGAGATAGAGAGGGGCGAGGCCATGGGTAAAGCTTCTTATAGTCCACCCCCAGTTATAACTACAAACTCAGAATAACAAATCACAAGGCACCAGTGTGACCTTTCAATATCCCACCCAGTCACCCCTTAATGCGATCTCTGAGCAAGACTGCCTCTTTAATGCTAGATTCAGGGCTCCCAGCTGCCGATCATTTTTTTTAAATCAAAATGTAAACATGATAACGCTCCTGTGAAGTGCCTTGGGATGTTTTACTGCATTAAAGGTGTTATATAAATGCAAGTTGTTATGTGTGTTTTGTGTGTTTGTATATGTGTTGTGTGTGGGGTGTGCTGTATGTGTGGGGTGTATTATATGTGTGTTGTCTGTTTTTTGTGTGTGGGGTGTGTTGCATGTTTTTTTTGTGTTGTATGTGTGTTGTGTGTGTTTTTTTGTGTGATATGTGTCGGGTGTGTTGTGTGTGCGGAGTATTGTATGTGTTTTTGTGTGTTGTGCGTGTTTTTTGTGTGTGGGGTGTGTTGTGTGTTTTACCCATGCAGTCAAAAAAATGGATTGAGGCATTGCGATGGTGATGCTATTTTGTTAAAATGATTAACTGCGGTCATAAGTAGCTGTAAATGAACTGTGAATATTCTGCATGTTCTTAAAAAAAAAATCTTGCAGAAACCGTCCTTCCTGTTGTTACAACTGAGGCAGAACTGGTGGGAATTTTGAAGGTTGACGTCATTCTGCCAGCCTCGCCCGTTTCAGCACCATCCGCACCGAAGGGGGCGGATGCAAGAATCGCCCGCCCCCACTTCCGGCAAAAAGGGGTGGAGACCTGGCATAAGCGGATATTGCCCCAAACTCTTCCCCCATCCGCCTCGATTGTACAGTTATTTTGCTCCAGAACAGAGGAGTCTCCGGGCTTAATATCAACCTCTCGGATCAAATAATTTACCTTCTCCCTGGTGATATATATTTGTTCCCCCCCCCCCACCCCGCCCTCCCAACGCTTCCATTGAAAGGAGCCAGTGGGAACGCAGTGAAGTGGGAATAGTTGGGGTGTAGGATGGGGAAAGGGGAAGGCTGTTGGGGAGACCGAACCCACCAGCTCACCACTGCTTGGCATCGCTTGCCCGCATGTGCCACTTTAACTGCCTTGGGAGGAGGTCGGTTGACTAAAACGTCATGGAAATCACAGCCCCTTTCTACAAAGCTAAAGATTGGTACCCCCAAGTGGTTGTTGTGTGAACATTTAACTCGTGAGAGTTAACCGAGATTAATGACAGCTGTTTGTTTTATCTGTGGCCCGCACCCGCGTTAGCCCAGGTTCTCCCACACCAAGTGCAGACATTGTCTGTCTGCTCTCCATTTTCCTTTGGTTCTTTCTCTTTCAGTGTGTGTGTGTTTGTGTGTGTGTGTGTGTGTGTGTGTGTGTGCATGAATGAGTGTGTGTGTTGCGTGTCCTTAAAACCTGCCTCTTTGACCAAGCTTTTGATCACCTGTCCTAATATCTCCTTACGTGGCTCGGTGTCAAATTTTGTTTGATAATCATTCCTGTGAAGCGCCTTGGGAGATTTTACTACATTAAAGGTGCTATATAAATGCAGGTTGTTGTGTGTGTTTTGTGAGTGTGGGGTGTGTTTGTATATGTGTTAAGGGGTGTGCTGTATGAGTGTTGTGTTGTGAGGGGTGTGTTGTATGTGTGTTGTGTTGTGAAGGGTGTGCTGTATATGTGTTAAGGGGTGTGCTGTATGTATGTTGTGTTGTGAGGGGTGTGCTGTATGTGTTGTGAGGGGTGTGCTGTATGTGTGTTGTGAGGGGTGTGCTGTATGTGTGTTGTGTTGTGTGGGGCATACTGTATGTGTGTTGTGTTGTGAAGGGTGTGCTGTATATGTGTTGTGTTGTGTGGGGTGTGCTGTACATGTGTTGTGTGTGGGGTGTGTTTGTATATGTGTTAAGGGGTGTGCTGTATGTATGTTGTGTTGTGAGGGGTGTGCTGTATGTGTGTTGTGAGGGGTGTGCTGTATGTGTGTTGTGAGGGGTGTGCTGTATGTGTGTTGTGAGGGGTGTGCTGTATGTGTGTTGTGAGGGGTGTGCTGTATGTGTTGTGTTGTGTGGGGTGTGCTGTACATGTGTTGTGTGTGGGTGTGTTGTATGTGTGTTGTGTTGTGTGGGGCGTGTTGTGTTGTGTGGGGCATGCTGTATGTGTGTTGTGTGTGGGTGATGCTATATATGTGTTGTGTGTGGGTGTGTTGTATGTGTGGTGTGTGGGTGTGTTGTATGTGTGGTGTGTGGGTGTGTTGTATGTGTGGTGTGTGGGTGTGTTGTGTTGTATGTGTGGTGTGTGTGGGGCGTTGTATGTGTGGGTGTGTTGTGTTGTATGTGTTGTATGTGTGTGGGGTGTGTTGTATGTGTGTTGTGTGTGGGTGTGCTGTATGTGTGTTGTGGGGTATGCTATATGTGTGTCGTGTGTGGGGTGTGCTATATGTGTGTCGTGTGTGGGGTGTGTTGTATGTGTTGTGTGTGGGTGTGTTGTGTGTGGGGTGTGTTGTATGTGTTGTGTGTGGGTGTGTTGTGTGTGGGGTGTGTTGTATGTGTGTTGTGTGTGGGGTGTGTTGTATGTGTGTTGTGTGTGGGGAATGCTGTATGTGTGTTGTGTATGGGGTGTGTGTTTTGTGTGTGGGTTGTGTTTTTGTGTGTGGGGTGTGTGTGTATCTTTTCCTCCTTCCTTTCTGTGCAGATAACCATTGGAAGTGCATGCCCTGATTGTAGGCGATCTCAGTAAATTCCAGCTGGCACCGACTCTCCATCAATACTAACTAGTCCCTTGCTTGGGCGGGGTACTTAATTGAGATAAATTGGTTAGCCGGACATTCGGAGATGAGTCAGTGAAGTTTGGAGCTGCGCGATATTTGTTTCTCTGCCGCCTTAAGGCACAAACCGAGGAGGTCGGAAGGCGGCGAAAATTTCCTAACCTTTCTGGCCCATATGGAACAGGCTCGAGGGGCTGAATGGCCTACTCCTGTTCCTGTGTCCCGATGTAAATAGTACAAAGAATACTGTAAGCATTCAGGATTGTTCTCTGATTAAATGTGACATCAAACCAAGGCCCAGTCTGCCTGTTCCAGTGCTCCAGATGGACGTGAAAGACCCAGTGGCACTTTTCAAAGAAGGATAGGGAGTTGTCCTAATCCAACATTCCTTCCTCAACCAAATACCACCAAAAAAAAACAGATGAAGCTGTCATTCATTTCACTGTTGTTGCGTATTGGAGGTTGCACGTGTAGAATGGCTGCTGCATTTGCCAAAATAACAAATCATTGCACACTCCCTCAACAATATCATTGTAAGGAGTCTTACAACACCAGGTTATAGTCCAACAGCTTTATTTAAAATCACAAGCTTTCGGAGGCTTCCTCCTTCGTCAGGTGAGTGTGGGGTTCCATAAAAGGTTTTATGGAACCTTCTATGGAATCCCACACTCACCCGACGAAGGAGGAAGCCTCCGAAAGCTTGTGATTTTAAATAAAGCTGTTGGACTATAACCTGGTGTTGTGCGATTCCTTACATTTGTCCACCCCAGTCCATCACCGGCATCTCCACATCACAACAATATCATTCATCGGGGGGAATTTCGACTTTGTGCGACAGTGTAAACTGGGCGTTAGCGAATCGGCAGCCTGTTTCACATCTCCCCAATTTTTATTCCCGTTGACTTTTGACTGTGGAAATCGCTACCACAAGGAGCAGTTGAGGCGAATAGCATTTAAGAGGAAGCTAGGTAAACACCTGAGGGAGAAAGGAATAGAAGGATATGCTGATAGAGTTAGATAAAGTAGGGGTGGGAGGAGGCTCGTGTGGAGCATAAACACCAGCATGGACCAGTTGGGCCGAATGGCCTGTTTCTGTGCTGAAGATTCTATGTAATTCATTGGTCGTAACTCTCGGCCGTGGAATCCATCATCGTGTTTGTATCGCACGTTAGTATTTGGGTTTCGCGATCTATTAAGTTAACGAGAGGCTTTTATCGGGCCTATTTTATTAGGTGGGGGGGGGGGAAGGGGTTTCTGTGCCAAGATTAAGTCACAGATGCCCTGCCCTGGATACTTGCCAGCCTTTGGTAAACGGCAGCCTGTGTGTGCGAGAGAGAGAGCGAGATGAGAGGGAGTTTTTATCCTGGCAAGTTATTATTTTACTGAATGCTTGTGCCAACCTTATTCACAGCTGTCGTATCCTGGACGCCTGCCAGGATGTGAACTGCAGCCTGCGTTTGTGTATGTGTCTGTCTGAGGTGGGTGTGGGAAATGCTCGTTTCTGGCATTGGATACACCTGCACCAGTTGCATGACCATTCCTGCGGTGTCTGTCTGGTATATCAGTTGTCTTTCTTTGAACCTGTGAAGCCTTTTTTTTTTGCTTTACATTGTGTTCTGGAAGTCGTAGTCAAGGGTTTCTCTCTCCTCCACCCCCCCCCCCACCTTCAGCTTTGATAGACACAGGAGGTTTCTGCACCACAAGCTGACGTATTTTGCTCTTGATTTTTAAATTTAAATTTAATTTTTTAAAAATGGGACAAAAGCATTGAGCGACTGCCTTGGCTGTGCTGGCAGTCGGAGAGCAGTATAAGAAAGAAAGATCTTGCATTTATATAGCGCCTTTCACGACCTCACGATGTCGTAAGGCACTTTACAGCCATTAAAGTATTTTTGAAGCGTAGCCACTGTTGTAATGTAGGAAATGTGGCAGCCAATTTGTGCACAGCAAGCTCCCACAAACAGATAATGACCAGATCATCTGTTTTTTTAGTGGTGTTTGTTGAGATAAATATTGGCCAGGACACTGGGGAGAACTCCCCTGCTGTTCTTTGAAATAGTGCCATGGGATCTTTTACATCCACCTGAGAGGGCAGATGGGGCCTCGATTTAACATCTCATCCGAAAGACGGCACCTCCGACAATCCAGCACTCCCTCAATACTGCACTGGGAGTGTCAGTCTGGATTATGGGTTCAAGTCGCTGTGTCTTTCGCACCGACCTTCTCCTCTGCTCAAGGCATCGCCTCCTTGGGCACTACTCAATTGGGAGAATATTGTTGCCTTCTGGTACCTTGTGCAAACTTCCATTATTCACCCCTGAGCCTTGATAATGAGCGTTGTGTGGCTATTTGACAGCAGAGCCCGATCTTGTCCTCACCCGATATCTAGACGTGCATCTCCTTCAGGGGTCACTGCACAGGGACCAGGAGCGGGAACCCCTGCCCCAGTACCATTCCTTCTCCTCCCCTTCCCCAACCCAAAGACGCACTAGAGGCCAATCGTAACGCTGCCCATTCTGAGATCAGCTAACGCAGAGGCCGAAGGTCAATCCTAGAACCTCCTTGGTCTGAACGGCTCGGCCACTTCGTTGAACGAACACACTGAGCCACCGGAGGCAGCCCGCGATTTAAACCTTGACTTGCCAGTGAAGACACTGCCTGAGAACTGGGCCGGATTCTGGCAGGTTTAGCTTGATAAGTGGCGGGTGCGGGAACGGAGCGGGGGTCCAGTGGGAACTGAGAGCTGGAACCCCCCACCCCCACCCCCGCGGGGCCACATTTACTTATCGATCCTTTGTCCCTTTCATTCTTGAATTCAGCGATGCAATTTGCAGAGTCACAGGCTCGAGCTGGGAGTAAGGCCTCTTGACCGTTTCATTTTAGGCCAAAGTCATCTGTCTGCCCTCTAGGTTGACTCTCCCTTTCTTCCAGCTGAAGGGGAGCAGTAACTTTTCCAGACGTTTCTGCAGCCAAGTTCACGTTGCCCACAGTTGTCATCTTCACAGGCACGAAAGTCCGGAGGAACGGAAAGGTCCAGCACTGGGGACATCACATCACTGTGTTGTCCTGGTTCTTTTCTGTAAACGGGCTGGCCGCCTTTTAGATCTGGGTGGGAACCGTTTGTTTTGGTCCTTAAGTTTGGGAGGGAGAGAGCTGCCTGTGTACTTGGAATCTCACCCCTAATACAGTAAAACAAGAAAAGACTTGCATTTATATGGCGCCTTTCACGACCTCAGGACGTCCCAAAGCGCTTTACGGCCAATGAAGTACTTTTTGAAGCGTAGTCACTGTTGCAATGTAGGAAACGCGGCAGCCAATTTGCGCACAGCAAGATCCCACAAACAGCAATGTGATAGTAACCAGATAATTTGTTTCAGTGATGTTGGTTGAGGGATAATAATTGGCCAGGACACTGGGGAGAACTCCCCTGCTCTTCTTCGAAGTAGTGCCTTGGGATCTTTTACGTCCACCTGAGTAACACCAGGGTACAAGTGATGAAGCAGGTTCACCTCGACTCCAGCATCTCCTCCAAGGCCATATTTTCGAGTGCCTTGGTGGGGGGAGGAGCTGACCCAAGCCTGCCCTGTGACCCAAATAGACCAGCTCCAAGTAAAACTCCACAATGCACTGAAAAAACACCCACACATCGTCGCCCATGAGACAGTGCAAAGCTTTTTATTGTTTCAGCTCTCTGCTGTTGAGGAGCTTACGCAGCAGGATCAGTAGCACAAATACACACGAAAGATGATTAGGCTAACAGTTTGACTAGAGCATGGTAGATATGTGAGAGGGCAAAATAGCACAAGTCTCCCAAAGTAAAATTTAGACCCAGGCTATAAGCCTGCAGCTGGGGTTAGCGTAATGGGAGGGAGGGAGGTGGGAAGAATTACAACCAATTTGTTCGTTATTTATATGGTTAGAGAAAAGATTGCGATGCAGTTTGAAATGTAGATGGGTAAATGCACAAACGGCGATGACAGGTTATTGTGTGAATCACCTGCACTGGGTCACAGCTGTCTCCTGCACACTGTGTTTCTCCAGGAAATGGATTGGATTCAAACCACCTGGTGCAGATGATGTGCCTCCAGGGAAAAGCGGCTGAAATTCAGGACTCTGTTCACAGATAAAAGGGTCCTTTAGCGAGCCACTGGAGCAGCATTTGGATCCGACTTTCCCTCATCTTTCTATTTTCGGTTATGTTTTCTACTCACTCAGGATCCTCTGTTGCACCAGCACAGGAGTAGTAGAACATGTGTCTTACAACACTCCACTGCCTGAAGGCCAACGCTCCTTTACAAGAAAACAGGCCAGGAAAGCTATTCAGTGCTCACGTTAGGAAAACTTAACCTGCTTCCCAAGGGGCTCAGAGTAAAGTCACTGGGGTAAATTTTTGTCTTCAAAAAAAGAGCTTGTGTTTATCCAACGTAGCAGAACGTCCTGAGGCGCGTCACGGGAGCGATTATCGGACAAAAAAAAACTGACCCCCAGCCAAAGAAGGATGGGTGACGTAAAGCTTGGCCCAAGAGGTAGGTTTTAAGTAGGGTCTCAGAGGAGGAGAGAGAGGTAGAGAGGCGGAGAGGCTTAAGGAGGGACTTCCAGAGCTTAGGGCCTAGATGGTTGAAGGCCTGGGTGGTAATCTGGCGGAGCAGATCGCACGCCCTTTGTAGAACCCCCTCGGCCTTCATTCCATGGCGAGCGAGTGAGCTATGGAGACCAGGTGAGTGATATGAGGGTATGGTAGAGTGGTGTTTATGGTACTGGACTAGCTACCCAGTGGTCATTGAAATCAGTTATCCCTGATTTTAACTGCCTGTGCTCATCGATAACGGGGTTAAAATAGGGGCAGAGTACTTCCCTGTTCGGGCCGCGCTCCCGCCGGCCGCCATTTTAACTCCTGGGATTCGGGAGGCGTGTGAGGCTCTCGTCAACATTCAAAAGTCGGGGTCTGATGTCATTCAGACCCCGGCGCAATTTTAACCCTGGGCCGCACGAGTCGCTCATAGCGCTGACCATCCCCGGCAAAGCCAGAATCATGAGAACATAAGAAATAGGAGCGGGAGTAGGCCGCACAGGCCCTCGAGCCTGCCCCATCCACCATTCAATAGAAACATGGCTGATCTTTGACCTCAACCCCTTTCCTGCCCAATCCCCATATCTCTTGATTCCCTGCTGCCAAATGAATCCAGGGCCCAGCAAGGTGGGATCTTTTAAACTTTCAATCATACAGCACAGAAGGAGGTGATTCGGCCCATCGTGCCTGTGCTGGCTCTTTGAAAGAGCTATTCAATTAGTCCCACTCCCTTGCTCGTTTCCCGTAAGCCAGCAAATCTTTCCCCTTCAAGTATTTATCCAATTCCCGGTGCATTCCAGATCATTACAACTCGCTGAGTAAAAATATTTCTCCTCATCTCGGCTCTGGTTCTTTTGCCAATTACCGTAAATCTGTGTCCTCTGGTTACCGACCCTCCTGCCAGTGGAAACAGCTCCTCCTTATTTACTCCATCAAAACCCCTCATGATTTTGAACGCCTCTATCAAATCCCGCCGTAACCTTCTCTGCTCTAAGGAGAACAATCCCGGATTCAATGGTTTCCTTAAGGAGCAAGAGTGCTCCTCTAGAGCCCCACAAGCAAACTTTGGACCTCCCCCTGAATCAGGCTTCCCAAGCTACCCCCCCCCCCTCCTCCCCCGAACTGTGATCACCTCCCTTTCAAAGACCTCCATTAGGTCACCCCTCGGCCTTCACTTGCCGTCACTCGTTGCTGAGGCTCATGCATGAATAATGACCACTTGGCTGAAGTATTGGAAGACAAGTGTTGCTTGTGAAGTGATATCCCAGAGAGTAAAAAAAATTCCTTGGGGAGAAATTTAAAAAAAAAAATTCTCATTAGTCCCATCCCGACTGCCGATATAATAGTACTTTTACATTTATATATAATTCAAAGCAGCTTTTATTTTCTTTCCCATTTCCCTCATAAAGTAGCCTCGGACCGTGTCACATATATCTCCCAATTCAGGCAGAACATTTGTCACTTCATAGATAAACCTGATCTGAGCCTAACCTTGTTCATTCAGTGCCTGTCTGTCATCATTTGCCCACTAACCACTCTTTACAGGAGCTGCCGTATAAATAATGAAGCATTTCATAATTTGGATCTGGTGAAAGTGTGAATGATTTAATAGGCTATATTTCATCTTGACTGTCATCTGGAAAAGCTCATCCAAACAGAGTAATTTCCGTCTTGCATTCGTACGGATTCCAGGCTGACCTGGAGCGACCTCTCAGATATGCAGGGGCTCTTATTTTTTCTTCTTCTGCGTTCTGCTTTAATTGAGTATATTTAGTTAATCGTTTGCAAAAAACTTATCTCTGTGTGTCTGGGCTGGCACCTGGAATTAGTTCCCATATTTCTTCAGTCGTCTCATCTTAATAGCTTAATTCCATTATCTCCATCTCCAGTCCTCTCCTGGCTTAAAGCGGCCATGTTCGACAATTCGACTCTTCAAAACTCCCAACGATTTGACTCCGGGGTAGCCGTTTGCATGTACAATTTGCAAACGCGCGTTTTATCAGTTGCAATTCTCCCATGCTCGGGGTCGCTGGAACTGCCATTTCGGAATACACGTGGGCTAGAAATTTGTGCCGGCCGGCCGGCCACATATTAGACGGCCTTATTTTGGCCTCATCCATATAATATATTTTTCCTTCCGTTTTCTTCCACTTTCCCCTGAAGGCAGTCCTTCCATAGATACCAGCTGCCAAGTGGCCATTCTTTGTGTGTGAGCCCGGGCTATTCAACCAGGGAGAGCATCACAGCCGAGCCAAATCCCCTTCTGTGCTGGAGGTGTCACACGTGCTCTTTTTCCAGCAGGAAGTACTGGACAGCAATCAGGAGCAGGATCAACCTCTGGCGCTGATTTTTCCCTCCGCCACCCCCCTCTCTCACCCTCCCACCACCCTTTCTATGCCCAGAGGGGCTGAGGCCAATTGGGGTCCCTCCTTGGCCGAAATCAGCCAACACAGCGTAGCTCAGGAATCAGATCCAAGGGCCTGTCTGGGTGGCACAATGCCACACGCTGATGGAATATTTACGGAAAAACCAAACCCGAAACTCAGGCGTGAACATTCCTGGAAATATTTCCCATTTCACAGGTGGGCTTTGATTGATCGAGTCTTCAATCGGTACAAAGACTCACTTACTCCAGTCATAAGATGTTTCAAAATATCTTTTTGGCGGCGCTAGGGAAATGAATGAGAGGGTGCAGTGAGGTGCCCCTCACTGATGTGGCTTGGTTGGTTGACTGATATGGACTGTCTGCCAGTAATGAAATAGTGAAGAAATTCCGAGAAAACCAGCAGTTGGAATGTGGTGGTCACAGCTGGCGCTGGTGATTAAGATGCCTGCTGCTTCTCTCTGTGGTGCAGGAGCTGAAACTCCCTCTGGGGTTTAAATTCAATTGTGTGGAAGGGATTATAGACAGCCAGCGAAGATTAGTTTTTGGACAGTGAATTCTCAGGCCAGTGCTTTTTGTCGCTGCATTTTTTGTGCATGTGTGAGTATGTGTGTGCATTCATGTGTGTGTGAGTGTGTGTGAGTGTGTGTGTGAGCGTGTGTGAGCGTTTGCATGTGCGTGCATGGGTGAGAGCGTGTGTGAGTGAGTGTGTGTATGCGTGTGAGTGTGTCTGTGAGTGTCTGTGAGTGTGTGTGTGTGTCTGTGAGAGGGTATGAGTGTCTATGAGTATCTGAGAGTGTGAGTGTGTGTGTCTGAGAGTGTCTGTGAGTGTGTCTGAGGGTGTGTGTGTGTCTGTGAGAGGGTGTGAGTGTGTGTCTATGAGTGTCTGTGAGTGTGAGCGCCTACGTGTCAGTGCCTGCGTGTGTGAGCGCCTGTGAGTGAATGTGAGTGTCTGAGAGTGTGAGTGTGGGTTTCTGAGAGTGTGAGTGTGGGTTTCTGAGAGTGTGAGTGTGGGTTTCTGAGAGTGTGAGTGTGGGTTTCTGAGAGTGTGAGTGTGGGTTTCTGAGAGTGTGAGTGTGGGTTTCTGAGAGTGTGAGTGTGGGTTTCTGAGAGTGTGAGTGTGGGTTTCTGAGAGTGTGAGTGTGGGTTTCTGAGAGTGTGAGTGTGGGTTTCTGAGAGTGTGAGTGTGGGTTTCTGAGAGTGTGAGTGTGGGTTTCTGAGAGTGTGAGTGTGGGTTTCTGAGAGTGTGAGTGTGGGTTTCTGAGAGTGTGAGTGTGGGTTTCTGAGAGTGTGAGTGTGGGTTTCTGAGAGTGTGAGTGTGGGTTTCTGAGAGTGTGAGTGTGGGTTTCTGAGAGTGTGAGTGTGGGTTTCTGAGAGTGTGAGTGTGGGTTTCTGAGAGTGTGAGTGTGGGTTTCTGAGAGTGTGAGTGTGGGTTTCTGAGAGTGTGAGTGTGGGTTTCTGAGAGTGTGAGTGTGGGTTTCTGAGAGTGTGAGTGTGGGTTTCTGAGAGTGTGAGTGTGGGTTTCTGAGAGTGTGAGTGTGGGTTTCTGAGAGTGTGAGTGTGGGTTTCTGAGGGCGTGAGTGTGAGTGAGTGTAAGTGAGTGTAGAGTGTCTGAGAGCGAGTGTCTGTGTCTGTGTCTGTGTCTGTGACTGTCTGTGAGTGTGTGTCATCTCAAAAGTTTCTCATTTCTGACCAGGTAGCCATTTTGCACGGCCTCTCGGAGGGTTTTCTGGATATTATTCCCATGTGGCATCTCGGACTGAATTTACTGCTCGAGCCCGATTCACTCAGGACCCTCACGGAGGTCAGCGAGCACAGGGTCCGATTAGTCTGGGTCGGGTTCACACCCAGGCTCTAGTGGTGAAAGGGCAGAGCCCTGGCACCACTGCACCATCCCCTTCCTCAGGAAAAACAATTTGCTGAAGGGCACTGCCCGGTTTGGGCCTAAGTGGCTTGGAATCAGAGAGACCCAGGTTTGATCCCCTTAGCTGACCCCGGTCAGGCCAGAACTTGGGGCACTCCAGCATCCTTGGGCTGGGAAAAGGGGGCGGGGGGGGGGGAGAAAACCCCACTGCTTTTGATCATCACTGTTCAGTGGCCCTCGCTGGAAAATGTACATGTGCAGACGTCAAGTGAGAACAGAATTGGGCTTCGTTGTGATGCACACCATGGTCAATTAGCTTACTGACACACACACACACACACACACACACCATGCAGGCTCCACACATTTAAGAATGGCTGCTGGCACCCAGGGAAATTATACAACAGCGTGCGTCGGTCCATGCACAGACTTGGATAGCTCTCCAGCCCCTTGCTGATGTCGCCCTTCATCCACGAGTCTAGACAGTGAGTGTTCTCAGACTAGACAACCTGGGGTGAGGGAGGGGGGGGTGCGGTGCAGGGAGGGGAAGCAACACATTAAAGGGCACTGCGACCATTTGTAATATCATTACGGCTTCCCCCGGCTTGAGACCAAGTGCTCAGCACAGACCAGTGATTGAAGTTAGGTTCTTTCTGTTCCATATTGCTCACTCCCCCTGGTGTATTTACTCACTCAGCCACAAGCGAGAGCCAATTTGTGAAGTTTTATTGAATTGCAGTATTTGGTCCTGATCGTAAAGAGGGATCCACGGACTCGACCCCTTCTCAGATGGTGCGGGAATGGTCTGAGCCACGGATCCCTTCGTGTTGATGGTGCTGTTTAGTGGGCTGGATTGGCCAGAGGTGCCCATGTGTGGGGCAGAAGGTCGGACTAGTTATCGTCTTTCTTTACCCCTCCCCCTTGCAAAAATGAAACAATTCATCACCATGCCAACTAGCGACCAACCAAGAGTTATATTACAGCGTGAGTTTGGGATGTCACTAATGGTTAGGATTTGGTCTATTTGTACGTCCATCTTTCTATCGTCAGAACTGTTGTACGGGCGAGGGGCGTTTTTTTAATTTGTTAGTGCTTGGGATGTGGGTGACACGGACAAGGCAGGACTTAGCGCCCATCTCTAGTCGCCCTGAGGGCATTTAAGAGTTAACCATATAGTGTGGGACTGGAGTCACATGTAGGCCTGGTAGACAGGCAGGTTCCCTTCCCTGAAGGACATTGAGTGAAGGGTTTTTGCAACAACTTTTAAAAATCTGGTGCCAGTCTACAAATGGCCAGATTTATTGAATTCAGTTTTACAACTTGCCATGGTGGGATTTGAACTCCTGACCTCTGGGGTTGCTAGTCTCGTACTATAACCACTAGGCTTCTCCACCTGCCTTGCACCCCATAAAGATCTCTGAAGAGTTTTTTAAAATTAATTCCCAGGACATAGGTGTTACTGCCATTTATTACCCATCCCTAGATTCCCTGAGAAGGTGGGACTTCTCCTTGAGCTGGTTTTACATAACCAAGTGACTTGCTGGGCCACTTCAGAGTCAACCACATTGAGATGGGACTGGAGTTACATATAGGCCCAGACCAGGTAAGGACAGCAGGTCTCCTTTCCCTAACTGAACCAGTTAGGTTTTTAATGACAATCTGACAGCTTCCTAGTCACTTTAACCACCAATGAATTATTACCTGATTCATTAACTGATTTCAAATTCTTATGTTGCTATGGTGGGATTTGAACTCACATTTTGCTGGATTTATTAGTCTAGGCCTCTGGATTACTAGTCCAGTAACGTAACCACTACACTACTGTACCTATAGTAACCAACATGAAGAGAGTTCCATTCCACACTAATGTCCCTCACCTTGAAAAGTTTTTTTTTTTAAAGTTCAATAAAGCTCCACATTCTCGCTGGTTTTATTTATTTTTTTTGGGTGGGGGGAACGTGTCCCCAACCTTCTAATTGAGAGCCAGAGGAGGAAACTCTCTCACTTTTATCGATTCTGATTTCGGCCTTGCCGCGGCGATATGATAAAAGGTTTAACCCGAGCTTCCCCCCCCCCCGTCAGTCGAGGAGATGGTTGTGACGGGGGACTCCCTGAACTAATTTCCGCGTTTTCATACGCGATGCCCACAAACGGAATAAGTAATGAGGCCCTCGCAGATTGCTGTCATCCATCACAGGAATGGCCCTCAGAGACGCCCAAGGAAACCGGCAGAGAAATTTAAACTGCATTAACTACATTTTCAATATTCCTGCTCTGTGGCTGAGGGAGGAGGGAAAAAATAAAAAAAAATGATTGTCCTCATTCCAGTTGGCGCCAGCTGGTGTACATTAAAGATGGATAAGCTCATTATACTAATATTTTCAAATCTGAAAGTTTTACATTTGAAGGGACAGGCCATACAGTTCTGCAATAGATTAACCTATTCGGTCTCCCACCCTACCCAATGTGTGTTTCTGCAGTTGTTATTCTTGTTGGTACAGTGAATGGGGTAATAGAATGTCAAAGGACAGGCCCCGATTTTAACTCTCCCGCCCTTCCCCCCCCCCCCCCCCCCCACCTGCCGGAATCTGGACCGGGGTGGGGAGCGGTGCAGTTAAAATGAGGGGAGCGACTTACCCCCTTCCGATCCCGCCGCCTTCCCGATGGGCCCGAATATTAACCAGGCGAGCAGGATACACAGAGGAGGGCAGCAGGGACCTTCTTTAAATATGCAGATCATCGGGGGCCCGATCTGCGATTTTAGTCAGAGGCCTGAGTGGGATGTGGGGGAGAGCAGTGACAGGTTTCCCGTCAGGCCAGAACTGTCGAGAGGAGGGTTGGGGGGGTAGGGGGGAGTGTTGGACGCAGAAGACGCAGGTAAGTTTTAAAATGTTATTTTAGGTTTCTTTAAGTGGGCCAGGAGGAGGCGTACTGCTCCTCCGGGCCTCACAAGAAAGCCTTGGGCCTCCCTTGCCCCAGGCTCACCCCCACCCCACCCTCTGTTCACCTTCACCCCCTCCCCACCATTGACTTACCTGACTGCGATCACAGGCAGTGCATCTGGCCGGGTTGGGGCAGGACTCCGATGAAAGTTATGGTAATGACCCCATTAAGATAGGTCGGGCCTCCATCTCCCCAGACTCCTCCGGGTGTACCTCTCTCTTCAAGGCTTGCGTGTAGTGTACCCGAACCCCCCCCCCCACCTTTCCCCATTTAAAATCGGGGCCTATACGTCTGGGAAGGCAATGCGGCTAATTGGGAAGTACAGTTCCTGGCACAGTCTGTGCCATGCGGCTGCCACATTCCCAGATTGTGCCGATATCGGCCCTTCTTGGCAGACATTACTTCTCCTGTGAAAGAATTTTGGCGGCAAAATGGCCAACCTTAAATTTTCCAGTAAGAGTGTCAGCCTAGTGGGATTAGGGGCCAAGAATGCTTGATGGGTTGATATGATGTCATAAACCGGGAGAGTGAAGCGTAAACTTCTCACTAACCGTACCTCATCCCAAGGTTTATATTTTGTTTTGTTTCCGATTTTCATCCTTCCTTTGCGTTTTAAAGAGCACCTTTAACCTAGTGAATCACCCCCAGGCACTTCAGAGAGAGGTAATCAGACAAAAATGAACGCCAAGCCAAGGAATGAGTGACCAAAAGCTTGGTCATAGGGCTGGGTTTTGAGGAGGAGGGGGAAGTGGAGAGGCCGAAAGGTTTAGGGAGGGAATTCCAGAGCATGGGTGGCTGAAGGCACGGCCGCCAATGGTGGGGCAAAAGAAGGGTGGGATAGATTTCTTGAGGCCTCGCCTCTAGAGACGTACCTGGTCTGCTGTGAACGCAGATCGAAAAATCTACCCTTCAGTGTCACCTCATGAAGGATATATTGGCCTTGGAGGGAGTGCAGAGCAGATTCACCAGAATGATACTGAAGCTAAAAGGGTTAAATTATGAGGCCAGGTTGCATTGACTTGGCTTGTATTGCCTTGAGTATAGAAGATTAAGGGGTGATAAAATTGAGGTGTTTAAGATGATTAAAGGATTTGTTAGGGCAGATAGCGATGAACAATTTCCTCTGGTCGGGGGGTAGTCCAGAACAAGGGGGCATAATCTTAAAATTAGAGCTAGGCCGTTCAGGGGTGATGTCAGGAAGCACTTCTTCACACAAAGGGTGGTGGAAATCTGGGACTCTCTTCCCCAAAAAGCTGTTGAGGGTCAATTGAAAATTTCAAAACTGAGATTGATAGATTTTTGTCGGGTAAGAGTATTAAGGGATATGGAGCAAAGGCGAGTAATTGGAGTTGAGGTTCAGATCAGCCATGATCTCATTAAATGGAGGAACGGGCTCGAGGGGTTGAATCGCCTACCCTGTTCCTATGTCCTGGCCCCAATAGAACCATGCAATCTCATACACAATGGTTATGTATAATGTGACTAGTGGTGATAGTGGGATTTATTTTGCTGATTGTTACAAGGGGAGTGCCGCAGCTTCTGTATGTTACAGACTTATCCTGGAGTTATTCTTTCAATGTGACGAAACTTTACCAGAGCTTTTTAAAAAAAAATTTGTTCGCTCTTACGTTTCTCGGCCTAGCTCTCAATATACCAGACCCTCACAGAAAGAGCAGAAGAGTAGCCCTGCTCAGACTCCATGAGTCAGTTGGTAAACGCAACATGTGCCAGGTGGGCCCAGGGTCCCAGTTTTGAATCCTGGTACACAGTGAGTTATTGGATCTCAGTGAGGGTGGCATTGGGTCACCTCATGGGCTGTAGAGAGGGAAAATCAGCCAGGGTTCCATTTTCTGAGCTACATCCACTGGAAAGTGCGCGTGTGTGTGTGTGTGTGTGTGTGTGTGTGTGTGTGCGTGCGCCCGTGCGTGCATGTGTATGTGTGTGCGCGTGTATATACACTTCCAGCAGGGAAATGATTAGGGCTTTGATCATGACACAAAGAATTGAATCCACACTGTACTGAACAAACTCTACCAACCCCCATGCAAACTCTGACAACCCCTCATTTACCTGAGGAAGGAGGAAGCCTCCGAAAGCTTGTGAATTTAAAATAAAATTGCTGGACTATAACTTGGTGTTGTAAAATTGTTTACAATTGTCAACCCCAGTCCATCACCGGCATCTCCACATCATGATTTCCAAACCTCGTTCACAAGCCTTTTGTAACTTTGCAAGAATTCGTGCAGTCTTTTGAGTTGATTGCACTATAGTGATGCAGTACCTCCCACTTAATAGCAGAAGAGTCTCGCATCGTGGTTTGTTTTCTGTTTCACGGGGAACCCCAGTCCACTTAATTTATTACATTTGGAAGCGTAAACCACTTGCTTCCCACCAGTTTATTTACCTGTTTTGTGACCGTTTTGTTCTCTTGTTCTAAACTGTTCCAAACCCGTGTCAACCAGACAGGACAGGAGATCAACAATTCAGATTGAGGAACAAAACATCAGATTGAGACTTATTTGTGTCAGTGCCTTGTCCTGTGTTATTTGCAAAATTTAGAGATACTGAATGATGCTGTAAGAGGAAGGATTTGACTGAGATGATGGGCTGGCCTAACTCCATGGAATGTATAGCACAGAAACAGACCATTGAGCCCAACTGGTCCATGCTGGTGTTTATGCTCCACATGAGCCTCCTCCCACTCTACTTTATCTCACCCTATCAGCATACCCTTCTATTCCTTTCTCCCTCACATGTTTATCTAGCTTTCCCTTAAAAGGCATCTATGTTATTCGTCTCAACTATTCCATGTGTTGGCTCCACATTCTAACCACCCTCTGGGTAAAGAGGTTTCTCCCGAATTCCCTATTGGATTTATTAGTGACTATCTTATATTTATGGCCCCTAGTTCTGGTCTCCCCCACAAGTGGAAACATCTTCTCTACGTCTACCCTATCAAACCCTTTCATAATCTTAAAGATTCAGTCTTTTTTCTAGAGAAAAGAGCCCCAGTCTGTTCAGTCTTTCCTGATAGTTATAACCCCCCAGTTCTGTTATCATCTTTGTAAATCTTCTCCAGTGCCTCTTTATCCTTTTTATAATATGGGGACCAGAAAGGTACAGAGTACTCTTCTATAACCTTAAAAACATTCTTTGTGATAAGGAGCAATGTGGCAGTGCAAGTGCACACAAAGGTTTGTGGTTGAGCTTCCGTGGGGGATTCTCCCGATTGCCCGCTGTAATTTTGTCCAAGATCCCCGGCAATCTTCCGCCAAAGTTACGGCAGATGATCGAGAGAGTCTGCTCCCCCCCCACCCCACCATTGGAAGTTAACGACGTTAAAATAACCGGCAAATAGTAAATAAATTGCTGCCGTGCCAGCGGAAAGAAAGAAGACAATGCGCATGGTTCAAGTTGAAGGCCTCCTCACCACCTGACTCAGTCGGTAAGAGCACTACCTGGAGTGGTACTGAGGCACGCAGGCCGGATTCTATTCCTGAGGGGTGGTGATAGAGTTCCCAACCCACCAGGATCGGCCTGGAGTCTCCAGGAATTGAAGCTCAATCTCCAGGACACTGCTGCCAACAGCACCCGGGAGAAAAATCATAGGTTTTACGCGGCATCAGTGGGCCGCCATTGCCCATGGAATCGTACCTCAGGATAAGTCTCTGTCTTCAAGAGGGGGAAATAAATTGTATGTGTTTGGGGGGGTGGGGGCGGTGTAGGGGTGGAGGCAGGGTTAGTCCACACTTGCTACACAATTCGGTGTGGCTGTTTTCCCAGTACAGGAAGTGTTTATAACAGGGAAAGTATTTGTGGTGATCTGTTGAAACCCTCGTCAGAATGAATTTGTCTGGAACTATTTATTTCTTAATCTCGGGATGGCTTGATTGCAAACTTGATCACAAAACACATGGCACATCACATTCCTGACAGGCACACAATCCCAGACTTTTATCTTCTCACTGATTTTCCCTCTCCCCTTCCCTCCTCTCTCCTCTACCCTGTCCTCTCCTCTCCTCCCCTCTCCCCTCCCCTCTATCCCCTCCTCTTCCCTCCCCTACCCCTCCTCTCCCCTCCACTACCCCCTCCTCTCCCCTCCTCTCCTCAACTCTCCCCTCTCCTCTCTTCTCCTCCCCTCTCCTCTCTTCTCCTCCCCTCACCCCTCCCCTCCTCTCTTCTCTACCCTCCCCTCCTCTACCCTGTCCTCTCCTCTACCCTGTCCTGCCCCCTCCTCTTCCCTCCTCCACCCCTTCCTCTCCCCTCCTCTCCTCTTCCCTACTCTCCCCACCCCTCTCCTATCCTCTCCTCTTCTCCCCCTCTCCCCTTCTTTACCCTCTCCCCTTCCCTTCCCTCCTCTCTCCTTTACATTCTCCCCTCCCCTCTACTTTACCCTCTCCCCTCCCCTCTCCTCCCCTCACCTCGCCTTGCCTCTTCCCTTCCCTTTCCTCGCTCCAGCTTCCATGGCCCAAGCTTTATGCTTGAGCCTCGATGGCGTGTGTTGACCGACTATTCAATCTCAGGGGGTACCACAACCACAGCCCAATCCTGGCCGTGCCCAATGGCCGGCCGGGGTGATGGGATAGCATTCAGGAGCGCAAACTTTGGCCAAAATTTTGCTTCTCTAAACAATGGTTACCGAGGCCAACTATAAATACCTCTAGCACTGCTCCAGCTTGGATCAACTAGGTTAGCACAGAACCTAACCTGGGTCCTTCCTGGTCCATACGACTCAGTTCCACACTGAGCAGTGCATTTGCACACTGAGCCATCAAAGCAAGCGAACCCGAAATGATGTTACTTCCGGCCCTGTCCGTAAGCGCCTGCTGCGAATCCTTCTTTCCCCAGTCCCCAAATGTCCTCGTCAGAATTAAACTGGAACCTTGCTTCAGGTAAAACCTCAGTTCCACTACCAGATACCTATTAAAACAGGGCAAGGCTCACCCAGCGGGTCACTAGGTTTATCCAGGAGATAACTGCATGCCTCCATCACCACTCTCAGGAAATCCAGGAGGACCGCGACCTTCCTCCTTTACCCCTCCATCACGTAGGTTTTGTTGATAGTATTTGTAATGTCCAACGTAATGGTAATGTTACTTTAAGGCTTTTCTGGGATAGTTTATCACATTGATAAAAAAGAAAGATTTGCATTTAAATAGCGCCTTTCACGACTCCACGATGTCCCAAAGCCCTTTACAGCCAATGAAGAACTTTTTTGAAGTGTATCCGTTGTTGTAATGTAGGAAATGCGGCAGCCAATTTGCGCACAGCAAGATCCCACAAACAGCAATGACCAGATAATCTGTATTTTTTTAGCGATGTTGGTTGAGGGATAAATATTGGCCAGGACACCGGGGAGAACTCCCCTGCTCTTCTTCGAAATAGTTTCCGTGGGATCTTTTACGTCCACCTGAGAGGGCATATGGGGGCCTCGGTTTAACGTCTCATCCGAAAGACAACACCTCCAACAGTGCAGCACTCCCTCAGTACTGCACTGGGAGTGTCAGCCTGGATAATTGTGCTCAAGTCTCTGGAGTGGGATTTCAGCACAAAATCCACGTGCTTTGTTTGTCTGAGACATACAGCTGAGAAAATCCCCAAGTACAGTCGGTGATCCGTGTTGAGTTAGTTAACCTCAGTTGGGAAAGCAGTAAGGACGTAACACTGAGCCTCAGCCTCCCAGAAAAGGGGAACGTCAGCCAGGACTGCTGCTCCTGATTGTCATCCAGCGACGCGCGCAGGACGTGTGTGGATGCCGGGCCAGGACAGGATCAGGAGGGCTCTGATGCTTCCTGTGGTCAAGCAGCCTTCGGTCACTCGAGGCCCACGTGTGAATAATGGCCACTTGGGTGAAGAATCAAGAGTGCAGCTGGTACCATCGAGCAGTAGTCCAGCAAAGGGGGCAACACCTTCAGGTGAAGTGAAAGGGAGAATTAACGACAGAAAAGAAGAAAAATACAGTTGGGGTGAACCAAACTGATCTTGGGTGTCTCCACGCTCTTTTAATATAAGATGTTGAAGTCTGGAGTGACATTCTAAGAACTCTTTTGTCCTTGTGTTTTTGAACAGTCACCGGAGAGAAGAAGCGATCCACAATGCCAGGATCACCAGTGGATGTGAAGGCACAATCCAGGTCTACCCCACCGACCATGCCTCCACCACCCTCAGGGAACCAAGGAGGACCACGGCCTACCTCCTTTACCCCGACGTCACGTAAGTTTCATTTGTAACGTCCAACGTATTGGTAACGTTACCTTACGGCTTTTCCGGGATCGTTGCATCCTGTCTACTGTTGCACTGGTAACCCGCGCGTGCTTTGCTTTAAACACACGACAAGAGAGAGGAGGTTCAAATCAGCGGTACGGTGGGTGCAGGAAAGCAGAAAGAGCGAATCTTCAAAACTTGCAACCTTTGTGTAATCTCAATTTGTCTCTGTAAAAGGCAACATTTAAAACCCAACCTGGCAAAATCCACCTGATTCAACATTCACTCCCAGGTAGATGTTTTCCTGGTTAAGGAGAACTCTCAAATGATTTATAAACAGTTTTTATTTTTTCCAGTTTTCTCCCCCTCCTTTTCCGTGTTGCGGATATTTACTATAGTTCCACGGTAATGGTGGCCCTTCACTGCCTTACTCAAATCATCTCTCTTCACCGGAGTGTAAGAATTGTCAGTAAAAGGTCATTGGACTCAACAAGCCTATGGATTTTCATAGATCAATTCCACCTCTCACCTTCTCACCATATCCCTCAATCCCTTCTCGCTCTAGAAATGCATTAATTGTCTCTTAAACCCATTTACACTGTCCACTTCATTGACCTTCTATGGTAATGAATTCTATTCACCAACCTTTACTATCCCCAGGTGAAAACTAGGGTTGCCAACTCTGGTTGGACATATTCCTGGAGGTTTCATCACATGACCTCTCACCTCCAATCGCTTCGCCATTGGTCGCCCAGCGTGTCCATCCTTGCAATGCACCGCCTTCCCATACCAAGTGTAAAGTGAACAGGCTCTTTGTTATTCAACTGGATGATTCTTGACTGTCAGTCAAGCAGCCAATTTTTCCATCTCCAATAGTTTTACAACAAATAAATGAAAGTGCTCAAAGGAAAGGAAAACAACATACAATTTTTTTTATTGCCCCTATGATTTTGTCTCCCAGGTGTTGCTCACACCAGTGTCCTGGAGATTAATCTTTAATTCCTGGAGAGTCCAGGCCAACCCTAGTGAAAATGGTTCCACCTGATTTCTTCCTCCTAACTTTCTAACTCTAACTTGTCCGTTTTATATTTCAGCCATTTGTCATAGTGAACAATTTGCTTGGATCAATGTTACCAATTCCCTTCAAATAATCTTGAAAGCCTCAATCGGGTCACCTCAAAGTATCCTCTTTTGAAAAGAAAACCAGTACAAAATTATTTTTATCTCTCTCATAACTTAACTTCTGGATCCCTGAAATCATCTCTCTTCCCCTAGGCCTGAATCTAGGCCTGCCAGTGAATGTCAGCAGGGAGGATGAGTGGGCTTAACCTCATCCCTTGTCCACAAGGTGCTGGTGCCTACAGGACAATTGTGGGAGCCCTGGCTAATATTTTTTCTCCCTCCTCTAACCCACCGGCCCTATCTATTTAAATTCTTTACCCAGAGAGTGGTGAAAATGTGGAACTTGCTACCACATGGAGCGGTTGAGGTGAATAGCATAGATGTTTTTAAGGGGAAGCTGGATAAATACATGAGGGAGAAAGGAATGGAAGGATATGTTGATGGATATGTGGAGAACTTTATGTCAGTTTTTTCACCCCCCCACCCAGGATTTCCTGGGGCTTCCCAATGAATGCCTCTAGTGGGCCTGAGGAACAGCACAATCCCGTGTGGACCAGAGTGTCTTGGGGGGGTCTTGGGGACAAGCCAGAGATGTGGCAGATAAGGTAGAAAATCTTTACTTCACCACACAGCCCTCCTCTACCCCAGGATAAATTGAAACACTTGGGGCCTCCTGGCTATTACTCTCTAGCAGCTGCCGGTAGGCCCCATTCCCAATGGCGACAGAACCATGACTACAGGCCCGAGAAGCCTGCAGCTGTGCTGCCGTTCCCTCCCTGATATACTGGCGCACGGCGCAGCCAGGGGGCGGGCGTGCGCCTGAGGCCTGCCCAGCGCCAAGGCAATGTGTGCAAAATTGGCTGCTGCGTTTCTTACATTACAACAGTGACTACACTTCAAAAAGTACTACATTGGCTGGGAAGGGCTTTGGGACGTCCTGAGGTTGTGAAAAGTGCTATATAAATGCAAGTTCTTTCTTTTACCCAGTGAGCCAATGGAGGTGCCCAGGGCTGCCCTTTTCTCTTAAGAGAAAAAGGTTCAGCTGAAAGCCGCAAATGGAAATGGCTTTCTTCTTCGCGGCTCTTGACAGGTTTTTTTCTCTCTCTCTCTCTCTCTCTCTTTCCTTGCCGCAGTGCCCAATGGCGTCGACCACTCTCCGCCTGCCTTGAACGGAGTGCCGTCCCCGCCGCAGCGATTCGGCAACGGCCCCTCGTCCTCGCTCGCCAGCCAGCAGTTGCCCGCCACCTGCGGCGCCCGCCAGCTCAGCAAGCTGAAGCGGTTCCTCACCACCCTGCAGCAGTTCGGCAATGACATTTCGCCCGAGATCGGGGAGCGAGTGCGGAGCCTCGTGCTGGCGCTGGTGGTGAGTAAGACCCGTTTGGGAAAGTGGGGTGAGGGGGGGTAATTGGAAAGAAGCAATCGGAACAGGAGTAAAGCCGCCAACATACAGGTGCAGCAGGTAATCCGGAAGGCAAACGGAATATTGGCCCTTATTTCTAGGCGGATGGAGTATAAAAGCAGGGAAGTCATGCTGCAACTGTACAGGGTGCCGGTGAGACCACACCTGGAGTACTGCGTCTAGTTCTGGTGCCCTTATTTAAGGAAGGACATACTTGCATTGGAGGCAGTTCACAGAAGGTTCACTAAGTTGATCCTGGGTATGGAAGGGTTGTCTTGTGAGGAAAGATTGAACAGGTTGGGTCTATACTCATTGGAGTTTAGAAGAATGAGAGGAGATCTTATTGAAACATACAAGATTCTGAGGGGACTCGATAGGGTAGATGCTGAGAGGATGTTACCCCTCATGGGGGAATCTAAAACAAGGGGGCATAGTCTCAGAATAAGGGGTCGCCTGTTTAAGATGGAAATGAGGAGGAATTTCTTCTCCCAGAGGGTTGTGAATCTTTGGAATTCTTTACCCCAAAAAGCTGCGGAGGCTGAGTCATTGAATACATTCAAGGCTGAGTTAGACAAATTTTTGATCAGCGAGGGAGTCAAAGGATATGGGGAAAAGGTGGGAAAGTGGAGTTGAGGTAAAAATCAGATCAGCCGTGATCTCATTAAATGGCGGAGCAGGCTCGAGGGGCCGAATGGCCTGCTCCTGCTCCTATCTCTTATGGTCTTATTATGGTCATTCAACCCCTCGAGCCTGTTCAATTAGATCATGGCTGATCTGTATCTTAACTCCATCTACCCACCTTGGTTCCATAACACCTTAATAGCCTTGCCTAACAAAAAAAATAAGCACCTGTGCTGGGCTCAGGCCGAAAAGTTAACATAAGAACATAAGAAATAGGAGCAGGAGTAGGCCAATCGGCCTTTCGAGCCTGCTCCGCCATTCATTAAGATCATGGCTGATCTGATCCTAACTTGAAAGGTGGAATCCGATGACTGAAATCTGAATTTGTTCCCCTGCTTTTTGCAATGGTTCCAGTTAAAAAGAAACAGCTTTGTGTGGAGTTATAAAAACTACATCATTGAAACAGGTCGTTCAACTTGCTGTTCACGCTCCACACAAGCAGCAGTTCGAATCCGATATCCCTTTATTTCCCTTTCCTTCAACCGACTATCTAAACTACTCTTAAATGTTGACATCGGGCCAGAATTTACTGTAGCCGGTGAATGAACGGGGCTCGCCGCTCGTTAGACTTGCCCTTGCCCCTAGGCTTTCCATGAGCTTTTGCGCCGGGAGTTACTGTAAGTTAGAGATCCAAACGGCGCGGCCCCCTCTACAGGGCATCTGGGACCTGTGTGAACAGGACGAGCGACTGTGTGTCTCCTTAAGCAATCAGATTGAAGAATCGTTAATGAACGACGCAGAGTCTGAACCAGGAAGTGTAAGTCAGAATAGTGAATCCAAATGAGGTACAGAAAGTGAAATAAAGAGAGCGGAAGAAAGATTGGATTAAAAGACAGAGATAAAAGAGACAGAAGGAAAAGTTTAAAAATAAAACGATTTACATTTTAAAAAAAAAATCTCCAACAATTAAAAGCTGAAGGAATGAGGCTCCACGCTTGTAAAAGTTAATTTTCAGTGCCAGAGAGGTTGTTTGGCAGTAATTATCACTTATCACACCGATAAAAAGGGTACTTAGACTGAAGTGGACAAGCCCTTACTTTCTGTGGCGCGTTTAGTTCACATCTACCACACAAATACAGCAACTTCACGCCGTTCAATGCATTTCAATGGTGAGTCAGTCAGTGAGATGCCGTTTTTGGGAAGCTGATGGAGGGGCAGCGCATCTCGGACAGCAACATCCGGATTTTCGCATTTAGCCACGCATCTGCCCTCGCTTAAAGCTGTGCGCTGTTAACCTCACTGTTATTTTGACAGTAAATTCTGGCCCACGGTATCTGCTTCAATCACTAATTCCAGTAGTACATTCCACAGCGTCACAACCCTCTGTGTAAAAGGGTTTGTCCTAAATCCCTTACATTTAATCTTGTATCTATGTCTCCTTGTTCTAGACGCCTCAGCTACTGGAAACAGTCTGTTTCTGTGCATTCTGTCCCATCCCTTCATAATCGTAAACACCTCTATCAAATCCCCCCGTGATCTCCTCTGTTCAAACCAAAATAGCTCCAATTTGTTGAGTCTTTCTCTGTATTTGTATTTTCTCATTCAGACAGCATTCAGACTGCACTGTGCCCTCTCTATTGCTTTCTGTAGTGTGAAGCCCAACACTGCACTCACTACTCCAACTGTGGTTTTACTAAGGGGTAACATAGATTCACCATTACGCCTAGACTTTTATAATCTGTACCTCTTTCCATTATTTTATTTTAGCTTATTCTTAGCTTATTTTATGGCCTTATCCACTTGAGGTGCTGCTTTTAATGTCTTGTGACCCTGAACCCCCGAATCCCTCTGCCAGGATGCCTAAAAAATGGGCCCTACAAATTTAGCAATGGGACCAACGCCTGCACAGATTGGCGTCCCACTGCTAAATCGGTATACTTCATGCCTGTTTTATGCCCGATAAACGGGTGCAACACATACCAATTTCTACCCCAAAATGCTGGCTGTAAAAGGATGCATTTTACTACAATGCAAACAGAGTAAGATTTTGTCCTGTTTACTGTGTTTGTGAGAGAGCCGCCTTGTATCTCACCCACCTAGAAAGTTACATGAAGGTATGACAAATACATCTGTTTTTACGTTGGAGCAGTATGTCAATGGTAACCCTGCATGTGCTTCACTAGATGCTTCTAGATGCATTGGATACTTTGACAATCATAGCCACATTGATCATCATTAGATTTTAATATATTGTCAAGCAAGGCTTGACATAGACTATCCTCTCATTAAACCTATTTACACCAAGTCAGTATCAGGTTTTCGATCAATTGGGTTAAATCTAGTTGATTTAAACACGACAGGATTATTGTTCCAACCGATTTCGATGTGGTTCCTTTGGTTGAATGAATCTTTTAACTAATCTAGAAATAATGACCCTGGAATTTTCTAATGTCTGGGGAACAGATGCAGCCAGAAAAGCAGTCAACCAGTGTCTACCCCTATGTTAACACAAGCAAGGTTTTTTGTGACTAATAGTTCTCACGATTTGTTGACCAGTTCGTCATTATTCAAACTAAATATAAATGAACCTGCCAAGACTCGATGTGTTTCTCATTACTTTTACGCTAGAAAATCGGTTCTTAAGCTAGTGAATCGGTCTTCTCGCTAATCAGGGATTTCAGTGTGGTCAATGATATTAGGAAGTAGCTTGGGTTGGTGCATTACGTTCACTGGATATGGCTCCTTTCATGGTGGAGATATTACGCAACACCCCAATTCTTTATTTCTTTATTAAAAATAGTTCCCAATAAACATTGTGCAGAGACTTTATCAAAACAGTAACTGGGGTGGTTATGGTGGCTTTTTGTAAGTTTGAATCCAGTCCAGTCAGAGGGGTGATTTGGCAGGTACCTCCTATTATCTGACTGATCGTAATCCCAAGAGTTCAGGTCAACTAAGGCCAGTTCTTGATGACACTGGTCCTAAAACTGTCCTTCCAGGGAGTAGTGATATTGAGGCATTGCACCAAAAGATGAACCCCCTGACCTCAGGATATGGCTTCACTACAGACATCCATCTGACCTTTTTTTTCTTACTTACGCTTCTAGAACTCAACTGTGACCATTGAAGAGTTTCACTCCAAGCTGCAAGAGGCAACAAACTTCCCACTGCGGCCCTTTGTAATTCCATTTCTAAAGGTAATGCAGTCTCCTCCTGTTTAAAGAACGTATTGTCTTGTGAGAGCCCAATTTTTGGGGGCAGGGGTGGGAACGGGGAATCCAACATGGCAGTTAGCATCTTTCACTCAATACAAGCACCTTGATGCACTCCATGGCCATCCCCCAACTCACCATCCCCCAACTCACCATCCCCGAACTGGATACCCTAGATTTGACACTTTGGCCTTGATCATAAAAAGATTATTTTCTACCATGAGGGATTACTCATGCAAAGGTAGCTAGCATGTTCGTTCCTGAGGTAGGGAAACCAACTCTGGACGTATTACGGGAGGTTTCATCACAGGACCTCCTGCCTCCAACTGCCCCATGCCCGTGTCTGGCCATTGGTCTCCTGACACGTCCATCCTCACTGTGCACTGCCTTCCCACGGCCAGTTGGAAAGCAAACAGACTCTTTGTTACCTGATTGGATGATTGTTGACTGTCAGTCAAGCACTTTTTTTTTACCCATCTCCAATATCTTTATAACTAATAAATTAAAGTGTTCAAATAAAATTTAAGAAACACAATTTTTTTAATGCCCCTTTGATTTTTCTCCCGGGAGCTTAATCTTTAATTCCTCAAGACTCCAGGACATTGCTGGAGGATTGGCAACCCTACGTTGAGGTAATTTCCCATCTTTGGTATCTATTGGAGAAGGGGGCTTTTCTATTAAAGAGACTTTGACCTCTACGGAATTGCCACATAAATTTTACAGGGAGAAATAGCACTTACTGGTATCTCAGTACTCCCTTGTTACTCAGTACTCCCTTGTTACTCAGTACTCGCTTGTTAATCAGTACTCACTTGTTACTCAATTCTCCCTTGTATTACTCAGTACTTCCTTGTGTTACTCAGTACTTCCTTGTGTTACTCAGTACTTCCTTGTGTTACTCAGTTCTCCCTTGTTACTCAGTTCTCCCTTGTTACTCAGTTCTCCCTTGTTACTCAGTTCTCCCTTGTTACTCAGTTCTCCCTTGTTACTCAGTTCTCCCTTGTTACTCAGTTCTCCCTTGTTACTCAGTTCTCCCTTGTTACTCAGTTCTCCCTTGTTACTCAGTACTCCCTTGTTACTCAGTACTTGCTTGTTACTCAATTCTCCCTTGTGTTACTCAGTTCTCCCTTGTTGCTCCTTACTCCTTTGTTACTCAGTACTTGCTTGATACTCAGTACTCCCTTGTTGCTGTGCTTTGGGCATTCACATTGTTGGTCAGAGGCAAGGTGGGAGCAGGCATCTTGTGTAGATTCCTCCCTCCAAGGACATGAATTGAGTGTGTTGCCTCTAGCCACCTTCCCCACAACGTCTTCATGCCATCGCTCGAAAGAAGTTTCCACGCAAAATATCTCTTTCTGAGGTTGTCTCCGTCCGTCAGTTTGAAAGCATAAAAGACAGGAACATGGGAGGGCTAAGTGGTTTGTAACATTCAGGATTACATGGCCATTCAGTGGAATGCTCCTCCTCTGTAAGCCTGTAATAATGACAATTGAGAGAAGTCTCCATTGTATGTCTCAGCAACAAACCGCAGGGAGGCAGTAAGTTATTGCTTCTAGAAATGAAAATAGAACTAACTGCATGCTAACGATACTTTCCTGCTGTAAATCACCAGTCTTAACTCTTACATTTCTTAATATGTACAGAAAATGGTGAAAATACATAACGAGTCTGTCAGTGTCGGACAAGGGAGCGTTCTAGTTAGAAAGCCATCATCGGTTCAAAATGTTAATCTCTTGTCAGACGCTTCTGGATATTTCCACCACTTTCTGCTTTTTAAAATTTTATCTTCTTTCTTTCTTCTTTGAGTGTCTTAATTTTTATTAAGGGGAGGGGGGGGGGCCTTTTAAAAAAAATTATTGCAATCTACCTCTTCAATGCCATCTTGACTGAGTGATGTTTATCGTGGAAGCTGCTCTCCCAAGGTGGGGGAAGGGGAGGAGGGGGGGTGGGTGTGGGTGTGGGGGTGTGTGTGTGTGTCTGTTGCAGAGCATGAGTGTGAAACCATGCTCCAAACTCTTTATGAAAGTATCGCACACCATATGGGCACCATATCACTTAGTGGCAATCATTCGAACGGGAGAAATTTTTATTTTTTTTTTCCGCTCGAAACTATAGCATCCGCCCTCCGAGGAAGAGTAAATGACAGGGACCATATGTGTTTGGATATTTGAGCTGAATCCTCAATGAGGGAGCAGCTGTAACTGCCTGCACTTGAGCCTGCCTTTCATTACGTTAATGTAACCCTCCGACTCCCATTCCAATCTGTAGTATGTCAAATTGCTCACTGCAAAGATAATGGAAACCATTTCAATTACTGGGTCCACCGCTGACATTAGCACCAGTAAGACTGCGCAGCCCATTCCCATCGACATTACCCAGCTTTAATTGTCTTTGATTTCACCAAGGAGAAAGGAAAATTCGCTGGAGTGCAGTTATTTGCATAATATCTAACTGTGCGTCTGGCTGTTAAAATAGAATTTTGAGCAAAGTTTGCAAATGACTTGTTTTTTTTCCAGTCTCCCCTCGTCTCTGGGAGATAAACTTAGTCAAAAGGGACGCTTTCGGGGAGGGATCTGGTTTGTAAAATGCTGCGCCAACCAAGTTACAATTGCAGGCAAGTCAGGATACTTTGGAGTTTTTGTACTGCCAGGAATTTAATGGACACTAGTTTATAGTGTCCTTTATTCCTCCCCTCCCTGTTCTCCACACCGTCTACTTCCATCACCCCTAAGAAAAACTTTAAGGGATAGTATTGTCCTGGCAATTCTCCAGATAATGTTTGTTATTTATATACAACAACAACAACTTGCATTTATATAGCGCCTTTAACGTAAAACGCCCCAAGGTGCTTCACAGGTGCGTTATCAAACAACACTTGACACCGAGGTTGATAGCACTGAGGTTAACTGCTGATAGAATGCATTCCTTTGCTGAATCCATTTACAGCTGTGTTTTCTGAATGTGTAAACATTTTTTGGTTTTTAATCCTCTCCTGTCCTGAAGGTTGGTGATTCATAGTGAGGTATAATTCCGTGGACACTACCAAATTGCTCTTCTGGAGAGCGAGCATCAGCAGACTGTTCAGCTAAGGGGGGCATCACAGCTCAGCCCAACCCCGTCCTCACCCGGAATCCCCACACGCGCAATTTCCGGAGGGCCGTTGGGTAGTGATCTGTGGCAGAGAGCCCGGTTTGTTTTTAACCCCTCTCTCTGGTCCGGGGGTGTCGATGCCAGTGCTAGCATCCCTGCTGAGCTCAGTTAACTCAATGGAGCCTGGAGGTAAAACCCTAGGGATGTCGCCATGTGGCAGCATGGGATTGAACTGTGCAATGGGAGTCGCTTGAGTAAACTGAATTAACCAACAGGGAATTCGGGAGAAACTTCTTTACCCAGAGAGTGGTTAGAATGTGGAACTCGCTACCATGAAGAGTAGTTGAGGCGAATAGCATAGATGCATTTAAGGGGAAGCTAGATAAACACATGAGGGAGAAAGGAATAGAAGGATATGTTGATGGGGTTAGATGAAGTAGGGAGGGAGGAGGCATAAACACCGGCACAGACCATTTGGGCCGAATGGCCTGTTCCCGCAGTGTACATTCTATGTAACCCAGTCCGAATCTCCCTAATGAGGCAACGGTGGGAACTGGATCCCCGTTGCCTAGGAAGCAAAGTTATTTTTATTGCACGTTACCACACTCAATTAGTTTGTTACTGGGCGTGTATTAGTGTTTCAGATTTCCCCATCATCTCAGACACTCTGAGCCAGATCCTTCATTTTCTCTGGCTGCCCTTGAAGGTACAGGCTGTTATCCAAAAAAAATATTACTGGCGCTATCATATTGGCTGACTTGTAGCAAGAGTTCAGTGTTGTTGGATAATGTGGCAAAGCACATTGTAAGAGGCATGAGTGAAGCATCCCCTGGCCTGTCCCCTTCTGCTTCATCTAATCAGACGTTTTGCAAGAAAAGGCCGCAGTTAGTAATTAAAGGACCCATTCCCCCTGGGATTGTAACTCTGCTGATTGGGAATATCATTGCTGGAAGATTTCCTCTGTGTGTTGTAAGTTCCAAAATCATGAACCATTTTAAAGGAGGAGAATCTGAGAAGTGATTTTCCAGAGATAGACAAGATAGGTAAATCAGGAACACTACTCTAAATTAAATTGCGAGAGTAGGACAAGGTGACAGCGGTTCAAACCAGTAAACGATAAATCCGGGAGTGATAGCAGGAAGCTATTCACGTAGAGAGTGATCAGTACATTGAATGGATTTCCAAATACAGTGGTAGAGGCAAAAACGCAGGGATCACTTAAAACACAATTGGATGCTGCAATAGACGGACATTAGGGTTACTTGGATGTGTGAATCAAGATGAAAGGCCTTCCTCATTTTTCATGTTCTTGTGATCTTTTGAAAAAGAAACACATTTAAGATTTTGCGAGACCAAGTTACAGAGGAAGTCTCCCTCCTTGTTCCTTCAGGCACAGTTGTTATTTAATAATAATGTGGAACTGAATATATATATATGTGTATATATAATATATATATATATATATATATATATATATATAATAAGATTCCCAGAAGTATGGTCTGCTCTCAGGCCTCTGGGAATTCTCACAGACCATACTTGCCCTCTTAAACAGGGATTGGGATTTATTTTTTGTTTATTCATTCTCGGGATGTGGGCATTGCTGGCATTTATTGCCCGTCCCTAAATACCCTTGAGAAAGTGGCGGTGGGCTTTCTTCTTCAACCACCGGTCGCAGTTTGATATGACTGAGTTCCTTGCTAGGCCACTTCAGAGGGCTGTTAAGAGTCAACCATGTTGGTGTGGGACTGGAGTCACAGATAGGCCCAGACCTGGTAAGGACGGCAGGTTTCCTTTCCCTAAGGGACATTAGTAAACCAGTTGGGTTTTTAACGACAATCTGACAGCATCATGGACTCAGACTCTGAAACTGCCATGGTAGGATTTGAATCATTAGTCCAGGCCACTGGATTACTTGTTCAGTGACATAACTGTACCCCGTATATTGGCCAAGTTCTGTGTGATTGGGATATGGCGTGAGGAAATGTGAAAATATGGTGGGAGAAAATAATTTAAATCGCCCTCCCGCTTTTTTTTTTCTTCAGTGTTTCTCGAGACATGTTGCTGTCCTCTGAGTTGAAATTTGGTGGTTACTCATTAGATTTACATTGACCTGTGCTCGCTGACCTACATTGGCTCCCGGTCCGGCAACGCCTCGATTTTAAAATTCTCATCCTTGTTTTCAAATCCCTCCATGGCCTCGCCCCTCCCTATCTCTGTAATCTCCTCCAGCCCTACAGCCCTCCGAGATCTCTGAGCTCCTCCAATTCTGGCCTCTTGTTTATGTCAGATTTTAATCGCTCCGCCATTGACGGCCGTGCCTTCAGCTGTCTACGCCCTAAGCTCTGGAATTCCCTCCCTTGACCTCTCCGCCTGTCTCTCCTTGAAGTCGCACCTTAAAACCTACCTCTTTGGCCAAGCTTTTGGTCGCCTGTCCTAATATCTCCTTATGTGGCTTGATGTCAAATTCTGTTTGATAATCGCTTCTGTGAAGCGCCTTGGGACGTTTTACTACGTTAAAGGCGCTATATAAATGCGAGTTGTTGTTGTTGTTCCAAATGGAATCAGTGCGTAACATTTGGATATGGTGATTAGGTCCTATGTGATTTTTGTTTTACCAGGCCAACCTGCCCTTGCTACAACGGGAGCTACTTCACTGTGCCCGCTCTGCGAAACAAACGCCAGCTCAGTACCTGGCACAACACGAGCACCTGCTGCTGAACGCCAATGCCACGTCCCCCGTCAACTCAACAGATCTGCTGGAGGTCAACGAAAATGGAAAGAGAAGCAGCCCAGAAAGGTAAATCCGATTTACGCTCGCAGATCTCCCGTGGCGGAGCTGCTCCCAGTGAGTCAAAGGTTATCCTGAAGTGTGACGGCTAAAATGTGACAAGAACTAAGTGCGATGCTTACAAGAAAAAGCGGGCAATGTGCAGTGAGCCTAGCCTAATGGCCCATGTGTCATTGAGTATATTCAAGGCTGAGATGGATAGATTTTTGGACTCTAGGGGAAATCAAGGGATATGGGGATCGGGCGGGAAAGTGGAGTTGAGGTCAAAGATCAGGCATGATCTTACTGAATGGCGGAGCAGACTCGAGGGGCCACATGGCCTACTCCTGCTCCTATTTCTTATATTCTTATGTGGCACAGCTACTCAGGGAATCGGGCAACAGTAAGATAGGTTGTGTGATAGTGCCAACATTTCTCGTCAATTTTGTTATGTAGTCTTGAAAAAGAAAGAAGGACTTGCATTAATATCACCCCTTTCACTATCTCAGGACATTCCAAAGCACTTTACAGCCAACAAAGTACTTTTCAAGTGTAGTTACTGTTGTAATGGAGGTGACACAGCAACCAATTTGCGCACAGCAAGGTCCCACAAACACCAATGTGATAATGATCAGATAATCTGTTTTTTAGTGATATTGGTTGAGGGATAAATATTATCCAGGACACCGGGAAGAACTCCCCTGCTCTTCTTCGAAATAGTGTCATGGGATCTTTTACATCCACCTGAGAGGGCAGACGGGGCCTCGGTTTACCGTCACATCCAAAAGACGGCACCTCCGACAGTGCAGTGCTCCCTCAGTACTGCACTGGGATGTCAGCCTAGATTTTGTGATCAAGCCCTGATGAAGCTGTTAAAAATGCATGCGGGATGCTTGGCTGTATTAATAGAGATGTAAAGTACAAAAGCAAGGAAGTTATACTAAACCTTTATAAATTACTGGTTAGGCCTCAGCTAGAGTATTGTGTCCAATTTTGGGCACCACACTTTAGGAAGGATGTCAAGGTTTTGGAAAGGGTGCAGAGGAGGTTTACCAGGATGATACCAGGGATGAAGAACGTCAGTGATGTGGAGAGACTGGAGAAGCTGGGATTGTTCTCCTTAGAGCAGAGACTGTTAATGGGAGATTTAAAAGAAGTGTTCAAACTTATAAAGGGTTTTGATAGAGTAGATAAGGAGAAACTGTTTCTACTGGCGGGTGGGTGGGTAACCAGAGGAAACAGATTTAAGATGATTGGCAAAAAGAACCAGAGGGGAGATGAGGAGAAATCATTTTACGCAGCGAGTAGTTATGACCTGGAATGAACTGCCTGAAAGGGCGGTGGAAGCAGATTCAACAGTAACTTTCAAAAGGGAATTGGATAAATACTTGAAAAGGCAAAATTTGCAGGGTTATGGGGAAAGAGCAGGGGAGTGGGAAAAATCGGATAGTTCTTTCAAAGAGTCGGCACAGGCACGATGGGCCGAATGGCCTCCTTCTGTGCTGTAAGATTCTATGAAAATGTGCTCACTGGTGTGTTATGCAGGCTGTCCCAATCTGAGTGTTTCCACTCCCGAAGTTGCTGATTTATGCTGGGGCATCGTTCCACAGCTCCCTTCTAATGACCCACCCAAGTGGCCATTTTTCACGTGTGAGCCTGGACAGTGAGTGTCAGCTGGCTTAGTGACCGAGCGTATGACTGTCCGCACACTTTCCGACACTGGCCGCTGGATAGCATTCAGGATGGGGTTTTTTTTCTATCCCTTCCTGGCCCAGGTATGCTGAGGTCACTTTTAACACCTTCTCTGCTGTCCCGTCTGTCTGAGGTGAGCAAACTCAGGGCAGACCAGGGGATCGAGCCCCTGAGCTTCCTGATCCGTAGGGCTCCGTATCGCAGTGGGCAGCGCATTCAACGAGAGAGCCATCTGCGGGAGGCCCACGTTTGCACTGTAAATGTTTCATCACGCCTGTAATCACAGGCCATCTCTTTCTCATAGACATGAATAATCACTTAATAGGAAGGTTCCAGAACATGTTTTAAAAATGTAAATGGATCATTCTTGAAAGAAATGAAATGTTGCATCGTACGCTTTAAGACTTGCCAAGTCTGTAAAATCCATCTTGCGGAGTCACTACAGTAAGATCTCACATGATACATTTTTATACTTCCTGCCACTCTGCTTCAAGTGGTGAGAGAATTAAATGGGATTGGATCTAATCCAAGCAGTTTTAGCCATGTGCCAAGAAAGTGGGGGGGGGGGGGGGGGGGGAGGGGGGGAGAGATTGACATTCCAATGAGATGACTTGGAGTATGAACAGAAATGCTAGAAAAAGTACAAGCTAACCAAAATTGGACAGACTGTCTTTATCAAAACAATAAATGCTGGAGCAGTACTGATGTATGTTTAGGGTATGAGGACCAAATATCGTATCAGACTTACAGAATAGGTTAAAGGCCTCAGTGAGCAAGCCCATCGTCGCTGCGATAGTGTCCTCCCTACTTCTCCTTGAATCTAGTATGTGGATTCCTGAAAATTGGACCTGGGGGTCTTAAGTGGTCTTTTGATTTCAGAATCATAGATCGTAGTCAGAGGTCGGAGGTGAACTGTGGCTCTAGTTGAGTTCTGTAATTATAAATGCAACAGAATACTAGTTGGTAGGCCGAGGTTGAAGGTTAGATTTCCCCATTTACTTTAGATAGACGTAGGGTTGCCAACCCTCCAGGATTACCCTGGAGTCTCCAGGAATTAAGATTAATCTCCTGGACACTGCTGCGAGCAACACCCTGGAGAAAAATCATCGGGGCATTAAGAAAAATATTTTTTAATGTTCTTTGAACCCTTTTACTTATTAGTTATAAAAATATTGGAGGTGGGGGGGGGGGGAGTTGGTGTGGAAAGGTTTGACTGAGAGTCAAGAATCATCCAATCGGGTTACAAAGGCCCCGATTTTAGAATGGAGGTGGGATGGCAGCCGTGGGGGGGTGGGGGTGAATGGGGGCGTGGGTAACCCGACCAATAAAATATGTCCATTTCGCACGCGATCGCAAGTGAATTGGTGCCACTTACCGTGGCCTCCAGGTTTGCTGTCCGAAAGCTGCGCAGTGGGTGGACTGCGCACCCGCCTCACAGGCTATCGGCTGGAGGAGCTCCATTTAAGGGGACATTACACCAAAGGCTTTTGCTGGCGCAAAGACCCAGAAATCACAATGGAGCAGCACAGGGGCAAGGTTGCTCCAAGGTTCAGCGATGACTCACTGCAGCAGCTACTGGGCGGGGTGAGGAGAAGGAGGGAAGCCTTTTACCCCGCAGATGGGAGGAAGGCCTGGCTCGAGGTGGCAGACGAGGTCACCAGCAGCAGCAACCTCTCCCGCACTTGGATCCAGTGCAGGAAGCGTTTCAATGACCTAGCTAGGTCAGCAAAAGTGAGTATGCTTATTGATTCTCCTACATTCTGTGTTCCACATCACTGCCCCCCCTCCCTCAACTCATACTCATTCTGCACTGCCAAGACTACACTCCTCACTCCAACTTAAGGCTCATCCTCAACTTACCTGCACTTCCTCAGCTCTTTTTTGTATTCGTTCGTGGGACGTGGGCGTCGCTGGCCAGGCCGGCATTTATTATCCATCCCTAATTGCCCTTGAGAAGGTAGTGGTGAGCCACCTTCTTGAACCACTGCAGTCCATGTGGTGAAGGTTTTCCCATAGTGCTGTTAGGGAGGGAGTTCCAGGATTTTGACCCAGCGATGATGAAGGAACGGCGATATATTTCCAAGTCGGGAAGGTGTGTGACTTGGAGGGGAACGTGCAGGTGGTGTTGTTCCCATGTGCCTGCTGCCCTTGTCCTTCTAGGTGGTAGAGGTCGTGGGTTTGGGAGGTGCTGTCGAAGAAGCCTTGGCGAGTTGCTGCAGTGCATCCTGTGGATGGTACACACTGCAGCCACTGTGCAGGGAGTGAAGGGAGTGAATGTTTAGTGTGGTGGATAGGGTGCCAATCAAGCGGGCTGCTTTGTCCTGGATGGTGTCGAGCTTCTTGAGCGTTGTTGGAGCTGCACTCATCCAGGCAAGCGGAGAGTATTCCATCACACTCCTGACTTGTGCCTTGTAGATGGTGGAAAGGCTTTGGGGAGTCAGGAGGTGACTCCCCACTAGTCACCCCACCGCTACCACTCACCCCAATCCTCATCCAATGTGATGTCTCTGTCTCATACTCGCCCTCTGATGCACCTCTTTCACGGTCAGCCTCACCCAAAGCAATGCATTCATCGGATGGTTACTTCATCACTCACTCACACGTTCTTTCTCCCCTTCTAGGAGAGAGCATAAAATGCACCCGAGAGGGCGAGGACTGGAGGGGGGGCCACAACAAATAGTGGTCCTCACAGACACTAAGCAGGAGGCGCTGGAGATCAGCCGCACCCTCGGGTGCCTGTCCATTGGGGATGGCGAGACTGGCACCCCACAAATATCTGGTGACACAACTTTAACATTTATCACACACAATATGAATTGATGTTAACAATGCTTGGCATCTTCAACACCTCAGTATGCTCATCGCAACATGACAAATCTGTGATGATGCTTAATATTGCCTTCTCTTCTCTTACAGGCCCTTCAGTGACCGCATTGATGGCAGAGGGCAATTCCTCAGAGGACCTGCTGGTCTCTGAGGGTGCACCGTCACATCATAGCGAGCCATCCACCAGCGCAGATACTCACACCTCGGTGGGTCCTAGTGGTGAGTTAGTTGGGTTGGCACCTGGTGAGTCACCACACAAGTGAGCACGAGCAGACACTGGTGGCAGGGGCAGAGGTGGAGAGTCCGCATTGGTGGGAGCCCTCCATCCAGGCTCTGCTCAGCTGGACGCAGATGCTGAACCCCAGGGGCCATCTTTCAAAAGGAGAATGATCGAGGGACAGCAGCACATTTGCGAGGTACTGGAACTGGTGCCACGTGCACTCTCCACAATAGCGCAGAGGATGGAGGAGTCCTGTACGAGTGGAATGGTGGCACAGGTACACGAGGGAATCTCTGAGATACTGTCACAGGGCCGTGAGCAAGTGTCTGAGACAGTGTCTCAGGTAAGTGCGGGAATGTCTGCGATGGAGAGAAGGCTAGCCTCCGTTGAGCTTCAAGCATGGCTCACAAATGAGTCCATTCAGGCCCTAACAACGGTCATTCGGACTCGGGGTGAGCAACATTCTGCCGCCTTAAACAGGCCGCCAGATACTTTACAACTGGGCTTTCAAGGCTTCATACATGTCCTCCCATCTGTTCTCCAGCAGGGTGATAGGAGTGATGTGGGCCTGGTCCAGGAGAGGGATGTTGGCGAAAGGGGACATGGAAGCTGGGACGCCACTCAAAGCGCTCCCACGTCTCACCCGTTGCCCCCCCGTTCAACCAGTACCCGCAATGCTGCCTCCTCTCCAGGTGGTCGAGTCGTCTCCTGCACAGGTGCAGGTGGAGCAGTCTTTGGAGGGGCCCTCACGGGCTCCAAAACCCAGAGGGCGTAGGCCGAAAGCATCTAAGCAGTCAGGGCATGAACATGAGCAACCTGTCACTACCTCTGCTGCAGCCATGGGGGATGCACCATGTAGAAGTAATAGGAAGAGAAAGGCTAAGGTTTTGTGAGCATGAAGGGGATGCACAAGGGTGTCTGACAGACTGTCATGTTTTCATTTATATTTGGTTTTTGTTAAAGTCACATTAAATGTTATCATTCTCACCCTCCTGCCACATCTTGCCCATTCTTGACTGGCTTTTGTGATAGGGCCCTTTAATGAGGTTCACCATGAACGGCGACACTTGATGCCACCCATTGGGTCACTTCACAGTGGGGTGTATGTGTAGTTGCAGGACTGTTTTGTGCAGGGAGGTGGTGTAGGAGGTTGGTGATGTTGCTCTTCCTCGGATGTAGTGGTGAATGCAGCCATGGCACCGCCCCCCTCCCATCCTGATGGATCAGTTTGAGGGGGTCCAAAAAGTTGGTAAATATGTGTGAACAGAAGAATTGTGAGTGGAAACTAAGAATTTTCATTGAAAACACAAAGATCTCCCAGCCAAAAGTTTGTCTGAAAGAACTGAGTGCCCTGCTGCAATAATTCACCTTCTATCCCCATCTGTCAAACAAGCATTTGAATGTCCAACTGGCTGCTGGCTGAAACACATCTGGTAGAACATGGAATGTTTCCCACAGCACAGGAAACACGCTGAGGATGTTTGAAAATCAGACGCCTTCCTCAATGTGCACTAAATTAAATACTTCAAGTACTTCAAGTATCTAAATAACTGTATTAACTGTCATCCCACTGGATTTAATTGCCGGTGGGACTTCCGCATTCGTGAGGCGCGCGCGCACCCAGACGCGTCAGTGGGGAACCCGGAAGTCTGCGGGTTGGAGCCGGGTTCCGAACCCGCTAGGGATTTCCCCGATTTTCGGAGCCCCCCCCCCCCCCCCCCCCCCCGCCCTGAGCCAACGCAACCGCTACTTCATTGGAAAATCGAGCCCAAAGAGTCTGTTTGTTTCCCAGTTGGCCGTGGGAAGGCGGGGTGCCCGTTGGTCGTGTTGGGCGATCGATGGCGGGAGTGTGGGGGCGGGGTGGTTGGAGGCAGGCGGTCATGTGATGAAACCTCCAGGAATATGGCCAACCAGAGTTGGCAACCCTAGCTAGACGGCCAGGCTGCCTACAAACATTGGAAGTAGCCGGTTGGAGAGCTCCACTTGTGAGAAGGGACCAACCAGAGCTGCCCTTGCACCCTCACCCTGAGCCCCAGAAAATGCCATTTTCAATTCTAGAATCACAGATTGGCAAAGAGAATTATTTCAAGCAACTCAATGCATTTGTATCAGGCAACTGTTAAACAACTGTGCCTTCTGTCCCTTTTCCATCTTTATTAAATGCGTAATCTAAAAGGAAATAAACTAAATAATGCGGCAGTTAATTGAACTGTTTGTTATTATTCCTCATGGATAAAAGAAAGAAAGAACTTGCATTTATACAGTGCCTTTCACAACCTCATTGACATCTCAAAGTGCTTTACAATCAGTGAAGTACTTTTGAAGTGTAGTCACCGTTGTAATGTAGGGTAACATGGCAGACAAATTGCACACAGCAAGCTCCCACAAACAGCAATAAGATAAATGACCAGATAATCTGTTTTTAACTATGTTGGTTGAGGGATAAACATTGGCCAAGACATTAGGGAGAACTCGCCTGCTCTTCTTTGAATAGTGCCATGGGAACTTTTACAGTTTAATGTCTCATCCAAAAGTTGGCACCTCCAACAGTGCAGCACTCCCTCGGTACTGCACGGAAGTGTCAGTCTTGAATATGTGCTGAAATCTCTGGAGTGGGGCTTGAACTCGCAACCTGCTGACTCAGAGTGAGAGTGCTACCCACTGAGCCAAAGCTGACACTTAACTATAGAAATAGAAGTATGTTTAGGTGTCAGCCGTGGCTCATTTGTTGCACTCAGGCCTCTGTGCCAGACGGTTGTGGGTTCAAGTCCCACTCCAGAGAATTGAACACAAAGACTACAATGACACTTCAGTGCAGTACTGAGGGAGTGTCACACTGTCTTTCAGATGACACGTTAAACTGAGGACCCGTCTGCCCTCTCAGGTGGACGTAAAAGATCCCATGGTACTATCTCGAAGAACAGCAGGGGAGTTCCTCCCGGTGTCCTGGCCAATATCTATCTTGTGTACATAAATCCAATTCTGGCCTCTTGCGCATCCCTGATTTTAATCGTTCCACCATTGGTGGCCGTGCCTTAAGCTGCTCAGCTCTGGAATTCCCCCCCTAAACCTCTCTGTCTGTCTATCTCTCTCTCCTTCTTAAAACCTACCTCTTTGACCAAGCTTTTGGTCACCTCCTTATGTGGCTCGGTGTCAAATTTTGTTTGATAATTGCTCCTGTGAAGCGCCTTGGAATGTTTTACTGCGTTAACGGCACTGTATAAGTACAAGTCATTGTTGTAAGCCAGGCATTATTCCCCTGAAAGCTTTGATTTACTATGATGTTACTCCCCCTCCCCTCAGGAATAAAGAGAATGGTTTTGACCGCGACCCTCCAGCAAAACGGGTGTGCACCATCAGCCCGGCTCAGCGACACAGCCCAAACATTGGCTTACCTCACCCACCAAACGGGCAACTGCATCCAACCCCTCCTCCTCTGCAGCACTACAGCCTGGATGACGTAGCCATGAATCACCTGTACAGGGACCCACAGAGACTTCCTGAATACAGAGACCGACACAGGCATCATGGTGAGCAGTTCCGGGCGTCGGGTGAAAGTTAGCCGCAGCCATCTTGGTGGGATCTATGGTGATGATCTGTTTTTAGCGAGGGATGAGTCTTTGTAGAGGGCAGGGATGGCATGGTTTCTCCAGATGGAGAAAGAGCCACAGCTGGCTTTGTGGGTCACTAAGGTAGAAAGAATTTGCATTTATATAGCGCCTTTCACGACCTCAGGACGTCCCACAACGCTTTACAGCCAATTAAGTACTTTTGAAGTGTAGTCACTGTTGTAATGTAGGAAATGCGGCAGTCAATTTGCGCACAGCAAGGTCCCACAAACAGCAATGCGATAATGACCAGATAATCTGTTTTTTTAGTGATGTTGGTTGAGGGATAAACTTTGGCCAGGACACCGGGGAGAACTCCCCTGCTCTTCTTTAAAACAGTGCCGTGGGATCTTTTACATCCACCTGAGAGGGCAGACGGGTCCTCGGTTTACTGAGCCACAGCTGACAGGTTAAGGCGCTCCAGTTGACCTCAGTGCCCTTGGTTTTGAAGAGAGCGAGAAAAGAAAAATCAGCCAGGTGTTCCACTCCCGATTGATGTCCGGTGAAGAGTGACCATGTGGGGATACTGGATGAGAACAGGATCAGCTCAGCTACAATGTCCCCTCCCCCCTCCCCCACAATCAAACAGCCGGCCATCACTCACTGTCCGGGCTCACACCTAAAGGATTGTTTTCTGGATAAAGTACCAGAGAGCTGCAGCATGAGTGACCACCTTCAGGAGTTGTTTCATCTTTTTATTCATAGACGCACAACACTTGGTAAGTGAACTTTGGAGAAGGTGGATTTTACTGGTAAAATTCAAGTTAGGAATGTAGAGGAGGGGGGGTCTGTTCTAATCTACTTCCATCCTTTTATCCTGTCCCAGTGAAATGAACTTTAAACAGTTCCCAAGACATGTGTCGACTATGATTGCAGACAAAACACTGGTGTTGGTGCAGTGGCCTGTGTTGCTGGTTCCTTTTTTTGGATTTGGTTGCCAGCTTTAACCTCACAGGCCTCCCATACACATCGAGTATCTCTTTCCAAAGCTGCACTCAAAGTCTTCAAAGGGTTGACATGCTCTTCGTGCACAAGACAAAAGACATTTTAACAAAACGCAACTTCCAGTCCTTTTAACTTTTCTTTCCTTCCTTTTTTTTTCTTGTAGGAGGATCTCGTGGAGTTTATCAGGAAGAGATGATCGACCATCGACTGACTGACCGGGAGTGGGCTGAAGAATGGAAACATTTGGATCATGTAGGTCCTGGCTCCTCCTCCTCCTCCTTCTCCTTCTCTCTTTACTTTTCTCCTCAAAAAATCCTTTTCACATCTTCCTATCCTGATTTGCTCCGTCACAGCACAGGGCTGTGTCACAGTGTCCAGGCATCACCCAGGGGGAGGTAACTGGAATTACAATGGGAAACCGAACGAGACCCCCCTCCCCACCGTGGAATTTCAGGGGCTGGGAGTTTGGCTGTTTGGTTTGGGGTACATTTAACTGATGGAAGAGGGTTCCAGAATATTCTAGATGGTCCTCAATGGTTTTCACATATTCTTGCTATTTTTTTCTATCCCTCTCTCTTTTTTTTCACATCTTTTTTTTAAAACTCTACATTCATTGCCATAGCGAAAGGCTTCTATTAAATCTAGAGAACGTGTAGCTTTAATAGAGGGCTTTCCCTGAAGCTGTGAATCCTGGGATAGCCCTGCCTCCATAGCCTTTACTGGCTTTCCTCACTATCCAGTAAGCAAAAATGCAGGGATTCACCAGTACAGTGCAGACACTCACGAGATCACAATCCTGAGGCAGGAAGGTAGGAGATTGGGATTCCACTTGTCGGTATCCCACCATTTCATGGATCCGCTTGTGGCTACAAGTTGCTCCAATGAACATGTGCATTCGGGGGTCGTAAAGATCAACCTCCCTACTTCTTCCCGCTCCTTCTCTCCGTTGGCTGTCAGCCTGGGTCTTGTCCCCATAACTGTTGTCTTGTGATAGCAGGTTGTTGGGGGGGGGAAAGTTGACGTGAGTTGGACTTTATGGAGTCTCCCTGTAATCTTGTCGTTCCCAAATAATGCAACTGTCGGAGCTAGGTAACGTCGAAACAAACAAAAAAAAAATTCTCTTCGCTTCCAGCTCCTGAACTGCATCATGGACATGGTGGAGAAGACTCGCCGCTCACTGGCAGTCCTCTGCCGTTGCCAAGAGGCTGACCGGGAAGAGCTGAACTACTGGATGAGGCGTTACAACGACTCCGAGGACGTGCGGAAGGGAGGCAGCACTCACCTCCGACAACTCAGCCCCGGGAACACGGACACCACTCAATCTGGTGAGCGCGGCAGAGTGTTCACCGCGTTGGTTCTCAGTGGGAAGTGCATTTATCTGAATTGCTGCATAATCCCCCCAGTGTTAGAGAGAGAGAGAGAGAGAGAGAGGGGGAGCTATCTATAAACTAAGTTGGGGGGGGGGGAGGGAATTTTGACTGTGTGCGATAGTATAAAATGGGCAATAGTGAATCAACGGAAATAAAAATGGGGAGAGATGTAAAAAGGGCTGGCGATTCACTATCGAGCACAGTCAAAATGGCCCCCAGGGTGTGCCCAGTGGGACGTGGATTGACGCGGTGTGAGGTTCTGTATCTGCAACTGCACATACCCCAAGACAAGGACTAAGGGTTTTACGTTTACCTGCCGCATCATTTTCCTCTTAAGCCTCTTCAAATATTTTTGTAAATTCTTTTTGTACTCATCAAGCTGTGGGATCTTAATGCTGGAATACAGAACCCTCTTTTATTGCGAGCATCCGTATGTTGTCAGCCATTCCCTCCCAGGTAAGATGTAGAACAGTCAGGTGCAGCGTACAGCTGCCTTTGCTCTCCCACCACTTAGTAATTCCAGCTCCCACACCTGCTGTCCCATGGTCTCTTCTCCTCCTCTCCCCCATCCACCTTTGTCCGCTCCTCTCCTGAAGGCACTCTCTCCTGCCAGGGCAATGTTCCAAGGATGTGACAGCCATCCCCTGATACCTCATCCAAACGGCCATTCTTCACTTACAAGCCTGGGCAACGCATGTCAACCGGCTATTCAACTGCAGGGGCCATCACACCATGATCCTGTCCTCGCCTAACTTCCACACGCACATATTTCCAGCAATCAGGAGTAGGAACGCTGGCTGATAAATCTTCCCCCTCCCACCAGATGCTCTAAGGCCGATTGTTGCATTGACACACCAACCACTATCTGGGACTTTGTTGACTGCATGGTTCAGTTACTCATTGCCTTTACCAGCTGAACCACTGGGAGGAAGTTTCAGCTTTGTTTCAGTTCGGGCCTCTTCCAACACCTTGCTCCTCGTGTAAGCAGCTTGACAACACTTTCATCAGCAGACCACACCTCCTCTGAACTAAAGAAAGACTTGCATTTATATGACTCCTTTCACGACCTCAGGACGTCCCAAAGCGCTTCACTGTTGTAATGTAGGAACAGCGTAAGCCAACTTGCGCACAGCAAGGTCCCACAAACAGCAATGTGATAATGACCAGATAATCTGTTTTCTCATGATGTTGGTTGAGGGATAAATATTGGCCAGGACACCGGGGAGAATTCCCCTGCTCTTCTTCGACATAGCGCCATGGGATCTTTTACGTCCACCTGAGAGGGCAGACAGGGCCTTGGTTTAACGTCTCATCCGAAAGATGGCACCTCCAACAGTGCAGCACTCCCTCGGTACTGCACTGAAGTTTCAACCGAGATTATGTGCTCACATCTCTGGAGTGGGACTTGAACCCTTTATCTTCTGACTCAGAGGCGAGAGTGCTACCTGGGTTTTAAATTCTGCTGCCTATACCATATATACTACTTTTATTGTCCTCAAAACCTCCTCAACACTTCAAAATTAAAATTATCACTCTGATGTGTAATACCCTCCATGATCCTGTCTCTCCCTAGCTTTGTAATCTCAACCAACCCTACAACCCCTCCCAAAACCCTGCCGCCTTCTGATTCCTGCCTCGTCCATCGCTACCCCCCGCTCCGCCCTTTACCCCGCCATTGGTAGCTGTACTTTCAGCCACACAAGACCCACAATCTGGAATTCCCTCCCTAAGCCCCTTTACCTCCCTCTCCTCCTTTTAGATCCTCATTAAAATTCACCTCTTTGACCAAGCTTTTGGTCACCATTCCTAATATCTCCTTTGGTGTCCACTTTTCCATATATCACTGTGAAGTGCCTTGGGATGTTTTTCTATGTTTTAATGTCTTTCCATTGCCTCACTGATCTTTTCTATCATCTGATAGCTTCCTGCGAAGCTGTTTTTAGTTCATTTAACAACTTGCATTCATACAGCTCCTTTAACGTAGTAAAACGTCCCAAGACATTACTAAACAAAATCTGATAGTGAGCCATATAAGCAGACATTAGGACAGCTGACCAAAAGCTTGGTCAAAGAGCTAGATTTTAAGGAGTGCCTTAAAGGATGGGAGAGAGGTAGAGAGGTTTCGGGAGCATTGTGATCGGAGTCTCTTGTTTCTCCCATTTCTGTTTTTGGTCCTCGACCCTACTGAAATACTTGCTTATCTTTCAGTTTTCAGACGAAGGGTTACACTCGAAAAATTAACCTGCCTTTCACTTTACAACAGCTTGCATTTATTTGGCGCCTCTAAAGTACAAAACACCTTCAGGCGCTTCCCAGAGAAATAACAAGAGGGAATGAATGCTGAGCAATGGGAGAGAGGTTAGGAGAGGTGACTGCAGACTGAGTCAAAAAATGAGTTTTGAGAAGATTTTTAAAGGAGGACTGAGAATTTGGAGGAGTTTAGGGAAGGAGTTGCAGAGAATAAATCGAAGGCAACTGTAGCCTCACCCACCAGTGTTGGGGCAAAGAGAAGGGAAGATGCACAGAAGACCATAGTCGGAATGAATGGTGCGAAAGGGGCTGGACGAGGCTGCAGAGGGAGGAGTACGGCCATGGAGGGATTTGAAGATGAGGACATGGATTTTAAAGTAGTTGTATGGGAGGGCAGCGGAGACGGGCGTGATGGGTAAGTGGGACTTGGTGCAGGACTGGATACGGGTAGCTGCATTTCGGATTTCATAGAGGCTGGAAAGCCAGCAAGGAGAGCACTGGAATAATTGGCGGTTTGAAGGTGACAAGTGCATGGATAAGGGCTTCATTGGCAGAGTGGCTGAGGGAAGGGTTGTAGACATATATTGTGGAGGTAAGTGGCCTTGGAGATTGAATGGACGGACTGATGCCAACCTGCATTTCCTTGGGGTGGGGTGGGGGGGTTGTTCTCTCGATAACAAAGATTGGCGTGGAATGGGCATTGCACCACCTGATCTCATCCTGGCGCTAACACTTTTATTAAATACTGACGGCCCGAAGATTCGCGGGCTGCGATTTTGGGGGTTACGATGGTGTCGTGTTCTCTGGCGCTGAGTTTTCAGGGTTCAGCAGGCGGTGGGGGGAGGCGGGGGGGGGGCACCTAAACTGCATGGGGAACACCCATGCCACTACAGGTGCATTTCCAGCGCCCGCTTGCCTCCTGCGGCTAGAACATCTGGCACCTCCCACCTTTAGGGGGTGCCCAGGCCCCCTCCCCCCCTCACCAAGACAGTTGCTCGCCCCTGAGGCCCTCTATGCAAGGAGTACGGCACAATTCTCAAGGAGAAATACGGGACATAGGAACAGGAGGAGGCCATTCAGCCCTTCGAGCCTGTTCCGCCAGCTGACAGGAAAGGGTGGTTTAGTATAGGGTTCCTATTATTGAGTACCCTCAAGGGTTGAGTGGCAGTGAGGGGTTGGGTCTCTGAGGGGAAACGGGCTAATGAACTTACTTTTAAGTTGAATTGTGTTTCCGCAGAGCTTCATCGGGAGATCAGTCACAGACCCTCGGCTGGGTACGTCCCAGATGAAATCTGGAAAAAGGCAGGTAAGCCATACGAGAGCCAATTTAATGAAGCTCGTGGTTTGGGCCAAGACATCCAATGCACCCTGGGGAAACAAAGGTCAAAAGGAGGGAATGACAATCTGCAGAAAGAAATTTTAACACAAATAATTAGAATTTCACACTCAAAGAATCTCTGGACGCCTTGTTGTTTGGTCGACCCTGTAAGATATATCAGGACCAATTGCGTCTGCGGTGGTCCTCCCAAATTTCTCCATCAAAATGGCGATCGGGTCGTGCCTTGTGACTGCTTTCCATGCCTCTGATTGGAAGCATCTTGCTTCCCGTACCCAGGTCTCTTTCCCCCAGAGAGTTATACCGGGCGACCGTTCGTCCAGGGACAGAAACCCACCTGTACCTCTCACTTGCATTTCTCATGTGTGCGCCTGGATATTGGATTTGGTGGGCCATTCAACGACAGAAGGTATCGCAGCCGTGTCTATTCCTGTCAATTTGTTTGAAAGGAACGTGGGGGAATTTATCAGTGCCGCTGAGGTCCTGTTCCCCACACTAGACAGTACGGCCTGAGAAGAAAATTCCTTGAAAAATATTCACGTGACCGTAATTTTATTTGTTGATCTATCAAGTCACTTATTATTCATTCACTCATTCAGTCCTGTTCTTATTTCAGTTTCCTTTCCTTTTCTTCGCTCCTCTGCTGTAATTTCCCTTTTGACAAAATACAGGAGAGTGCCTGTTTTTCTTTCTAATTCGTGACCCAGCAACGAAAACACAGCAACACGCAACTTTCAAAAGATTTTGCTGGTGAGTTATTAATTGCAGAGAAAAGTGGGCAACATTCTTCATAGAATCATAGAATCATAGAAGTTTACAACATGGAAACAGGCCCTTCGGCCCAACATGTCCATGTCGCCCAGTTTATACCACTAAGCTAGTCCCAATTGCCTGCACTTGGCCCATATCCCTCTATACCCATCTTACCCATGTAACTGTCCAAATGCTTTTTAAAAGACAAAATTGTACCCGCCTCTACTACTGCCTCTGGCAGCTCGTTCCAGACACTCACCACCCTCTGAGTGAAAAAATTGCCCCTCTGGACCCTTTTGTATCTCTCCCCTCTCACCTTAAATCTATGTCCCCTCGTTATAGACTCCCCTACCTTTGGGAAAAGATTTTGACCATCTACCTTATCTATGCCCCTCATTATTTTATAGACTTCTATAAGATCACCCCTGAACCTCCTACTCTCCAGGGAAAAAAGTCTCAGTCTATCCAACCTCTCCCTATAAGTCAAACCATCAAGTCCTGGTAGCATCCTAGTAAATCTTTTCTGCACTCTTTCTAGTTTAATAATATCCTTTCTATAATAGGGTGACCAGAACTGTACACAGTATTCCAAGTGTGGCCTTACTAATGTCTTGTACAACTTCAACAAGACATCCCAACTCCTGTATTCAGTGTTCTGACCAATGAAACCAAGCATGCTGAATGCCTTCTTCACCACCCTATCCACCTGTGACTCCACTTTCAAGGAGCTATGAACCTGTACTCCTAGATCTCTTTGTTCTATAACTCCCCCCAACGCCCTACCATTAACGGAGTAGGTCCTGGCCCGATTCGATCTACCAAAATGCATCACCTCACATTTATCTAAATTAAACTCCATCTGCCATTCATCGGCCCACTGGCCCAATTTATCAAGATCCCGTTGCAATCCTAGATAACCTTCTTCACTGTCCACAATGCCACCAATCTTGGTGTCATCTGCAAACTTACTAACCATGCCTCCTAAATTCTCATCCAAATCATTAATATAAATAACAAATAACAGCGGACCCAGCACCGATCCCTGAGGCACACCGCTGGTCACAGGCCTCCAGTTTGAAAAACAACCCTCTACAACCACCTTCTGTCTTCTGTCATCAATCCAATTTTGTATCCAATTGGCTACCTCACCTTGGATCCCGTGAGATTTAACCTTATGTAACAACCTACCATGCGGTACCTTGACAAAGGCTTTGCTAAAGTCCATGTAGACCACGTCTACTGCACAGCCCTCATCTATCTTCTTAGTTACCCCTTCAAAAAACTCAATCAAATTCGTGAGACATGATTTTCCACTCACAAAACCATGCTGACTGTTCCTAATCAGTCCCTGCCTCTCCAAATGCCTGTAGATCCTGTCTCTCAGAATACCCTCTAGCAACTTACCCACTACAGATGTCAGGCTCACCGGTCTGTAGTTCCCAGGCTTTTCCCTGCCGCCCTTCTTAAACAAAGGCACAACATTTGCTACCCTCCAATCTTCAGGCACCTCACCTGTAGCTGTCGATGATTCAAATATCTCTGCTGGGGGACCCGCAATTTCCTCCCTAACCTCCCATAACGTCCTGGGATACATTTCATCAGGTCCCGGAGATTTATCTACCTTGATGCGCGTTAAGACTTCCAGCACCTCCGTCTCTGTAATATGTACACTCCTCAAGACATCACTATTTATTTCCCCAAGTTCCCTAACATCCATGCCTTTCTCAACCGTAAATACCGATGTGAAATATTCATTCAGGATCTCACCCATCTCTTGTGGTTCCGCACATAGATGACCTTGTTGATCCTTAAGAGGCCCTACACTCTCCCTAGTTACTCTTTTGCCCTTTATGTATTTGTAGAAGCTCTTTGGATTCTCCTTTGCCTTATCTGCCAAAGCAATCTCATTTCCCCTTTTTGCCCTCTTGATTTCTCTCTTAACTCTACTCTGGCAATCTCTATACTCTTCAAGGGATCCACTTGATCCCAGCTGTTTTTCTTTCATTCATTTTTTTTGTTTAAATTGCAGAAGAGGAGCAGGAAGTTTTCCTGGTGTCCTGGCCAACAGTCATCCTTAACCCACACCACCAAAAAACAGATTGTCTGCTGATTCCTTCATTTGCTCTGCATAACTTGGCTGCCTTGCTTGCCTACAAAACAAAAGTGACTACAGTTCACATGAGATCTATTGGTTGCAGAGTGCCTTGGGGACATCCTGAGGGTGCGATAAGGTGCCATATAAATGCAATCCCTCTAATATATTTGCAGAATATAGAGTTGGTCTGAAGGTGCTGTCTATAGACACGATCTTCAGTGGTCTGTGTGAAAGATGAATTGGGTTTCTCTTGCATGTTATCATGCGGGATACGATTGCATAATTGTCACTTGATTCACTGGGGATGAAATTGGTTTTGTGCAGTGATGCAAAACGGGCAATAGCAAATCAGCAGCCTGTTTTAGACCCCCTCACGATTTTCTTTTCCGTAGATGTCAATGTCAGGGTGTAAAACGGGTTGCTGATTCACTATCGCACAGTTTGCACTACCATTCGAAACCCATTTCACCCCCATTAAACACACTACAGTCACCATCAGACATGGTCCAACATACTGTAACAATGGCATGTTTTATGTTATCTGTTTCTTCTGCTACCCCCTGCCCTCTCCACCACCCCCCCCCCACGCCCCCCCCCCCCCCAATCATCACAGAGGTCCAAATATAGATTTTAATGCGTTGTCACTCTCGTTGGGTGGTCTGGACACGTTAGCACAAAACTCCCTCTCTTGCCCTGAAGAGGTAGCAGCAGAGTCAGGGAAACAAAGACAAATGAAAGGAAGAAGGAAAAAGGTAAAGGAGAAGACAGCAAGAAGTGTGGGAAGGAAGGGGAGGAAACTGAAAAAAGGAAGAAAATAAGAAGCAGCAAAAAACAAAAAAACCTATGAAGTTAATGTGAGTTTGCAGTTCGATATTTGCTTTGATGGTTGGGTGACGTGACAGCTGGCAGCCTGGGTAGCAAGACTCGGCATTTTTGCATGGTGCAGCATTCCATTTTGCAGGGGCTTGGGGAGGGGAGAGACAAGGAGAAAAAGAGCAGAGGATAGAGCGGAGAAAACTGTCGCACTGTATGTTACCCCGCAGAAAATAGACCATCTGTCAACCGAGAGCGGAATTAACGCTGAAGTGTGACTCTGCCCTGGCACCTTCTGGGCATTTAGTTTTGTGTGGTTGTGTGTGTGTGTGTGGCAGTGCCATCTGCAAGTGGCAACCGAATAACAATGGTATCGGGCACCTGCCATTTATTTATTTCTCGTCAGAGCTTTACATACAGCAAGATTTAAATGCAATAAAAGTACAAATTAAAGTGAGTAACTAACTCGCTAACTCTGGACCTACCCTGTCAATGCTCTGTCAATTGTCCCCATTTGTGGGAAATTTCCATGCTGGGTTCACATTCCAAACATCCACTAAGTCCAAGGCAAACCCGGTCAGCCCGTTTAATTTCAGAATACAACGCTACTCTCTCCCTGACACAGAAGGGGATTGCCTCACGCCTGGGAAGAGGTACAGCAGCAAAAACCCCATCTCTTTGACCCAACTTTTTGGTCACCCCCATCTAATATCTCATTCTTTGGCTGGGCCTCAATTTTTCTCTCTTTACGCCCCCGCGAAGCAACTTGGGAGGTTTTTTGTTTAGGTGAGATGTGCGATTATAAATGCAAGTTGTTGTTGATTGTGTCGAGCGGAGAATCATTTTATGAACCTCTTCTGATCGCACTGGTGTTGTAGAAATCAGCCTATTGGCAAAGCCTCGCGCAAGGTGTAAAGCTCCGAGGAAGTTCACAGTGCACAGCGATTATGAATGTGGTTCTGGTAGGGTTGCCAACTCTGCTTGGACGTATTCCTGGAGGTTTCATCACGTGACCTCCTGCCTCCAAGCGCCCTGCCCCCACACTCCCCCCATTGGTCGCCCGACGTGTCCATCCTCACGGTGCCCCGCCTTCCCACGGCAATTGGAAAGCGAATAGACTCTTCATTACCCAATTGGATGATTCTTGAATGTCAATCAAACAGACCTTTATTCCCCATCTCCAATATTTTTATAACTAGCGAACAAAAGTGTTCCAAGAATTTTTTTTAAAAACACACCATTTTTTTATTGCCCCTATGATTTTTTTTCCCGGGCGTTGCTCGCAGCAGTGTCCTGGAGATCAGTGCTTAATTCCTGGAGACTCCAGGGCAATCCTGGAGGGTTGGCAACCCTAAGTTCTGGGTAGTCAATGATTCCCTTACCGACACTGTAAGTAGCCAATCTTAGCCTGCGACGGGGCTCAAAGTAGCTGCCATGGTTCTAGCAGCTCACGGAAATGAATAAACGCCTGACCTACTTAACGTTTTATTTTTGTTGGGGGGTCGGGGGAGGGAATCTCTTGGGCAATAGATCCCAAAGTGGTTTTATCCCGGCCTTGGTATCAGTGGGAAATAAGAAGGGAGATTTTTCTGCAAAGAGATTAACAAGAGACGCTTAGAATATGAGCTAGCAGGAATATTTAGATCTTGAGATAGTACTGGATGAGTCGCTGTATACTGTGCAGAAGAAAGGATCACATCGCTGGGTTTCATTGTACTTGATCTCTGAAAGCACTGTGTGATCTCGCTTTGTGACCTTACAGTGATAAAGTTCACGCCTCACCCCTATGTTTAAATCTGGAGCTCTCTCCCCACAAAACGCTGTTGAGGCTGGGGGTCAATTGAAAACTGCAAGACCGAGATCGATTATTTTTTTACACACTAGGGTATCACAGGATATGGAACCAAGGCGGGTGAATGGAGTTCAGGTACAGATCAGCCATGATCTCATTGAATGGCGGAACGGGCTCGAGGGGCTGAATGGCCTACTCATGCTCCTAGCATAGAATCATACAGCACAGAAGGAGGTCATTCGGCCCATTGTGTCTGTGCCGACTTTTTGAAAGAACTATCCAATTATTCCCACTCACCCTGCCCTTTCCCCATAGCCCTGCATATTTCTGCTTTTTCAAGTATTTATCCAATTACCTTTTGAAAGTTACTATTGAATCTGCTTCCACCGCCCTTTCAGGCAGCGCATTCCGGATCATAACAACTCGTTGAGTAAAAAAAAATGCTCCTCATTTGCCCCTCTGGGTTTTTTTGCCAATTATCTCAAATCAGTGACCTTTGGTCACTGACCCTCCTGCCAGTGGAAACAATTTCTCCCTATTTACTCTTATTAAAACTCTTCATAATTTTGAACACCTATGTTGCTATGTTGCCATCTCTTAGCGGTATTTCTTTTTCTCCCCAATACAAAGAGGAGGCAGTGAATGAGGTCAAACGCCAGGCCGTGTCGCAGCTGCAGAAGGCGGTGACTGAGGCGGAGCAGAAAGCCTACGAGATGATAACGGCCGAGAGAGCCAAGATGGAGCAGACGATAGCAGACGCCAAGCGACAAGCAGCTGAAGACGCTTTCACCGTCATCAATGAGCAGGAAGACACCAGTGAGGTAGGCTCCTCTCTGTTCCCCTTCCTTGGACCTCTAATGCTTTCGCCATTGGTGCAGGATTATTTGGCTAGCTCTTCCAAAGAGCTGGCACAGGCACGATGGGCCAAATGGCCTCCTTCCGTGCTATAACGTTCTATGATTCTATGGTGTCTGGGCTTTATCAGCCATTGATGGTCCCTCTTTAAACGAACGCTGGTTGCTCCAGTGGCTCAGTTGTACCGCCCAATGTAGAACTGAGGCTTGCAGACATGGAAGATCCATGATCTGACATTCCCCCCTCCCCACTCTTCCCCCCCACTCTTCCCTGTGCTGGGTTAACTGATCTCTATTAGAGAAGTCCCCCACACTAGGACTCAGTGCCCCACTGAAATGGAAAAGTCAGCCAAGAGATCCCACTCCTGATCACTGCCCAGTGCATGTGTGGACGTTGGGTGAGGCTTTGGGGTCGTGCTTGGCTGTGATGCTCTCTGTGGTCGAATAGCCCACCAGCACTCACTAGGTAGTCCGTGCCAAGATACTGAGGGCTGCCAGTGGCCATTGAGGAGAGTGCCGCCAACCTTGAGTCACCAGTTTCGGGCATAAAAGAACGAGACGTCCACATGTTCATTCATCGTCACTGAATGACTTTATAAAAATGTGTTTTATATATTAAAAATCACACTTGAGTCCTGAACTCTTCTTCTCTCTTCTCAGAGCTGCTGGAACTGCGGACGCAAAGCCAGCGAGACCTGCAGCGGGTGCAACGCAGCCCGTTACTGCGGCTCGTTCTGTCAGCACAAGGACTGGGAGAAGCACCACCGCATCTGCGGGCAGAACCTGCAGGCCCAGGCGAAGCCCCTGCCCGCCGCCTCCGCGACCAAAGCCGCCAAAGGCGAGAAGAGCCCGGCTCTGGAGAAGGCCCCACCGTCCACCGTGACCTCCAGGTCAGCCTCGCCAGACGCCAGCGTGCAGTAACCTGTGAGCCTCCGTGACACGGCACCACCAACGGAGACATTGGTATCGAGAATTCCCGGCCGAGAAAAAAAAAACGGACCCCCGGCCAGGCCCACGGTTTGATATCGGGTGTAGGCCTCAGCTTTTAAAGATACATTTTTAAAACAAAAAAATTGATATCCAATTGTGTGGGGGGGGGTGTGGTTGTGTGTTGGGGGAAATGACGGCTTAAGATTTGCAAGAGTACGCACGTCCTCTCAGTGCTCCGACTGTAACATAATCAAAGTCCAGGCAAGCAAAAAAAAAATACAGCCAGACTCTCGGGCAGAGCAGGAAGCAGATCAGTGACTCCATCCCTCCAGAAACCTGCCTGGGGGCCATTTACGACTTGGCTGCGGAAATATTTTTAGACTGGACACTAAACAGCCTCCCGTACACCTGGCTGTTAACCTTCCTCCCACCCCCCCTGATTGTGCTCCTCCCTGGCTTTTCAACGCAGTTCCACAGGAATCCTCCATCTTGCTCTACAGTCCGAAAGGTAAACGTTTGCCAGTGCAATCAAAATGGATGTGGAGTATCTGTTGAAGTTCTACGTACTCAATCACACTCTTTACCTCTTGATAAAAGTGGAACTCTTTCAAGAGATTAGAACTCGTATATTAAAAAAAAGTCAAAGGAACGTGGCTTGTTTGCCTATTTTTATTACGTTGGCCTTGATGGGGATGAAGGAACTTTTTTTTTTGACTTGCACATCCCCCTTGGGATTGGTTTTCAACTGTACGGAAGGAAATCTCCCGTCTTCATCTCCCCTACCAGGTGCCCGTGAGAGATTTGTACACCGGTTCCTCTTCCCCTTATGCTGTTCGATACCTCTCGTAAAGGGCAATCGGAAGAGCCAAGTCATTGCCGGTGACGCCTCCAGCTGTGTACTGATGGGGAAGGAGGGGAGGATGGAATGGGTTTGTCTTTGTGTATCAAGCTGCTCCTTGTACACCATTTTTGTAACGACTGACCTCTTGAGAAGTAACTCTTCACCTCCCTTTTGATCTCCTCAAAGCAAGCAAACAGCTCTTGTGGTGTGCTAACAGTGAAGAGCTCCAGACACATAAAGATGTTCTTCGAAATCTCATTTTTTTTAAAAAAAACAGTTGAAATGGTAAAATGAGGGTTTAGCCTCTTTGCTGCCAGGGGTTCAGATATCTGAAGGACCCCTTTTGAGCGCTAGTGGTGATATTGTATCTGGTTATCTCCTATCTGGTTGAAGGGGGAGCTAGACAAGTACCTGAGATACTTAACGTCTTGCACTGAAGAACTTTTCCCTCGGCAGATGGTTTCTTCACTAAAAATAACATCTACCTTCTGATACAAATGAACGACTAGCCAGTGGGGGAGGGGGAGTAGCTGATCCCAAAGATCAGAAGGAAACACAAGGTGAGGGATTAAAAGAAAGTTGTTGTTGCTTGTAAATTGGTGACCCCTCAATTATTCAGGTTCGCCAAAGGATCAATTCCCCAGTTCCCAACCCCCGCCCCCCCCCCAAAAGAGTCTGGTAATGCTGATTGGGTTCCACCAATAGCTGTCTGGCAGTGAAAAGATTAAACTGTTCCGAATTAAATTGCAAGTGTATAAAACGCACATCGCTGTAATAGTGATGCCCCTTTATGACACGTTTCTGTTTAAAAGGTGGGGAGGGGGGTGTGGGGAGAGACAGACAGGCAGTGTCCAACTGATGTCATGCCATAAACTCAAACGTTAATCCTCATTCTAGCAGCATTTCGCTCACTTGGGTAAGAAAAAGTCTGATCCAAGGCTTGTAAATCGGGCTTTCGGTCACATTGAACGTTCTGGATTGCTCTGAGGCAATTTTCCGTGCTGAGGGTCATCCATCGCTCGCAGATTGTGCTGGGAACTCTTCAGGCCATTCAGCCCCCCCCATGCATGAGTCCCACTGTATAAGCACTGTGGCTATTTTTTTCAATTTCCATGTGTAATATCTATTCTTAACACTGCACAATTCCATTGCCTCGTTACAGAAGCGATCTATCTATAAAATAAGTTTTGTGTCTGCACGTATGGGTGGTTCCGATTTGCTTTCTGAGTGTTCCAGCGGCAACCAATCAGATTGTAAAAAAAAACTGAAGGCGGCCATGACAGTTACCGTTACTGTAACCCCGCCTCCGGAACTCGAGCCTGACACCCAACACAGGGCCAAAATAAAACCATCCGGACCTGAGCCGTAAACTGAACCGGGGCGCCAGCATCGAGTCCTGACCTCCTCGCAACACTATGCAAACATGCCAGCCACCCTTTTCCCCCTCCCATTTGCTGTACTTCCCGCCACTGCCATTGCTCCTGTCAGTCACTGAGCCAGCTCCCACCTCCCGCGCTTCGGGACATGCACCATGAGCAACTACACGGGAGATCAGCTAGTGACTTAATAAAACTGCGACGTGGTATAAGCTGGACTGTTTTTTAAAAAAAATTTTTAACGTTCGTAGACAGCCACGCCGCCTCATTTGATAAGAACTGTTTTGGTTGAATATTTGTGATTTTTTTTATTTAACCCAACCCGCTTAAGATCATAAGGTTTTCTCTACACCTATCACGCTTGGCCCATGGTAGCTAGGAGACAGCCAATTGATGGCTCGGAGTGCATTACATACTCAACAATGGATTGAATGGGAACGATGAAGAGAAATTCACTTCATCAAGGGGTTCAGATAACACCTGAGCGCCTTATTGCCAAGAAAACCCCCATATAATCACTGCCCCGTTATTTATCCGATTACAAAATGTCCCGAAATCTGTGGTACCAATGAACTCATCACTTGATTGCGGGAATATAAGCTGCATGGGTCTGTAGGAGTTAGCACTGCACCCAACGACCAGTCAAAGAGTTCAGGCAACATCCTAAGCAGCAAGGATGAGGCTATCGAGCTCTCCCCATGTCACTTTAAAGCACTCCCTCAATCTTAAGCATGGTCTTTAAATACGTAATACCGAATTTCGGATAAAGCACGAGGCAGCAGAATTGAATGGTTAATTGCTTGGTTTGAGGCGACGTAAACGATTTGGCCGCAGTGCACCCAGGAGTCACCCTGTGATTGGTCCCGCAGTGGTGTTTGACCATTGTGTACCTCTTGGGGGTTCTGATTCCGCAGGGTCTTGCTGGTGAAAGTTTGACTGTTGAACAGTAGGGCCTTCATTTTGAATAAAATACATTTTTAAAGCATGGGGATAAGCACACAAGATGTGTTCTCAGGGTTGCCGACTTTGGTTGCCTGTATTCCTGGAGGTTTCATCATATGATCATATGACCTCCTGCCTTCAACTGCCCCACGGTCCCGCCATTGGTCACCCAACGCGTCCATTCTCACGGTGCACCGCCTTCCCAGGCCAATTTGTAAGCCGATTGTGACTGTCAGTCAAAACGACCTTTATTCCCCCCATTTTCAATATTTTTATACCTAATAAACGATAGCGTTCAAAGAAAATGGAAAAAAAAAAGTTTTTTTTATTGCCCCTATGATTTTTCTCCTGGGTGTTGTTCGCAGCAGTGTCCTGGAGATTAGTCTTTAATTCCTGGAGACCACTAGGACAATCCTGGAGGGTTGGCGACCCTATATGTTCTAGGTTTACATGACACAGTCCTACTGGAATCTGTGAAATAAGCTGTAATGCAGAGGAGAGTGAATTTATCTGGAGCTTACAGTTGACGTTGAGTTGGTATTCCACCAGGCTGCCTGTACGTGCTGGAAAATGTCACACTGTGACCTCCAGTTTCATCTGGCACTGTCTTTTGCAAAGATGTCAAATGGGGCCTTGCACTTCTGCAAGGTGGAAATTTACCTCCCAGGCCTCGGCCTACTGTGCCCATGAGCTGGTTGACGGAGAAGTGTGACAGTGGCCCAGGGACAGCTCTATCTCCTATTACATACCCCCCCTTAACCCATGGAGCAGCAACTGCTTGCCGCTTCCCCGCAAAGATTGGCAACTCAACAGAGTAAGGAATCAAACTTGCAATAACATCGCTTTATAGTGCCACAGATCACTGCTCTGTTGTGTCGTTGCTATTATTTTTTTGTTAAAAATCGAATTCACCATTCTCTGCCTGAGGAGCTTAATTCAGTGTCTGAGTTAAACCGGTGAAAATGTGCCGCTCCACCATTGCGTCTGATGTCCTCTGATCCCCTCTATTAGATTACAGTGTGTTCAGTGGCTGCTGTCCAGTCTACCCCTGTTTATACTCCCAGCTGCTATTCTCCCGAGTTCACTTCTCCCTTTTCCCACTAAGATCGAAGTGAAAACTCCCGTTTTCCCCCCGTTTACATGAAGCGAGTGTGTGAACAGCCACTTTTCCTCTCCTTTGCACCGTTTAGTGTAAGAACGGGGACCTTCACTCAGCCTCTCCCCTTTGTTTTAGCATTCAACTCGTTTTACTTTTAAACGCGAGCTTGAGACTGCCCCTCCTGCAGAAATTCACGATAAAACCAAGCACAACTGGGTATCCCAAACTTTGAGCGGATTTGGAAGTGAACTGTTAGTGCTGCATGACTCTTGAAATTATGTGTGTGTGTCCACCAAAACGAGAAACCGAACCAAATTATCACTCTCTACAACCAAACGGTCGAAGCCAAACTCTCTTTCTTGTCGGCTTATGAAGTCGGGAGGCCTACGTTGCTAGGCCAACAACCAAAACCTCATAGTTCAGGATTCAAAATTTAAAAAAAAAAGAATAAACTAATCCCTCTGTTGAGCTGTGTGTCTCTGTAAGTGAATGAGAAGTACAGTGCATTTGTTTCATTTGTGAACAGTCGATGTGAAGCGTTGTAATATTGGCGTCAGTGTAAGCAGCCCTCCGCGGCCTGCCGTTCTTTCTGTTCCGTGAAGCTGTCGTGTTGTGGATACTGAATCTTTTTTTTTTTGTTTGTTTTTTATATTTTTCTATTTAAAAAGAATTTGTGTATACGACCGATAAATGACGACTTGTCCCTACCAGTTTTTTTTTGAATGTCCTGCGTCATTGGCTTGGGCTACATTTCGATAATCGCCCGTGTTCTGGATTGTAATCGGGTTGAATTGACTCCTGTCTTCCTGTGTACTCGGCAGGGGGGGGGTGGTCTGTAAGATGGGCTTGTTATGAAAGTGTCGGCATAGATTCTTGCATAACCCTTTCTCCCCTCCGTGCTATTGTGCCATTGAACTTTTAACGCCAAACTTATTAACTCCTCCAAGGAGTACAGATTAATGGAGTCCATCTTTCCTCAAACTTTCATTATTTCCTCCACCCCTCCCCAAAAACGAAGCATAGCTATTTATTCCGGAATTCTCTAAGGCACAGAATGGGGTTGGGCGGTGGAGGGGTGGTAGAAGAGAACCGCCATTACCATTCGCACATGGCCATTTGGGAGGAGAGCGACTGAATTATCTCTGGATCTCTTCAGGGCTCCTAGTCGCTTCCTGTCCATTATTGTGCTCCTGATGATGATGCTTTTTTATCAAATTCCATTAAAAACAGCGGAAAGGGTCCCCCTACTGATGGTAGCAGAGGAAAGAAAAGGGAAGAAACGTGGGAGCTGCTTGCTTTGATATTTTTGAAATGTCTCTCCTGCTTTAATCGGTTCTCCCATTTTGTCCCCCCTCCCACGCTCCTCCCCTGAAGAGGAGACTGATCGGGATACACGGATGTCAGCCGTCCTGTGGTACCATGATCGGGATACACGGATGTCAGCCGTCCTGTGGTACCATGATCGGGATACACGGATGTCAGCAGTCCTGTGGTACCATGATCAGGATACACGGATGTCAGCAGTCCTGTGGTACCATGATCAGGATACACGGATGTCAGCAGTCCTGTGGTACCATGATCAGGATACACGGATGTCAGCAGTCCTGTGGTACCATGATCAGGATACACGGATGTCAGCAGTCCTGTGGTACCATGATCAGGATACACGGATGTCAGCAGTCCTGTGGTACCATGATCAGGATACACGGATGTCAGCAGTCCTGTGGTACCATGATCAGGATACACGGATGCCAGCAGTCCTGTGGTACCATGATCGGGATACACGGATGTCAGCAGTCCTGTGGTACCATGATCAGGATACATGGATGTCTGCAGCCCCATAGTTCCATCAGGGGGGCTCTTTGCCCTGTTTTTTAATGGAATTTGATAAAGCCCTCATGAGGAGGAGGCTGGTTACTGGTATTGGAGGAGACTGATACACAATCGTCAAGCTGTTCTTCATGACCAGGGCCCCTTCCCTCCCACCCCTGATGTTACTACATTGGTCTTCAGCACTAAACAATGGCAGAAAAACAATGAAGTGGAAGAGAAAATATTTGGGGCAATTTTGACTTTGGGCAGTAGTGTAAAAGGGGCGATATTGGATCAGCCGCCCGTCATACCTCTCTCCCGACTTTCATTTCCATCGACATCAATCGGAGAGATGTATAACGAGCAGCTGATCCGCTAGCGTCACTTTTACACTGTCGTCCAAAGTCAAAATGATCTCCATTGCTCCTGTTCCTGCCTGTCCCTCCCTTCCTAAATGTTGACTTCACCAGCTTTCAATACATGGACTTGGATGTAAAAGAAACCCTCATTTAACAGTCATGGCTAAGTCCACTCGTTGAAAGTAGACCAGTTCAACATGAGCAGTTGTAACACTCGCCATCCTTTGATTATGGCACTTTGCCCATACCCTTTGTGTTTATTCCCCCCAACTCTGACACAAGTTTCAGGGACCTTCTAACCTGACCAGTGCTAATCTTACCCCAAGGGAATACCATATAAGAGATTCATTTTTTGTTTCTGCTTTTTCCTCAAAGATGTGTAAATTTTATGCTGGTTTTGAAGTGAAGAATTAATCAGCCTGTCGTTTGGTGACTTTGTTGTCCCAAATTGTGCAATATGTAATTTCAGGTTGTACAAAATTAATTTCTGGTTTCTCAAGTTTCTTTTAATTTCCATCTTCTCTCACCCTCTCAGAAAAATATGGGGACAATCTACGCTTCCACAGATAATAAAATGGCTTCTCTATTTGGTCGAACAATTGACCATTCTTCTCTGGCCAATTTTGTATTTCCTCCAGAGTAATCTAACATGAGCTCTGTCAATGCTAGCACTCTAGGGCTCTGCCATTTGACTAGAACTTCCACATGAATCTATGCGGTTTGGATTTATCCACCTTGCCAACTAAAATGATGACCCCGCCTCCCCACCATTTAAAAAAAAGTCAAAATATAAATGGTGATAATGAGATATTATCAAATGGTCTAACACGTCGATCTGAATGTTGGCTGCTGCTCCCAACAATCTGGTTATGGCATGGGAGGGGAGACATGAGATAATCTTACGGTGGGTTGCAATTGTATCGTTTCTTCACCAGTTCTGGGGTGAATGGAGTTCGATCATCGAACACTTCACGAGGTATTAATTACACAAATTAAACCAGTTTTTAAACTGTGCAACATAAAACAACATTAGGTGTTAATTTTGATAATGGATATTAACAAATTGTTACCCATACATCAGTGCACGCGTTAGGGCAGATCTTGATTTTGTTGCAAAATGGGTGTTAGTGAGTCGACAGCCTGTTTTACATCACACCCGATTTTTATTTGCATTGACTTCTGTTAGATACTCCAACAACTTCAGTGGAAATAAAAATCAAGATCTACCCCATAGTATGTATAATGGCAGAAGGGTCGGTAACCAGAGGACACAGATTTAAGGTAATTGGCAAAAGAACCAGAGGCGACATGAGGACTTTTTTTTAATGCAGAGAGTTGTTATGATCTGGAACGCGCTGCCTGAAAGGGCGGTGGAAGCGGATTCAGTAGTAACTTTCAAAAGGGGAATTGGATAAATACTTGGAGAGGAAAAATTTGCAGGGCTACGGGGAAAGAGCAGAGGTTGTGGAGTAATTGGATAGCTCTTTCAGAGAGCTGGCACAGGCACGATGGGCCGAATGGCCTCCTGTGCCGTCTTGTTCTATGATTCTATAATAATCAGTTTCTATTTACATCACTGTTGTGCTTTGGCAACTGACATTCTCCTATCTTCAGGCTGTTGGCGATTTTTTTTTATTGCCTTTCTTTCCCCCCCTGCTCCTGTCACCACACACACACATGCCTCACGCCACACTCCAATACACGGGTTAAGTCTCTGGCTGGTGCCACTGTTGAGCTCTTCTCCAGCCGGTTATCCTCAAGGTGACCCTCACTGGGCATCTCTCCCGGACATCAGAGAACTTAGTGTGTGAGTAAATGGGCAAAAACCGCAATCCTACCATTCTGTGGCACAGTTTGTTGCTGCTCAATGCTCTTGTGCACCTTTGTTATCATTTTGATCTGCAGTATAAATATAAAGCTGTATATTCCGGCTGCAAGTCAGATAAGAAACTTCAACACAGCAGAGATAACTGCTTAGCCACGCGAAGATAGCGTAGAGTCATACAGCACAGAAGGAGGCCATTCGGTCCATCGTGCCTGTGTCGGCTCTTTTTAAAGAGCTTTCCAATTACTCCCATAGCCCTGCTCTTGCCCCATAGCCCTGTGAATTTTTCCTTTTCAAGTCTTTATCCAATTCCCTTTTGAAAGTTACTATTGCATCCCCTTTCAGCCAGTGCATTCCAGATCATGGGCACTGCTAACCATGAAGCACAGTTGAATAAATACCATATTAGCACAGGCGTGTCTACATAAAGTGTAAGGATAAGAGCTGTTAGCATGGAAGAGCTGTAGTTCCAGACTCCTGGCAAGGAAGAGATGAGAACTTTCAAATGCAAGTTTATTCTTGCCCTTCATCTATACGAGAAACTAGAACTTAATTTGATCTGAGCTGTTCCCAGAGTTGAAGGAACGGTAGGTAACCTGGAGGGGAAAGTGCTTTCAACATTAAGGGGAGCCACAATCTAGCTTGTGAGTCTGTGCCCATCGGGATCATCTGTGTTATCTGCTCATCAGCAAGTGTAATTACAGGGCAAAAAAAAAAGGAAACCATCTAGTGCCAAGCTCATTCCTTGTGGCAGGTGCTACGCCTGAAGATCGAGCTGGAGTGGAATCTGCCCATTCTCACACACCAGCTTCATGGACCACCCACAAAGAGAATGTTAAAGCAAAGCGATGCCTGTCAGTGCTGTAAAAACTCAGCCCAAACAAGCCGCAAAGTGGGTAGGGGGGCAGTAGATTATGTTGAAAGTACAGTCCCATACCTATCTTCTTTTAAAGCAGTGGCTTAACTATTGAAGATTAGCAACGGACTTTTGTGTTTTTGTTACTTTCAATGCAGCGCTTCTTTGAATTGGGTATTGTATTTTTTTTCTCTCTGTTGTATATGTAAATAAATATTTGTAAAAATTTGAGGTGTTTTGTGTGTTTGCATTCATCCATGGGTTGAAGCTACCGATTCAACTCCAGGAGTAGAACCATAGAAGTTTATAGCACAGAAGGAGGCCATTCGGCCCATCGTATCATGTTAGACCAATCCAAAAACTGACCCCACTGTCTTGCTCTTTCCCCATAGCCCCGTACCCTCCTCCGCTTCAAACGTTCATTCAGTTTACATTTAAATTTGACCAGTTTGACCTGGCTTCCGATCCGGCAACCCCTCGATTTTAAATTGCTTTAAATTCCTTGTTTTCAAATCCCTCCAAGGACTCACCCCTCTCTATCTCGGTAACCTCCTCCAGCCCTACAACACTCCCGGGATCTCTGTGCTCTTCCAACTCTGCTCTCGCACATCCCCGATTTTAATTGCTCCACCGTTGGCGGCCGTGCCTTCAGCTGCCTAGGCCCTAAGATCTGGAATTCCCTCCCTAAACCTCTCTACCTCTCTCTCCTCCTTTAAGACTCTCCTTAAAAACTACCACTTTGACCAACCTGTCCTAATATCTTCTTACATGGCTCAGTGCCAAATTTAGTTTGATAACGCTCCAGTGAAGCACCTTGAGATGTTTTACTACGTTAAAGGCGCTATATAAATGCAAGTTGTTGTTAAAAGATGCCAAGCCCTCTGCTGCAACCAATCCCTGCGGTAAAGCATTCCACGGACCCTTTGCGTAAATAATTTTTTTTTACTAGCTTCCTCTCTCACTCTCTCAGTGACAATTTTAAATACTGGACTTTGGCTTCCAGACTAACTGAATATGAAAAATATAATTGCTTTGAATATAATTATGGGTAGGTTTATGAGTTCAAATGACTTTACCAGGAGAACTGGTTTTCCTAGGTCAATCTCAATTACGCACATCAGTGCCCTGCAGCAACTTAGGCAAACTGGGTATTGGCTTTAGTAATATGTCCAAGCATTGACTGCTCAATATCCAAAGCTCCCCCTAAACTTCTCAAGACTCTTGTACATCAGACACAATAGCCCCGATTTTAACTAACCCCTCAGCGGAAACCGGTTGGGCAGTTAAAATGAGGGCAGCGACTTACCCCCTCTGATCCCGCGGAGTCCTCTTTTGAGTAGACGAGCAGGACACCCTCAGGAAGGCAGCTGGGCTCTCCTTTAAATACGCAGATCGGGTCCCGATGATGCCATCAGGACCCGATTGCGATTTTACTCGGAAGCCCGAATGGGGTGGGGGGGGGAGGAGGGGAGGGAGGGGGGAGGAGAGGGGAAGGGGGAGCAATGATGGCTTCCCCCTCAGGCCTGACCTGTCGGGAAGGAGGGATCGTGGGCCAGAACAGGCCCAGGTAGGTAAGATTTTAAAATTTTATTTTCGGTTGCCTTGTGGGGCCAAGAGGAGCGGGATTGGTTTGAGCTTCCTCACCCGGTTGAGATGTCAAAGGTTAAGAACACAAGGAGGTAGGAGGAGAAAGTGCTATTCGGGTCACCTCACCCAACACATCGTTCATTCAAGCCCACGCACAAGACTGGCTCAGATGACTTTCATTTGCCTCTTGCCCTGTCATAGTCCTCCTTCTCGCAGCCTGTGAATTTGTTTTCTTTTTCCTTGCTTCAACCTAGTCAGCGAATCCAACATTGGATCTTGCAGCTACTTGACAACATTAATTGCCCAGCAGTGACCTCCTACCTGGTTTCTATTTAAAGAGGCAGAGTGCGGTGTGTTACTAAGTGCACTGTGTGTGATTACAAGGTTTAGTCCTAACTCAAACTGTGTCACATGGCAGATGGCTTTGATCAAGTTTAAGCAGAGAAGCTCCATGCAATAAATTGGTTAAATATTAAAACCTCCATTTAAAATTAACATTTCTGCAACTGTAATTTCCCCACCTAACAGCACTGTGGGAGTACGGTACCTTCGCCACACTGACTGCAGCGGTTCAAGAAGAAGGCCCAACACCACCTTCTCAGGGGCAACTAGGGATGGGCAATAAATGCCGGCCTTACCAGCGACGCCCACATCCCCAGAATGAATAAAACATTTTTTACTGGGATTTTGAAGATGCAAATGAGCGAAATCCTATACCCATGCGTCACTGAAGCAAATTAATTGAACGTTGGAAAAACATAAGATTTTGCAGGGTTATGGGGAAAAGGCTAGGGTGTGAGGCGAAATTGGACAGATCTTTCAAAGAGCCGGCACAGGCCCAATGGGCCGAATGGCCTCCTTCTGTGCTCTAATATTCTATGATTCTAAGATAGACAACTTTAGGCAAAAGTCATTGGCTCAGCAACGTGTCACTGTCTGTTGCTCTCAATCCTGCATTGCCACCAAGTCCCCTCAATTCCCTCTTTGTTCAGAAACATCTAGGGGTTTAATTTCCTCCAGTAGTGCACTGCGTAACAAATATGTTTGCTTCAAATTCATCGAGCTATTTTAATGCAGTCATTAACCCATTTAAAATAAAAGGGTTAGTAGCTGCCTCAAGGTTGCTGGGATGAATTTTACCTGCATGTGTAAGGAGTTATCAGCCATGGCTCAATGGGTGGCACACTCGTCTCTGCGTGAGAAGGTTGTGGGATCTAAGTCCCACTCCAGGGACTTCTTGGCACTCCAGTGCGGTACTGAGGGACTGCTGCATGGTCAGAGGTGCTGTCTCTCTGATGAGATGTCACACCAAGGTCCTATCTGCCCTCTCAGGTGGACATAAAAGATCCCACGGCACAATTTCAAAGAAGAGCAGCAGAGTTATGCCTGGCCAATATTTATCCCTCAACCAACACCATTAAAGCAGATTATCTGGTTATTATCACATTGCAGTTCGTGGGACCTTGCTGTTCATAAATTGGCTGCTGCATTTTTTTTTATTCGTTCATGGGATGTGGGCATCGCTGGCGAGGCCAGCATTTATTGCCCATCCCTAATTGCCCTTGAGAAGGTGGTGGTGAGCCGCCTTCTTGAACCACTGCAGTCCGTGTGGTGAAGGTTCTCCCACAGTGCTGTTAGGAAGGGAGTTCCAGGATTTTGATCCAGCGACGATGAAGGAATGGCGATATATATCCAAGTCGGGATGGTGTGTGACTTGGAGGGGAACGTGCAGGTGGTGTTGTTCCCATGTGCCTGCTGCCCTTGTCCTTCTAGGTGGTAGAGGTCGTGGGTTTGGGAGGTGCTGTCGAAGAATCCTTGGCGAGTTGCTGCAGTGCATCCTGTGGATGGCACACACTGCAGCCACGGTGCGCCGGTGGTGAAGGGAGTGAATGTTTAGGGTGGTGGATGGGGTTTCCTACATTGCAACGGTGACTGCACTTCAAAAGTACTTCATTGGCTGTAAAGTGCTTTGGGACGTCCTGAGGTTGTGAAAGGCGCTAGATAAATGCAAGTCTTTCTTTTCTTTTTATTCTGCCACCAAAGAAAGTTGGTCTCAGTTGCTGTTTGCTTCAATGCCCGTTCCCAGGCAATTTATTCCAATAGTTACCCTTTGTGTGGAACGAATGCGGCAACTGTATTTCCAGCAGCTCAGTGCTGGAGTCCCTCATTTGGAGCTTGAAGTTCTAGCCTTAGAACCACAGAATCATAGAATCATAGAAAGGTTACATCATGGAAGGAGGCCATTCGGCCCATCAAGTCCGCGCCGGCTCCATGCAAGAGCAATCCAGCTAGTCCCACTCCCCCCACCCTATCCCCGTAGCCTTGCAAATTTTTTCCTTTCAACTTCTTATCCAGTTCCCTTTTGAAGGCCATGATTGAATCTGCCTCCACCACCCCCTCGGGCAGTGCATTCCAGATCCTAACCACTCGCTGTGTAAAAAAGTTTTTCCTCATGTCATCTTTGGTTCTTTTGCCAATCACCTTAAATCTATGCCCTCTGGTTGTTGTCCCTTCCGCCAATAGGAACAGTTTCTCTCTATCTACTCTGTCTAGACCCTTCATGATTTTGAATACCTCTATCAAATCTCCTTTCAACCTTCTCTATGCCAAGGAGAACAACCCCAGCTTCTCCAGTCTATCCACGTAACTAAAGTCCCTCATCCCTGGAATCATTCTCGTAAATCTCTTCTGCACCCTCTCTAAGACCTTCACAACTTTCCTAAAGTGCGGTGCCCAGAACTGGACATAAAACTCCAGTTGTGGCCAAACCAGTATTTTATAAAGGTTCGTCATGACTCTATGCCTCTATTTATAAAGCCCAGGATCCCGTATGCTTTTTTAAGCACTTTCTCAACCTGCCCTGCCACCTTCAACGATTTGTGCACATATACCCCCAGATCTCTCTGTTCCTGTACCCGTTTTAGAATTGTGCCCTCTAGTTTATATTGCATCTCCTCATTTTCCTACCAAAATGTATCACCTCACATTTTTCTGTGTTAAATTTAATCTGCCACATGTCCACCCATACCACCAGTGTCCATATCCTCTTGATGTTTATTACTATCATCCTCACTGTTCACTACCCTTTCAAGTTTTGTGTCATCTGCAAATTTTGAAATTATGCCCTGTACACCCAAGTCCAAGTCATTAATATGTATCAAGAAAAGCAATGGTCCCAGCACCGACCCCTGGGGAACACCACTGTACACCTTCCTCCAGTCTGATAAACAACTGTTTACCACTACTCTCTGTTTCCTGTCACTTAGCCAATTCTGTATCCATGTTGCTACTGCCCCCTTTATGCCATCGGCCACAATCTTGATAATAAGCCTACCATGCAGCACTTTATTAAACGCCTTTTGAAAGTCCATATACACCACATCAACCACATTGCCCTCATCGACCCTCTCTGTTACCTCATCAAAAAACTCTATCAGGTTAGTTAAACACTATTTGCCTTTAACAAATCCGTGCTGGCTTTCCCTAATCAATCCACACTCCTTCAAGTGACTGTTAATTCTGTCCCGGATTATCATTTCTAAAAGTTTCCCCACCACTGAGGTTAAACTGACTGGCCTATAGTTGCTGGGTTTATCCTTACACTCTTTTTTGAACAAGGGTGTAACATTTGCAATTCTCCAGTCCTCTGGCACCACCTCCATATCTATGGGTGTTTGGAAGATTATGGCCAGCACCTCCGCAATTTCCACCCTTATTTCCCTCAGCAACCTAGGATGCATCCCATCTGGACCGTGTGACTTATCTACTTTAAGTACAGCTAGCCTTTCTAGTACCTATTCTTTATCAATTTTTAGCCCATCCAGTATTTCAACGATATCTTCTTTTACTGAGACTCTGACAGCATCTTCTTCCTCAAAGACAGATGCAAAGTACTTGTTTAGTACCTTGGCCATGCCCTCTGCCTCCACGAGTAGATCTCTTTTATGGTCCCTAATCGGCCCCACCCCTCCTCTTACTACCTGTTTACATGCCTGTAGAAGACTTTTGGATTCCCTTTTATGTTGGCCGCCAGTCTATTCTCATACTCTCTCTTTGCCCCTCTTATTTCCTTTTTCACTTCCCCTCTGAACTTTCTATATTCTGCCTGGTTCTCACTTGTGTTATCCACCTGATATCTGTCATATGCCCCCTTTTTTCTGCTTCATCTTACTCTCTATCTCTTTTGTCATCCAGGGAGCTCTGGCTTTAATAGCCCCACCTTTCCCCATCGTGGGAACGTACCTGGACTGTACCCGAACCATCTGCTCTTTAAAGGCGGCCCATTGTTCAATTACAGTTTTGCCTGCCAATCTTTGATTCCAATTTACCCAGGCCGGATCTGTTCTCATCCCACTGAAATTGGCCCTCCTCCAATTGAGTATTTTTACTTTAGAGTGGTCCTTGTCTTTTTCCATAGCTAATATAAACCTGATGATACTATGATCGCTGTTCCCTAAATGCTCCCCCACTGACGCTTGCTCCACTTGGCCTACCTCATTCCCTAGAACCAGATCCAGCAATGCCTCCTTCCTCGTTGGGTCAGAAAGGTACTGGTCAAGAAAGTTCTCCTGAACACATTTCAAATGTTCCTCCCCCTCTTTGCCCCTTACATTATTATTACTATCCCAGTCTATATTAGGGTAGTTGAAGTCCCCAGTTATCACTATTCTATAGCTTTTGCACCTCTCTGTAATTTCCCTGCAAATTTGCTCCTCTATATCCTTCCCACTAGTTGGTGGTCTATAGAATACACTCAGTAGTGTAAAGGCACCGCGACTGTTTCTTAACTCTAACCAAATAGATTCTGTCCTCTCTCTCCAGTACTGCAATATTCTCCTTAATCAATACTGCCACCCCTCCTCCTTTCTTTCCTTCCCTATCTTTCCTGAACACCTTGTATCCAGGAATATTTAGTGCCCAATCCTGTCCTTTTTTGAGCCAGGTCTCCATTATCGCCACATCGTATTCCCATGTGGCTATTTGCGTCTGCAGCTCACCAACCTTGTTTACCAAGCATCGTGCGTTTACACACACATGCGCTGCAATCTTAGACTTTCTTGTACTCTCTGTTAGTCTGATCCCACCTTTATTGGCTCTAGTGCTATCTTTCTCTCCTGATCCTTTGTGCCCCTTGTTTCTCCTTTCCAATGCTACATCCTGGTGCCCATCCCCCTGCCAAATTAGTTTAAACCCCCCTCTCCCCCCCACAGTACTAGCGAATCTCCCCGCGAGGTCATTGGTCCCAGCTCCGTTGAGGTGCAACCCGTCCGGCCTGTACAGGTCCCATCTCCCCCAGAACTGGTCCCAATGCCCCAGGAATCTAAAGCCCTCCCTCTTGCACCATCTCTCCAGCCACGCATTCATCTGCTCTATCCTCCTATTTCTATACTTGCTAGTGCGTGGCACAGGGAGTAATCTGGAGATTACTACCTTTGAGGTCCTGCTTGTTAATCTCTTTTCTAACTCCTTAAAATCTGCCTGCAGGACCTCATCCCTGTTTCTACCTATATCATTATAGGAACATAGGAACAGGAGGAGGCCATTCAGCCCCTCGTGCCTGCTCCGCCATTTGATAAGATCATGGCTGATCTGTGATCTAACTCCATATACAAAATCTTTTCCCAAAGGTAGGGGAGTCTATAACGAGGGGGCATAGATTTAAGGTGAGAGGGGAGAGATACAAAAGGGTCCAAAGGGGCAATTTTTTCACTCAAAGGGTGGTGAGTGTCTGGAACGAGCTGCCAGAGGCAGTAGTAGAGGCGGGTACAATTTTGTCTTTTAAAAATCATTTGGACAGCTACATGGGTAAGATGGGTATAGAGGGATATGGGCCAAGTGCAGGCAATTGGGACTAGCTTAGTGGTATAAACTGGGCGACATGGACATGTTGGGCCGAAGGGCCTGTTTCCATGTTGTAAACTTCTATGATTCTGTGATTCTATACCTGCCTTTGGCCCATATCCCTTAATACCTTTGGTTGCCAAAAAACTATCTATCTCAGATTTAAATTTAGCAATTGAGCTGTTATCAATTGCCGTTTGCTGTACCGATATGGACCACGACCTCGGGCTGTTCACCCTCCCCCCCAAGAATGTTCTGCAGCAGCTCAGTGACATCCTTGACCCTGGCACCAGGGAGGCAACATACCATCCTGGAATCACGTTTGCGGTCACAGAAATGCCTGTCTGCTCCCCTAACTATAGAATCCCCGATCACTATTGCTCTCCTGACCTTTCCCCTCCCCGCCCCCCCCCCCCACCGTGCAGCTGAGCCACTCATGGTGCTGTGGTCTTAGCTCTGGCTGCACTCCACAGAGGAGCCCTCTCCCTCACCAGTAGTCAGAACTGAAGAGCGAGATGCAATCAGGGGACTCCTGCACGACCTGCTTGCTCCTCCTTGTCTGCCCGGCAGTGGCCCACCCCCTCTCTGCCTGCACTCTCTTAAGCTGTGGGGCGACCACCTCCTGAAACGTGCTAGCCACGTAGCTCTCAGCCTCGCGGGTGCACTGCAGCGACGCCAGCTGCTGCTCAAGCTCTGAAACCCGGAGCTCGAGCTCCTCCAGCTGACGACACTTCCTGCACCTGTGGTTGTCCAGGACACGGGCAGCGTCCTGCAGTTCCCACATGGCACAGGATGTGCATTCCACAGGACTGAGCTGCCCGACCATGCCCCGATTTATTAGATTAGTAACCAAACTTAATTAAACTAAAGACTTAAAAAAAAAACACTCACCAGAAAAAGAAACACATCAGTCAGCTCCTTCTCTTGTGCTGACGTCACTTTTGATTTTCTTACCTTGCTCCCTGAAGCCCCTCGCTCCTTATCCGACCTGGCGCTCCGACACTCCGCCCTGAACTCCCAACCAGGTCCGCTCTCTTCACCTCAGGCGCTCCGATGGAGCCATTTGAACTTAGCTGCCTTTTGCGGGTGAGTTTCACCGGTTTTGAGCTCCGAGCTTCACAGAAGTTGAGCACGGCATCTCAGGATGGGGAGAGGGGGAGAGACGGGAAAAAGGGAAGGAAGGAAAAATTGGTAAGCAGGCCGATCCCACTGCATGATCTGTACAACCCTGGAGGACAACGTTATGAGCAAAGATTAGGGGTTGTAAAAGGGTACAGTTGAGAGGGAGCCTCATTGAGGGACATAAGTTAGTAAATGGTATAGAAAAGTTAATGCTATTTCAAGTTAAATGATGATGTGGAGATGCCGGTGATGGACTGGGGTTGACAAATGTAAGGAATCTTACAACACCAGGTTATAGTCCAACTGTTTTATTTGAAAATCACAAGCTTTCAGAGGCTTTCTCCTTCGTCAGGTGAGCGAGTGTGGGATTCCATGGAAGGTTACCGCATTTATATTCAGAGAACAATAACTGGTGATTACAGATAATCTTTCCAACTGCCCGTTGTCAAGGCAATCAAAGTGTTCAGACAGAGTGATGTTACCTACAGGACCACCGAATACACAAACGGCCAGAACACAAAACAGAGAGAGAGAGGGAGAGAAACATCCGAAAGGAAGAGAAAGACAGAGAATGACCCGTTGTGTTAAAAACAGATAGCTTTTGTTCGCTGGTGGGGTTACGTGTAGCGTGACATGAACCCAAGATCCCGGTTGAGGCCGTCCTCATGGGTGCGGAACTTGGCTATCAATTTCTGCTCGACGATTTTGCGTTGTCGCGTGTCTCGAAGGCCGCCTTGGAGAACGCTTACCCGAAGATCGGTGGCTGAATGTCCTTGACTGCTGAAGTGTTCCCCGACTGGGAGGGAACCCTCCTGTCTGGCGATTGTTGCGCGGTGTCCGTTCATCCGTTGTCGCAGTGTCTGCATGGTCTCGCCAATGTACCATGCTCCGGGGCATCCTTTCCTGCAACGTATGAGGTAGACAACGTTGGCCGAGTCACAGGAGTATGAACCATGTACCTGGTGGGTGGTGTCCTCTCGTGTGATGGTGGTATCTGTGTCGATGATCTGGCATGTCTTGCAGTGGTTGCCATGGCAGGGTTGTGTGGTGTCGTGGACGCTGTTCTCCTGAAAGCTGGGTAATTTGCTGCGAACGATGGTCTGTTTGAGGTTGGGTGGCTGTTTGAAGGCGAGTAGTGGAGGTGTGGGGATGGCCTTAGCGAGGTGTTCGTTGTCATCGATGACATGCTGAAGGCTGCGGAGAACATGGCGTAGTTTCTCCGCTCCGGGGAAGTACTGGACGACAAAGGGTACTCTGTTGGTTGCGTCCCGTGTTTGTCTTCTGAGGAGGTCTATGCGATTTTTCGCTGTGGCCCGTCAGAACTGTCGATCGACGAGTCGAGCGTCATATCCCGTTCTTACGAGGGCGTCTTTCAGCGTCTGTAGGTGTCCATCGCGTTCCTCCTCGTCTGAGCAGATCCTGTGTATTCGCAGGGCCTGTCCGTAGGGGATGGCCTCTTTGACGTGGTTAGGGTGGAAGCTGGAAAAGTGGAGCATCGTGAGGTTGTCTGTGGGCTTGCGGTAGAGTGAGGTGCTGAGGTGCCCGTCTTTGATGGAGATTCGTGTGTCCAAGAAAGAAACCGATTCTGAGGAGTAGTCCATGGTGAGTTTGATGGTGGGATTGAACTTGTCGATGTTATCGTGTAGTCTCTTCAGTGATTCTTCGCCGTGGGTCCATAGGAAGAAAATGTCGTCGATGTATCTGGTGTATAGCGTTGGTTGGAGGTCCTGTGCAGTGAAGAAGTCCTGCTCGAACTTGTGCATGAAAATGTTGGCGTATTGGGGTGCGAATTTGGTCCCCATGGCTGTTCCATGTGTTTGGGTAAAGAACTGGTTGTCGAAGGTGAAGACATTGTGATCCAGGATGAAGCGGATGAGTTGTAGGATGGCGTCTGGAGATTGGCTGTTGTTGGTGTTGAGTATTGATGCTGTCGCAGCGATGCCGTCATCGTGGGGGAAACTGGTGTAGAGTGCCGAGACGTCCATCGTGGTGAGAAGTATTCCTGGTTCAACTGGTCCGTGGGTGCTGAGTTTTTGTAGGAAGTCTGTAGTGTCGCGACAGAAGCTGGGGGTTCCCTGTACGATGGGTTTCAGGATGCCCTCGACGTATCCAGAGAGGTTCTCACACAGGGTTCCGTTGCCTGATACGATAGGACGTCCGGGTGTGTTGGCTTTGTGTATCTATGGGAGGCAGTAGTAGTCTCCCACGCGGGGAGTACGTGGGATGAGAGTGCGTAGGATGCTTTGAAGGTCTGGATCGAAGGTCTTGATCAGTTTGTTGAGCTGGTGGGTGTGTTCCTTGGTCGGATCTGCGGGTAACCGTCTGTAGTGTTCCTGGTTGTCCAGTTGTCGGTATGCTTCTTTGCAATAGTCCGTTCTGTTCTGTATGACGATGGCTCCTCCTTTGTCCGCTGGTTTGATGACGATGTTAAATGATGATAGTAAGACAAAGGGAGCACAGGCTCCAACTGGCAAAAGACAAATTTAGGCCTGATGTCAGGAAGTTCTTCAAACAAAGAGTGATCATTAGATAGAACGGAGACAAAAACCTTGAAATCGTTTAAGGAACAGCTGAATGTCCTGATGAGGGAATTAAATTTATTCCGGATGGATGAGTTAAGATAGATTGTTTGGGCTTCCTGATCTATGACTATCTTGTGATCTCCTGTCGGCCAATGGCGTTGATGGCTACAACTCTTCGAGAACTCTGCATTCCTCCGATTCTGCCCCTTGTGGATCCCCCCTCCCCACTTCCTGCGCCCCACCATTGGCGGCCGTCTAGGCCCCAAGCTCTGGAATCCCCTCCCTGAGCCTCTCCGCCTCTCTCTCCTCCTTTAAGACGCTCCTTAAAACCTACCTCTTTGACCAAGCCATTAGGTCAACCGTCCTAATGTTTCCTTCTTTGGCTTGGTTTAAATTTTTGTCCGACTTCGCTCCTGTGAAGCGCCTTGGGACGTTTTACTATGTTAAAGGTGCTGTATAAGTTCAAGTTGTTGTTGTTATGGCAACATAGTGACAGTAGTTATGGAGAAATCTGAAGCCCTGGCCTGATGCTGAATAGGATAATACAGAGCCAGGAGGCCAGAGAACTGAGGCAAGGATGAAAGAGGTGTAAATTTAAATATATTACATCAATATAGTGTTACAATTTATTATGTTCATTTTACTTTATTCCACATGATTATTTAAAGGTTCATTATTTTCTCATTCAAGCCAATTAGCAAAAGAGTTTTAATTGAAATTTGCAGGTGCTCACAAATGCCTGGCGTTCTCCAGAGGTAAGAATTGTTTGCAGATCTCAGGCAGCAGACTGTCAATTCTTTCTTGGCATTGTTTTATTTCAGAGGTGGCATACTGATGCCCCCGTGTGGTGCAAGCGGAAGGTTGCAGCTGGAGACTTGGGGAGATTTTCCTAGAAATATTTGAATGATTTCTTTCCAGAAGGCGTTTTAATTGGAGGCTCCCTCTGTAGACCCAGGTACATTTCCTTTAAGCTCCTAGTGATGGAAGCTGTTAATTGTCCATTTGTCGGTGCTGCTCAGTCTATATAACGTGATGTGGAGATGCCGGTGATGGACTGGGGTTGACAATTGTAAACAATTTTACAACACCAAGTTATAGTCCAACAATTTTATTTTAAATTCACAAGCTTTCGGAGGCTTCCTCCTTCTCCAGGTGAACGTTTACCTGAGGAAGGGGGAAACCTCCGAAAGCTTGTGAATTTCAAATAAAATTGTTGGACTATAACTTGGCGTTGTAAAATTGTTTACAACAGTCTATATAACAGCAGTGATTACACTTCAGAGGTAGCCCACGAAGCTGTATAAACGCAAATTTGTTCGTTCTTATCTTTCTTTCGTGCTTCCTTAAGGCCATTTCTTTTTCAAAACCACATCACAGGAACTTTCCAGGAAGTCATTTATTGTGCAGGCCACATACAGTTTATTTTTCTTCATCGTTTTTCTCCCTCGCTAACTCTCCTGAAGTCTTCTGTTCCCGTCGCAGAGCCCCTGGCCAAGAGGGTAAGGTAGGTAATTTGCCCCAGTCCTCTGCCAACGTTGCTCTGTCTGTGGCCGCTGTACTTGAGGGAACGGCAAAGGCTTCTAGAAAATCTCTCCCTTTCTTCTCCTATATACGGTGACACATTCCGGGCTACAGAAAGAAAGAAAAACTTGTATTTATATAGCGCCTTTCATGGCCAAAGGACGTCCTAAAGTGCTTTAGAGCCAATGAAGTACTTTTGAAGTGTAGTCACTGTTGTAATGAAGGGAACACGGCAGCCAATTTTCACACAGCAAGATCCCACAAACAGCAACGAGATAATGACCAAATAATCTGTTTGTGATGCTTTGGCTGAGGGATAAATATTGGCCAGGACTCCGCTGCTCTTCTTTGAAATAGTGCCGTGGGATCTTTTACGTCCGCCTGACAGAGCAGGCAGGGCTTCAAATTAATGACTCATCCAAAAGACGGCACCTCCCTCAGTATTGCACTGAGGCGTCAGCCTGGATTATGTGCTCAGGTCTCTGGAGCGGGACTTGAACCAAGTCCAGAGGCGAGAGTGCTGCCCACTGAGACGCGGCTCGCACACATTCCACGGGCACGGACCAGCCTCTGGTACCTTGCCCAAGTGGCCATTCTCTAAGTGTGATCCCAGACAGTGAGTATCAACAGCAGGGGCAGGGACATCACAGCTGAACATCTTCCTCGTCCACTGCTGCCTGCTTACACATACTTTCCGGCAGGGGTCACTGCATAGCGATCAGGAATGGGACCACCTTTCCCAAATCCAAAACCGGAAAGAGGCCAGACGATGTGTGAGATTTTAAATTGGTTTTCCGAATCTGGCAAAATTGGGGGGTTGGGGGGGGGGCTGCTGTGTGCCCATGGTGTGGGCACAGCTGCACTGGCAGCTGGCAGGGCTAGCTTTGCAGGTTATGTAAGGCAAGCCCCCTCCCCTTTATTGGAATAGACTGCGTACCCTTAAAGGGCTGCTGGTTCACCTTTAAAGGGCTGCTGGTTTACCTTTAAAAGGCTGCTGGTTCATCTTTAAAGGGCTGCTGGTTCACCTTTAAAGGGCTGCTGGTTCACCTTTAAAGGGCTGCTGGTTCATCTTTAAAGGGCTGCTGGTTTACCTTTAAAGGGCTGCTGGTTCATCTTTAAAGGGCTGCTGGTTCACCTTTAAAGGGCTGCTGGTTCACCTTTAAAGGGTTGCTGGTTCATCTTTAAAGGGCTGCTGGTTCATCTTTAAAGGGCTGCTGGTTCACCTTTAAAGGGCTGCTGGTTCATCTTTAAAGGGCTGCTGGTTCACTTTTAAAGGGCTGCTGGTTCATCTTTAAAGGGCTGCTGGTTCACCTTTAAAGGGTTGCTGGTTCATCTTTAAAGGGCTGCTGGTTCACCTTTAAAGGGCTGCTGGTTCATCTTTAAAGGGCTGCTGGTTCATCTTTAAAGGGCTGCTGGTTCATCTTTAAAGGGCTGCTGGTTCATCTTTAAAGGGCTGCTGGTTCACCTTTAAAGGGCTGCTGGTTCACCTTTAAAGGGCTGCTGGTTCATCTTTAAAGGGCTGCTGGTTCATCTTTAAAGGGCTGCTGGTTCATCTTTAAAGGGCTGCTGGTTCACTTTTAAAGGGCTGCTGGTTCACCTTTAAAGGGCTGCTGGTTCATCTTTAAAGGGCTGCTGGTTCACCTTTAAAGGGCTGCTGGTTCACCTTTAAAGGGTTGCTGGTTCATCTTTAAAGGGCTGCTGGTTCATCTTTAAAGGGCTGCTGGTTCATCTTTAAAGGGCTGCTGGTTCACTTTTAAAGGGCTGCTGGTTCACTTTTAAAGGGCTGCTGGTTCATCTTTAAAGGGCTGCTGGTTCACCTTTAAAGGGTTGCTGGTTCATCTTTAAAGGGCTGCTGGTTCATCTTTAAAGGGCTGCTGGTTCACCTTTAAAGGGCTGCTGGTTCACCTTTAAAGGGCTGCTGGTTCACCTTTAAAGGGCTGCTGGTTCATCTTTAAAGGGCTGCTGGTTCACTTTTAAAGGGCTGCTGGTTCATCTTTAAAGGGCTGCTGGTTCACCTTTAAAGGGTTGCTGGTTCACTTCTAAAGAGCTGCTGGTTCATTTTTGAAGGAGAGTTGCCTGCAATTTGTCATCTGAAGGGAGCAACAGATCTGGCAGCATCATGCACGTGATTCAGGGCGTGGTAGTGCGAAGGATCCGTGCCAGGATTAATGACTCCGTGAGTTGCTGCAGGAAGTGGCTGCACAGGGCAACCACCCAATGGACGCAATGGAAATGTTCATCTGCTGCACCACCCGGTAGATAAGCTGCTAAGGTAAAAAAAAACAATCGGTGGCTCCAAAATTGGATGGGCGGAATCCATAACTGGGACTGATTTACTCCTCCCCACCCATTGGCCCAAACACCAAATGTAGCTTCCCTGGCACCATCTCAGACCAGGAATTAGATCTGGGACCTTCTTAAATTTATAATTTTATGTTACTCAGCGTGAGATGCCTCAGGCTGAGCAAAAGACTTCCTTGAAAAGCCAGCAATTTGATGTTTCAGACAGTATTTTGCAACCATTACATGTGCTTATGACTGACAATTGAGCCTTCTTACCTCTGAAACGAAGTCAGTTTGACAGCAGATGTTGTGTCACACCTGAATAAACAAATTGCGCTGTGTTATTGGTATTTGTGTGACTGATGGTTTTTAAGGCAGCACAACAAGCACATTTCCTCCCAGTGCCACCATGGCAGTGTTGCAATGTTATTACTGGGATTCTGAGAACGAGCTTCTCTGTGTATAGTAAACTCCCAGTGAGGAGTGGGCCCCTTGTCAGGGTGTATGGGGAGTCAGCCCCCCTCCCCCAAACCTTTCTCCTCTACCAGCCCTGGGACAGGATGGCTGGTCTGGTCTAAATCATCGAGTTAGAAGGTTGTGGGTTCAAGCCCCACTGCAGAGACTTGAGCACAAAATCTAGGCTGAGACTCCCAGTGCGGTACTGAGGGAGTGCTGCAGTGTCAGAGATGCCGTCTTTCGGATGAGATGTTAAACCGAGGTCCCGTCTGCCTTCTCAGGTGGACGTAAAAGATCCCACTGCACTATTTCAAAGAACAGCAAGGGAGTTCTTTCTGGTGTCCTGGCCAATCCCTCAACCAACATCAGTAAAGCAGATTATCTGGTCATTATCACATTGCTGTTTATGGGACCTTGCTGTGCTTCTGCAATACAACAGCGACTGCATTTCAAAAGTACTTCATTGGCTGTAAAGTGCTTTGGGAAGTCATGAGGTCGTGAAAGGCGCTATATAAAAGCAAGTCTTTCTTTTCTTGTGCCAATCTGTGAGCAGGTTAACAGTCGTGTTAAGACAATGGCAATTAGGATCATGTAGGAACTGTGAGGCAAGAGAGAATTGATCTGAGAGGCTGGTACTGGGGAGGACATGGGGGAACTTACAGGAAGTTTTCATGAGGCAAGCAAGACTACTTTAGGGACTGTAATAAACGGTGCACTGCATCGCTGAGGGTTATTTTCTGAAATTAATTCTCGGGATGTGGGCGTCACCGGCAAGGCCGGCAACTATTGCCCATCCCTGGTTGCCCTTGAGAAGGTGGTGGTGGGCCTTCTTCTTGAACCGCTGCAGTCCTTGTTACTATGACAGTGTGTTAAAGAACAGCTTGTGCTGGTAGGAAATACATTTCTTTGGCAGACAGAATATTGCGCGCATCTAAACCAATTTTGGCTTGTGAGAGTGAAACCCCTGTAGATACATGAATATGGCAAGAATTCAAACCGAAAGCAAGTCATTGTTCTGACTGACCTGCCTATCCTGAGATCCCCCTGTTGTGTTACAGTCAGTCATCATTATTAATAAATTATTCACTCTATTTAACTCTTTGGTCATCACCAATAATCTACCTGGACAGCTGACACTTCGTGCTTTCTATGTCGATCTGAAGAGCAGATTAGAAATTTGATTTGGCCACTCAAATCAAACCTCAGCAATCCAGCTCCAGATTGACTGCAAAACGGCTTTTGGTGCCACTCAGCAGCCAATCAGATACCAATTCTTTACCAAGTCCCAGCTCCAAGATAAACAACAACAACAATAACAACTTGCATTTATATAGCGCCTTTAACGTGGGAAAACGTCCCAAGGTGCTTCACAGGAGCGATTATCAAACAAAAATTTGACACCGAGCCACATAAGGAGGTATTGACAGGTGACCAAAAGCTTGATCAAAGAGGTAGGTTTTAAGGAGCGTCTTAAAGGAGGAGAGAGAGGCAGAGAGGCAGAGAGGTTTAGGGAGGGAATTGCAGAATTTAGGGCCTAGGCAGCTGAAGGCTGCCTAGGCCCTAAATTCGGTGATGTGCAAGAGGCAAGAATTGGAAGAGTGCAGAGATCTCGGAGAGCTGTAGGAGTGGAGGAGGTTACAGAGATAGGGAGGGGCGAGGCTATGGTGGTATTTGAAAACAAGGATGAGAATTTTAAAATTGCGGCGTTTCCAGACCTGGAGCCAATGTAGATCAGAGAGCACAAGGGTGATGGGTGAACGGGACTTGGTGCGAGTTAGGATACGGGCAGCAGCATTTTGGATGAGCTTAAGTTTATGGAAGGTGGAAGATGGGAGGCCGGCCAGGAGAGCGTTGGAATAGTCAAGTCTAGAGGTTACAAAGGCATGGATGAGGGTTTCAGCAGCGGACGAGCCGAGGCAGGGGGTGGAGACGGGCGATGTTACGGAGGTGGAAGTAGGCGATCTTGATGATGGAGCGGATATGTGGTCGGAAGCTCATCTCAGGGTCAAATAAGACGCCAAGGTTGCGAACGGTCTGGTTCAGCCTCAGACAGTGGCCAGAAAGAGGGATGGAGTCGGTGGCGAGGGCACGGAGTTTGTGGTAGGAACGGAAGACAATGGCTTCGGTCTTCCCAAAGTTTTGTTGGAGGAAATTTTCAAGGAGCAGTAAGAAAACAGATAGAAATAAAGGGGTAGACCTTGACTTTGTGCAACGGTGTAAAACGGGAGCTAGAGAGTCAGCAGCCCGTTTCACATCTCTCCCCATTTTAATTTCCGTTGACTTTCAATGGAAATAAAAGAGAGATGTAAAATCGGGCTGCTGACTCGCTATCACCAGTTTTACACCATTGCACAAAGTCAAGGTCCACCCCAAAAGCTATTGGATTTTTATGAGAGTATGGTAGCCTAGTGGTTATGGTACTGGACGAGTAATCCAGAGGTCATGAATTCATAATCCCAGAATGTCAAGTTGTGCAATTGAATTCAAAATATGTGGTAAATTGTGGGTTGATAAAGTGATTGCAAAAGCTAACACATTGTGGTCGTCTCCAACTGGGTTACCGGTCCTTCAAAGAGGGACAACTATTCCTATCCAGTCTGGCCTACATGTGACTCCAGTCCCACACTACCTGGTTGACTCTAAATGCCCTCAGGGCAACTAGGGATGGGTAATAAATACTGACTTATCAGCATCACCCACATCTCAAGAAAATATAATGACGGGCAAATAAGTAATATTTTCATATTTTTTTTAATAAAGAACTTTTAAAATTTCAAGTATTATTATGTCACAGACATCTCAATGGCTTTATCACCGTAATATTGGCAGATTCTTCATCACAACATGTGAGCTGAAAGCATTACAAAAAAAAAGTTCAGGGAGTACAGAGCTTTCTGGTAACAGAGGGGCTCAGATTCGCAAATCCTGTTGCTACACAATGGACCAATGATTCCGGGCTGTGCGAAGTACCTTAAACTGAATAAAGATTGAAATTCTCAGGCAAGCCATTGATTGCTCAGCCAATAAAATCAACTGCAGGAAAAAGGAGCTGATCAGGAACGATACCACAGCCCGTTTCAGCCAAAATAACAATTAAGCGAAATTTTACACACAAAGCGCCAAGATTTCTGGGGATTAATCGCCAGTTGACAGACTGTACTTCATACATTCAGTACCAGTAACAGGGGATACGGGGGAAGCAGTTCATTATTCAAATACCAGAAATTCACAGCGGGATCGTCAACACCTTAAAGACGTTGGGGTGAATTTTTCCGTAGGGATTCTCCCAACCTCTCACCAAAAGCAACGGCTGGTTACAATTGGGGGTAATTTTAACCTATCTCACCGGGCGGGAACCCCACGGGATCGGGTGCAACGCCTAATTTACACCCCCACCCAATATCGCTCTCCGTTGACTTCAATGGAGAGTAAAATCGGGCGGGGTGTAAAACCAGCGTTGCACCCGATCCCGTCAATTTCCCAATGGGCAAGTTAGGTTAAATTTTCCCCCTGGATTTCTCCAGGGTTTCCATTGCACTTCCTCCAAAGTTCCGCCAACTTACAGGTGCAGCAGGTAATCCGGAAGGCAAACGGAATATTGGCCTTTATTTCTAGGCGGATGGAGTATAAAAGCAGGGAAGTCATGCTGCAACTGTACAGGGTGCTGGTGAGACCACACCTAGAGTACTGCGTACAGTTCTGGTGCCCTAATTTAAGGAAGGACATACTTGCATTGGAGGCAGTTCAGAGAAGGTTCACTAGGTTGATTCCGGGTATGGAAGGGTTGTCTTATGAGGAAAGATTGAACAGGTTGGGTCTATACTCATTGGAGTTTAGAAGAATGAGAGGAGATCTTATTGAAACATACAAGATTCTGAGGGGACTCGATAGGGTAGATGCTGAGAGGATGTTACCCCTCATGGGGGAATCTAAAACAAGGGGGCATAGTCTCAGAATAAGGGGTCGCCCATTTAAGACGGAAATGAGGAGGAATTTCTTCTCCCAGAGGGTTGGGAATCTTTGGAATTCTTTACCCCAAAAAGCTGTGGAGGCTGAGTCATTGAATACATTCAAGGCTGAGTTAGACAAATTTTTGATCAGCAAGGGAGTCAAAGGATATGGGGAAAGGGCGAGAAAGTGTAGTTGAGGTAAAAATCAGATCAACCATGATCTCATTAAATAGCAGAGCAGGCTCGAGGGGGCCGAATGGCCTGCTCCTGCTCCTATCTCTTATGGTCTTATGGCAGGGGATGGGGAAGAAGAACCCCAGTGAAAATTCCAGCGTGTTTAACTATAAGTTAGGGCCGTTCACCGGCAGTTCTATCTAATAGTCAGATGTTGATTGACCTGCAGTGTGTTTCTAGCATTTTCTGTTTCTGTACGACAGAGTGTAATCTTATCGCCAGCTTATTTTCGGTATGAAGCGACTTTAGCTTTCCACCAGTGTTAAACTGACTCTGGAGCAAAAGGAGGGAGGTGACAGTCTCACACCACATGATTGGAAATTTGTTAAACCAACTTGACCTTCAGTTAAATGTTTCGGGAGCAAAGATTCTCCCCTCCCCGCCCTCTAAATATTTACATTTCTAATAGCTCTAGCCCAGCTTAGATCTAGGAGGGTACAGCGTTCTTTCCTAAAGCGGGCAATTAAAATTCCAGTTGGACAGGATCTAAGCGATGTAAACAGGGTTCTGCATGGCTTGATCCCAAAACTGCAGCTACCAGTTTCAAACCTCAGATTTCCAGCATTTGCATTCTTTCCAAATTCTGAGCTGACTCATTCTTGGCATATAGTTCCAGCATCCTATCTCACCCGAGTGGCCATTCTTCACGGGTAAGCCTAGGCAGCCAGTTTTGATTGGCTACTGGCTAGAGGGGAACCCGGTCTTGCCCACCAACAGGTCCATCCAGCAGGGGTCAGCAATCCGAAGCAGGGAACCTTTCCCCCTTTGCCCCTGCACGTTCCATGGCCATTAAAGGCTAACTCTAACACCCTAGTGCCACCTCCATCCTAGTGAGATTGATTATCCCAGCACAGATCAGAGATCAACCTTGAGTCGTCCCTAATATGGAACCATTAGCAAAGTTCATGATGATGCATTTAACCAAGTTTTAATAACGGTCTGTAAAACTTAGGGTTCTCTCATTTTAATTTAAACAGACTCCAGCTCTACAAACCCTCCGCGATCTCTGCGCTCCTGCGACTTTGGCCTCTTGCGCAACCCTTGATTTTCATCACTCTCCACCATTGGCGGCCGTGCCTTCAGCTGCCTAGGCCCGAAGCTCTGGAATTCCCTCCTTAAACCTTTCTGCTTCTCTATCTCTTTCTCCTCCTTTAAGACCCTCCTTAAATCCTATCTCTTTGAGCAAGCTTTTGGTCACATGTCCTAATATCACCTCATGTGGCTCGGTGTCAAATTATGTTTGATAATCGCTCTTGTGAAGCGTCTTGGGACGTTTAACTCTGTTAAAGGCGCTATATAAATGCAAGTTGTTGTTGTTGATGTGGTGAAACATCAGATAGCATCATGGAAAGGGGCCCTGCAGGGACCACACTCAATAATTAGCCAGACTAGTAGATCTTGCCTTTTTACACATTTAAATTGCTATTACACCTCCTGCGTGTGTACTACTGACAGCAAAGAACAGGGCAAAACCTCAGCAGTGTTCAACATTGGGTCCAAAAATGGTGACGCACTCCTGGGAATCTCTGTCCTAACTTCGAAAAGGTAGAGTGAGCCAACCCTTCTGCTAGCAAGAGAGCGAGAAAGACGTGGGTTTCAGAAAATAATCAAAATATTCCACATTTTTATTACTGGCCTACAGAAATAGTTTTCCATGAACCTTACAAGGAGGGCTACATTCATTCTACTGGGGTCTAAGCTGGTTCGCTTAAGACTTGGCTACTTTGGCCATAACACAGACACAGAACACTGGGATTTTTTCCTCGACCGGTTTGTAGACATGGGTCTTGCGTTTGCACCGAGGGGTCCTCCTCAGCACCAATACTCTTGTGTAATACGGCACGCTCACCGAGGACTCAACAATATGACCATCGGCCCCGAGGCAGCCTTTATGCAGACAGTACGCTTCCATCAGCCTCCTTGGGTATCGGGCCTTGTCCTCGTTAACTCTGTAGTTTGAAAAGAAAAGAGAATTAGGAAAAAGCCTACTAGGAATGAGACATGTACCTCCATCGTATCCCCACCCCACCCCACCCAATGTGAAATCTAGAACTTAAATTAATGTCTTTAGAAGGTTGAGGGATGATCTAATCAAGGTCTTTAAAATAATAAAGGAATTCGATAGGGTAGATTCAGAGAAACTATATCATATGTTGGGGAAAATCCAGAGGAAGTGCGGCATAATCTTAAAATTAGAGCTATGCCATTTAGGAGTGAAATCAGGAAGCACTTATTCACACAAAGGGTAGTGGAAATCTGGAACTCTCTCCCCCAAAAGGCAGTGGATGCTGGGTCAATTAGAGGTTTGAAGACTGAGATCCATAGATTTTTGTTAGGCAACGGTATCAAGGGACATAGAACCAAGGCGGGTAAATGGAGTTGAGATACAGATCAGCCACGATCTAACTGAATGGTAGAATAGGCTTGAGGGGCTGAATGGTCTACTCCTGTTCCTATGTCACAGCTGGCTGGTTTTCTTTCCTTTTCTAGCCCAGAGGCACTGAGGCCAATTGTAGCAGCCCTACCACTGCCTCTGGTAACCCAACTGAGAAGAGGAATCAAACCTCGGACCTTCAGGTTTGGGGAGCTGAGAGGTGTTGCGTTTGCTCTCACTCACTCATCGGATGCCCCGGAGCATGGTACATTGGCGAGACCATGCAGACACTGCGACAATGGATGAACGGACACCGCGCAACAAGCGCCAGACAGGAGGGTTCCCTCCCAGTCGGGGAACACTTCAGCAGTCAAGGACATTCAGCCACCGGCCTTCGGGTAAGCGTACTCCAAGACGGCCTTCGAGACACACGACAACGCAAAATCGTCGAGCAGAAATTGATCGCCAAGTTCCGCACCCATGAGGACGGCCTCAACCGGAATCTTGGGTTCATGTCACGCTACACGTAACCCCACCAGCGAACAAAAGTTATCTGTTTTTAATATAACGGGTCATTTGCTGTCTTTCTCTTCCTTCCGGATGTTTCTATGTTTCTGCCTCTCTCTCTCTCTCTCTTTTTTTTTTGGTTGTTTGTATATTCGGTGGCCCTGTAGGTAACACCTCTCTGTCTGAACACTTTGATTGCCTTGGCAACGGGCAGTTGGAAAGACTGTCTGTAATCACCAGGTATTGTTCTGTGATTTATAAATGCGAAAGGTTCGAGGCTTCCTCCTTCCACCTGAGGAAGGAGGAAGCCTCCGAAAGCTTGTGATTTTCAAATAAAATTGTTGGACTATAACTTGGTGTGTAAAATTGTTTACAATCATCGGGTGAGCTATTCACGTGCCATTATTGTTACAACAACATCAAGGTCATAAATTACACAGTGAACAGCTTTAATTGCATTGTGGATTATTGCATGGTGGATTTGTAAGCCGAGGTTTCCACATGGCTTTCGATGAAGTCTGTGTCCCTTCAAGAGGTGGGATGGGATAATGGGAGTGCAGGGCCAGCACACTCAACCTGCAACTTGTGGCATTCTCATTTGTTCTTCTTTCCCTTAAGAGTAAATGTTGTAACAGCAGAAATTTCTGATAAACCTGCTGGAGCCGGGTGTTATATTGTGTTTACAGTCCGCACCCTCCAATTCCTGGAAGTGAATCAAGGAGTGGAACTCCTCCAAAACAACATGATAGGACTCATACTCTGAAGACGTATTTAAAGTAATCAGCCACTTCCACAAGCAGCCCTTGAAGTTCTACCCTTTCACAGAATCAAACAGCACAGAAGGAGGCCATTCGGCCCATCGTGCCTGAGCATGCTCTTTGAAAGAGCTATCTAATTAGTCCCACTCCCCTGCTCTTTCACCATAGCTGCGCAAATGTTTCCTTTTCAAGTATATATTCAATTCCCTTTTGTAGGTTACTGTTAAATCTGTTTCCACCACCCTTTCAGACAGTGCATTCCAGATCATAACAACTCGCAGTGTTAAAAAAAAACTCATCTCCCCTCTGGTTCTTTTGCCAATTATCTTAAATCTGTGTCCTCTGGTTACTGACCCTCCTGCCAGTGGAAACAGTTTCTCCTTATTTACTCTATCAAAACCCTTCAAAGCTCGAACACCTCTATTAAACCTCCCCTTAACTCTCTCTGCTCCAGCCTCTCCACATAGCTGAAGCTAAAACCATCGGTTTGTCCCACATCCTTCTTCTTTTCTTGTAGTTGCTGGCTTATTCTGGTGTACTGTTCCACAAGCCCCAACTGACCTCCAGTACTTCCCTCATGTGGGAGCCTGAATGGCGAGTGCTGGCCAGCCTGATCCCGTCCTCACCCGCTACACTCAGACGCACGAACGGATACCGATCAGAACAGAGACCCCTTGCTGAATTTTGCCCTCCAGCTTTACCCGTTTCAGTGGGTAGCACTCTCACCTCGGAGTCAGGAGATCGTGGGTGCAAGTCCCACTCCAGAGACTTGAGCCCATAATCCAGGCTGACACTCCCAGTGCAATGCTGAGAGAGTGCTGCACCGTCAGAGGTGCCGTCTTTCGGGTGAGACGTTAAACCGAGGCCCCGTCTGCCTCTCTCAGGCGAGCGTAAAAGATCCTAGGGCACTATTTCGAAGAAGAGTGGGAGAGTTCTCCCCATTGTCCTGGCCAATATTTATCCCTCAATCGACACCTAAAACAGATTATCAGTCATTATCACATTACTGTTTGTGGGACCTTGCTGTGCGCAAATTGGCAGCTGCGTTTCCTAAATTACAATAGTGACTACACTTCAAAAATACTTCAATAGCTGTAAAGCGCTTTGGGATGTCCTGAGGTCATGAAAGGCATGATATAAATACAAGTTCTTTCTCTCCGTAGCCCATGGGTGTTGAGGCTATTTGTAGCACCCATTGCTGCTGTCCCAAATCGAAACCGGTTAACTCAACACGGATCATAATTAGAACCCGGGGACTGATTTCCTTCTCTTGCTAACTAATGTGGGAATCCCGCTGACGTGTGTGAATGGATTTTCCGCCAAAGTTACAGCGGTGGAGTGGGAGAATCACCGAGGAAATTTCCCTCCGCCCCCAGTAACTTCATGCCTTGCATGGCTCCGTACCACACTGGCAGTGCAATTACTAAAAGAAAGAACTTACATTTATATGGCGCCTTTCATGACCTCAGGACGTCCCAAAGCGCTTTGCAGCCATTGAATCACTGAAGTCCAATTACTAACTGAACTATAAGGGAGCAGTGTGAGGACAAACTCAAACCACCTCGTATATAGACCAAGGTGAAAAAAAAACCGCAGAAACGCTACCATCCCTACTGCAGCCCCTCTCACGCCTCCACTTTCCAACCTGTTCTAAACCAGAAGCGGTTTGAGATCACCAGATCTCCCTAACTGCTGTTAAGCTTTAACCAAAGACTGAGCGCGGTGTCTTGGCTCCACTCGCACCATCTCCTACTTTTTAAATGTGCTGTTGTACCACTGTGTTGGTGTTGCCAGTGTCCAGGCGAGCAGCCAACAGCAACGTCAAAGCAAACTTGCTGAAGCCGATGGGCGGGGAACGACTCAATATAAAATGGGATCCTCCTGACTGTCAGTCTTAGCAGGTCCGGCAGGTTGACACTGATGTTGCTGACAGGCTCTGTGAGCAATTTGCGCACTCAAACAGCGATGTGATAATGACAAGGTTATATGTTTTAGTAATTTTCGTTGAGGGATAGATATTGGGCAGGACGCCAGGGAGAACTTCCTTGTCCTTCTTCAAATAGTGCCACGGAATCTTTAACGTCCATCTGAGAGAGTGTTATAAACTGGATAGCCCGGTGGTGATGGATAGAATAATACAGCCTGGTCTTCAGTTGCTTCCAAGCCTCTATTCACAGAGCACCACATTACACATACCACACCCTAGATAAGCCCTCTTATATATGGATACAAGAGACCCCCAATTGATACACCATCTGAATTCAATTAACACTAATTGATATAAATCACATGGGTACAATTAACAGAGGCAGCCTTAGTTTAACGTCTCATCTGAAGGATGACACCTCTGACGCTACAGCGCTCCCTAAGTACTGCACTGAAGTGTCAGCCTAGATTATGTGCTCAAGTCTTCGAGCGAGGCTTGAACTCAGGACCTTTTGAGATCAGGTAACTCAGCATAGGCCCGGCAGCCAGGCAAGGACCTTTTGTTCCATGTGGCTCAGCAACGCTCACAGAAAATTATTTACCAAGTGACCAATGGAGGAGAGATCAAGTATAAAATCAGCCCCTACACAGTCATTTCAAATAACTGGTCTCACGTACGATGGAAATTTTGAAAATATCTTACCCACATTTGGAAAAAAAAAGAGGGAAAAAAATGAGCACAGCTAATCATTGTAGATGGCAGGAATTTCTAATGATATAAATAGTCCCTTTATTCAATGAGCTGGTTGAGGCAGCTTTGAAGACACATAAAAAACATAATCCCGTAAGTTGATTTTCTTGTTTTCTTTCCATAGAGAAAGACAAAATGATTACCAGGTTGTTATGCAGTTGTTAAGTAAAGGGCTGGCATCCCGCAGCTGCCTCACGTTTACAAATGTCGTATTGTACCTGGGTGCAAGCGGTGTAATTTGCCAGGAATTCAGACGAGAGAGAGAGAGAGAGAGAGAGAGGTTGGGGTGACGAGTGCATTGACTGTGCACTCTGGAATCCAGCTCTCCACTGCAGAGGCCTTTGCTATTCTCACAATGGGCATGGATTGGCAGGAAAGGTTTTCACCAAAGAGGAAATGAAACACTACAAGCAGTTCACCAAAGGCTCTGTGTCACAACTTCATTAATGTATAGTTCAAAAATATTATACTTCCCTTACGAGCAATGATAAAAATCGTCTTTAATCTGGTTGGGGAACAGGTGACGAGATTGTCATAGATTTAAAATTGTCACATAAGAGAATGAGGAGCGAGATTAGGAGATATTTATTTACGATAAGGGTTGTTGGTGCATGGAAGGCTTTGTCACAGGGAGTCGTTGAGGCAAAGACCATTGCAACTTTTAAACAATAAATATTTGAAGGAGATGATCATACAGGGCTGTGGGGAGAGAGCAGAGCAGTGGGATTAGTTTTGGATTAGTCTAGTAAAAAGCTAGCACAGACGCAATGGGCCAAATGATCTCCTTCTGTGCTGTAACGTCTTCTGGGTGCATAAAGTGGAATTTGTTCAAAAGGGATGTTCACCTACTCCCCTTGTCACTTGTGTACCTTTGACCCCGCCCCTGCAATGGTTACTCCCTACCCCTCCCTCCCCCATACAACTTTTGACCCTGTCCCTGAAACCTTTGGACTCAGGGAGCATGTGGCAGCAAGGCCAGCAGTGAGGAGCTACATGAACAGCAGCAAGACTTATTTCATGAAATATTTCAACAATAACAGACCCTGCCACTTGATTCCATCCAATACAGAGTCCCTCCCACTGAAATAAGCTCTCCCCTACTTGACACAGCTTCTCCATTACAGAGGGACCCGGGAACAATCCAATTGTATTAGAATGTGTAACAATGAACAGTATGCTATATGGGCTGCTTCTGCTCTACTTCCTGAAGGCGCAGACTTTTCCTGGGTTACAGCTTCAGGAGTGCCAACACCTTTCAGTTATTGCAACCAAAGTGGTGTGAAACTAAACCATTAGTATTGGCAGAATTGTGAGAATCATAGAATGATACAGCACCGAAGGAGGCCATTCAGCCCATCGTGCCTGTGCCGCCTCTCTGAAAGAGCTATCCAATTAGTCCCACGCCCCTGCTCTTTCTCCGTAGCCCTGCAAATTTTTCCTTTTCAAGTATTTATCCAATTCCCTTTTGAAAGTTTCTATTGAATCTGCTTCCACCGCCCTTTCAGGCAGCGCATTCAAGATCATAACAACTCGCTGCCTAAAAAAAAAATTCTCCTCATCTCCCCACTGGCTTTTTTTGCCAATTATCTTAAAGAAAGGCAGAGTGAAGTCCAATCATAGAATTTTACAGCAGAGAAGAAGAAGTCCATTCTGCCCATCGTGCCTGTGCTGGCTCTCTGAAAGAGCTATCTACTTGGTTCCATCCATTGCCCCGTCCCTATAACCTATGAGGTTTCTCTTTTTATCTATTTATCAATTTCCCTTTAAAAGCTATTACGAATTCTGCTTCCACTGCTGTTTCTAGTAAGGCATTTTGTGTCCTAACAAGACACCTGAGCAAACAAAACAATTCATCTAACACCTCCCTTCGTTCTTGTGGTGATGATTTTATGCTCTTTATTTACAGACCAGTGGAAATAGTTTTTCAAAATTTACCTTACAAAAATTCCTCAAAATTTTGAACACTTCTATCAGAACTCTTCTCAATCTTTTTTGTTCCGATATAAAAAAAAATGTTTTTCCGGTCTTTCTTCACAACTAAAGCATCTCACCCCTGGTATCACCTTAGTATATCTCATCTGCACGCTGTCTTCTCCTCGCCCAGCATTCCCCACACGGAGTACTTTGCAGCAGGCATCTCTGGATAGTGATCACTCAAGCCAACTGTAGTCTCCCCCCACACCCACCCCCCCAAATGCCACCCACTGTGGAGATCAGCTTACTCAGCACAGAGCAGGGATTGGCCCAGGGAGATTTCTGGTCTGAATGACTCTATTCTGTACCAATTCTTCCAATTCTTCTATTAGGGATGGAACCAGAAAGAATTTGCATCAAATCCAAGGCTGTAGTATATTAATATTATAACTTCTTTATATTTACCTGTAAGACCACGGGGAAGTACTTCTTTCTCCAATCTGTGACGTCTGGCTGTGAGATGCTTTGAACTCTTTGCCGGGTACTAAATGCCTTGCACTGGTCACTACAGAGGTCGGCGCCCAATGGTCCAGCTTCCTTGACAGCTCCTTGTGAGAGGGTTCGGCACATCGTTTCTGGACTCCGTGCGATGGGCTGACCTTTGAAAGTAGCACGAGACACACAACCCATTCCACCTGGGGGAAAAAAAACAAAAGAAAAACCCCCATTTATGATCTGTAGCATTGCCAATATCTCCCCGAGATTTGAGAGAAGCACGGATCCAAGTGGAACATAACAAATGTAAAGTGTAGAATAACAAAAGCATGCAACAAAAGCATGGCATCAAGCCCATTTCTTCCACAGATTCTGCACAATTTGGTTAGTCACAGACAAGACCCAACTAATTTAATCTCCTGAAGCAGATAAATAACCACAAGGAAAGTATCCCAAGGTGTTGAACCTATATGAAATCTCTTACCAATCCTCTTAAGGTAATTAATGTAATCTAGGCTATTAATCTGACATTTAAGATCCATCCTCCCCAATCTCATTCCACAGATGACATTTCTGAACCATTGTGTTCTGGCTCTTTGACCATTAATCCAGGGGTCTTCAAAGGCTGTGTCCTCTCTCGCTTGTTCCTTCTTCATCGTCCAACCTTGTCCACTCTTTAGCTGATGATTCTTACTTCAGATCACATGCCCTCTGTGATCACAGCCTCCAGTTCTCTCATAGTAGAATGGCTAAATCTCTAGGCCTCAATCTCATCCATGTCCTTAAATGGGGCAATGGAATTCTTCTTTCTTTGAATTCTTCCTCTGGCTACTCTAACCAACACCACTCACTTTTGATCAATCTGTTCATAACAGTTCTTCATCTAATGACATTCTTGGCCTCGCTACTCCTTTGACCTCAAGTGAAACTCCTATAGTTCTTCCATTGATCAAGCTGCCTCCAACACAACACTATTCAAAGAAGAGCAGGACGATCTCCCAGTGCCCTGGCCAACATTCCTCCCTTAACCAAAACAAAAACAAATCAACTGGTCATTTATTTCATTGTTCTTTGTTACATGTTGCTGTTGTATTTGCATATCTAACAGTCACTTCACTTGTGGGTAATTTGCAGTGTGAAGGCTTTGAATTGATCACACTCTACACTCTTGTGCATCCGCACCTTTCACCCCACCATTGGCAGCCGTGCCTTCAACCACCTAGGTCCCACTCTCTGGAATTTCCTCCCTAAACCCCTCTGCCTGACCACCTCCCTCTAGTATTACCGAGGGGTATAACAATAGGAACCCCATGCGATCCGAGCAGGAAGCGTGCCTTTTGCACGTGCCCTAACACGGGCTGCTCCCATCTTTTCAACAGCGGACTGAGAAACCCTTTGAGAGACAAGGGAAGATTTACATACAGCAAATGAGCACACAGGATAACAAAGTAAATGCCAAATACTTAACGATACTTCCCTCCCCAAAAAATAGGGGGGAAAAAAAAGCCCATGTGCTCTGTCCTTTTCGTGGACTGACTTCCTTCTTTTCTGCTAATTCTGACTCCAGAGGGGGGCAGTAACTTGGAAACCTTCCCCCACGCAGAGTCCTGCTTTTACTCTTACTTTGTTCAGCCTTGATGGTCTCCTGCAACTGATGGCACTTCACCTAGATTTCAAAATCAACTCCTGGGAAGGGGGCTTCTTTTGATCCCCCATTCCCCCATCCCCTTCCAATTACCTAACCATCATCTACATTTCTAAAACGTAAACCAAACGCAAGGGCATGATTTGATCTCGGAGCTGGGTACCCTGCTTGTCCATAAATATTCACGTGGGGAACCTGGAAGCCAATTGAGCGCGTTGCACTCTGCGATCGCAACTCAATTGAAAGCGAGTACCTGTGCTTCTGGGTTTCCCACGTGTCAGATTGACAGGCTGGCTGCCTGTCGGAAGAGAAAGGAACCATAAATCATGGGCCCTGGAAAAAAAAAATCGGATGGGGGGGGGGGGGGGAGGGGGTGGTGTTGGGGAGGGGAGAGGAGGTGGGGAGACGTGGAGGACAACGGGGGTCCAGCCTTCATCAGGATTGGGAGGGGTTCAGCATCGGGTTGTGGAGGTGGTGGTGGTGGGAGGGGGGGCGGTGGGTGAGGGGGGTCAGCTGATCGTAGGGTTCCTGTCGGCCAGGTGAGCTTGTTGGGCCTGGATGAAGCACTCCTGCTTCTCCGGGCCCACAAGCAGTGCAATAAAGGCACTCACCTCATGGATCCGGCCCTTCCCGCCTGCTTTCACCTGACGTGAATGGGGAGTGATGGGAAACCCGAACAAGGTTAAATTCATTTAAGTTTTCCAATGCACAAAGAATTAAGTACCTCAATGAGGTACATTGCCCTTTTAATTATCAGCCTGCCGGCTTTAAAAGAGGGCGGGACTTCCTGGTGTTTGTTGCGCATGCGTCCAAACCTGCCTGGGTCAAACCCGGAAGTGGGCGCATTGGAGTTGGGATGCGGTCCCACTCCAAAAGCTGTTATTTTAACATCCCACCCGCCCGCAACCCACCCGCCCCCAACCCACCCGTTCTTGGGGGTTAAAAAGTTCGCCCCCCCACCACCAAAAGTCTAGAAGTTGGTTTCCACTGCCCACACTTACTTCAGAGCCTTATAAAGAAGAAAATACATAAAGGGCAAAAGGGTAACTAGGGAGAGAGTAGGGCCTCTTAAGGATCAACAAGGTCATCTATGTGCGGAACCACAAGAGATGGGTGAGATCCTGAACGAATATTTCACATCGGTATTTACGGTTGAGAAAGGCATGGATGTTAGGGAACTTGGGGAAATAAATAGTGATGTCTTGAGGAGTGTACATATTACAGAGAGGGAGGTGCTGGAAGTCTTAACGCGCATCAAGGTAGATAAATCTCCGGGACCTGATGAAATGTATCCCAGGACGTTAAGGGAGGTGAGGGAGGAAATTGCGGGTCCCCTAGCAGAGATATTTGAATCATCCACCGCTACAGGTGAGGTGCCTGAAGATTGGAGGGTAGCAAATGTTGTGCCTTTGTTTAAGAAGGGCGGCAGGGAAAAGCCTGGGAACTACAGACCAGTGAGCCTGACATCTGTAGTGGGTAAGTTGTTAGAGGGTATTCTGAGGGACAGGATCTACAGGCATTTGGAGAGGCAGGGACTAATTAGGAACAGTCAGCATGGTTTTGTGAGAGGAAAATCATGTCTCACGAATTTGATTGAGTTTTTTGAAGGGGTAACCAAGAAGATAGATGAGGGCTGTGCAGTAGACGTGGTCTACATGGACTTCAGCAAAGCATTTGACAAGGTACCGCATGGTAGGTTGTTACATAAGGTTAAATCTCATGGGATCCAAGGTGAGGTAGCCAATTGGATACAAAATTGGCTTGACGACAGAAGACAGAGGGTGGTTGTCGAGGGTTGTTTTTCAAACTGGATGCCTGTGTCCAGCGGTGTGCCTCAGGGATCGGTGCTGGGTCCGCTGTTATTTGTTATTTATATTAATGATTTGGATGAGAATTTAGGAGGCATGGTTAGTAAGTTTGCAGATGACACCAAGATTGGTGGCATTGTGGACAGTGAAGAAGGTTATCTAGGATTGCAACAGGATCTTGATAAATTGGGCCAGTGGGCCGATGAATGGCAGATGGAGTTTAATTTAGATAAATGTGAGGTGATGCATTTTGGTAGATCGAATCGGGCCAGGACCTACTCCGTTAATGGTAGGGCGTTGGGGAGAGTTATAGAACAAAGAGATCTAGGAGTACAGATTCATAGCTCCTTGAAAGTGGAGTCACAGGTGGATAGGGTGGTGAAGAAGGCATTCAGCATGCTTGGTTTCATTGGTCAGAACATTGAATGCAGGAGTTGGGATGTCTTGTTGAAGTTGTACAGGGCATTGGTGAGGCCACACTTGGAGTACTGTGTACAGTTCTGGTCACCCTATTATAGAAAGGATATTATTAAACTAGAAAGAGTGCAGAAAAGATTTACTAGGATGCTACCGGGACTTGATGGTTTGACTTACAGGGAGAGGTTAGACAGACTGGGACTTTTTTCCCTGGAGAGTAGGAGGTTAAGGGGTGATCTTATAGAAGTCTATAAAATAATGAGGGGCATAGATAAGGTCGATAGTCAAAATCTTTTCCCAAAGGTAGGGGAGTCTATAACGAGGGGGCACAGATTTAAGGTGAGAGGGGAGAGATACAAAAGGATCCAGAGGGGCAATTTTTTCACTCAAAGGGTGGTGAGTGTCTGGAACGAGCTGCCAGAGGCAGTAGTAGAGGCGGGTACAATTTTGTCTTTTAAAAAGCATTTGGACAGTTACATGGGGAAGATGGGTATCGAGGGATATGGGCCAAGTGCAGGCAATTGGGACTAGCTTCGTGGTATAAACTGGGCGACATGGACATGTTGGGCCGAAGGGCCTGTTTCCATGTTGTAACTTCTATGATTCTATGATTCTATGAAAGGCTTGCATTTATATAGCATCTTTCACAACCTCAGGACTTCCCAAAGAGCTTTATTACCAATTAAGTACTTTTGAAGTGTAGTCACTGTTGTAATGTAGGAAACTCGACAGCCGATTTACGCACAGCGAGATCCCACAAACAGATAATCTGTTTTGGTGATTTTGGTTGAGGGATAAATGTTGGTCAGGACACCCGGGGAGAACCCCCCTGCTCTTCTTCGATATTATTAAGGATATCATTAGCAGAGAAAACATTAGAACTCAAGTTATGATCTCAACATCTCTCCCGCTGCTATCCTGCTTCAAGCCCAGGTCTGGACTTGGCAGAGGCTGGCAATCTTACATCTGCTGTTACATACTTCCAAGCTGCTGTACCATGAGTGGCATGGGCAGTAGGTTACCCAGCAGCTCTCAGCACCTCAATGTCATGATGGGTAAGAAAGAAGAAAGAAAAAAAAAGTAAGACCTGTATTTATGCAGCACCTTTCATGACCTCAGGATGTTCCAAAATGCTTTACAGCCAATTAAGCACTTTTGAAGTGTAGTCACTGATGTAATGTACGAAGTGTGACCTTTGCCCTGCCCCCCACCACCCAGTGAACACTTATTACCTGGGTGCAAAGGTCAGTAAAAAGTGGTGGAGACCCATTGCTTGGGATTTCCAGGTCTTTGGGAGGGGGCGGGGGAAAAGAGGAGAAGGCAGAGCTGGGCACAGGCCCATCAATGAAATATAAATCAGGCACAACAGAGAGTGTTTCCAGCACCCTATCTCTATTTCTTATGAGGTATTTAGGTGCAGGCATGCCCCAAGAGATTGGCAAAGGGCTGAGTATCAGTATCAGGTGTGGCTCTGAGCCATGTTGACAATTCAGGACAAGTATTTCAGGTCCATCTGGGCCTGGACAGGTGCAGTGCACTTTCGGTGTTTTTTAAAAAATATATTTTGTTCCTGGGATGTGGGCCACATTGGCAATCCCTTGTTGACCCGAAGGCATTAAAAGTTTTTAAATTTATAATAGTCTGGAGCTGGACCAGATCAAGTAAGGTGTGGCAATTCTCCTGCCCTGAAGAACATTAGCGAAACGGTTGGGTTTTTGTTGACAAGAACCCAGTAGCTTTCATAATCCTTTTCTTCCAAGTGCTAACCCACAAATAACCAGTTTTATTGAATTCAATTTACACCAGGCTATGGTGGGATTTGAACTTATAACCTGTGGATAGCTGGTGTAAGGTCATAACCACTAGGTTACCATACCCCATCCCTGCAAAGTAGAGGGGGCCAGGAATATAATCGGCCCCAGTAACTCTTAATCTGTAACAATGCTAGTACAGAAATGTTGCAGCATTTCTTGGCAGGGTAATTATTACTTACCTTTTCTCTGTAACAATTTGAACAAATCAATGAAACATGTTAAAACATGTTAAAAAGACAAGTTTAAATCGCTGCAGGCTGTAAAGCTAATGAAACCATCAATAGCTGTACTGTTGCTAGTCAAATTCAATTGACCATCGCATTCAAATTAAACAAGGAGAAACATGCTTTTTCTTATATTCATCCTTCGGGTTTTTTTTTGAGGGAGTTATCGAGAGCAGCTGTGCTCTGCGATTCTAACAATTCAAATTTTTAGGGATAAATTTAGAACGCAGGTGAGCAAACATTCCCAGGATGTTATTGTCCCAGTCACGCTAGAACCGTGCAAAAGCTATGTGTGAGATGTACCTGGTCGGGGCTGGGTAATATATAGGTTAAGCTAATGTCAGACTGATGTCCTCCATGTCTTTGCTCTACTATCTTCAAGAGATGGTAGAATGACTGCTGCTCCCCAACTCTGCCAGTGTGTTGCTTCTATCTCCTACACCAGACTTCTTAATGTCGTATTAAGATTGCCAATTTGTTCCTGTTCAGGGACACCTTTATGCTGTGCATATGCATTAAAAAAAAAATAGGCTAAAAATGTTACCAAACTAATTTAACTTCACTCTCCTGTCTGTGATGGCCGTAAGGGGCCTTTAAGCCCATCTGTCTGGGTTGTATTCAAACTTAGGCCATTCAGGTAATTAAGTTGTAGTGTCGGGAAATATGGTAGCAAATTTGCACACAGCAAGGTCCCACAAACAGCAATGAGATTAAATAATAAAATAATCTGTTTTAGTGGTGTTGGTTGAGAGATAAATGCTGGCCAGGATGTCGGGAGAACTTCCCTGCTCTTCCTCAAATAGTGCCATGGGGTCTTTTATATCCACCTAAAAGGGAAGACCTCAGTTGAACACCTCATCCATAAGATGGCAAAGAGAAAAACCCCTAGGTCAATTCAAGAGAAAAAAAAAACCTCTGGGAAATTCTTCTTCAGCCCCTGACGGAGATTAAAGAAATTCCAGTAGGTCACAATGACTGGGCGATATATCCCCCATTCCCCACCTTTCTATATGTGGTGATGTCAGTCACAGTAAGGAACTGGTCCAGCTACCTTTTGATTCTGAAGGCCTTAAGGGGTTATAGCTCCATTATAGAACATTATGAAATAGCATTATCACTCAACTTACCATGAACAAAGCAATGGGATATCCATCAGTCATAGTAAATCATCTCCACCTATTTTCATATCTCATGGGTCCATGGTAACCATGTAAACATTAATGTAAATTAATTAAAATGGTTACCAGGGATAAATCAGATGCCTACCTAAACACTCAACTTTCTACCCAAAATCCACCTCCCCGAGATGCTCTACTGCCTTACCGTGGCTATGTCTAGACTGCTCCAACGCATGAATTCACATCCAACTCCAAGCCCCTCAAAATGTTGCTCCTTACCCAAGTTCAGGCACGCTGAAGTCCTTCCCCTTCTTTACCCGGAGAGTGGTTAGAATGTGGAGCTCGCCACCACAAGGAGTAGTTGGGGCAAATAGCACAGATGCATTTAAGGGGAAGCTAGATAAACACATGAAGGAGAAAGGGATAGAAGGGTATCCTGATAGGGTTAGATGAAGGGGCAAGGGAGGGGGCTCATGTGGAGAAAAAAATTTGGAGACAAACAGATTCGGAAACTACAACAGAGTGGATGAAATGCAACAACAACAACTTGTATTTATATAGCGCCTTTAAGGCAGTAAAATGTCCCACTGCTCTTCACAGGAGCGATTATCAAACAAAATATTTCTCCAATGGGAAATGCTAGAGGAGATTTTTTTTTACCATTTGTTTTCTGGATATGGGTGGCACGTCAAGGCTGCATTTACTACCCATCCCTGTTTGCCCAGAGGAGGTGGTACCAGGCCACTTCAGAGGGCATTAATCGTCAACCATGTAGTGTGGGACTGGAGTCACATGTACTGGGCAGGGGTAACAGATTCCCTTCCCTCAAGGACATTACTGAACAAGTTGGATTTATTACAGCTTTCCATCGTAATTTTTCCAGCACACGATTTTAATGAATTAAATCTCACAATTTGCCAGGTTGGGATTTCAACCCGCTACCTCTCAGAGAGTTACCAGAAGGATTGAACAGGCTGGGGCTCTTTTCTCTAGAAAAGAGAAGACTGAGGGGTGACCTGATAGAGGTCTTTGAAATTATGAAAGGGTTCAATAGGGTAGACATAAAGAAGATGTTTTCGCTTGCAGGGGGGAGACTCAGAACCAGGGGCCATAAATATAAGATAGTCACTAATAAATCCAATAGGGAATTCAGGAGAAACCTCTTTATCCAGAGAGTGGGGAGAATGCGGAACTTGCTATCACAAGGAGCAGTCGAGGCGAATAGCGTCAATGCATTTAAGGGGAAGCTAAATAAACACGTGAGGGAGAAAGGGACAGAGAGTTATGCTGATAAGGTGAGATGAAGTAGGGGGAGAAGAGACTCCTGTGGAGCATAAACACTGGCATGGACCTGTTGGGCCGAATGGCCTGTTTCTGTGCTGTACATTCTAAGTAATTCTATGTAATTCCAGCACCATCACACCACCATACCCCCGATTAACTAGTTATATTTAATAAAAACACTGATAATCTTACTGAATCTCTAACAGAGCCCTGCGCCGACAGGCTCCCCATGAGAGTTTCACCAATCCTGATTCAAAACCCAAGTGCTCTCAACAAGAAAAAAAAAAGTGTCAGAATGACCTGGCAGAAATTAGAAACTTTTAAAAACAAGACAAAGAAAAAGTGCTCATTTGTTTGAGAACGGTAGTCATGGGAACAGGGGACCATTTCAAAAGCGTTGATCGTCACGTTTATTGAATGACAGGTGCATTGAAAAGGTTCGAGGTTCCTGTTTTGTCCCTGCAGATTCGATCGCAAACAATAAACAAAACAGCAACAAACAAAAAAAAAACCGGACCTAAATCAGCAACACAAGAGCTGGATTTTTTTAAAAAAAAAGTTTGTTATAAAGTTTTCTAGGAAAAGAAAAACACACACACACAATGAAAAAAAGTCCAATACAACCTGCATGAACTGGGACTATTTCCCCCAGGTCAGTATCACTCCAAGTTACCTTTAAAGTCATGATTTTTTCTTGTCGATTTCAATGGCGCTCCTCCGTCTCTATTTTCCCTCTTGTGTGTGTGTTTTTTTTTTGCCTTCTTCCCCTCCTGTCTCGCCCTGTGACTGGAAACGTCCCTCCAGCTTCGGGTTGCTTTTAAAAGGCGAGTTGGCACGGTGCGTGGTTTCGCTTCTGCTGGAAAGCCCCCAAAGGTCCTTAGACTTCACAAGAATAAAACAGGAGCCCCGCACGTCAGCCAGCTGGAGAGAAACAAAAAGGGGTGGAGGACCAAATGAAGTCGCGACCGTGCCCCAGCTCCGGCCTTATAAGGTAGTGAGGGAAGTTATAGAAACTCCCCTTTATCGAACAAATCCCACAATTGAAATGCTAGGTCATACTGCACATAGAATTAACACGTTCCCCAAGGACTTTATATATTTTTTAAAAAGAGTTCATTTCACTGTAAGACCGTGGACTAACTCTTATTAAAAAAAAACTGGATAATTATTTGGTAGATAGGATTTTCAACTAAATAGGGTTTTCAACTAGGGAGGACCAGGGACACACTCTCAAGTTATGTAAGGGCAGAACTAGGTTAGCTGATGGGAGGCGTTTCTCCTTTCACGATATGTGTAGAGCCCCAGTATGCAAACACCAAGTGTCACTAGGTGTTGGGTCACTACTACCTGTCCAACACACTGAGAAGGCTGGGTCTGCCCGACCAGGCGCACAACGTCCCATCCAGCTGGACCGCTCCCCACCTGTCCAACACGCACGGAACCTCAGCACCACCGCGAGCTGCCCTCGAGGCTGCAGCGGGGAGGAGACCGTCCCCCAGCTCCTGATGGGCAGTCCCTTTGCGTAGAGGGTGCGGAGAGAGATGCGTTGGTATCTGTCCCGGTTCATCCCCAACAGTTCGGTACCACAGGACGCTGTGCTCTACAGACCGTTCCCCGGGACACACAACGAGACAGATATCACCTGTGGCCGGAAGGCCCTTTGGTCTGCCTGAAACCTGCTGGTCTTCCAGCTGAAGGAGCTGTCCACGACCGAGTGTTGCCGACTGGCACACTCCAAGGTCCAGGAGTACGTGCTGTGGGACGCACTGAGGCGAGGTGCGACCTACGCAAAGGCTGTATGGGGAAAGGCCACTGTTTGGAGCCCTCCCGCCATTGTATACTGAGGGGCTGGAATCAGGGAAAAACCCCCTCGGGCAGAATGTAAAATGATAAATGAACGTAACGAAATGTACTGTATCTGTAACCGGTAATGACTGTAATGCAAGGAGGCACCCTAGGGTGCCATGAACTGTATTTACAGTGTACGGTGTGTAACTATTGATTGTACTGGGACCATTGATTTGTACTGTATGTACTGTTGCAAATTGTATGACCTGTATTGTATTGTTTGAAGCGTGACTTGAATTGCATCGTATGTATCTTTCCAAATTTTATGAGTGAAGTTTATTTTGAAATATATATTAAAAAAATATTTTCCCAGAGAATAGTGGACCTCTGGAACAGGCTGCCAGCTGGTGCGGTGGACGCCGATTCACTGAGTCCCGTCAAGCGAGAGCTGGACCTGTTTCTGGCTGGGGCGGAGATCACCTCCTACAAAAGGCAGGTACTGTAAAACCTAAATCAGGGCCAGAGTGGTCTCCTGGACCAGTTTTGATTGCCTAAGGGGTGGGAGGGGGAGGGGGTCGGAGAGGAATTTCCCAAATTTATTGTTCAAAACTGCCCATGGTTTTTAATCTGGTTTTTCGCCTCTCCCAAGAGATCACATGGTTTCGGGTGGGGTTGGCAGTATATATCTTGAAGGCATCACAATTGTGTGGAATAGGCTGGATAGACCAGTAGGTCTTTTCCTGTCTGTCATTTTTCGTATGGATACTATTATTTCTTTGCTACTCTGATAAAGGAAATGCTGGGGGTATTTTCAACTTACCACTGGAGTGTAAAATGGGCATTGTGGGTTGGACATCATTGAAGTCAATGGAATGGAAAATTGGGTGGTGTGTATGACAGGGTGGATCAGTATGACGGGGGCAGGGTGTACGACAGGGCGGGGCATGGGATAGGGCAAATGACAGGGCAGGGCATTGGGTGAATCGTATGGCGGGGCGGTGCGTATAACAGAGGGGGGCATTTGACGGGGCAGGGCGTTTGATGGGGTGTTTGGGATAGGGCATTTGATGGGGCAGGGCATATAACGGGGTGGGATATATAATGGGCGGGGCAGGGCATTTGACAGGGCAGGGCATATAACGGGGTGGGATATATAATGGGCGGGGCAGGGCATTTGACAGGGCAGGGCATATGACAGGGCGGGGCGTTGGGCGGGGTGGGGCGTATGACGGGGCAGGGCGTTTGATGGGGTGTTTTGGGTAGGGCGTTTGACGGGGCAGGGCATATGACAAGGCGGGGCGTTGGGCGGGGTGGGGCGTATGACGGGGCAGGGCGTTTGATGGGGTGTTTTGGGTAGGGCGTTTGACGGGGCAGGACGTATAACGGACGTCTGATCCGCAACTGCCAGTTTTCCACCCGCGCTCAAAGTGAAAATTACCTCCATCATCCGTAGAAAGCAACCGGCCAATATTCCTTCCTCCACCAACGCCACCAAAAGCCAAAATGTGATCTTTTATTTCCACCTGAGAATGGCAGACATCTTGGTTTAACATCTCATGCAAAGCACAGTACTCCCTCAGTGCTATACTGAAGTGCCAGCCTACTTCATGAACTCAAGTCGCACAACCTTCTAACCCAGAGATGCGAGTACTACCATGAGCCAAGCTGGCACTAGCTAGACAATTTCTACAAGCAGATTGAGTCTCTAATAAACCAAAGTCTGTATCTTTATTCTCTACCATATATGGATACCATGGTATTTGTCTAACAATTAAACCCAAAGTGCTGTGATTTCCTTATTGGAAAATACGTGGGATGCTCACTACAATTTCTCATCACCTCTGAGGCAGAGAAATACCAGAGCACTGCATGCAGGCTAAAGCTACATATCAGGATTTATTTATAGATTTAAAAAATATACAGAAGAGGAAAGATTGGCAATATACCAACAGCACTTTATACACACTGGAATGACGGTTATTTATAGTGGACTGGAGTGACAGTGGTAAAATGTCCCAAGGCGCTTCACAGGAGCGTAATCAAACAAAATTTGACACCGAGCCACATTGGAGATATTAGAACAGGTAACGAGGTAGGTTTTAAGGAGTACCTTAAAGGAGGAGATAGAGGAAGAGAGGTTTAGGGAGGGAATTCCAGAGCTTAGGGCACGGCCGCCAATAATGGAGCGATGAAAATCAGGGATGTGCAAGAGGCCAGAATTAGACAGAATAGTCTGTGTTCATCAGATCAAGACTAAGTTTATTTGAGGTGCTGGCTGCCTGTTCTTGATTATACATGGATCAGAATCACACTGCATGATAATAGTTTACACATGCTTAACATGTTTGTGTGGAATTCCTCCATCTACTGTTTTAACAGAGAGAGAATTTGACACAAACGCAAAAAGTGCTCGTAAGACAATATTGCACAAGGTAATTTCCAAGTTATGGTGTTATTTCTCTCTACTAGTCAGCAGACACCATTATACCTCTGCTCCAGTGTTATATTGTACTAAAACAACCTGTTACAGAGTCACACACAATGCCTGGGCACCATAAAAATGGAGGTTAGCACCGGGAAAAGAAAGCACACCAAAAACCCACCAGGAAAGTTCTTAAAAGGATGAAAAATTATGACTTAAAAATTGCCTGGGAATGTGTCCAAAAGGCTGTAATGCTTTCTCGAGCTTTACTCTCGCTGTTCAGGAGCGTTTCACAGCTTTGTAGCACAATTTCAGTGGCGATTTAATCTCTGTTTGATACCACTGGAGGAGATTTCTCAGGGTTTGAGAGCTGTGAAGACTTAAGACTCTCTCATGTTCTACAGGATTGCGAGCCAGCTGCCGAGCCGTCATTCAGAACAGCCTGTAGTCGAGTGGCTGCGCCAAAGCCCTACAGTGGAATTTATGAAGCTGTTATAAATCAGTGACAGTATCCAAGTCTCGGCCAGTACTGTCAGTCTGCCAAGGAACCAGAAGAGAAAAAGTTAGCGTTCATTTTAGTTGCACCTCTCTTGCCCTGTGTGCTGTCTGGATAAGATCAGCTTGCAGTTCATCTCACAAAACAGTGAAGCGTTCTGCCCAGCTGTCTAGCACCTGCAAGTATTCTGTATATATATTTTATGTGTGTAAGTAGACAAAGAGGAACATAGATATATCAGGAACAGCTGCTTGGAAAGGAATGGAATTGGCAGCCAGACAAGGTACCCTTGACAGAAAACATTTTTGTTAAAATTAATTAAAAACACAGTGGATTATGTGAGTAGACTCATGGGTTCTTAACCTTTGGTTTATTTTTTTTAATAAAAAAACTTAAAGCTTCCCCTATGGCTCAGCTGGTAAGCAGATTGGCAAAGGCGATACTGAGCAGCTCCAAGATCCGAGCCACTGCCTGTGCTGCATTCGTAAAGGCAGCAAATGGCTATGGTGCCCCTACATTGTTGTACCAACACAATGCACACTACTGCGACACACCATCCACAGCGAGCAAGAGGTGAAGTAGGTAGGGCATTGAAGGGGGTGTCATGGTACTCCAGCATACGACCCAAAGGCTGGCTCATTAGGAACATGAGCAGAGGCCTGCTCACAAACCCTCAGCTGGAGTGGTGGCAGAGGAGCTACAATTGATCCCAGCAATGCCTTGAGGAGAGGGAAGAAAATTGTCAAAGAAAACCTTTTTTTAAAAAAAACTGGTCGGATTTTGGAAACTGAAAGTATACTCTACCCCTTCCATATTTTTGTCGTTCCACAGGTGTGTGAATAAAAGTAGGACTTCTAGTCGGAAAGAAATTGGGAGCTGAGCTCCCCCAATGGAAAAGCTAATTTACATAGAATATACAGCACAGAAACAGGCCATTTGGCCCGACTGGTCCATGCCGACATTTATGCTCCTCCCATCACTCTTGACCGTGATATCCAGCTTGACTGTGATATCCTCCATAGTCAAATTGCCTATTGGCACTCGCTGTCCAGGCTGAAACATGAAGAATGGTTACTTGGACAAGGTACTAAAGGCTGTTGCCATCTGTGGGACTGTGCTCTGGCAGTACTCTGTTGCCATGATTGCATAGTGTCATCGCCCAGTGTAGCACTATGTCATACCACAGAGTGCTACAATCAGTTGCTGGGGTAGTTGATCCCTGCCAGGGCAGCAATTTTCTCCCCCCGCCCTGCCCCCAAACTCTCCCAAAGGCATCAACTCCTCAGTGGGGTAGAGTGTCATGGGGACCAGCCGCCCTCTGGTACCTTGCCCAAGTGATGTGTGAGCCTTGGCAGTGAGTGCCAGCAACTCAGTGACTTGAGCATCACAAGCTGCTCAGACCCTGTCCTCGCCTGACATTCCACACAAGTGCACTTCCAGCAGAGGTGAGCAGCTAGCAATTCAATGGAACGCTGGCCAATTCTTTCTCCTCCATAACTTGGATGAGGTGCGGGTTTGAGACAGGTGCCTATTGACCCATGCGCCAGTCGGAGTCAGCGCCTTCAGGGGGAGGAGGGGAGAAAGAAGAAGGAAAAAAGAAGTTGCTGGGTTTTTCTCTGAGCACGTTTTGACTGACAGTGGAAGTGTCGAGCTTAAATTTTTAAAAAAATCATTCAAGATTTAAACTTAAGACCCTCTGGCAGCTCCAGGGAATCTCAGTATCTCTGGGCCAAAGGTTGTTTGTGTTGATGGAACAAACCCTAATATTACATCAATTAAAAAGTCATTCAAAAATTAGGAACAGCTTCAACCATGGAGTATTAACCCATAGAGTGAATAGAAATCCTTAAGAATTCAAAAATGATGAGGGGTTTTGATAACGTAAATGAGGAGAAACTCTTTCCACTGCTTGGTGAGTTGGTAACTAGAGGGCATAAATTTAAGATCACCACCAGAAAAAACAAAGGGAGAGATTAGAATAATTTTTTAAGGCAGAGGATTGTTAAGAAACTATGGTGGGAGCAAAATCCATAATAGCTTTTAAATGGAAAGTGGATAAATATTTTTTTAAATCTGAAAGGCTATGGGGAATGAGCAGGGCAACGGGACTAAATGGAAATCTCTTTCAGAGAGCTGGCACAGGCATGATGGGCCGAATGGTCTCCTCGTGTGTTATAAAATTCTAAGATAACCCATGGGGCGTTGGATCAAGTTGTAGCACCCATACCATTCTGCCATCAGAAATCAGCCATCTCAGCACAGACTGGGGATCGCGGTCTGTGTGGATCAGAGTCTTTGTGGTAAGTGTGCTGAGACAAAAGGGAATCCAAAATAAAGCTCATTTTAGAATTGAATATACAAAACATATCAAGGTGTTGAGCACTGAAGTGGTTCATATACACGGTAGGATTGACATCACCATTTCAGAGTGAACGCATGTGTAAGATTGCTAAAGATTTTGGATGGAGACCAAAACTAGGGGTCATAAATATAAGATAGTCACTAATAAATCCAATAGGGAATTCAGGGGAAACTTCTATATCAAGAGGGTGGTTAGAATGTGGAACTCGCTACCACAAGGAGTAGTTGAGGCGAATAACGTAGATGCATTTAAGGGGAAGCCAGATAAACACATGAGGGAGAAAGGAATAGAAGGTTATGCTGATAGGGTTAGATGAAGTAGGGAGGGAGGAGGCTCGTGTGGAGCACAAACACCAGCATGGACAAGTTGGGCCGAATGGCCTGTTTCTGTGCAGTACATTCTATGTATTTCTATGTGCTAGACAAAACAAATGAAATCAAAGCTTATAGAGATATTTCAATTTCGCCTATGACAGGAGTGATGACTATTTATTCGGGTGTACTATGTGACGCTTAGCACAGAGTTGAACACTGCTGTATATATTCCGAAATGGATTCACCTGTGCTAAGGGGGAAGGGCATGAACTATTCTGAGCGGTTGTGTGAGTTGGGACATGATGCATAAGTGATAGTTTGCACATCTGTCATAGTGACTTTTAACTGAAAGGCAGGCTCGAATCCTTTGTGCTGCATTAGCACCTGAATGGGTTGCTCAATGCGAGAAAGTTCCCGGGGTCCGGGCCTCAAAACCACAAGAACTCAGACAACAGCTGAATGCGTCACACAGATAATTCATAGGAATTACCCAGCTCTGGATCTCATCTCAATCGCTGCCGTTGTGGCATGCCACGTCTGGATTCCAGTCAGCACCCCACAGTGTGAGTCTTTCCTCTGCCAAGCTATGCATTTCAAAAATATACTGGTTCATCTAGAATATCACACTGCCGATGGGCAAAATTTAATTGGCGGTTATTCAGTCGGCCTCAGCAACTGACACCTTTGGCTTGAGTTGTTTATGAGTGGAGTCCCTGGATTGGCCAGAGACTTGTGGTTTGACTGCGCCCGTGTCTTGAGATTAGTTCAAATTACAATTAGAAATTAAATTTTAAAATGTTTTCCACTACTTCATCTTACTTAGAGAAGAAAGAAGAAAAAGCTTGCATTGATATAATACCTTTATCACATCCTCAGGTTGTCCCCAAAAACCAATGAATTACTTTTGAAATGCAGTGACTGTTATGCAGGGTAACTTTCAGTTATAACTTTTAAATAGTTGGCGATATTTCAATTTACTTAACATTTAGTTTGGTGGTGGGGGTGGTAATGACTGCATCCTGTAATTGTTGTAGAATGTGATTCTCAGATCTGGCTGGTTCTAAGCATGTGGTGAACAGCAACCATTCAGGTGCCCGCGGTCAATCAAAGTTCAGATGTGATGGTCCTTTGACTCCTCAAGACCGGGTTAGATGCATTGGTGATCATCTTCCAAAATTCTATAGACTCTGGAACAGTTTTTACAGATTGGAGGGTGGCAAATGTAACCCCACTATTTAAAAAAGGAGGGAGAGAAAAAACAAGGAATTACAGACCAGTTAGCCTAACATCAGTAGTGGGGAAAATGCTAGAGTCTACTATAAAAGATGTGGTAACAGAACACTTGGAGGGCATTAACGGGATTGGACAAAGTCAGCATGGGTTTATGAAAGGGAAATCATGCTTAACAAATCTACTGGAGTTTTTTGAGGATGTAACTAGTAGAATAGATAGGGGAGAACCAGTGGATGTGGTGTATTTGGATTTTCATAGGTCCCACACAAGAGGTTAGCGTGCAAAATTAAAGCACATGGGATTGGGGAGAATATACTGGCATGGATTGAGAATTGGTTGACAGATAGGAAACAAAGAGTAGGAATAAAGGGGTATTTTTCCGGGCGGCAGGCAGTGACTAGTGGGGTACCGCAGGGATCAGTGCTTGGGCCCCAGCTATTCACAATATATATCAATGATTTGGATGAGGGAACTAAATGTAACATTTCCAAGTTTGCAGACGACACAAAGCTGGGGTGGAATGTGAGCTGTGAGGAGGATTCAAAGAGGCTCCAATGTGATTTAGACAAGTTGGGTGAGTGGGCAAGAACATGGCAGATGCAGTATAACGTAGATAAATGTGAGGTTATCCACTTTGGTTGTAAAAACAGAAAGGCAGATTATTATCTGAAAGGTGATAGATTGGGAAAAGGGGAAGTGCAACGAGACCTGGGTGTCCTTGTACACCAGTCACTGAAAGAGAGCATTCAGGTGGAGCAAGCAGTTAGGAAGGCGAATGGTATGTTGGCCTTCATTGCAAGAGGATTTGAATACAGGAGCAGGGATGTCTTACTGCATTTATACAGGGCCTTGGTGAGACCGCATCTGGAGTATTGTGTGCAGTTTTGGTCTCCTTATCTGAGGAAGGATGTCTTTGCCATGGAGGGAGTGCAACGAAGGTTTACCAGACTGATTCTTGGGATGGCAGGACTGACGTATGAGGAGAGATTGGGTCGACTAGGTCTATATTCACTAGAGTTTAGAAGAATGAGAGGTGATCTCATCGAAACATATAAAATTCTAACAGGACTAGACAGACTAGATGCAGGGAGGATGTTCCCGATGGCTGGGGAGTCCCGAACCAGGGGTCAGAGTCTCAGGATACGGGGTATGCCATTTAGAACCGAGATGAGGAGAAATTTCTTCACTCAGAGGGTGGTGAACCTGTGGAATTCTCTACCACAGAAGGCAGTGGAGGCCAAGTCATTAAATGTATTCAAGAAGGAGATAGATATATTTCGTAATGCTAAAGGGATCATGGGCTATGGGGAAAAAGCAGGAACAGAGTGCTGAGTTAGACGATCAGCCATGATCATTTTGAATGGCGGGGCAGGCCCAAAGGGCCGAATGGCCTGCTGTTGCTCCTATTTTCTATGTTTCTGTGTCTCAAAAGGAACAGACACAGAATAGACGCAATGGCCCCAAATATTCTTGGGCCCGCTCTGCTGGTGTAAGTGTGGCAGAACAGGCACCACTGACCTCCGCTCCTGTTCCTGCCAGAGTATCCCAGGGTCAGGGTGGGGTGGGGTCACAGCATTTACATATTTGCGGCAAGTGCCCACGACGGTATTGATGTATTTTAGGAGTCCGCTAGGGGAGGGATGCAGGAAATGCCGCACCAAATGGTCAATCGGAGTGTGGGCAGGGGGGGAGGTGTCACCAGCAAATCCTCCAAAAGCGCTGGCTCCTGAGCTGATTGGCTGCCTTTACAGGAGGGTCTGATCCAAACAACTGTTTCTACTATTTCCCGGGCTCTATTTCAAATTGGAAACTAAGGATCTTCTGGGCAGATGTCTGGGATTTCCAGGACCTGCCTGAAATTCCGCCAATGCTGAGCCTTTAGTGTCTGATATCCATCCCCAGTACACACCAAGGATTCACAGGCCTAATATTTTTATTTATTATAAGTATATTGGTTCCAATCATTCACAATAACCATCAGATGTTGATATCACTTAAATAGGAAATAAGACAGAAAAGTTGACAGAGGAAACAGGTCAGCAGTGGGAAATATGTAATTATGAGGTGGATAGAGTATTACATAGTTAAGAACATTCTTTTTAAAAAATTCATTCATGGGATGTGGGTGTCGCTGGCGAGGCCGGCATTTATTGCCCATCCCTAATTGCCCTTGAGAAGGTGGTGGTGAGCCGCCTTCTTGAGCCGCTGCAGTCCGTGTGGTGAAGGTTCTCCCACAGTGCTGTTAGGAAGAGAGTTCCAGGATTTTGACCCAGCGACGATGAAGGAACGGCGATATATTTCCAAGTCGGGTTGGTGTGTGACTTGGAGGGGAACGTGCAGGTGGTGTTGTTCCCACGTGCCTGCTGCCCTTGTCCTTCTAGGTGGTTGAGGTAGTGGGTTTGGGAGGTGCTGTGGAAGAAGCCTTGGCAAGTTGCTGCAGTGCATCCTGTGGATGGTGCACACTGCAGCCACAGTGCGCCGGTGGTAAAGGGAGTGAATGTTTAAGGTGGTGGATGAAGTGCCAATCAAGCGGGCTGCTTTGTCCTGGATGGTGTCAAGCTTCTTGAGTGTTGTTGGAGCTGCACTCATCCAGGCAAGTGGAGAGTATTCCATCACACTCCTGACTTGTGCCTTGTAGATGGTGAAAAGGCTTTGGGGAGTCAGGAGGTGAGTCACTCGCTGCAGAATACCCAGCCTCTGACCTGCTCTTGTAGCCATAGTATTTATGTGGCTGGTCCAGTTTAGTTTCTGGTTAATGGTGACCCCCTGGATGTTGATGGTGGGTGATTCGATGATGGTAATGCCGTTGAATGTCAAGGGGAGGTGGTTAGACTCTCATTGACTTCAATTTTATTCGGGCTCCTTGGTGCTACACTCGGTCAAATGCTTCCTTGATGTCAAGGGCAGTCACTCTCACCTCACCTCTGGAATTCAGCTCTTTTGTCCAAGTTTGGACCAAGGCTGTAATGAGGTCTGGAGCCGAGTGGTTCTGGTGGAACCCAATCTGAGCATGGGTGAGCAGGTTATTGGTGAGTAAGTGCTGCTTGATAGCACTGTCGATGACATCTTCCACCACTTTGCTGATGATTGAGAGTAGACTGATGGGGCGGTAATTGGCCGGATTGGATTTGTCCTGCTTTTTGTGGACAGGACATATCTGGGCAATTTTCCACTTTGTTGGGTAGATGCCAGTATTGTAGCAGTACTGGAACAGTTTTGCTAGAGGCACGGCTAGTTCTGGAGCACGTCTTCAGCACTACAGCTGGGATGTTGTCGGACCCCATAGCCTTTGATGTATCCAGTGCACTCAGCCATTTCTTGATAGCACGTGAAGTGAATCGAATTGGCTGAAGACTGGCTTCTGTGATGGTGGGGATCTCGGGAGGAGGTAAGGAGGTAAGGGGTTGTGACAAAGACCAAAGTACCATGGAGAAATAAGAAGATTAGGTCAAAAATTGGGTCTACCAAGGACGCATATAATAAAATGAAGCCAGTAACACTGAAGAAAACCAACAGAAATATCAAAAGCAATGAAGAAAAGCAAAAAGGATGATTCAATGGAATAAGAGAGTATCAGTCTTGGCTCAGTGGTCGCACTCCCACTTGTGAGTCAGATGGTTGGCCGGGGGGCGCGGTTTCAAGTCCCACTCCAGGCTCTTAAGCACATAACCTAGGCTGGCACTTCCGTGCAGTACTGAGTGACGACTGCATTGTCAGAACTGCTGTCTTTTGGATGGACCGTTAAACCACTGCTGGTCCAGGTGAACGTAAAAGATCCAAATGGCAGTATTCGAAGAAGAGCGCGGAGTCCTTCTGGTGTCTTGTCCAACACTCCCCCCTCACCCAACACCACTATAAACAGATCAATTTTCATTCATCGCATTTGCTGTTTGTGGGACCTTGCTATAGGCAAATTAGTTGCCGTATTTGCCTATCAAACAACAGTGACTGCATTTCAAAATAATTCATTGGTTGAGAATAGGCAGAACACCCGGCACCTTGGACTGAGCCACAAGATATATATGCAAAAAAAAATCAACAGATTAATTTAAATTATTAATGGCATAATACAAAGGGGATTGTCATCGACCTTCTGCGCACAAATATGTAAATCCTGTATGCAAATTTTCTCTGCCAATCTGTTGAGACACATTGACAAGTACAGTTCAGCATACGTGACAGTTGATGCAAATAAGGAATGGATTAAATAACCTGCTTGTGCTGTGACAGTGAGCGATGTAACTAGAACCCACAGCCAGTGTGTATGAGGGCGCGCCCTGAGTTTTTGTGCAACTTTAATGCACTAGAATTGGCTGCCTTATTTCAACTGAGCGAAAACTTCTTGCCTAGGAATAACTCTAGAAGCTTTTATTCAAAGATAACCTGGCGCAGGCTGGTGTACGGAAACATGTAAGACCACCTTCCCCTTCAGGAGGCGAATCACCTTGTGCTGCCTCTCCTGCAGTGGGACAGTGGAGTGGGAGAGGGAAGGTGTTTGCTTCTTTCAGCGCCAGCCATGTCGTGGACTGGCACGCTGGCTCTCCTGAGGCTCCTCACTGCTCCTTGCTCTCCCACTCTTGCTTGCTTGCCACCCTTCTCCCACCCTGCCACCCTGCTTTCTTCTACCTGCCTGCTCTCTTCTCACTGCTCTCCACTGACTGCTCGCTGCTCTCCCCAATCTCCCATGGTTGTATGTCTGTTGCCCCCAACTTTTTGCAGGTCTTCCTCATCCTTGCACAATTTCGCGCTGCTCTCGCATGGCTCTGGTTTCGCATCCTTCTCTCCCTCACCTTTTGCCTTCTTTTCCCTCTCTCCCTCACCTTCTGCCTTCTCGTCACTCTCTCCCTCACCTTTTGCCTTCTTTTCCCTCTCTCCCTCACCTTCTGCCTTCTCGTCACTCTCTCCCTCACCTTTTGCCTTCTCTTCCCTCTCTCCCTCACCTTCTGCCTTCTCTTCCCTCTCTCCCTCCCCTTCTGCTTTCTCTTCCCTCTCTCCTTCACCTTCTGCCTTCTCTTCCTTCTCTCCCTCACCTTTTCCCTTCTTTTCCCTCTCTCCCTCACATTCTGGCATCTCTTTCTGCTCTCCCATGGCTTCTCTTCCCCCTCCCACACACCTATTGGCCTCTCGCTGTTCTTTCTTCTCTCCCGTGGCTTCTTATCACTCTACTAGCTCTCCTGATGGCCTGATACCAAGGGATCTTCTTTAGAATAGAAGGCAGCCGATCATGGAGGAAAAACACGAAAGGGGGGGATTTTAACTCATTCCACCCAGTGGAAACCGGGTTGAATAGGGGTTAAAATCCAAGCGGTGGACTTGCTGCTCCTTTCCCACCCCACGGCGGTAAGATTCCAGCTAACGCCTCTTCTCACTAATTAAAAGGTTCGAGAGTCTAGAGTCAGCAACTTTAATACTTTATTAAGAAATATAAGATTAGCAGATTTTCAGCCCTCTACTATACATCAATCATGGTAAACAAGCCGGGGGATCAACCCTGGTTCAATGAGGAGTGTAGAAGAGCATGCCAGGAGCAGCACCGGGCATACCTAAAAATGAGGTGCCAACCTGGTGAAGCTACAACTCAGGATTACATACATGCTAACCAGCAGAAGCAACATGCTATAGACAGAGCTAAGCGACTTCACAACCAATGGATCAGATCAAAGCTCTGCAGTCTTGCCACATCCAGTTGTGAATGCGAATAATTAAACAACTAACGGGAGGAGGAGGCTCTGGAAACAACCCCATCCTCAATGGTGGCAGAGTCCAGCACGTGAGCGCAAAAGACAAGGCTGAAGCATTTGCATCCACCTTTAGCCAGAAGTGCCGAGTGGATGATCCATCTCGGCCTCCTCCCGATATCCCCACCATCACGGAACCCGGTCTTCAGCCAATTCGATTCACTCCACATGATATCAAGAAATGGCTGAGTACACTGGATACAACAAAGGCTATGGGCCCCGACAACATCCTGGCTGTAGTGCTGAAGACATGTGCCCAGAACTAGCCGTGCCTCTAGCCAAACTGTTCCAGTACAGCTACAACACTGGCATCTACCCGACAATGTGGAAAATTGCCCAGGTATGTCCTGTCCATAAAAAGCAGGACAAATCCCATCACCCTACTCTCAATCATCAGCAAACTGATGGAAGGTGTCGTCAACAGTGCTATCAAGCGGCACTTACTCACCAATAACCTGCTCATTGATGCTCAGTTTGGGTTCTGCCAGGACCACCAGGCTCCAGATCTCATTACAGCCTTGGTCCAAACATGGACAAAAGAGCTGAATGCCAGAGGTGAGGTGAGAGTGACTGCCCTTGACATCAAGGTAGCATTTGACTGAGTGTGGCACCAAGGAGCCCTAGTAAAATTGAAGTCAATGGGAATCAAGGGGAAAACTCTCCAGTGGCTCGAGTCATACCTAGCACAAAGGAAGCTGGTAGTGATTGTTGGAGGCCAATCGTCTCAACCCCAGGGCATTGCTGCAGGAGTTCCTCAGGGCAGTGTCCTAGGCCCAACCATCATCAGCTGCTTCATCAATGACCTTCCCTCCATCATAAGGTCAGAAATGGGGATGTTCGCTGATGATTGCAGTGTTCAGTTCCATTCGCAACCCCTCAAATAATGAAGCAGTCCGAGCCCGCATGCAGCAAAACCTGGACAACGTCCAGGCTTGGGCTCATAAGTGGCAAGTAACATTCGCACCAGACAACTGCCAGGCAATGACCATCTCCAACAAGAGAGAGTCTAACCACCTCCCCTTGACATTCAACGGCATTACCATCGCCAAATCCCCCACCATCAACATCCTGGGGGTCACCATTGACCAGAAACTTAACTGGACCAGCCATATAAATCCTGTGGCTACAAGAGCAGGTCAGAGGCTGGGTATTCTGCAGCGAGTGACTCACCTCCTGACTCCCCAAAGCCTTTCCACCAACTACAAGGCACAAGTCAGGAGTGTGATGGAATACTCTCCACTTGCCTCGATGAGTGCAGCTCCAACAACACTCATGAAGCTCGACACCATCCAGGACAAAGCAGCCCGCTTGATTGGCACCCCATCCACCACCCTAAACATTCACTCCCTTCACCACCGGCGCACCGTGGCTGCAGTGTGTACCATCCACAGGATGCACTGCAGCAACTCGCCAAGGCTTGTTCGACAGCACCTCCCAAACTCGCGACCTCTATCACCTAGAAGCTCAAGAGCAGCAGGCACATGGGAACAACACCACCTGCACGTTCCCCTCCAAGTCACACACCATCCCGACTTGGAAATATATCGCCGTTCCTTCAACATCGCTGGGTCAAAATCCTGGAACTCCCTTCCAAACAGCACTGTGGGAGAACCTTCACCACATGGACTGCAGTGGTTCAAGAAGGCGGCTCATCACCACCTTCTCAAGGGCAATTAGGGACGGGCAATAAATGCCGGCCTCGCCAGCGACACCCACATTCCATGAATGAATAAAAAAAAAGTAACATTCATGCCAGACAAGTGCCAGGCAACGACCACCTCCAACAAGAGAGAGTCTAACCACCTCTCCTTGACATTCAACAGCATTACCATCGCCGAATCCCCCACCATTAACATCCTGGGAGTCACCATTGACCAGAAACTAAACTGGACCAGCCACATAAATACCGTGGCTACTAGAGCAGGTCAGAGGCTGGGTATTCTGTGGCGAGCGACTCACCTCCTGACTCCCCAAAGTCGTTCCAACATCTACAAGGCACAAGTCAGGAGCGTGATGGAATACTCTCCACTTGCCTGGTTGAGTGCAGCTCCAACAATACTCCAGAAGCTCGACATCATCCAGGACAAAGCAGCCAGCTTGATTGGCACCTCATCCACCATCCTAAACATTCACTCCCTTCACCCCCAGCGCATCGTGGCTGCAGTGTGTACCATCCACAGGATGCACTGCAGCAACTTGCCAAGGCTCCTTCGACAGCATCTCCCAAACCCGCGACCTCTACCACCTAGAAGGACAAAAAGGGCAGCGGCCCATGGGAACAGCACTACCTGCACGTTCCCCTCCAAGTCACATACCATCCCAACTTGGGAATATATCGCTGTTCCTTCATCATCGCTGGGTCAAAATTTTGGAACTCCCTACCTAATAGCACAGTGGGTGAACCTTCGTCACATGGACTGCAGCGGTTCAAGAAGACGGCTCATCACCATCTTCTCGGGCAATTAGGGATGGGCAATAAATGCTGGCCTTGCCAGCGATGCCCACATCCCATGAACGAATAAAAAAAAACATGCAAGTACCATGCGTCCACATTACTTACACTTAGCCAGCCGTTGGGTAGAATCTTGGTATCTTAAGTTCAAGCTGCCCCCTTGTACTTTCACTTTTTATACCCCCTTCCATAACATTCCTACCTTTGGTCACAGGATATGATCTAACCACAGCACCGTGTGGTGTTCTCCTTGTCTGAAAAATGATAGAATCCAGCTTTGTCCAGATCTGCAGTAGTGACAGTGGGCCTCTCCCCATGCCTCTTCAAGGTTTCTCTGTCCAGCACTTTTTCCATTCTACTTCTGTTTCCACGGTAACCTCGCTTATTTATTTTAAATCTGTATACTCCTAAAGCCATGAGTCATCTATGAGTCTATTGTCTACATGAATGCGGTTAATTACTACATCAGCCGGCGTACCTTGCTCAGACTGCTTAGCCTGAAAAGAGATGTTTTAGACACATGCGACATCTACTGTACTAGTTAACCCGTGATGCTTTCTGCTAATGTTAAGTTATCCTAACATAAGTCATTTTTCTACCATTAGCCTTAAAGCCTACAATGGCCACTTTAACGCTGCTGTTTTCTTGGGCAGTTGAGGTGCCCATCTAACTCTGGCCCGAGCCTCGTGACTGACGGGGTAGGACATTTAGGACTGAGATGAGGAGAAATTTCTTCACTCAGAGGGTGGTGAACCTGTGGAATTCTCTACCACAGAAGGCTGTGGAGGCCAAGTCACTGAATATATTTAAGAAGGAGCTGGATAGATTTCTAGACACAAAGGGATCAAGGGGTATGGGGAGAGAGTGGGAATATGGTATTGAGATAGAGGATCAGCCATGATCATATTGAATGGCGGAGCAGGCTTGAAGGGCCGAATGGCCTACTCCTGCTCCTATTTTCTATGGTTCTATTTTCTATGTTTCGAAATGTAAATCAGGGCCCTACGATGTCACTGGGACAACGATGCAATTTTAAGCGTCTACTGAGTGGGGCATCCACCGCAGACACTCCTTCTCAGTAAGACCAGACGGACAATCCAGTGGAGGCCCTGTCGGGTAAATTTACCTGTGTGGGGCCAGGAGGAGTAAGAGGGCTCCTGTGGGCCACACCAAGATAAGCTTGGGTTAATGCCGTCCCTGGTTCCCCTCCCCCCCACCTCTTCTGACCTATGAAACCCTCCCGAACCCCCCTCCCCCCGCTCCGTGACTTACTTGACTGCGGGCTAGCGGCCACCATATTTTCACTGGCCCAAAACCGAGCAGCTGGCTCTGGGAGCCCGATTCGGGCAGGTAGCTGGCACGTGGAATGTTAATGGACGGGGTATCTCGACTATGTAAGGCAGTAGAATAAACACTTCAGCGGAACATGGCTTAGGCTAAAAACTTAATAGACGCAATGCGATGTAGCAAATCTCACTATATAGAATTACATGGAATGTACAGCACAGAAACGGGCCATTCGGCCCAACTGGTCTGTGCCGGCATTTATGCTCTACGCGAGCCTCCTCCCACTCCTACGTCATATAACCCTATCAGCATATCCTTCCATTCCTTTCTCCCTCATGTGTTTATCTAGCTTCCCCTTAAAATAAAACACAAAAGACCTGTTCAGGGTTAAATAAGGAGACAGATATCATCATGTCCACAAGTGGTTTATTACTTACATGACAATGTTTCACCCACAGCAATACAGTAATATTCTAAATAATCCACAAATTCAAACGTGTTTATGGGAAAAGAAACTCACCTGTGATGCATAACGTCTGTTGCAATGTTTCCATAAGAATGTTTTGTCATCCATACTTTATACATGTGTTTTTGTAGTTTTTAATTTTTTTTCTATTAATCTAAATGTCTTCCTCTGCTCACAGGCCCCACGTGTTGACCTGACTGTGAGCTGATGTTTCCTCAAAGTGATTTCCATTTGAGGGCTAATTTTCTGCCTTCACTCTCTCGCCTGGGAGCCATGCCCACCGGCGACACACATTGGACACTCGGGCCTGCACTGACTGAATTAATGGTCAGAAAATGGTGCCCAGACTTCAAATATGCACTGCCAGGAGCACAAAGTCAGAATACTACCCTCTTAATGGCAACTCTAAGTGGGTAACCCATTGTCCTGCACAGTACTCCACCATGAGTCTTTATATTTATACGCTTGGGTGAAATTTTGTGCTCGTTGAAGAAACGAATTTCAGCGCTGGGAAACAGAACACTTTTACAATTTGAGCAACTACTGTTGACACCAAGCGCTTTCAGGTCAGGTTCAGCGTGGTTAGATACAAGATACGAGTAAAGCTGCCTCTACTCTGCCCTACAAAAAGCAATTGACCAGAGCTAAAACAAAGGGCTTAGGGCCCAAACCGCACTCCCCACCCCCCCCCCCCACAAACCACAACTCCTCTGTCGTGTATTTTGTTCGGCTCATATACATTAAACCCAGCACGAAGGTGTGAGCCAATTGGGGATCTGTGTCAGTACAGATGTCAAACAAGGGCTGTCCCCAACACACATTTAACAGAAAGGAATATATAAATCTACAGGGTCAAAGTGCATACTGTCGGCACACATCTCATACACATAGCCATGGAGGAGCTCTCCTATCTGCAGTTACACGAAGATAAAATATATCATAGTCTCATAGAAACACACAGCACAGAAAGAGGCCATTCGGCCCATTGTGCCTGTGCCAGCTTTTTGAAAGAGCCAATTAATCCCACTCCCCTGCTGTTTCCCCATAGCCTTGCAATTTTTTTTTTCTTTTCAAGTATACGTCCAATTCCCTATTGGGCCAGAGTTAGCTCATTGAATATATGGCATTGAGTTTGCTTCATTTTCATTACATTAGTAGCCAAATTAATGCTGTGCCATTGGAAGGGAACCAGCAGAGGTGGGGATTACCACACACAGGTAAACATAACTCATCATTAGTCACATTGGGGTCACAGGTCAACTGCACCCCATTTCACAAGAAATATTTTAGCAATCAAAATACACTGTAGCTTTTGTCATCAAGTATGCGACTTATCTAAAGAAACCGTTGTGGCAGCGATTGGAACAATATCCGCTGGACCTCGAGGCAACATCAGTCAGTCTTAAGGATGATCATTTTCTGTCGGTCCTTAAGAGTGATGTTGCTTCCAAAAGCTAATGGGTCAGTTGTTGTTGTTGCTGCTGTTGTTGTTGACGATCCACCAGGATGCTATAAACAATAAACAGAAGTTTTAAAAAGAATATACAAACTGGTGGCACAGGACAGAGTGAGTAACTGATCTGTCCCTCTCCAATTTTCCACCATCCTCTTCTCAAGATGCTGGGGTGTTTTTCCATGGTTACTGGCAGAACCTGAGTTCAATGTTCATGTGTGTGCCTAGATAATGTAGCCCCGACTTTAACTCCCAGTGGCAATGAGGCGGGTGATGGTGGTGGTGGTGGTGGGAGCCGCGAGGGGGAAGGTGAGCGCTAAATGCTCCTGACCTCGGCAACATGAGGACTGGGAGATTTTTAACACCTGGGCCTCGTCTGTATGCTCCCCCCCGCCCCCACCCGGTCAGTTGTCCACCTGGAACAGGCGGGAAGCAGAGGCTGTCGGACGGGCGGGAGCCTAATTTTGGGCGACAGGAACGGTCGTCGGCCTGGGAACGAAGCAACTTTCTCCAACACCTGGGTAAGTCGAGGGGAGGAAGGTTTCGGGAGGGTCTCTCGATCAGGAACATAAGAACATAAGAAATAGGAGCAGGAGTAGGCCAATCGGCCCCTCGAGCCTGCTCCGCCATTCAATAAGATCATGGCTGATCTGATCCTAACCTCAAATCTAAATTCATGTCCAATTTCCTGCCCGCTCCCCGAAACCCCTAATTCCTTTTACTTCTAGGAAACTGTCTATTTCTGTTTTAAATTTATTTAATGATGTAGCTTCCACAGCTTCCTGGGGCAGCAAATTCCACAGACCTACCACCCTCTGAGTGAAGAAGTTTCTCCTCATCTCAGTTTTGAAAGAGCAGCCCCTTATTCTAAGATTATGCCCCCTAGTTCTAGTCTCACCCATCCTTGGGAACATCCTTACCGCATCCACCCGATCAAGCCTCTTCACAATCTTATATGTTTCAATAAGATCGCCTCTCATTCTTCTGAACTCCAATGAGTAGAGTCCCAATCTATTCAACCTCTCCTCATATGTCCGCCCCCTCATCCCCGGGATTAACCGAGTGAACCTTCTTTGTACTGCCTCGAGAGCAAGTATGTCTTTTCTTAAGTATGGGCACCAAAACTGTATGCAGTATTCCAGGTGCGGTCTCACCAATACCTTATATAACTGCAGCAATACCTCCCTGTTTTTATATTCTATCCCCCTAGCAATAAAAGCCAACATTCCGTTGGCCTTCTTGATCGCCTGCTGCACCTGCATACTAACTTTTTGATTTTCTTGCACTGGGACCCCCAGATCCCTTTGTACTGCAGTACTTTCCAGTTTCTCGCCATTAAGATAATAACTTGCTCTCTGATTTTTCCTTCCAAAGTGCATAACCTCACATTTTCCAATATTGTATTGCATCTGCCAAATCTCCACCCACTCACCCAGCCTGTCTATATCCCCTTGTAGGTTTTTTATGTCCTCCTCACTCTCTACTTTCCCTCCCATCTTTGTGGTGGGGTAGGGGGGTGTGGAAAACTATAAAGACCACATTAATGTAGAAATACGTGAACAGTTACTTGACCATAAAAGAGAAAAGCATGATGGGTATTTGACCAATGTTAACTCCTTGACTCCCATACATAGGGTAGTTACAATTTCATACACACTCACAGAAAGACACAATTGTCCTTAGTACGTTGATAATTAAGTAGGGCTGAAGTCAGAATCAAGGCCACATGGCCTCTCAAGAAGCTGTATTCTCATTATATTATAAGCCAGCAATATCCTTATCTACACGGGGGGATGGGGGGAGGCCAGACAGTACCAAGGACCTGGACAGCCAACTTAATTATCAACGTACTAAGGAGTTCCCTATTTTTGATTGACTAACCACTTGAACCAATGAAAGTGTACATGTACGCCCATATTCAATGATAGACAGACATTACTGAATTAAGTGTATAAAAGATAACCACTTTCTTTGTTCGAAGAAGACGTAGCCTCAACCTTTGATTGAGGTACGCTTCCCTTGTATACAAGCTTCTTGGTAATAAATTCTTACTTGTCTGAAAATAAGTGTTTGGAGTTAATGCATTGTGTATAAAAGGTAATTAAGTTTTCGACAGGGGGGGGGCGGGGTGGGTGGCAGGAACCCGAGACAGGAGAGGCCCAAACTTCCCTTGTGGGACCCGGAGGAACAGTGCTCCTACTTCTCCTGGTCCCCATGAGGAAAATTTTTTTTAAAAATGGAAGCTAAAAAGCTTTCCTCTTTGGGCCTCTTCCGGCCCTGGCTCCTCTTCCCCCGTTCGCTTCACCTTGCCAGGAAAAGCCACGGCGGCCTCCTCCACTCAGGCCACTGGTTAAAATAGCAGCCCGATGATGGCATCGTAACCCGAGCTGCGTATTTAGAGAAGGACCTCTCCGGTTTCAGGCGGGTGTCTTTGCTGCCTGCCCAGCAGTGCAGGCTGAAACGGAAGGACAGCAGGAACGGAGCATGACGTGAATCTCCCGGACGATTTTAACAGCCCACCCATCCGGTTCCTGGGGGTGGTTAGAGTTAAAATTGCCCCTTATGTGTCAGCAGGCGATATGACTACAGTGGGGAGGGGGAAGGGCACCCTGATCTTGACCAATTTTTTTTGCCTCCTTCCCATTAGCAATGAGGAGCAGGATCTTCGGCTAGTCTTTAACCCAGGGATCCTGATGTTAAGTGTAAGGCCCTATCTGCTGTCCTGGCTCAGAGCTAACAGCATAGACTGAGGATCCAACCAAGGAACTTTCTGGCCTTCACGGCTCAGTTCCACTCTGGGCGGTGCATTTACTAACTGAGCCATGGCGGGGGTTGGGGAAGCGGGGGCAGGACAATTTAGTAAATCTCCTCCAAAACAGATGAGCAACAAAAAAAGTTTATGAGAAGAGTGAAAATCTTAGTCCATCTGCAAAATATATAGCAAAAGCTCACAGGCATCTGTCCGTTCCAACTGATATTATATAGTTACATTCATAGGAAGATAGGAACAGGAGGAGGCCATTAAGTCCCCTTGAGCCTGTTCCAACATTCAATTAGATTGTGGCTGATCTGTACCTTAACTCCATCTACCTGGCTTGGTTCCGTAACTCCTTCATACCCTCGCCTAAGAAAAATTTATCAATCTCAGTTTTTGCAATTTTCAATTGACCCCCAGCCTCAACGGGTTTTGGGGGAGAGTTATCCCTAAAGGTCAGATAGCTCAGTCTGTTGATGACTGGACTCAAGGTCTTGGGTTCAAATCCTGGCAGAGTCCACTCAGCCTTTTATCTTTCTGAGGTGGCATGTCTTAGAATGTGGGAAGAACTCAGGAGATTGAGCAGTGCACGATACAATTTTGCCCGCATCCCATGACTGTTTTAACAATGGAAACATATATCAGTAACATGGAGATCAATTATCAAAGGGAGAAGATGCAAATATCACAAATTCTTATCAATAACATCATTGACTGCATGGGAATCAAAAAAAAATTAGAAGCACCGTGCATCTTATGTAAAACATTGACCTATGGACAGCCAATATCCAAATAGAAATATCCATTAAAAATAATGAGTTGCAAATGTCGTTGTGTAATAATGCACGTAATCTAGTCCTCTAGGTCAGCTTACCTACAAGTTTAACCATCGTCTTCATTGCCATAGTCTCAGGATAAGGGGTCAGCCATTTAGGACCAAGATGAGGAAAAATGTCTTCACTCAGAGGGTTGTGAATCTTTGGGATTCTCTACCCCAGAGGGATGTAGATGCTCAGTCGTTGAGTATATTCAAGGCTGATATCGAAGGATATTTTGACATTAAGGGAATCAAGGAATACTGGGAGAGGGTTGGAAAGTGGAGTTGAGGTGGAAGATCAGCCATGATCTTACTGAATGGTGGAGCATTCCACAATTCGAGGGGCCGTATGGCCTACCCCTGCTCCTATTTCTTATGTTCTTATGTTCTTATCTCCCACTGCAACAGGCTGGAACCAGACATGATATAAGGGGGCTGTTTCGACACATGCAGGTTTTTTTTGTCAATATAACCTGGCAACTGGGTGCGCCCTCTCCTGCTCATTGGTCCTTGTCCACAAGTACCTCTCCTCCCTCCATTGCTGCAGTAGCCATGTTATATAGCACTTCACAAATTTGTTGGTTTATAGACAAGGATATAAATTGCCTGTCTTAGAATTGGTATAGGTGATAGTTCATTCTCTAATAAGTATTTAATTACAACTTGCATTTATATAGCACCTTTAATGTAGTAAAAAGTCCCAAGCCGCTTCACAGGAGTGGTTATCAAACAAAATTTAACACTGAGCCACATAAGGAGATATTAGGACAGGTGGCCAAAAGCTTGGTCAAAGAGGTAGGTTTTAAGGAGCGTCTTAAAGGAGGAGGGAGAGGTAAACAGGCAGAGGGGTTGAGGGAGGGAATTCCAGAGCTTAGGGCCTAAGCAGCTGAAGGCACGGCCGATAATGGTGGAGCGATTAAAATCGGGGATGCACAAGAGGCCAGAATTAGAGGAGCGCAGAGATCTCGGAGGATTATAGGGCTGGAGGAGGTTACAGAGAAAGGGAGGGACAAGGCAATGGAGGAATCTGAAAACAAGGATGAGAATTTTAAAACTGAGGCATTGCCAGACTGGGAGCCATTGTTGGTCAGCGAGCACAGGGGTGATGGGTGAACAGGACTTGGTGTGAGCTAGGATACGGACAGCAGAGTTTTGGATGAGCTCAAGTTTACGGAGGGTTGAAGGTGGGAGGCCAGCCAGGAGAGCATTGGAATAGTCGAGTCTAGAGGTAACAAAGGCACGGATGAGGGTTTCAGCAGCAGGAAGAGGAACAGAACACATTGCGTATCCACATATAGAAGTAAGCCAAGAGAATCTTAAAAGTTCCCTTTGCCCTAGATCGCCCCATGACCACAGCACCGGAATGTGCCACAGGGTTGTCTCCTGTCCTCTGTTCCCTGCAATAGCTACATCCCTACACCCAGGCCTTTCCATGCCTGCTCAGCTTGTTCTCTCTCTTCAATCCTGTCTACCTTGCCACCCACTCCATTAAACTGCTTGACCAACTCAAAGAGCGTAGAGTGGTCTATGCCAACCAGTAACTCTGTGCCAGTTCTATATGACTTTCCGATCAATCATACCAGAGATTTTCATGGCTGTCCCAGTGGCTCTATGGTTAAATGGATTTGGCCTTATAAAGAAGGAAGGCCCCAGATTTGATCTCTGGGCTGTACTGAGTTAGGTGATTTCAGCCAGGACAGTGTTAATATAATGGCCTCAACGTGCCTAGGGTGGGGAATGGAAAAAATATTAACTGGTTTGTTTCTCTGCTTTGCTCCAACCCATAAGCTGAACAATGTCTGGGGCAGGAAGGGAAATTGCAGCGAAGAGTGTCAAGTTGAATTGAAGGGGAGAGAGAGAAGAGTGGTAATGTGAAGGGGTAGAGTGCGAGGAGGAGAGAGTGGCCCTGAAATTTCTATGGCTAAAGTGGACAGAAAGCCTGATTGTTTGGGGAACAGTGTCTCTGTGGAAGGGTGGGGAGTTGGATGGGGTACAGTGACTCTGTGTGAAAGGGTGGAGAGTTGGATGGGGTACAGTGAACCTGTGAAAAGGTGGGGAGTTGGATGGGGTACAGTGACTCTGTGGAAGGGTGGGGAGTTGGATGGGGTACAGTGTCTCTGTGTGAAAGGGTGGGGAGTTGGATGGGTACAGTGACTCTGTGGAAGGGTGGGGAGTTGGATGGGGTACAGTGACTCTGTGGAAGGGTGGGGAGTTGGATGGGGTACAGTGTCTCTCTGTGAAAGGGTGGGGAGTTGGATGGGGTACAGTGACTCTGTGGAAGGGTGGGGAGTTGGATGGGGTACAGTGTCTCTCTGTGAAAGGGTGGGGAGTTGGATGGGGTACAGTGACTCTGTGAAAGGGTGGAGAGTTGGATGGGGTACAGTGAACCTGTGGAAAGGTGGGGAGTTGGATGGGGAACAGTGTCTCTGTGAAAGGGTGGGGAGTTGGATGGGGTACAGTGACTCTGTGGAAGGGTGGGGAGTTGGATGGGGTACAGTGTCTCTGTGAAAGGGTGGGGAGTTGGATGGGGTACAGTAACTCTGTGGAAGGGTGGGGAGTTGGATGGGGTACAGTGACTCTGTGGAAGGGTGGAGAGTTGGATGGGGTACAGTGAACCTGTGGAAAGGTGGGGAGTTGGATGGGGAACAGTGTCTCTGTGAAAGGGTGGGGAGTTGGATGGGGTACAGTGAACCTGTGGAAAGGTGGGGAGTTGGATGGGGAACAGTGTCTCTGTGGAAGGGTGGAGAGTTGGATGGGGTACAGTGAACCTGTGGAAAGGTGGGGAGTTGGATGGGGAACAGTGTCTCTGTGAAAGGGTGGGGAGTTGGATGGGGTACAGTGACTCTGTGGAAGGGTGGGGAGTTGGATGGGGAACAGTGACTCTGTGGAAGGGTGGGGAGTTGGATGGGGTACAGTGTCTCTCTGTGAAAGGGTGGGGAGTTGGATGGGGTACAGTGACTCTGTGGAAGGGTGGGGAGTTGGATGGGGTACAGTGTCTCTCTGTGAAAGGGTGGGGAGTTGGATGGGGTACAGTGAACCTGTGGAAGGGTGGGGAGTTGGATGGGATACAGTGACTCTGTGTGAAAGGGTGGGGAGTTGGATGGGGTACAGCGTCTCTCTGTGGAAGGGTGGGGAGTTGGATGGGGTACAGTGACTTTGTAGAAGGGTGGGTAGTTGGATGGGCTACAGTGTCTCTGTGTGAAAGGGTGGGGAGTTGGATGGGGTACAGTGTCTCTGTGTGAAAGGGTGGGGAGTTGGATGGGGTACAGTGTCTCTGTGAAAGGGTGGGGAGTTGGATGGGGTACAGTGTCTCTGTGTGAAAGGTGGGGAGTTGGATGGGGTACAGTGTCTCAGTGTGAAAGGGTGGGGAGTTGGATGGGGTACAGTGTCTCTGTGGAAGGGTGGGGAGTTGGATGGGGTACAGTGTCTCTGTGTGAAAGGTGGGGAGTTGGATGGGGTACAGTGTCTCAGTGTGAAAGGGTGGGGAGTTGGATGGGGTACAGTGTCTCTCTGTGAAAGGGTGGGGAGTTGGATGGGGTACAGTGTCTCTGTGAAAGGGTGGGGAGTTGGATGGGGTACAGTGACTCTGTGGAAGGGTGGGGAGTTGGATGGGGTACGGTGACTCTGTGGAAGGGTGGGGAGTTGGATGGGGTACAGTGTCTCTGTGAAAGGGTGGGGAGTTGGATGGGGTACAGTGTCTCTGTGTGAAAGGGTGAGGAGTTGGATGGGGTACAGTGTCTCTGTGAAAGGGTGAGGAGTTGGATGGGGTACAGTGTTTCTGTGTGAAAGGGTGAGGAGTTGGATGGGGTACAGTGTCTCTGTGAAAGGGTGGGGAGTTGGATGGGGTACAGTGAACCTGTGGAAGGGTGGGAAGTTGGATGGGGTACAGTGACTTTGTGCAAGGGTGGGGAGTTGGATGGGGTACAGTGAACCTGTGGAAGGGTGGGAAGTTGGATGGGGTACAGTGACTTTGTGGAAGGGTGGGGAGTTGGATGGGGTACAGTGTCTCTGTGAAAGGGTGGGGAGTTGGATGGGGTACAGTGTCTCTGTGTGAAAGGGTGGGGAGTTGGATGGGGTACAGTGTCTCTCTGTGAAAGGGTGGGGAGTTGGATGGGGTACAGTGTCTCTGTGAAAGGGTGGGGAGTTGGATGGGCTACAGTGTCTCTGTGAAAGGGTGGGGAGTTGGATGGGCTACAGTGTCTCTGTGAAAGGGTGGGGAGTTGGATGGGGTACAGTGTCTCTGTGGAAGGGTGGGGAGTTGGATGGGGTACAGTGTCTCTGTGGAAGGGTGGGGAGTTGGATGGGCTACAGTGAACCTGTGGAAAGGTGGGGAGTTGGATGGGGTACAGTGTCTCTGTGGAAAGGTGGGGAGTTGGATGGGCTACAGTGAACCTGTGAAAGGGTGGGGAGTTGGATGGGCTACAGTGTCTCTGTGGAAAGGTGGGGAGTTGGATGGGCTACAGTGAACCTGTGGAAAGGTGGGGAGTTGGATGGGGTACAGTGTCTCTGTGGAAAGGTGGGGAGTTGGATGGGCAACAGTGAACCTGTGAAAGGGTGGGGAGTTGGATGGGGTACAGTGTCTCTCTGTGAAAGGGTGGGGAGTTGGATGAGGTACAGTGTCTCTGTGAAAGGGTGGGGAGTTGGATGGGCTACAGTGAACCTGTGGAAAGGTGGGGAGTTGGATGGGGTACAGTGACTCTGTGGAAAGGTGGGGAGTTGGATGGGCTACAGTGAACCTGTGGAAAGGTGGGGAGTTGGATGGGGTACAGTGTCTCTGTGGAAAGGTGGGGAGTTGGATGGGGTACAGTGTCTCTGTGGAAAGGTGGGGAGTTGGATGGGCTACAGTGAACCTGTGAAAGGGTGGGGAGTTGGATGGGGTACAGTGTCTCTGTGGAAGGGTGGGGAGTTGGATGGGGTACAGTGTCTCTGTGTGAAAGGTGGGGAGTTGGATGGGGTACAGTGTCTCAGTGTGAAAGGGTGGGGAGTTGGATGGGGTACAGTGTCTCTCTGTGAAAGGGTGGGGAGTTGGATGGGGTACAGTGTCTCTGTGAAAGGGTGGGGAGTTGGATGGGGTACAGTGACTCTGTGGAAGGGTGGGGATTTGGATGGGGTACGGTGACTCTGTGGAAGGGTGGGGAGTTGGATGGGGTACAGTGTCTCTGTGAAAGGGTGGGGAGTTGGATGGGGTACAGTGTCTCTGTGTGAAAGGGTGAGGAGTTGGATGGGGTACAGTGTCTCTGTGAAAGGGTGAGGAGTTGGATGGGGTACAGTGTTTCTGTGTGAAAGGGTGAGGAGTTGGATTGGGTACAGTGTCTCTGTGAAAGGGTGGGGAGTTGGATGGGGTACAGTGAACCTGTGGAAGGGTGGGAAGTTGGATGGGGTACAGTGACTTTGTGGAAGGGTGGGGAGTTGGATGGGGTACAGTGAACCTGTGGAAGGGTGGGAAGTTGGATGGGGTACAGTGACTTTGTGGAAGGGTGGGGAGTTGGATGGGGTACAGTGTCTCTGTGAAAGGGTGGGGAGTTGGATGGGGTACAGTGTCTCTGTGTGAAAGGGTGGGGAGTTGGATGGGGTACAGTGTCTCTCTGTGAAAGGGTGGGGAGTTGGATGGGGTACAGTGTCTCTGTGAAAGGGTGGGGAGTTGGATGGGGTACAGTGTCTCTGTGGAAGGGTGGGGAGTTGGATGGGGTACAGTGTCTCTGTGGAAGGGTGGGGAGTTGGATGGGCTACAGTGTCTCTGTGAAAGGGTGGGGAGTTGGATGGGGTACAGTGTCTCTGTGAAAGGGTGGGGAGTTGGATGGGCTACAGTGTCTCTGTGAAAGGGTGGGGAGTTGGATGGGGTACAGTGTCTCTGTGGAAGGGTGGGGAGTTGGATGGGGTACAGTGTCTCTGTGGAAGGGTGGGGAGTTGGATGGGCTACAGTGAACCTGTGGAAAGGTGGGGAGTTGGATGGGGTACAGTGTCTCTGTGGAAAGGTGGGGAGTTGGATGGGCTACAGTGAACCTGTGAAAGGGTGGGGAGTTGGATGGGCTACAGTGTCTCTGTGGAAAGGTGGGGAGTTGGATGGGCTACAGTGAACCTGTGGAAAGGTGGGGAGTTGGATGGGGTACAGTGTCTCTGTGGAAAGGTGGGGAGTTGGATGGGCTACAGTGAACCTGTGAAAGGGTGGGGAGTTGGATGGGGTACAGTGTCTCTCTGTGAAAGGGTGGGGAGTTGGATGAGGTACAGTGTCTCTGTGAAAGGGTGGGGAGTTGGATGGGCTACAGTGAACCTGTGGAAAGGTGGGGAGTTGGATGGGGTACAGTGACTCTGTGGAAAGGTGGGGAGTTGGATGGGCTACAGTGAACCTGTGGAAAGGTGGGGAGTTGGATGGGGTACAGTGTCTCTGTGGAAAGGTGGGGAGTTGGATGGGGTACAGTGTCTCTGTGGAAAGGTGGGGAGTTGGATGGGCTACAGTGAACCTGTGAAAGGGTGGGGAGTTGGATGGGGTACAGTGTCTCTGTGGAAAGGTGGGGAGTTGGATGGGGTACAGTGTCTCTGTGGAAAGGTGGGGAGTTGGATGGGGTACAGTGTCTCTGTGGAAAGGTGGGGAGTTGGATGGGCTACAGTGAACCTGTGGAAAGGTGGGGAGTTGGATGGGGTACAGTGTCTCTGTGGAAAGGTGGGGAGTTGGATGGGCTACAGTGAACCTGTGGAAAGGTGGGGAGTTGGATGCGGTACAGTGTCTCTGTGGAAAGGTGGGGAGTTGGATGGGGTACAGTGTTTCTGTGGAAAGGTGGGGAGTTGGATGGGCTACAGTGAACCTGTGAAAGGGTGGGGAGTTGGATGGGGTACAGTGACTCTGTGAAAGGGTGGGGAGTTGGATGGGCTACAGTGTCTCTCTGTGAAAGGGTGGGGAGTTGGATGGGCTACAGTGTCTCTCTGTGAAAGGGTGGGGAGTTGGATGAGGTACAGTGTCTCTCTGTGGAAGGGTGGGGAGTTGGATGGGGTACAGTGTCTCTGTGGAAGGGTGGGGAGTTGGATGGGGTACAGTGTTTCTGTGTGAAAGGGTGGGGAGTTGGATGGGGTACAGTGTCTCTGTGTGAAAGGGTGGGGAGTTGGATGGGGTACAGTGACTCTGTGGAAGGGTGGGGAGTTGGATGGGGTACGGTGACTCTGTGACAGGGTGGGGAGTTGGATGGGGTACAGTGTCTCTCTGTGAAAGGGTGGGGAGTTGGATGGGGTACAGTGACTCTGTGGAAGGGTGGGGAGTTGGATGGGGTACGGTGACTCTGTGAAAGGGTGAGGAGTTGGATGGGGTACAGTGTCTCTCTGTGAAAGGGTGGGGAGTTGGATGGGGTACAGTGACTCTGTGGAAGGGTGGGGAGTTGGATGGGGTACAGTGACTCTGTGACAGGGTGGGGAGTTGGATGGGGTACAGTGTCTCTGTGTGAAAGGGTGGAGAGTTGGATTGGGTACAGTGTCTCTGTGAAAGGGTGGGGAGTTGGATGGGGTACAGTGTCTCTCTGTGAAAGGGTGGGGAGTTGGATGGGGTACAGTGACTCTGTGGAAGGGTGGGGAGTTGGATGGGTACAGTGACTCTGTGGAAGGGTGAGGAGTTGGATGGGGTACAGTGTCTCTCTGTGAAAGGGTGGGGAGTTGGATGGGGTACAGTGACTCTGTGGAAGGGTGGGGAGTTGGATGGGGTACAGTGACTCTGTGGAAGGGTGGGGAGTTGGATGGGGTACAGTGACTCTGTGGAAGGGTGGGGAGTTGGATGGGTTACAGTGTGTCTGTGGAAGGGTGGGGAGTTGGATGGGGTACGGTGACTCTGTGAAAGGGTGAGGAGTTGGATGGGGTACAGTGTCTCTCTGTGAAAGGGTGGGGAGTTGGATGGGGTACAGTGACTCTGTGGAAGGGTGGGGAGTTGGATGGGTACAGTGACTCTGTGGAAGGGTGGGGAGTTGGATGGGGTACAGTGACTCTGTGGAAGGGTGGGGAGTTGGATGGGTTACAGTGTGTCTGTGGAAGGGTGGGGAGTTGGATGGGGTACAGTGTCTCTGTGAAAGGGTGGGGAGTTGGATGGGGTACAGTGTCTCTCTGTGAAAGGGTGAGGAGTTGGATGGGGTACAGTGACTCTGTGAAAGGGTGGGGAGTTGGATGGGGTACAGTGACTCTGTGGAAGGGTGGGGAGTTGGATGGGGTACAGTGACTCTGTGGAAGGGTGGGGAGTTGGATGGGGTACAGTGACTCTCTGTGAAAGGGTGGGGAGTTGGATGGGGTACAGTGTCTCTCTGTGAAAGGTGGGGAGTTGGATGGGGTACAGTGTCTCTATGTGAAAGGGTGGGGAGTTGGATGGGGTACAGTGTCTCTCTGTGAAAGGGTGGGGAGTTGGATGGGGTACAGTGTCTCTGTGTGAAAGGGTGGGGAGTTGGATGGGGTACAGTGTCTCAGTGTGAAAGGGTGGGGAGTGGGATGGGGTACAGTGTCTCTGTGAAAGGGTGGGGAGTTGGATGGGGTACAGTGACTCTGTGGAAGGGTGGGGAGTTGGATGGGGTACAGTGTCTCTGTGAAAGGGTGGGGAGTTGGATGGGGTACAGTGTCTCTGTGAAAGGGTGGGGAGTTGGATGGGGTACATTGTCTCTGTGAAAGGGTGGGGAGTTGGATGGGGTACAGTGTCTCAGTGTGAAAGGGTGGGGAGTTGGATGGGGTACAGTGACTCTGTGGAAGGGTGGGGAGTTGGATGGGCTACAGTGTCTCAGTGAAAGGGTGGGGAGTTGGATGGGGTACAGTGTCTCAGTGAAAGGGTGGGGAGTTGGATGGGGTACAGTGTCTCTGTGTGGAAGGGTGGGGAGTTGGATGGGGTACAGTGTCTCAGTGAAAGGGTGGGGAGTTGGATTGGGTGCAGTGTCTCTGTGAAAGGGTGGGGAGTTGGATGGGGTACGGTGTCTCTGTGAAAGGGTGGGGAGTTGGATGGGCTACAGTGAACCTGTGGAAAGGTGGGGAGTTGGATGGGGTACAGTGACTCTGTGTGAAAGGGTGGGGAGTTGGATGGGGTACAGTGTCTCTGTGAAAGGGTGGGGAGTTGGATGGGGTACAGTGTCTCTGTGAAAGGGTGGGGAGTTGGATGGGGTACAGTGACTCTGTGGAAGGGTGGGGAGTTGGATGGGGTACAGTGACTCTGTGTGAAAGGGTGGGGAGTTGGATGGGGTACAGTGTCTCTGTGTAAGAATGGGTGGTTGGATAGAGTACTCTCCTGCTCTTGTTTGAATAATCTGAGAAGGCCGACGGGACCTCAGTTTTAACATCTCATCTGAAAGACCACACCTCCAACAGTGCTGCACTCCCTCAGTTGGTCTGTAGGCCCCAATATAGCTCTCCTTGACTCTAGAATTCTCCCTGATGGTCGTCAGTGAACGTCAGTTAATCCTGTCATGTGATTCATCCTTACCAGGAAGCAGCATGGTTGTCATTAGCTCTGGGGTCTCCAGGAAGTCCACATTGTTCCTCTGAAAGGTCTTGCTGTAGTTTGCTTGCAGGTGGCTGAGGGTTTGCACATATTGAGTTAGTATTCCACAGATTAGTGAGAAAGGTACAGGTTGTTAAAGAAGGAATTTGCATTTATACAGTATCTTTCATGACCTCAGGACGTCCCAAAGCGCTTTACAGCCAATGAAGTAGTTTTGAAGTGTAACCACTGTTGTAATATAGGAAACGCGGCAGCCAATTTGCACACAGCAAGATCCCACAAACAGCAATGTGATAATGACCAGATAATCTGTTCTTCGTGATGTTGGTTGAGGAATAAATATTAAGCAGGACACTGGGGAGAACTCCCCTGCTCTTCTTTGAAATAGTGCCATGGGATCTTTTACGTACACTTGAGAGAGGAACTGGGGCCTTGGTTTAATGCCTCACCCGAAAGACGGCACCTCCGACAGCGCAGTGTTCCCTCAGTATTGCACTGGGAGGGTCAGCTTAGATTTTGTGTTTAAGTCTCTGGAGTGGGACTTAAACCCACAACCTTCTGACTCAGAGGTAAGAGTGCTAACAACTGAGCTACAGTTGACACATAATATTACACAATGTAATGTTATGTATTTACAGGGCAGAGGGAGGCACTGCCCCATCTCTGTGTCTCGGATTCAGATAGGTTGCGACGTGTTCCTGAAGGTTTCATCACATGTCCTCCCATCTCCAACTGCCCCACCCAGTCAAACAACCTTTTTTCGCCCCGTTTACCAACATTTTTATAATAAACGAAAAGTCTTCAAAGTAAGTGAAAAGAACACTCGATTTCTTTTAATGCCCCTATGATTTTTCTCCTGGGTGTTGCTCGCATCATTGTCCTGGTGATTCATCTTTAATTCCTGGAGACTCCGGGACAATCCTGGAGGGTTGGCAACTCTAGACTCAGAGCAGCTGACGGTTCTGCCTTTTGATGGTCAGCGAGCTCCAGGTGCGGTCGGTCCTTTTTATGTTCTTTGACGTTTCATCGCGAAAACTGCCAGATCATGGCAGGCAGATTAGCGGCTTGTGTCCTGGACTGTGCCACAGAGTATAGGCGCATTTGCAAAGGGCCCGTCGCTCTGGGAACAAGCTGGTTTGGTTAAGCATGCGTATCCTAGGCCTCACCTGTTCCCAAGGTCACCAGACGCCACTGTTACAGGAGCCATGGATAGCATTATCATTTTAGTGAGACCTTCAAGGACTCGGCCCTGGTCTAACCCACTCTGCTTGTGGATGTGTGCGCACACATAGATCTTTTGTGCGTGAATACATCTGTGCTTCTGTGTAAGTGAAGGATGTTTGTATCCTTTTGCCTCTGGAGTCTGTGTTCACATGTGGGGGAGGGGTCCAAGTGGGACTGGTGTCTGGGTCAACGTGTGTGTCTGGCGTCTAGGTCATTAGAACATAAGAAATAGGAGCAGGAGTAGGCCATACAGCCCCTCGAGCCTGCTCCTCAATTCAATAAGATCATGGCTGATCTTTGACCTCAACTACACTTTCCCGCCCTATCCCCATATCCCTTGATTCCTCATGAGTCAAAAAATCTATCTCAGCCTTGAATATACGCAGGGTCCAAGTGTGTGTCTGGTGTCTGGGTCAATGTGTGTGTCTGGTGTCTGGGTCAATGCGTGTGTCTGGTGTCTGGATCCATGTGTGTGTCTGGAGACTGGGTCCAAGTGGGTCTACCATCTGGGTTCATGTGTGTGTCTAGTGTCTGGGTCAATGCATGTGTCTGGTGTCTGGATCCATGTGTGTGTCTGGAGTCTGGGTCCAAGTGGGTCTACCATCTGGGTCCAAGTGTGTGTCTGGTGTCTGGATCCATGTGTGTGTCTGGAGTTTGGATCCAAGTGGGTCTACCATCTGGGTCCATGTGTGTGTCTGGAGTCTGGGTCCAAGTGGGTCTACAATCTGGGTCCATGTGTGTGTCTAGTGTCTGGGTCAATGCGTGTGTCTGGTTTCTGGGTCCATGTGTGTGTCTGGTGCCTGGGTCCATGTGTGTGTCTGGTGCCTGGGTCCATGTGTGTGTCTGGTGCCTGGGTCCATGTGTGTGTCTGGTGCCTGGGTCCATGTGTGTGTCTGGTGCCTGGGTCCATGTGTGTGTCTGGTGTCAGCCCTGAGGATTTTAGCTCTGGGATTTGAATTATGGAAGCTGATAATTATCTATAGTCCTTCGATCTGCCACTAGTAGAATCAGTGAATGGTGACAGCACAGAAGGAGGCCATTCGGCCCGTCGAGCCCGTGTCGGCTCTCTGCAAGAGCGATCCAGTTAGTCCCACTCCCCCGCCCTTTCCCCGTAGCCCTGCAGATTTTTTCCCTTCAAGTACTTATCCAAATCTCTTTTGAAAGCCATGATTGAATCTGCCTCCACCACCTCTTCAGGCAGCGCATTCCGGATCATAACCACTCGCTGCGTAAAAAAAGTTTTTCCTCATGTCGCCTTTGGTTCTCTTGCCAATCACCATAGTGCAACCTGTGCTGCTTTTAGCCAACTCTGAAGCAATTATGAACTATATTAATAATAACCAAACATGATCCCTACCTCCTCCATGAAGTCCTGCCCTGCCAGAGCTCATACACTATGAAGCAGGTCTCATTCCCCAGCTTCTGAACAGAGATGCTGGATAAGGAAGAATACATCAAATATGAAACTAGGACCGGGCACAAATACTCTTCGCAAAACAAAATTATATCTTCATAAGAACCGCCCAAAGGTTCCTGCGATGGCCTTGTGGGCACACAGGTACCTCTTGCCATGCCAGAAGGCCATAGTTTCAATTGCTGCTGTGCTGTGTTTGTTGATCTCAGATGGGGGAAGCAATTGGGGTGCTACAACTGGCCTGAGCCCCTCAGGTCAGGGAGGGGGGAAGGGGTGGAAATTAGCCAGGGTTCCCGCCGGTTCCTGCACGCTGTCCAATTACCCCTGCTGGAAAACGCAACAGTGTGGACATTGGGTGAGTACAGGATTATGCTTAGCTGTGATGGCCCCGCAGTCAAATAGCCTGCTGACGCTCAGCATCCAGGCTCACTTGGGAGAGGTATCAGTGGGCAGCTGGCATCTATGGAATTGCACCCCAATGGCTGGAGAAAAAAAGACAGAAACAAATATATAAATAAGAACCACCCAAATAAATTTGATGCACTCCAGTGACATCGTGAATGGACAATACTTGTCCAGAACACCAATCTGTGCCATCCAGATCCTTGTAGACTTGAGCAGTTTTGGTTGTCTAGAATAGTGAGACCCTGCGTTGTTTAACATTGATAAGCACTTGGAAGAGATGCATAGTCCAACTTACTGCAAGTTGCCACTCTGTTTGGCTGCAGACGCTACGTATCGTTTCAAAGCCTGGCGGAACTCCTCCACCTCCTCTTCCAGCACGGACATCTGTCGCTGCACCACCAGAATGTGCTGTGGGGGGACAGGAAAGGGAAGGTCTTTAGTTCTGGCCTCTTGCGCATCCCCGATTTTAATCTCCACCATTGGCAGCCGTGCCTTCAGCTGCCTAGGCCCGAAGTTCTGGAATTCCCTCCCTAAACCTCTCCACCTCTCTGCCTCTCTCTCCTCCTTTAAGACGCTCCTTAAAACCTACCTCTTTGACGAAGCTTTTGGTCACCTGTCCTAATATCTCCTTATATGACTTGGAGTCAAATTTTTGTTTGATAATCGCACCTGTGTAGCGCCTTGAGACATTTCACTACGTTAAAGGCGCTATATAAATGCAAGTTATTGTTGTTGTTGTTTATCTTGGAGCTGGGACTTGGTAAAGAATTGGTATCTGATTGGCTGCTGAGTGGCACCAAAAGCCGTTTTGCAGCCAATCTGGAGCTGGATTGCTGAGGTTTGATTTGAGTGGCCAAATCAAATTTCTAATCTGCTCTTCAGATCGACATAGAAAGCACGAAGTGCCAGCTGTCCAGGTAGATTATTGGTGATGACCAAAGAGTTAAATAGAGTGAATAATTTATTAATAATGATGACTGACTGTAACACAACAGGGGGATCTCAGGATAGGCAGGTCAGTCAGAACAATGACTTGCTTTCGGTTTGAATTCTTGCCATATTCATGTATCTACAGGGGTTTCACTCTCACAAGCCAAAATTAGTTTAGATGCGCGCAATATTCTGTCTGCCAAAGAAATGTATTTCCTACCAGCACAAGCTGTTCTTTAACACACTGTCATAGTAACACGGACTGCAGCGGTTCAAGAAGAAGGCCCACCACCACCTTCTCAAGGGCAACCAGGGATGGGCAATAGTTGCCGGCCTTGCCGGTGACGCCCACATCCCGAGAATTAATTTCAGAAAATAACCCTCAGCGATGCAGTGCACCGTTTATTACAGTCCCTAAAATAGTCTTGCTTGACTCATGAAAACTTCCTGTAAGTTCCCCCATGTTCTCCCCAGTACCAGCCTCTCAGATCAATTCTCTCTTGCCTCACAGTTCCTACATGATCCTAATTGCCATTGTCTTAACACGACTGTTAACCTGCTCACAGATTGGCACAAGAAAAGAAAGACTTGTATTTATATAGCGCCTTTCACGACCTCAGGACATCCCAAAGCACTTTACAGCCAATTAAGTACTTTTGAAATACGGTCAAGTTATTGGCCCCGATATTACCAGAGAGGCAGGTTGACAGCGGGAGGGCGGGCGACTGGGCGCGTGGGTAACCCGCCCAGTAAAATCCATCCGTTTCCCACGCGATCGCGGGTAAATTGAAGCCACTTAACGTGGCTTCCGGGTTTCCCCTCGGAAACCTGCGCAGCGGGCGGACTGCGCACCCACATCACAGGCTGTCAGCTGGAGGAAGGGGCAGTCCTCCAATGACTGATCCTGCAGCAAAGAACCACACAGCACCATGGAGCAGCCCAGGGGAAAGGCTGCCCCTAGGTTTAATGATGCCTCATTCCAGGTCTTACTGGATGAGGTGAGGAAGAGGAGGGAGATCTTCTACCTGGCGGATGGGAGAAAGTGGCCTGCCTCTGCCACCAAGAAGGCCTGGCTCGAGGAGGCAAAGGAGGTCAGCAGCAGCAGCAACGTCTCCTGCACCTGGATCCAGTGCAGGAAGCGCTTCAATGACCTAACTAGGTCAGCCAAAGTGAGCACACTTACTCATTCTCCTACACCCCGTCTTCCACATCACCGCCCCCACCCTACAACTCCTTCGGCACTGCCAACACTACTCTATCATATTACTCCTCACACCCATTAAAAGTTCATCCTCGACTTACCTGCACTTACTCACCTCCCCAGTACTCATCCCACCACTACCACTCAACCCAATCCTCATACAATGTCATGGCTCTGTCTCATACTCACCCTCTGATGCATCTCTTTCACATTCAGCCTCACCCAAACCAATGCATCCAGTGGTTGGCCACGTCACCATCCCTCACTCACACCCCTCTACTTTCTCCCCTTATATGAGAAGAGAGCCCAGAATGCACGGGAGAGGGCGAAGACCGGAGAGGGGGGGGGCCGCAACATCAGGTCATCCTCACGGTCACGGAGCAGGAGGCTCTCGAATTGAGCCACACCCTCGAGTGCCTGTCCGTCGGGGACGCTGAGAACTGCCACCCGACAAACAGCTGGTGACAGAACTTTAACATTCAGCACTCACAATAGCAAATGATGTTAACATGCCTTGCCATCTTCAGCACCTCAACATCTGTCATCATGCCTTCTGTTCTCTTACAGGGCTTTCAGCGACTGCTGTGACGGCGGAGGGTGATTCTGCAGAGGACCTGCCGGCCTCTGAGGGGGCACCGTTACATCTGAGCGAGCCATCCACCAGCGCAGATACACACACCTCGGACTGGCTTGTGCAATAAGTCCCTTTCATGAGGTTCACCATGAACACCCACACTTGATGCCATCTACTGGGTCACTCTACAGTAGGTGTATGTGTAGTTGCACGACTGTTTTGAGCAGGGGCGGGGGAGGGGGCTGGTGTGGCCGCTCCTCTGTCCATGTGGTGAGGACTGGACTCTTCACACTGTCTGATGTTAGGAGAACCGTTCACATATCAGTGACTCCCTGGCCTCACGAGCAGCCAGGTGAGCCACTGTTCTGCCCATGGGTTGCTCCTCCTCCTCTGCCACCTCCTCCTCGTCCTCCTCCTCAATATGGGTGGCAGATGTGGATGGGGCCTCCTCCAGCGGCACCCCTCTCTATTGTGCCATGGATGACTATAATGTGTCCCACTCTGTCTGGTGCGTATTGAAGCGCTCCTCCAGAACGATCAAGGCACCTGAAGCGCATCTTGAGCAGCCCTATAGCATGCTCAATTGTAGACCTGGTGGCGATGTGGCTGTCGTTATATCGACACTGTTGCTCGGTGGTGGGGTTCCTCAGAGGTGTCATGAGCAACGTGTGCAGGGGGTATCCTTTGTCCCCGAGGAGCCAGTCCTTGCGGGTGTTCGGTGCGTGGAAGAGGGGCGGGATGTTGGACTCCCAGAGGATGAAGGAATCGTGGCAGCTGCCAGGATATCTCCTGCACACGTGAAGGAATCTCTTGCTGTGGTCACAGGTGAGCTGAGTGTTGATGTAGTGATATCCCTTCTTGTTGATGAACAGTTCTGGCTCGTGTGGAGGTGCTCGTATGGCTATAGGGGTGCAATCGATTACACCCTGCACCCGTGGGAAGCCAGCCACAGCGTGGAATCCCACTGCCCTCTCCGTCTGGCTGAGGTCATCCATGGTGAAGTTGATACAGTGCGAGGCCCTGTGGAACAACCCATCGGTAACCTGCCTTATGCACTTGTGTGCAGACGACTGACAGACCCCGGTGATGTCCCCGGTGGCACCCCGAAAGGATCCGGAGGCGAAGAAGTTGAGGGCAGTGGTGACTTTGACAGTGACAGGTAAGAAGATGCTGCTCGGGCTAGCGGAGAGCAGCTCAGCATGAAGGAGGCTGCAGATGTCCGCGACTACCTGGCGACTGACTCTGAGCCTGCGTATGCACTGCTCCTCAGAGAGGTCCAGGAAGCTGAGCCTCGGTCTGTAGACCCTGTGGCGAGGGTAGTGCCTCCTGCGATGCCGCTCTCTCTGTTGCCCTCCCTGCTGTTGTGCAGGTGCGTGTGGCGCAGCACTGTGTTGTGGAGCTCCACGTGGCAGAGGTGGATGCCGTGCCTGGCGAGGCTGGTGATGTTGCTCGTCCTCGGATGAAGTGAGGAATGCAGCCATGGTGCCCCCCATCCTGACGGTGTGAGTTTGAGGGGGTCCGCAAATGTGTTTGCACAGCACAGTTTAGGGTGTAAATTAATAATTTTGAGTGGAAAGACAAAGGTGTTGCAGCCAAAACTTTGTCTGAAGTGACAGAGTGCCCTGCTGCAATAAATGAGGTATTCCCCCCAACTGTCAAAAAATCCTTTGCATCTCCCACTGGCTGCTGACTGAAACACGTCTGCTCCAACAGGGAGTGTTTCCCACAGCACGGGAAACATGCTGAGGATCCTTCAAAATTGCACCCCTGCCAAACTCTCCAGTCAATGAGGTCTGTCAAGTACCTCAACTACCTAAATAAGTATCTAAATTATCATCCCGCCGGCACCCGAACGCGTCATTGGGGAACCCGGAAGTAAGTGGGTTGGAGCCGGGCTCCGGGATTCCGCCATTTTCGGAGCCCCCCGCCACCAACGTACCCGCTCGGCCATCCGAAAATCGTCCCCATAATGTAGGAAATGCGGCAGCCAATTTGCGCACAGCAAGGTCCCACAACCAGCAATGTGATAATGACCAGATAACCTGTTTTACTGATGTTGGTTGAGGGATAAATATTGGCCAGGACACCGGGGAGAATTCACCTGCTGTTCTTCGAAATAGTGCCGTGGAATCTTTTATGTCCACCTAAGAGGGCAGACGGGGCCTCGGATTAACGTCTCATCTGAAAAACAGTGTCTCCGACACTGCAGCACTCCCTCAGTACCGCACTGGGAGTCTCAGCCTAGATTTTGTGCTCAAGTCTCTGCAGTGGGGCTTGAACCCACAACCTTCTCACTCGATGATTTAGACCAGACCAGCCATCCTGTCCCAGGGCTGGTAGAGGAGAAAGGTTCGGGGGAGGGGGGCTGACTCCCCATACACCCTGACAAGGGGCCCACTCCTCACTGGGAGTTTACTATACACAGAGAAGCTCGTTCTCAGAATCCCAGTAATAACATTGCAACACTGCCATGGTGGCACTGGGAGGAAATGTGCTTGTTGTGCTGCCTTAAAAACCATCAGTCACACAAATACCAATAACACAGCGCAATTTGTTTATTCAGGTGTGACACAACATCTGCTGTCAAACTGACTTCGTTTCAAAGGTAAGAAGGCTCAATTGTCAGTCATAAGCACATGTAATGGTTGCAAAATATTGTCTGAAACATCAAATTGCTGGCTTTTCAAGGAAGTCTTTTGCTCAGCCTGAGGCATCTCACGCTGAGTAACGTAAAATTATAATGTAGTGAGACATCCAGGAAGCTCGGTGTCAAATTTTGTTTGATAATTCACCTGTGAACTCCCTTGAGATGTTTTACTATGTTAAAGGCGCTATATAAATGCAAGTTGTTGCTGTTGTAAAGTTAAGGTGCAATTAAACCCTCTGTATGCAAATCGGCTCGGTCAGGCTCTTTCTTTTTGGAGGAGGTGGAGCTCCTGCTTGAGATGCCAACTTTTGTGGACGCATGGGGGCTGATCTTTCTGGGAGCCTGGCCAATTTTTAAAATCCATTCAAATGAATGGACAGAAGATCAGCCTGGTTCCATCGTGGGTATGCGCTCCTCCCTATCTGATTTTCCTCTGTGTGCTGTGCCCAGGAAATTCCGCCTCGTTCTGCTTTAGGGAGAGGTGAGGCAGGTGAAAATTAATGTTGTCTCTTTCCCTTTTCGTTGGCTTGAGCTGATTGATTATTGAATCATAGAATCATAGAAAGGTTGCAGCACGGAAGGAGGCCACTCGGCCCATCGAGTCCGCAGAGGTGAAGAAGTCCCCAGTCTCACCTGAAAGAGGCCTCGGCGTCCAGGCAATGTCCAAACGAACTGGACAAGGCTAAAGGCAAACTGGGCACAGAGAATGGAGACTGGGGAGAGAGTGCAGGCCGAATAAAGGGGAAAGGAAAAGAGTCCAGGCAAGAGTTTAGTTCAAGGGGGAGAGAGGACACAGGACTTCAATGTTGGGAGGAGGGGGTAGTGAATAGCTGGTGTTATATCAGGGAAAAAAAGGACAGGCTGGGAGGGGGGGGGGGGTAATTTGGCAAGAAAGGAGAACAGATAGGGTTATGATTGGGGAAAAAGGCAAGACATAGCGCAGGGATGCAAGGAAAAGAGTCAGGCGACAGCACAAGAGGCTAAAGAAGGAAGGCGACTGAGGAAGTTTGGAAACAGGGGAAGGTGGAGGAAGGAAGAGGAAGCAGAAAGATTTTCCCAGCAGTAAATTCAGTATTAATGAGTTGGGCCTGTTTCTTGCAGGATGAGTAGATGTTTAAACATGTCTATTTATATAATGTATTAGAAATCTTGTGTACAGTGCTATCGCATGGTCCATGTAACACTTCAGTGTAACACTTCCTGTAACACCCTGTGTCACTCTTAATCATAAGCAAATTAATTCTACCACACTTGATTGGGTCATTCTTTCCACACAATAGACTCCCAGCCCTGACTTCCACTTTCTTAAGAGCTGTATCACTTCACGGAGAAGTAGAACTATAGAAGTCCACAGCACAGAAGGAAGCCATTCGGCCCATCGTGTCTGTGCAAGCTCTTTGCTAGAGCAATCCAAAACTAATCCCAATGCCCTGTATCTTCCTCTGCTTCAATTATTCATCCAATTTTCCAAGTTAAAACAAACTAAAAACAACTGAATAGCTCCCAACTCTCAGTGTAGGGAGTGGTCACCAATGCTCTCTCTAATATTTTTCGGCCGTGTGTGGAATGAATTTGGGTTGGTGCTCCGATATAAAGGCTGTGTGCACCACCCTAAAAAAAAAATCACAACTTTGAATCAAACATCTTTTTAGAAAACATTATTCGGGGTATGAACAAACGTACAAAATAATGGATGGTTGTAACAATTTAATGCTATATTGGCTGATAAATTTATATCATTTATGAAATGTGATGCAGGCAAGGCTGTATTTATTGCCCATCGCTGGTTGAACTGAGGGCATTGAGAGTCAACCACATTGTGTGAGACTGGAGTCATGTGTAGGCCAGATCAGATAGTGATAACAGGCTCTCTTCCCTGAAGGACATTAGCAAAGCAGTTGGGTTTTTACAACAATCCGGCAGCTTCCGCGGTCTTTTTCTGATGCCAGGCCGCAAATGATCAGATTTATTGAGTTCAGTTTTATAACTTGCCCTGGTGGGATTTGAACTCTCAACTGCTGGGTTGTTGGTTCAGTAACCGAACCACTGCAGCACTGTCCAGACTCTCTCTTGGCATTTTGAAGTTTGGACACCGTGATGTCTCAGTGTTTGCTATGACCACCTCCCCCACCCCAACAAGTTATGCCAGCCTGCATCCGTACCAGTACTTTCTGCAGTCTCTATTCCACAGCCACATTCAACAGTCCCCATCCTGCCAATACAGACATTAATGTAAACAAATCCACAAAGTAGACTTCAACCCTGTGCAGTCATTCTGTGCAGTGCAGGAAAGATTTTGAATGCTTATAAGCAGTTGTCTAAAAGCTTAGTACCCCAGAGATTCAACTAATAGCAAGGACAATTTGATCATTATTGTTGGCACAGGGAACGACAGAATGGAGCAAACTTGGCAACCGCTCACCTGAGTAATGATAATCACTGCCATCTGGAGTCCTACAAGATGAAATTGGTCTTCAGCGGAGCGGTGGTGCAAAACGGGGCATCAATGGAAAAGAGTATTGGGCGGGGTGTAAAACGGGGTGCAGATCCGCTAACGCTGCTTCTGCATTAGAAGCAAAGACCAATTTCACGGCCCCTAGATATTAGTAACAGGACCTAAAGCCACTTGAAGAGGAGAGCAAAATGATTTGGTGTCATCTAGAATTGCAGTAGTATTTTTTTCAAAATGATGTTTATAATTGTAAAACTACTTGGAAGAAGTTGATACATTCTAGTTAAAGCTGAGTTGTGAATCTCAAAGGTTTAACTGTGGAGCAGGCTATTCTAATCGGGCCTATCCAAAAGGAACTCAGTGAAAGGCTGTTGTTTCTTCATATATTTGACCCACTGACTCTGCTACGGTCAATTTGCCTCACCTCTTAAAGGAAATTGATGAGGTAATTGTCTAGCGGCTGGGCCAGAAACCATTAAGTCTGTCACCATATCAGATTCTGAACATCAGTGGAAACTGCAGTTCAGCCTCCGGCTCCAGACTCTCTCGGGAAAGATGCTGCATCTGGATGCTAATTCCTGGAGTAAAGCTGCGATGATTAACACCTTATTTTTTTTTGTGAAGCTTTAGTCGTGCCGTTCCTCGAGTACAGCTCGTCGCTTCTATATTTTCAGTCTTTGTGCCTCTAACCTCTTCCTCCGATCGTCCGCCTGTTTCGGACTACACGCTGACATTCTCAGTACAATGCTCCAGTCCAGCCTAACTTCAACTCCCGCCCTTGCCGCAAAGTGATTAGTAGTTGACGTCACCTCAGCAGCGTCTCCACCAGAGAGCACTGGTTTGCTGCGCGGACGGAATGATTACGTGCGCGGCGCACAACAAACCGCTGCGCAGCTTAGAGGGAACAGTGGTCCTCGCCTTTAACTTCGCCCCCTTACAAAGCATGTTGGAAAATCTCCAACGTGGGAGGGGAGGGGTCCCTGTCATTTTCGGATGGGTTCTGCTGGTCTCCTTCCTGAAACCATATGCTTGTGTGCACTTCCATTTATAATGGGAACTGCCTATGTAAACTGGTCACGCTGCAATTACACTCCTCCTGCCAGTGGTGGCGCTGCAGCACCTCAGTCTTGCATCTCCCAGTAGCTCAGCCTTTACTACCGAAAATCTCCACTGCTTCAACCAACTCCACTTCCCAAATCACCATAAGTTTTGTTATTAATAATCATATGAAATATAAGTATTATATAACGATAAGCAAAGAATGTATGAGCTTAAAATGGTGACTGAATTATGTCTGTGTGCCCTGGTCCAATTAAGCCGTACCCTGTAATCCCACTTCATCTGAAGGCTACATTTCGTTTTGACTTCCCATGTGCAACAGCATGGGGGGTTGACTAGTGATGTACAATGCACAGCACTGCTGTGAATAAATACCAGTGGAGCTAATAATCATTTCATACACACCAAACTCTCAATCTTGATTAGAATCCTGCGTTAGACTCCAGCACAACAGCCTCATTGAACCCTGATGTGAAATTCAGTTAGTGTGTTGTAATTACGCCTCACAGTCTAACAAGATTCATACCTCTTTTCGGACAGCATTAAATCATACCCATCATAAACTCCCAGTCCAGCAAGCACGCATGCCTCCCAATGCAAACACCTTCTGTCCAGTTGATGTAATATGGTAAACATCTCCCCTTTGACACTGGCCCATCTCCGACTCTTTTATTGAAAGTTATTCAGTCAGCCTTGTTGGAGCAGATATTGACTGTATCACATTGCTGCCTGTGACATGTCCACTACATATAATATGGTAGGTGCCTCTTAAGGGAATTGTACCCATATCAACCCAAATATTCTCTTTATTCAACTGTTTGTGTACAGTAGGTGCGGTAGAACATGTGGAGCACGAGCCAGTCCCAGAGCAAATGGTCCCTTTCAATTAACGGTTTCATCAACAGGCTGTCCCTTTATAGGCCTGTGCTTTCCCGAGTTCCACCTTGGCTAATGATTGCCAACCAATTACGACAGGGGTACCTACAAGCAATATCTGTTCCAGATCCATGTTACGTGAACTGTCTGCCAAGCATGGACCCTGTATGGGCCTCTACTGGGCACAGCATGGGAACTCTTCGATCTTCAAAACTGGCACATTGACGTCTCCCATGCTGTAGTTTATGCTCGGCTAACCCAAGTGGGATTGTATCTTCATGTAACTCCACACTTAGCCCTCTCTGTTAGCAAACAGAGCACACTTTCGGTAGGTTTGGTTCAACCCCGTCCTTACATGTTGATATATTACCACAACTTTCAGTCAGACAGTACCACTGAGTCCATGAACCAATCTACCAGGAGTCAGGTTTTACTCTAAACTTACAGATTGAGTTGCTCCTTCAATGACTTCTTCCTTTAGGGGCTCCAGCCTTGGAGTCTACAGTAAACAGAACAAAAAGATGGGTTAGTTAGTCAGTTAGTTAGTTAGTTAAATATAATGTGCAGTGAAATTTTACACTCATCGTGGTGAGGGCAGTCTGCTCTAATGAATGGAAGGTTTTCCACTTTTAGTGACCAGCATCAAGTCAACATCAAATGATAGCTGCCAAGGGACATCAGAACTCAACTTATCAATGAAATTTTCTGATCTGTTTAACACTGTCTACCTTTGTCACCGCTGCCACAATTCCTTCTCCCCCACCTTCAAATCTATGGCAAATCCTTCAATCTTGTCCCCAACCTATATCATAGGAACCCTTACCTAACAAAAATCTATCGATCTCACTCTTGAAAGCTTCACTTGTCCCCCAGCATCCACTGTCTTTTGGGGAAGCGAGCTCCAGATTTCCACAACCGTTTGTGTGAGGAAGTGCTTCCTGATTTCACTGTTGAATGACCTTGCTCTAATTTTGAGATTATGCCCTCTTATTCTGGTTTCTGCTACCAGAGGATTCTCTTTATCTACCCTATTGAATCCTTTTATCATTTTAACCACCTCGATTAGATTTCCTCTCACTCGCCCGTCAGACCCCTTTGGCAAAACATTATCATCTGATTGATGAGTCAGCATAAAATAAGTGCACCATTTCCTGTATCACTATAATCTTTGTGAATAATGTAGCACATTCTCCTACGATACCAGGATCTGAAAAGTGGCCTTAAGCCAGCCTACTCTTTCCTCACACTGTGCTTCCTCTGGACGATTAAACGTGTCTTTCTTTCTCCTATTCCAGTGCTTCTCTTGGGTGCAAACTGAGGGCTAGTTATCGCGAGAGGCTGTGCCTCGTGGTACAAAAGACTCGTGGGACTGAGGTGACCCTCCCACTTTGGCAGCTTGCGCCTGGGCAGCCCGGGCAGCCTGGTGTCACCTCGCACGTGCCACTTAGGTGGTCCTCTGAGGGGGAAAGCCTTGATGCCTGGCATGTGCTGTCATCCTGAGAAGAAGCAGCCTGGAAGGTGGCCACCTGCTGGAATAGGGGTGTAACCAGATGATCTGGTCATTATCACATTGCTGTTTGTGGGATCTTGCTGTGCACAAATTGGCTGCCGTGTTTCCTACATCTCAACACTTCAAAAGTACTTAATTGGCTGTAAAGCGCTTTGGGACGTCCTGACCTGAGCAAAGTCCCACAAACAACAATTAAATAAATGACCCGTTCATCTGGTTATTAAATAAATGACCCGTTCATCTGCTTATTAAATAAATGATCAGATCATCTGGTTAGTAAATAAATGACCAGTTCTGATGAAGGGTCATCGACCTGAAACGTTAACTCTGTTTCTTTCTTCACAGATGCTGCCTGACTTGCTTTGTATTTCCAGCATTTTCTGTTTTTAGACTAGATCATCTGTTTTTTTTTAGTGATGTTGGTTGAGGGATATATATTGACCAGGACGCCGGGGAAAACTCCCCTGCTGTTCTTCGGATAGTACCATGGGATCTTTCATGTCCACCTGGGAGAGCAGACGGGGCCTCGGTTTAACATCTCATCCAAAAGACGGCACCCCCGACAGTGCAGCACTCCCTCAGTACTGAACTGAGGTGTCAGCCTAGATTTGCAAACCTCTACGAATACAGCCTTGTACCTTGCACTCCAATCTGTCAATCAGCTGCTGCAGTCTGTTAACCTGAGTCACCCACTGACTCTCAGGTTCAACGCAGACACCTAGAAGAAGGAAAGGTATTATTCAAAAGATAATTCGGGTTACTGCCATATCATAAATGCGGTTTTGTTCATCTGAGTAAAGTCCATGTAAAATGATAGTGCTGTCTCCCACTCAAAACAACTACCATCACATTATCTCCCTCCCCCTGCCATCAAAAGAACCTTTTAGAAGCCACATGGTAGTTTCTAATTTTTTTAATTATTGATTTTGAATGAACTTTACAACATATTTGATGATATTTTCCTCCCTTCCTCTTCTCCCTACATCCAGCTGCTCATCTTCCTTAATTAAAAGGGCAAGAGTACACCACCACTGTAATAATCACAGATAATGCTGGAATCCAACAGGGAACTATACCGGAGTCTGAGAGAAGGTGGTAAATCTTTTCCTCCTCTCCTCCCTCCCGTTCCCCCCCCCCCCGCCACCCGGCCATGCACAAACGGATATCCCTCCTTGCTCAGATAACAACAGCAACAACATCTCCCATTTATAAAGCACCTTTAACGTAGTAAAACATCCCAAGGCGCTTCACAGGAGCGATTATGAAACAAAGATTTGACACTGAGCCACATAAGGAGATATTAGGACAAGTGACCAAAAGCTTGGTCACAGAGTTAGGTTTTAATGGACCGTCTTAAAGGAGGAGAGAGAGGCGGAGAGGTTTAGGGAGGGAATTCCAGAGCTTAGGGCCTAGGCAGCTGAAGGCACGGCCGCCAATGGTGAGGCGAAGGAAATCAGGGATTTATTGTGAAACGTTTGAAACTCCAACTCCCTCCCTTCGGGCCAGTCCAGTTAGAGCTTTATCCTAAAGCGTAGCCTTTTAAACTGGGGTCCTTGACCCAGGGACTGCACCTAAGGTCATCAGATTTATTGCAAGTTATCACCGGTGCCCTGTACACTGACTGTATTTGCTGATCTGCTAACCTGTTATTCCTGTTGCTGTACACTAATGAAACAAAAAAAATATTTACTGCATTGACAGTATTGTTTTCCTGCGGCAAGCTGGCACCATCTTTTGGAAGGGGAGTGTGTCGATTATTGCAGGAGGTCCTTCACAAAGAAAAGTTTGAAAATCTATGTTCTAAACAATCAACAACTTGCATTTATGTAGCACCTTTAACATAGTAAAACGTCCCAAGGCGCTTCATAGGTGCGTTATCAGACAAAATCTGACACCGAGCCACATGAGATATTAGGACAGGTGACCAAAAGCTTGGTCAAAGAGGTAGGTTTTAATGGAGCGTCTTAATGGAGGAGAGAGAGGTAGAGAGGTTTAGGGAGGGAATTCCAGAACTGAGGGCCTAGGACAACTGAAGGCACGGCCGCCAATGGTGGGGCAAAGGAAGTGGGGGATGCACAAGAGGCTAGAATTGGAGGAACCTAGAGTTCTCGGAGGGTTGTAGGGCTGGAGGAGGTTACAGGGATGGAGAGGGGCGAGGCTACGGAGAGATTTGAACAGGAGAATGAGAATTTCGAAATCGAGGTGTTGCTGGACCGGGAGCCAATGTAGGTCAGCGAGCACAGGGATGATGGGTGAACGGGACTCGGTGTAAGTTAGGATACGGGCAGCAGAGTTTTGGATAAGTTCAGGTTTATGGATTATTATTCTCTATCAGCTGTGGTTGGAGTTGGGGCAAAGCTTGCAGCTTCTAGGAGTTTACCGTCCAGACAGTGAAGTTTGTTTTTGCACTTCCTGCCATTTTATTGCCCTTTTCTTAATGATCAGTTACTGCTGGTGTATAACCCATTTATGATGTCACACAATTACTGCCGAGAACCCTTAAACATGGTTCCCAGTTGTTTATCTGTGTTTATTTAGTGGCTACAGTTTCCTTATTCAGTTACAAGGAAGGCGCTTGATTAGGACAATTTGAGCACCCCCGGTAATTCAGTCCGAGATTAAAGTTTTTTTGTTTTGCTGCAATGAATTTCCAAAACCACCAGGTGGCATTGGTTTCACAGAGCTGCTGCTGAGCTTAATACTGTGCTGAACAATTAATTCTTCTGAAATTAAGTGGTGATTTAACTGGATCTGAATGTATTGCTTGTGATTGTACCAGCTCGTAAAGCCAAAGTCAGTTTTACTTCTTATTTCTTTACTTATTTTTTAACAAAAGAAAGACAGAAAGAAATTAGAACTTGCATTTGTATAGCGCCTTTCATGACCTCAGGACATCCCAAAGCGCTATACAGCCAATTAAGAACTTTCTGAAGTGTAGTCACTGTTGGAATGTAGGAACGCAGCAGCCAATTTGCGCACAGAAAGGTCCCACAAACAGCAATGAGATAATGACCAGATAATCTGTTTTGGTGATGTTGGTTGAGGGATAAATATTAGCCCAGGACACCGGGGAGAACTTCTTCGAATAATGCCAAGGGATCTTTTACGTCCACCTGAGAGAGCAGATGGGGCCTTGGTTTAACGACCTGTCTGAAAGCCGGCACCTCCGACAGTGCAGCACTCCCTCAGTACTGCACTCTCGCCTCTGAGTCAGAAGGTAGTGGGTTCAGGTCCCGTACTTGAGCACAAAATCTGGGCTGACACTCCAGTGCAGTACGGAGGTGGACGTAAAAGATCCCATGGCTCAATTAGCTGTAAAGCGCTTTAATACGTCCTGATGACAAAGACGCGATATAAAGTCAAGTTCTTTCTTTCACAGAAGTATTGTCTATGAAATAGATTTTCAACCCGCAGCTGCAAGGATTCTTGTCTGTCCTACACTCGGCATACTGCATGTCATATGTATAATACACATATTTTCCTTTAGACAGCTGGCACTGTGGTTTGGGAGTTAGGACAGTGGATCACTGGGAATATGTCAATACCTGCAGCGTGCCTGCCACAAAATAGACAGAAATCTCGTGGCCTTGTGAACACCAGGATCCTCTTGCAGTTTCAGGTTGACAACCTATGGCACAGACAGTTGTCAGAGAGCTGCTGTGGGTTTTTTAAAAAAAATAAACAAAATAAGAAGGAACCAGGCCAAAAAATCCAGGGGGAGGATGAGGTGACGTTTTATTTACGCAGCGAGTTGTTATGATCCTACCTCCCCTCATGCCCTCTCCGAGCTCATCTTGACCATGAGACCCACCTCCTGCTCCCTTGACCCCATTCCCACCAAACTGCTGACCACCCAACTTCCCTTCCTGGCCCCCATGTTAGCTGATATTGTTAACGGTTCCCTCTCCTCACGTACTGTCCCTCCGCCCTTTCAAATTTGCTAATATTTCCTTCTTTGGCTCGGTGTCAATTTTTGTCTGATTACGCTGCTGTGAAACGCCTTGGGATGTTTCGCTGTGTTAAAGTTGTCCTTGTTACTTTTTATAAAGCAGGGCTCAGTGATGCCTGCAATGATGTGGCATTGCTAGCCCCATCTGGTGCTGCAAAATAAATCATTGTTTTAATCATTCAACCATTCATTAATGATTCAACCAATAATTAACAAACAGCACTGCGAGAAGCTCTTCACTGCAGCAAACATTGCAGCTGATGCACTGAGTACTTCTCAGTGGCCAACAGGCATTGGTGCAGGATGCACTGCAGCAAATCGCCAAGGCTTCTTCGGCAGCACCTCCCAAACCTGCCACCTCCACCACCTAGAAGGACAAGGGCAGCAGGTGCATGGGAACACCACCACCTCCAACTTCCCCTCCAAGTCACACACCATCCCGACGTGGGGATACATTGCTGCCGTCTCTTCATCGTCGCTGGGTTAAAATCCTGGAACTCCCTCTCTAACAGCACTGCGGGAGCACCTTCACCACACGGACTGCAGCGGTTCAAGAAGAAGGCCCACCACCACCTTCTCAAGGGACAACTAGGGATGGGCAATAGATGCCAGCCTTGCCCAGTGACGCCCATAGTGATTTAAAAAAAAAGACATTGGTGGGGGGGAGGATCTGGGAATGGATGTGTAAAGCAGCTCGGAGTATATTAAATATCAATCCTCAATTTACATACAAACATGCAAAAATGATGGGCAGGAAAAGAGCAGCTGATCCATCAAGTCTGCTCCACACACCTGGAGCACCATGACCACACACTCCACCCACCCCCAAACCCCGGCAGACATGTAATCTCCTGGGAGAGGCAAAAGAACAGAGAAAAACCCAGGTCCAGTAAGGGAGAAAAATTACTCTGGCAGGGTACGGTGGCATAGTGGTTCTGTTACTGGACTAGTAATCCAGAGTCACGAGTTCAAATCCTGCTACGGCAGCTGGCAAATTTAAATTCAATTAATTAAATAAAAATCTGGAATCAAAATACTAGTATCAGTAAGGGTGGCCATGAAACTACCGGATTGTCATAAAAACCCATCTGGTTCACTAATGTCCTTTAGGGAAGGAAACCTGCCGTCCTTACCCGGTCTGGCCTTTATGTGACTCCAGACCCACAGCAATGTGGTTGATTCTGAATTGCCCTCTGAAATGGCCTAGCAAGCCACTCAGTTGTAAGAAGGCGGCTCACCACCACCTTCTCGAGGGCAATTAGGGATGGGCAATAAATGCTGGCCTCGCCAGAGACGCCCACATCCCATGAACGAATTCCTCTCTGGCCCCCACCTCAGGCAATCAAAACCAGTCCAGGAGATCACACGGACCATGTGTTATATTATAAAGCCACTTACCTTCTATATGATGCGATCTCAGCCCCAGTCAAGCTCCCTCTTGAAGGCGTGCATGGAGTCAGCACCCGCCGGCAACCCATTAAATGATTATTACCGATTACGTAAAGTAAAAGCTGGCAATGGATTGTCTGTTACTGGGACTTCTGCAAATTATTTCATATTCAATCAGAACCTGAAGACTGTGCTGTAACACCATCCCCCACCAGCTTTTAATTATTTATTCTTTGATCCAGGAGGATAGACGAGCTTTCAAATACCTGAGTGAAGGATCCCAGAGTAAGGGTCACTGGGAGACAGGCAGATATTCTTCTGAGCTCTGCGACCACATCGCCGCCCAGGCCGGTGGACAGATGGGATCTCAGGCGTTTCCAGCTCTTGCCTGTTAAAGTAAGCACAATATTGAATCATAGAATCATACAGCACAGAAGGAGGCCATTCGCCCCATTGTGTCTGTGCCGGCTCTTTTTGAAAGAGCTATCCGATTAATCCCACCAGCACCACCCCCCCCGGCCCATCCCCATCCCTTGCTCGTTCCCCACAGCCCTGCACATTTTTCCTTTTTAAGAATATATCCCATTCCCTTTTGAAAGTTACTATTGAATCTGCTTCCACCGCCCTTTCAGGCCGTGCATTCCAGATCATAACAACTCGCTGCGTAAAAACATTTCTCCTCATCTCTCCCTGGTTATTTTGCCATAAATCTGTGTCCTCTGGTTACCGACCCTCCTGCCAGTGGAAACAGTTTCTCCCTATTTACTGTATCAGAGCCCTTCATAATTTCGAACGCCTCTATTAAATCTCCCCTTAACCTTCTCTGCTCTTTGAAGAACAATACGAACGTGGTTCTGCTGTGGCAGAAGCTGCTGGGACTAAACCCGGACACGGGGATACTCCAATCAGAGTGAAAAAGCTTCCGCTATCCCAATTCACTAAGCATGGAACTGAACTGAATGGAACGACCCAGCACTGACTGTTAATAATGAAATTCTGCGCCCATATTTTTCTTCATTTACTTGTCCTTATAAGGTGTTAACCGTGGTTCAGTGGTAGCACTCTTGCCTCTGAGTCATGAAGGTTGTGGGTTCAAGCTCCACTCCAGACACTTGAGCACAAAATCTATGCTGACGCTCCAGTGCAGTACGGAGGGAGTGCTGCACTGCCAGAGGTGCCATCCATCGGATGAGATGTTAAACCGAGGTCCCGTCTGCCTTTGCAGGTGGATGTGAAAGAACCCATGGCACTATTTTGAAGAAGAGCAGGGAAGTTCTCCCCGGTGTCCTGGCCAATATTTAGCGCTGTACCAATATCACAGAAACAGGTTATCTGGTCATTACCTCGTTGCTGTTTGTGGGACCTGTCTGTGCGCAAATTGGCTGCCGCGTTTCCTACATTAGAACAGTGACCACATCTCAACAGTACTTCATTGGCTGTAAAGTGCTGTGGGACGACCTGAGGTCATAAAAGGTGCTATATAAATGCAAGGTTTTTTTTGATAAAAAGCAGCAGAATGTGTCCTTTATGTCAATCAAGCCCGTGCCTCTAATTAACAAGCATTTTATCTAGGTCTGCATACTGTTCTTAATTATATATTATTTTAGAAGAAAGGTATTCATTCCAGTTCAGCTACAGGCAATAATCAGTCTCAGGTTCACATTGCTAGTTTGCAGACTAGACAGTTATGTAAGGCTCACAGCCTGAAGTAGTACACAACGCAGCCGCTTTTTTTTTGGATCATAGAGATTGCAGCATAGAAGGAGGACATTCGACCCATCAAGCCAGTGTCGGTGCTAGCTCTTCAACTGGAACTACCTACTTTAATCCCGTTTCCCTGCAGAACAGCTGATTAGAGTCATTCTTTAAGTCACTCTTTGAATCAATGCCCCAGAACGCAGAAATTTCAAGTTCAACGATTCATATAATGACACTTTAACTCACTGTTTTCTCTGCGTCATTAAACTGTCAGCCTGTAATGCTCAACCAGCCAACTCCTGATATAGTGAAACTCCTGATACAGTGAAATATGTTTGTTAGGTAAGGGTATTAAAGAGTTACGGAACCAAGCCGGGTAGATGGAGTTAAGATACAGATCAGCCATGATCTACTTGAATGACGGAACAGGCTCGAGGGGCTGAATGGCCTCCTGTTCCTACATTCCTATGTAAATTTGTTTGTGCCAAATAATATTTCACTTGTCTGCGTAATAAGCCATGACAGATTTTTAGACCTGTTTTTATAACAGACAGGTAGGTAACAGAACTGACTTTTCCATGGACGTGCCTGAGTTATGAGGAAGACTGGACGGACTTGGGCTTTTTAGCCTGGAAAAGAGGCATCTGAAAAAGGTAAATATTGCTTTAAATTAAATTACATAAACAGGATGAAGGGACACAGGTTTAAACTAGTAAAAGGCAAATTTGTGTCCGTTATCAGGAAGTTCTTCACACAAGGAGTGACCGATACAGGGAATGGACATCCAGATAGAGTTAGAGAGCCAAAAACCCTGGAATCATTTACGAAACAATTCAATGCAGCGATGGGGGAACGTTAGGGTCTGTCTGGAGGGATGAACGATAATGGATGAGTATCTTGTCATCTATAACAGGACTTACTATCCCAGTACCGATTATATAAGACGGGTCTTAAAATGGGAGCTTTGTTCTTGATATTAAACTTGTTTAGTGATTTGGATAGGTGCTGAAGGGGAGGCTTTGTGTTGATTTGACTCCTGTCTGTCGTTCTAAATAAGGTATTAGTGCTGAGATATAAAGGCGAATTTGATAAGACAGCATGGAACATTTGTTTCAACAAAATCACTCAGTTTCATTCGCAACCCCTCAGATAATGAAGCAGTCCATGCCCGCATGCAGCAAGACCTGGACAACATCCAGGCTTGGGCTGATAAGTGGCAAGTAACATTTGCGCCAGACAAGTGCCAGGCAATGACCATCTCCAATAAGAGAGAGTCTAACCACCCCCTCCCTTGACATTCAACGGCATTACCAACGCCGAATCCCCCACCATCAACATCCTGGGGGTCACCATTGACCAGAAATTTAACTGGACCAGCCACATATATACTGTGGCTACAAGAGCAGGTCAGAGGCTGGGTATTCTGCAGCGAGTGACTCACCTCCTGACTCCCCAAAGCCTTTCCACCATCTACAAGGCACATGTCAGGAGTGTGATGGAATGCTATCCACTTGCCTGAATGAGTGCAGCTCCAACAAGACTCAAGAAGCTCGACACCATCCAGGACAAAGCAGCCCACTTGATTGGTACCCCATCCACCACCCTGAACATTCACTCCCTTCACCACCGGCGCACCGTGGCTGCAGTGTGTACCATCCACAGGATGCACTGCAGCAACTCGCCAAGGCTTCTTCGACAGCACCTCCCAAACCCGCGACCTCTACCACCTAGAAGGACAAGGGCAGCAGGCATATGGGAACAACACAACCTGCACGTTCCCCTCCAAGTCACACACCATCCCGACTTGGAAATATATCACCGTTCCTTCATCGTCACTGGGCCAAAATCCTGGAACTCTCTTCCTAACAGCACTGTGGGAGAACCTTCACCACACGAACTGCAGCGGTCAAGAAGACGGCTCACCACCACCATCTCAAGGGCAATTAGGGATGGGCAATAAATGCTGGCCTTGCCAGCAACGCCCACATCCCATGAACGAATTAAAAAAAAACTCCTCCTACAAACTATATACAATCCACCTTTTCAATGACACTCTACCCCATCCATGTACTCTCCAGAGTAAAAGTTCCTACATAAATACTCTCAGTCTAAGTCAAATAGCCTAGTTACGCCAACATTGTCTGTGCCTCTCATCACTTAAGAGATCTGGATCTGCCACCCCTCAATATTCTTTTTTCCAATAAAAGCCAGTTCTGCCTTTTAAATAGAGTTTCTTTAAGTCCAATTTTCCTGTAAGAATAAGGGGTAGACCTTGACTTTGTGCGATAGTGTAAAACGGGTGATAGCGGGTCGGCAGCCCTTTCACATCTCTCCCGATTGACTTCAGTGGAAATAAAAATGGGGAGAGATGTAAAATGGGCTGCTGACTCGCAAATCACCCGTTTCACACTACCCCATAAAGTCGAGATCTACCCGAGTGTCCTGTGGAATAAAGGTAGCAGTACCATCAATGACCTCTTGGTGGTGATGATGAGATGGGTGACCTATTTCAAGATGAATAGTGAAATTGCAACTCAAAGTATCTGTTGGTATAGTTGCAATATCTGCTCCACAGGTAAAATGTTTTTTAAAAAAAATATATATATATAATAAACAAAAGCAGGACAAAGTTACATATTTTCTTGAACCAGCAGAAGTTACAACAGAAATTTCAAGAACACAGTTCATTCATTTGGTGAGAAGCACAAAGTTGTCACTAATGCTTCTAATTTACACCAATGACCTGGATTCAGAAACTCAATGCAAAGTGATAACGTTTGCCAATGAAACCAAACCAGGAGGGGCAGTGGGATCGCAAAGGGGAGCACAGAAATTACAGAATGAGTTGGACAAAATATGTAAGTGGGCAGAACAGTGGGAGATGAAATTTAATACAGAAAAGTGTAATGTGCTGCAACACAGAAAAGAGATATGGGCAACACACATACTCCATGGATAAAACTGAAAAGAGACCACGGGGTCTTAGCAGCCTTGACACTAAACATGTCCAACCAGTGCAGAGCAGCAATCAGCAAAGCCAATGGAATGGTGAACTACACGCCCTCTCCAAACAAAGCTATCTCAGTAAAATCAACGGGGGTAATTTTGACTTTGTGCAATAGTGTAAAATAGGTGATTTGCGAGTCGGCAGCCCGTTTTACATCGCTCCCCATTTTTATTTCCATTGAAGTCAAAATTACCCCCAACGACTTCACTATAAACGAGAACAAAGTCCTAGACAAGCTAAAAGGGCTCCGAAAAAATAAATCCCTAGGGATAGATGCTATCTATCCCAGAGTGCTGAGAGAGTCAAGGGAAGAGATTTGTGAGTCACTGACAATCATTCTGAGGGAGTCAGTGGACACTGGGGAGGTACCAGTAGATTGGAAACAGGTTAATGTGCTGCACATATTCATAAAAGGCGACAAAACAGACACAGGCAGTTACAGATCTATTAGTTTTACTTTCACTCCATGTAAGATAATGGATGTGGAGATGCCGGTGATGGACTGGGGTTGACAATTGTAAACAATTTTACAACACCAAGTTATAGTCCAACAATTTTATTTTAAAGTCCACAAGCTTTCGGAGGCTTCCTCCTTCCTCAGGTGAATGTGGAACTGAAATCCTCAAACCTATCGCATTTATAAATCAGAGAACGATAATATTGTTCTGTGATTTATAAATGCAATAGGTTCGAGGGTTTCAGTTCCACATTCACCTGAGGAAGGAGGAAGCCTCCGAAAGCTTGTGGACTTTAAAATAAAATTGTTGGACTATAACTTGGTATTGTAAAATTGTTTAAAATAATGGAATTGATTATTGGGAGCAAACTCGAGGGTCATCTGTACAACAATAACCCAGTTAACAGCAGACAGCATGGCTTCAGAAGGGCAAGATTCTACCTGAGCAATCTCCTAGACTTCTTTGAGGATGTGACAACCCAAGTGGATTGTGGGCAGCCCTATGACAACTTCCAAAAAGCTTGTGATAAAGTTCCACATGAAAGGCTATTAATTGAACTCAAAGCTGCGGGTATTTTGGGTAAACCCTGGGAATGGATAAGAAACTGCCTGAAGGGTGAGAAAAAAACTCCTGGTTATAGGAGTTATATCGGTGCGGAGGAAGTGCTGAGTGAGCTGCCCCAAAGCTCGGTGTTGGGACTGTTATTATCTCTAATATACATAAACCACCTGGATTGAGAAACTCAACGCAAAGTTGCAGATACCTAGGAGGGGCAGTGGAATTGGAAGAGGCAGCTCAAAAATTACAGAATGAGATGGACAAAATATATAAATGGGAAGAATAATGGGAAATGAAATTTAATGGCAGATGCTTACAAACAGAGGAAGGTGAAAAGCTTCCTTCATGAATGGCGTTGAAATAACTAAGGATGAAACTGAAAAGAGAACTTAGTGGACTCGACACTAGACAAGTCCAACCAGTGCAGAGCAGCAATCAACGAAGCCAAGAGAATGCTGAAATCCACGGCCAGTTGAATGGAAGTCAGAGGAGGTGGTGATCAAACTGTACACTGCCCTGGTCAGACTGCACCTTGAGCGCTGGGTCCAGTTCTGGTCGCCAAGAAACAAGGGAGACATTCAAGCACTGCAGAGAAGAGCCACAAAGGGGATCCCCGGTATCTGGGCCTGAGTTATGAAGAAAGGCAGGAGGAACTTGGGCCTTTCAGCCTAGAAAAGAAGCGCCTGAAAGGTAATCTTATTTAGGTGTGCAAGATTGTTAAGCGTATGGAAAAAGTCAACCCGGAATATTACTGTAAAATAAACTGCGGAGCAGAACTAGGGGATACAGGTTCAAACTTGTAAGAGATAACATTAGGAGCGATATCAGGAAATTCTTCTTCACACAAAGAGAGATCAACATGTGGAATAAACTTCCGGATAGAACAGTGGAGGCAAAAACCCTGGAATCATTTCAGAAACAATTGGCTGCTGCAACTGGGGGACATTAGGATATCTCTGGATGGCTGAATTAAGATAGGCCAAATAGCCTTCTTCATCCGTAATTACCTGATGAGCTTGTGAACATGGTGAAAGAATTCATGTTGATTTTATTTTCTTTTTGGTCTCTAAAATGAATCATATTACTCAACTTTTGTCTTCTGAAGTCTATGTTAAAATAAATTTGCAACATTAGACTAAAAAAATTTAAATATCAGGCGGACCGTCCGTATTTCTTGCCGGGGTCACACAAAAGCAACTGAGTGCCATAATAACTATGAAATAAGACTGTGATTGGGATGGGTTAGTCACAACCTTGTACTGCATTAATTAGGACAATGAGATCTCCAAATAATGTCTCCCACATACTCCCACCCCATCCAGTGGCCTGGAGGAGCATTACTATTCCTCTGCATCTTTCCCTCATATACCATTCAAGTGTTACACAGTAATCATAGTACAGCGCCCAGAATAAATAACTTACTTTTGAGTATTTTTACTCTATGTTACTCAGACTGCCATAGAGTGTTAAGTTCCCACAGGGTGAATTACTGATCTTGACTGGGCTATTGGGAGGAGACAATGAGAGCAGATCAGGTAAGACCTGCCACCTCACCCCTACCAAAGGGAGGAGAAAAATCATTAGGGAAGTTATTTCAGGAAGTTCTGGGACGCCTTTTATTGCTGTTTGTTGAGCGAAGTATTGGTACCATGGTAACTCTAGGTTGGGCAGTGATATAGAATGTTAGAATGATACAGCACAGAAGGAGGCCATTTGGCTTATTATGCCTGTGCCAACTCTTTGGTAGAGCTATCCAATTAGTCCCACTCCCCTGCCCTCTCCCCACAGCCCTGCAAACTTTTCCCCTTGAAGTATTTACCCAATTTATCCAAACATGGGGGAGTAACTTAAAAAGAGGGGCTGTGTTAAAACAACCAAGAAACAAGGTCTTGGCATATTTCAACTTGTGAGTGGCGGGAATTGTAAACGAGGCACGACCCACCTCTCTCGACTGGTCTGCTCCTCGATGGCGTCCATCGCGCACTCCAGCGAGCTCTGGAGCGACTGCAGCTGGTCCACGGTCTCTCGGAGCAAAAAGCGGGTCACGAACTGTTCCAGAGTCGAAGAGCTCTGGTATTCCTGGCAACAGAAGAAGAATCGGTCAGACACTTGTCCAGAAAAACTGCTGTCGCAAATTACCCAGCGTAAGTGTAAAGGCACCAAGAAACGTCAAGGAGCTGAGGGCAAACAAGCTTTAAACATTCATCGTTCTCTCAGGGGAGTTCTCCACAGTGGCCAATATTTATCCCTCAACCAACATCATTAAAACACATTATCTGGTCATTATCTTATTGCTGTTTGTGGGACCTTGCTGTGTGCAAATTGGCTGCCTTGTTTCCTACATTACAACAGTGATTACACTGCAAAAGTACTTCATTGACTGTAAAGCGCTTTGGGATGTCTTGAGGTCGTGAAAGGCGCTATATAAATGCAAGTCTTTCTTTCATTTTATGCACAAACATGCTAATAAACCTAGTGCACTCTCCCATAAGTTTCCTGCAATTAAATTGTTCCATGTAATTTTCTTTTCTTGTTTCTCCTAAGCTCTAAATATGCAGCTCTTTACACTCTTCCTCCCCTCTGCATCCTCACTGTGTTGAGATTAAGGGCCATCAGATCGTCACCCTTCTTTCCCAGGACTTCAACACTGTGGAAATCCTTACCTCCCTCAGTCTTCACTTCCTCTTACAATCTGTACCAGGGGCTGTCCAAACATAGGCCCAAGGGCCGTATCTGGCCTTCCAGCCCTTGCAGTCCAGCCACAAAGCCCTGTTCTTGCTCATGTCTTGTGTTGTTTGAATTCTGTGGGCCTCAGTGTTTGAAAAGGCCTCTTCTTAGCACTGTCACCTCACCAAGTCACTGGTTCCTGATCTATCTCACCTTCGCTCCTACTATTTTCAGCCTCAGTGGTGCCCTGCACTGTGCTGTGGTCCTGTACCTAGACTTCTCAGTTTAGAAAAACAATAGCGTCACAAAAATATGTGCATGTGAGCTTGTGGAAAATTAATTTCAATATAAAAATACTTCAAAAAGTAACTTGTGTCTCAGTTGTTGCATAACCAAAGTGATAATGGGATAACTCAGACAGACACACTACATCGCGCCTGAATTGCATCTTTTTCTATTTAACAATGTTGTGTCATGGAATTAGAGATCGGCAGAGCAAGGGCAGTGGGTGATGAAATTTCATTGTTCACCCTGTGTGACCAAAGAAATTGAGTTCCAACAAGGAAAGCAATAAACCTTTCATCTTACTTTTTGATTAGTTTTAATGTAGCTCAGACTGATGAAAGGAGCCTGGGGTAAGTCTAAATCTAGCTCCCAGTGGGCACAGATTGGGTCATCATGCCCCCTGATCTTTGGAAAAAGAAGCTCCCTCATTCAGATAGCCCTAAGGATAGCTGCTGTGAGGAGCAGAAATGCCACATTCTCCTGGGGTTGGGCTGAGATACATCGTTGAGGCAGAGCTAAGAGAGCTTTAGTCATCAACAACAACTTGCATTTATACTGGCATCCTTAACGTAGAAATACATTGCAAGGCACTTCACAGAGGCAAAAGGAAAAAAAACAATACGATGCTGGCCAAAGGAAATATTAGGAGAGGGGACCAAAGTCTTGGGTCAGAGAGGTGGAATTCCAGAGCCAGGGACCAAGGTGGCTAAAGGCACCAATGCTGGGGTGAAGGGATGGGATGGATAACAGGCCAGTGGCAAAGGAACAGAATTCTGGGGACGGATTGTAGCGCTAGAAATGGTTACAGAGATAGGGAGGCCAATGATAGTGGTTACCTTTGCTTTCCAGGATGACACTAGCGTACCGGGCAGTTTGGGCAGAGGAGAGTGAGGCCTGACGGAGCTGGTGATGGAAGGGCTAAGCCAATTATATGCCAGACGCGCTCAAGTCTGTGCCCTTTGGACTTGAGGGAGTGAAGCTGGGAGCCATGCCATGGGGAACAAAGTGGGAACAAAGGTGGAGGTGAGTAAATGGTTTAGCAAAGCAACAGCTGGAGAAGAATCATGGCAAATGGAGAGCCAAAGGCTAAACAGTTGGGAGTTTGAAAGTACGGTGAAACCTGTATAAACAGACAGTCCCAAAAAACGGACAGCTACAAAAAACAGACACTTATTGAGAGACCCAAATAACTTACCTGGTAAAATATACAAGAGGCTCTCTGAAACCACAGACACTCACAAGTTATGAACTACGGACAGGCTTCAATGCACCCCAAGCCCTTTTACAACTTAAAACATGGGACTCACGAGGCGGCAGCAGGTTTTGCGACAGAAACGGCTTCTGTGGAATGGGGAGCTCTTTACCCAGCATCCATACTGGCAGAGAAACCGCTCTACCTCTGGGATTGAATGCTTGCACGGCTCTATCCCAGGGATAGAGCTGTTTCTCTACCACTGTGGATGCTGGGTAAGGAATTCCCCATTCCACTGAAATGTTTTACAGTACCTACAATGACCATTTTGAAAAGAAGGACACCTGCAAAAAAAAAAGGACAGCTGATCCCAGTCCCTAAGGTGTCGGTAACTTACAGGTTTCACTGTATAAATTGTAAGCAACGTAAGGTAGAATATTTTCCGGGGGCAGATGCAGAAAGAAGTGGGGTTGGAACAGAGTAAGGGATGTGGGTGGTGAGGGATACACGGAAGTGGTTGGAGATGGCCATGTCAGTGATTGAGACCATCGACGCACTCTGCTTCTAACCCAAGATATACCTGACCAGGAGTTTTCGCTAGACATTTTTGTACTAAAAAAGAAAGGATTTCTTCGCCTTTCACCAATTTTCTTCATCCCTTCTAAAGGTATTGGCTCCTTGCTGGGGAGGGCCTGGTTCCCAAAATACCAGCTGCCCTCCGGTGCCTTGGTCAAGTCATCATTATTCATATGTGACCTTTGACCCATAGTGCAGAATGCAACCAAGGCTGAAAAGGGGACAAGAGAAGAGAGGGGTGGTTTGATGATGCCAACCCTGGCTTTTAAATGTCAGTAGATCTCACAGGGGGGAGTTACAAATCAGTTACAAAGACTTAGCTGATGTCAAACCGTGTGGTGAGATCTTAAACACAGTAATTTATTTTTAAAAGATGCAATTAACTCTGAAATGTAGGAGGCAAATCTTTCCTGTAATAATTTGCAAACACACAAAATGATACAATTCATTTGTGTTGACACAGCTCCCAGCTATTGTGTTCACTGGTGCTTCCCCAAGAAGGCAATGATCACCTGTTAAATCCACTATTCTGTTCCATTCTATAACGGGCCTCCTCTCACTTTTAAGTGTCAGCTTGGCTCAGTTGGTAGCACCCCCTCTACCTGAGTCGGAAGGTCACGGGTTCAAGCCCCCATTCTAGGACTCGAGCCCTGATATGTCAGTGTGGTACTGAGGGAGTGCCGCTAAACCTGTTCAGGTGGATGTAAATAATCCCCTGGTCGGGGTGTCGACTTGACCAACACTTATCGCTCAACCAAACTGATTAACTGGTCATCTATCTCATTTGCTGTTTGTGGGACCTTGCTGTGTGCAAATTGGCACCTGCCTATACAACATCAGTGACCAACTTCAAAAGTAATTCTATGAAGCACTTTGGGATGTCCTGAAGCTGTGAACGGTACTATATAAAGGCAGGCTTTTTCTTTCTACATAACGTTCAGACTGCAATTTTAACTGCATTAGGTTCACACTGTAATTGTCTTATCCTTGCTCCATGGCGCACACATAACTGTTCTAGATGCCTTAGTGATTGGCCTTCACCTCCGCTAAGGAACTTGGGTAGATTCTACTGCAAGTAAAGGATGAAAAAAGGAAATCTTTGCTGAGAAAAAAAAAAGTTAAAACAGCTGCAAGGAGTAGACAGACGGGCAGAAATTTTGGACGCTAGCGACAAACAAACGAGAGCAAGAAGATAGTGGAAAAAAAAGGACGCAGCAAAGGTGAAAGGGATACATGAAAGGAGGGAAGGAATGTGAGTGCGCATGTGCGTAACGGGTATACGTATCTCAGGTAGAAAGGGCAAACAATGCTGTCACTATGAAGATGACTCAAAGCGATCAAGGGGAGATCTGCATCTCACTGACACACAGCGGTCAATGAGACATCAGTCAACCTCCTGTTGGGGAATTCGCGAGACACGGAGAAAGATACAGTAAGTAGTACGCCCCGGCTAGGATCAGCCCATTCCCCCCCCCCCCCCCCCACCCCCCCGATTCTTATAATGTACAAAATTGCGCGGCACACAAACGGTTAATGGAAGTTGCCAGGAAAGTTTGAGCAATTTGCTTTGAAAGGTGCTGATGCAGTACGGAGATTGTGCTCAGAACTTAGTAATAGAGCAGTCTTTGGAACCTGGCAGTGTGACACCCTCTAGCTGTCTTTTTTATTAGAAACTATTCAATCAGATCCACAACCCGTTAGAATTGCCGCTTTATTGAGCGACTTAGTGCAACCTACCTCATTCTAAAAATAATGGGATAAGGGCAGTTATTGTGGCTGGAACTGAGCAGTCACCATAAATCAATCCATCCCCATCGTAAATCTCTATGTCTAATACAGCACTGCCATTTCAATATCTTCTTGGCTTGGAGAGGAATGCTTACTGCAGGGGCAGTACCTAGCTACCTACCAAAGAATTCAAGGTGAACAATCTGGAATGAATACTGTCTGCATGGCAGAAAAAAAAGCAGCTACAAAACCTACAGTTCCCTCCCTTTGTCACGTCCAAAGTTGGATAGGGGGCATGAAAGAGGTGATGCAAGGACTGGACAACAAGGCTTGAGCGTCTGCCGTGGCTCAGTGGTAGCACCCTCGCCTCAGAGTCCGACAGTTGTAGGTTCAAGTTCTACTCCAGAGACTTGAGCACAAAATCTAGGCTGACACTTCAGTGCTGTACTGAGGGAGCGCTACACTGTCGGGGGAGCCGTCTTTTGGGTGAGATGTTAAAGCCAGGCCCCAACTGCCCTCTCAGGTGGATGTAAAAGATCCCACGGCACTGTTTTGAAGAAGAGCAAGGGAGTTCTCCCCAATGTCCTGGCCAACATTTAACCCTCAACAAATACCTAAGAAAACAGATTATCTGGTCATTTATTTAATTTCTGTTTGTGGGAGTTTGCTCTGTGCAAATTGGCTGCCGTGTTTCCTACATTAGAAAAGTGACTACACTTCAAAAAAGTACTTAATTGGCTGTAAAGCGTCCTGAGGTCGTGAATGGCGCTATATAAATGCAAGTTCTTTTGTTTTTTTGTTTGTTTCTGATGCTTACTTTGTTGCTGATGAAAATTAATTGGAAGTAAGAACATCCGGTCCCTCGAGCCTGTTCCACCATTCAACAAGATCATGGCTGATCTTCCACCTCAATGCAATTTTCCTGCACCATCCCCATATCCCTTGATGCCTTTAATATCTAGAAATCTATCGATCTCTGTTTTGAATGTACTCAATGACTGAGCCTCCACAGCCCTCTGGAGAATTCCAAAGATTCACTACCCTCTGAGTGAAGAAATTTCTCCTCATCTCAGTCCTAAATGGCCTACCCCTTATTTTGAGACTGTGACCTCTGGTTCTATACTCCCCAGCCAGGGGTAACATCCTCCTTGCATCTCCCTGTCGAGCCCTGTAAGAATTTTGTGTGTTTCAATGAGATCACCTCTCATTCTTCTAAACTCTAGAGAATACAGGCCTAGTCTACTCAATCTCTCCTCATACGACAATCCCGCCATCCCAGGAATCAGTCTGGTGAACCTTCGTTGCACTCCCCCTATGGCAAGTATTAGGTAAGGAGACCAAAATTCTACACAATACTCCAGGTGCGGTCTCACCATGGCCCTATATAATTGCGGTAAAACATCTTTACTCCTGTACTCAAATCGTCTTGTAATAAAGGTGAACATACCATTTGCCTTCCTAATTGCTTGCTGCACCTGCATGTTAGCTTTCAGTGGCTCATGTACAAGGACACCCAGGTCCCTTTGAACATCAACATTTCCCAATCTCTCACCATTTAAAAAATACTCTGCATTTCTGATTTTCTTACCAAAATGGACAACTTCACATTTTTTCAACATTATATTCCATCTGCCGTGTTCTTGCCCACACACTTAGCCTGTCTGTATCCTCTTGAAGCCTCTTTGCATCCTCCTCACAACTCACATTCCCACCTAGTTTTGAGTCATCAGCAAACTTGGAAACATTACATTTGGTCCCCTCATCCAAATCATTGAAATAGATTGTGAATAACTGGGGCCCAAGCACCGATCCCTGTGGTACCCCACTAGTCACAGTTTGCCAAACTGAAAAACACTCGTTTATTCCCACTCTCTGTTTTCTGTCTGTTAACCAATTCTCAATCCATGCCAGTATATTCCCCCCAATTCCATGTGCTCTAACTTTGTTCACCAACCTCCTGTGTGGGACCCTATCGAAATCCTTCTGAAAATTCAAATACACCACATCCACTGGTTCCCCCTTATCTATTCTACTAGTTACATCCTCAAAGAACTCCAGTAGGTTTGTCAAACATGATTTCCCTTTCATAAATCCATGCTGACTCTGCCAAATCCTATTATTATTTTCTAAGTGTCCTGTTATCACATCCTTTATAATAGATTCTAGCATTTTCCCTACTACTGATATCAGGCTAACAGGTCTGTAGTTCCCTGTTTTCTCTCTCCCTCCTTTCTTAAATAGTGGGGTTACATCTGCTACCCTCCAATCTGCAGGAACTGTTCCAGAATCTATAGAATTTTGGAAGATGACAACCAATGCATCCACTATCTCTATAGCCACTTCTTTCAAAACCTCGGGATGTCGATCATCAGGTCCTTGGGATTTATTGACTTTCAGTCCCATTAATTTCTCTAGTACTATTATCTTACTAATACTAATTTCTTTGAGCTCCTCATTCTCACCAGATCCTTGGTTCTCTAGTATTTCTGGGAGGTTTTTGGTCTTCTTCCGTGAAGACAGTCTTAGTAAGAAAGAAAGACAATGCATTTATATAACACCTTATCACCTCCTCAAGATGACCCAAGGTGTCTTACAACCAATCGATTACTTTTGAAGTGTAGTCACTGTTGTTATGTAGAAACATGGGCACCAATGAGGGAGGAGTGTTGGCCAGGCCACCAGGAGAACTTCCTGCTCCTTCCTTTGAATAGCGCCATTTGGATCTTTTGTGTTTACCTGAGCGGGCAGACAAAGGCATCAGTTTAAAATCTCATCCAAAAGATGGCTCCTCTGACAGTGCAGCACTTCCTCAGAATTGTACTGAACTATCAGCCTAGATTAAGTGCTTAAGTCTTTGGTGGGGCTTTATTACTATAATATTCCACACTGTAAGACACTAAACTGGGAAAAGTTGGACTTATATTTTAAAAATAAGATTTTTGGTGTGCAGTTTACATTATCTGGATTTCTGAGCTGCCTGTATCATTGCTATGGGCCTCAGATGAGATTTAAATTTTAAAAGGCTGAATTTCTTAATGCACAGTGATTGGATTTATAGAAACCAGCAACTTTAATCACTTTTAGTCTTCTGTCACTTCAGGACCACAGGCCCAGTTACAGTGCAGCAGGGTGCCACGGTGAATCCCCTCCCCTGACCCCGGGAAGTGGGCTAGGGTCAGGGGCACAAAGAACAGGGGGACAGAAATCCCAGCTCTCTGCAATTCTGCTGATGGAGCTGGACCACAGGAAATTCACCCTCTGAATGTAAATAAAAAAAGTGGGAGGGGATAAAGGGTAAGAAAGAAATGACGTGGGGTCCAAATACCAATCAAGAAAAAGACAATCCTACAGCCAGTGCCATTTAATGTGTGAAAACTTAACGACATAGAACACTGGACTTTGATATTTAAATTCTGTAGATGTGGGATGAGGCCTCTAATGGCTACAATGGTAGTATCATACTATTCAGATGTACCTCTAAAATATTTTGGACTTTTACCTATAAGGCCTGGAAGGAATTTTTGTATTAATTCATGTTATTATATCGCTTTAAAGGTTAGATTTTGCTTACATAGGATTAACTTCCAGAGATAAAACATTTTTTTAAAAATCACAATTTAATCCATTTTGAATGCTGATTGGGATCGCTCCCAGGCAGGCCAGACATAAGGTTTGTTTATTTTTGTCTGTTACATTAGCTTTGAGACAATTAAGTTTGTTAGGTTTGGTCCTAAATATTTCTCACCACTCTGAAAGAACAATTTTCATTCAATATGCCCAACAGGGGGCTTAACCAAACAACAAATACAGATGCAGCAAACTCTCACATCAAGGGTGCAGCATTTTATTCAAGGTGGTAACTTTGATTAGCAGCTCAGTGGGCCAATTCTTGACATGCACAGTTGAGGGAAGGTGCCAGAGGACTGTTTTTGTCTTTCTCTCTGTCTGAAAGGTCAATGTTGAACCAGTCAGAGAAAGAGAGAGACTCTGGGCTAAGATAGGAACACTTAAATCCTGAAACAGAGGAGGACAGGACCAGTCAACTTAGGGGCAACTAGCTTTGAAAGTTTTACCTAGAACATTGGCAGAGTGAGAGGATTTTTTTAATTTTATAACACAAGGAGGAGTGGGAAATACGCAAATCCCAGTGTGAAAACTATTTTCTGTTCATTCTTTGATTTTATGTAAAATAAATCAGTTTGTTGGTTTTTATTCATGCTTTTCGGTTCACCCTCAATAACAACAGGAGAATGTGAGTGATGGCATGTGTGAGATCATAGTATCCCATACATGCAAAAAGGGGCCTATGTTATAGTCCCCAGGTCATGCGATCATTTAACCAGATATTGGGCAGTAAAGATGCACTCCAGATCATAGGAGACCAGGGTCTGCTTATGCAAGCGACCGGTGACGCCAAATTGAAGAGAATATCGTGTAGACACATGAAATTTGCAACAATCCCCCAATCAAAACTGCGTAGTGAGACACTCAACTCAGCTCAACAGCTACATGAGGCCGAGCTGTTCTAGTTGAGTAAATCTAGAATACTAGAAATCAAGTAATTAATGCTGAATAAAGTAATCTTCACGACTGGTTTAGCTGCAGGCTCCCATGGGTTTACTGGTCTGACATTTCTTCTAAATTACATCTCACCAATGTTGATCCTCTCTGTCTTTCACATAACTAAAACTTCATGAATCATTCAGCCACTATAAGGGACTGGAAGGTCAAGACTCTCGAACAGTCAGCAAAGCAGCCTGCTGGCCCTTCACCAACAAACACTGATTGAATGCATAGTCATGGCGTGTGTTTTAATGTAAATTTATCAAAAAGATTGTTTCTCCTCATCAAACACCGGGGGAAGAAAATATTAAATCTCCCTGACCTCCTTGGCTTCCTCCTCATTCTCAACAAAAGCTCTCATGGAAACGGAGAATTATATATTCGAATACCTCGCTGACTCTTTCATCCATCGGCTGAACAGCAAGATAGAGTCTGAATGCTAGAAGGGTTCTAGTCTTCACTGTTACAGGATGAGATCAAAAGACTGCAAGTTCCAGACACCATGGACTCGACTTTAGGCATGAGGTTATTTTTTTGGGAGGGACTTTTGTTTTTTGGTTTGAGGTTTGATTTTTTTTGTTTTGTTGTTGTTCCAAGTATAAAAGAAGGGAAATGCTGGATTAAATACAACAACAACTTGCATTTATATAGCGCCTTTAACGTAATAAAATGACCCAAGGCGCTTCACAGGAGCATTATCAAACAAAATTGGACACTGAGCCACATAAGGAGATATTACGACAGTTAGGTAGGTTTTAAGGAGCGTCTTAAAGGAGGAGAGAGAGGTAGAGAGGTGGAGAGGTTTAGGGAGGGAATTCCAGAGCTTAGCGCCTAGGCAGCTGAAGACACGGCCGCCAATGGTGGAGCGATGAAAATCGGGGATGCGCAAGAGGCCGGAATTGGAGGAGCACTGAGATCTCGGAAGGTTGTAAGGCTGGAAGAGGTCACAGAGATAGGGAGGGTGCGAGGCCATGGAGGGATTTGAAAACAAGGATGCGAATTTTAAAATCGAGGTGTTGCCGGACTGGGAGCCGATGTAGGTCAGCGAGCACGGGGGTGATGGGTGAACGGGACCAGAATAGATTTGAATGTTTTTAGTGCCATTCTGGACAGCTCAGGTTTAGCAGTGTCAACTGCTCAATTTCAAACAACTCAGTTGCCTGACAATAGCATTTGAGGAATTTCAGCCCTTCATTTGGACAGTGGATAAATTTATGTGACCAGGAACTACAAATAGATCGCATGTCGAAGCAGTAGCGATAGTTGCCATGCAGAGGGTTGAGATGATGACTCAGTGGAAGGAGTCCCACCACCAACATCTGCAACACATTTCAGGAAGTACCTCATGACCAACAGGACACTCTGGAGATAGTGACAGCCCAAGAGAATGCTGTGACGTCAAGATGCCACAAAGAGCTTTCAAGAACATTGGTTGGTTTCCAAGTGGCAGCCAACGCTGCTTCCATAGCTTCTTTCAGCAGGACAATGTCACGGGACTATTAGATCTGTGATGGCACCCATCAGTAGTACCTCTGAACCAGTGCTCTGTACCAGTAGGCTGCAAGGAATGGGCGCAGATGATGCTGTCTCTCTGGAGGGTTGCAGTGAGCCTGAACCTTAAGGATCCCTCCAGTGCCATCATGAGGGAGCTCCGGAAATAGGTCTGGCGCCCCCTTGGCACGTCAACAAACAGGCTGCTAGAAGCTGGTCTCTCAAGGACATCAGCAAACCTGAGGGGAGAGTCACCTCGGGTTTCTAAGGCCACAGAGGATTGACCCTAGCCTTTCACCGCTGACACTTATGTCACTCAGGGAGCAGCTCGTAGGAATAGGAGAGTAGGAACTAGAACTGGAACAAGAGTAGTTATGGTGTGGAGAAGTAGTTGTGGATAGGGAGAATGGATTTTAATGTTCAGTTTGACGTCTCATCCGAAAGACAGCACTTCCGACAGTGCAGCACTTCCTCGGTACTGCACTGAAGTGTCAGCCTGGATTACGTGTTTTAAGTTCCCTGGAGGTTTGAACCCACAACTTTCTGACTCAGCGGCAAGAGTGCTACCAATTAAGCCTTGAAAACCGAGGCTCACTCTCAACAGTCAATCTTTTACCTTCATGTGGCAAGGTTCAATTCGATTATTTTACAGGACAATCATTGAGTCCTGAAGCCAGACTTGGCTCCAGCCTTATTTCCAAAAACAGCTGTGTGGGAAGAATAGAAAAACAAATCTAGACGAACTAATTAAAAAAATACAATGAGCCAATGCAAATCATTATGGAATTTTTACAATTTTGTCAATCCAATTTAAATTTAACACTCTCCAACTGCTCTACTTGGTGATGGCATTACATTTAAAATTCATCTTTTTAAAATAAAAAGTGACTCGCCACACCACACAGCTCAAATTGCAACCAATTTCACTAATTTAAAAGAATTTCATTGCCACTCTGAGTGAACTGCGGGAATATGTTAGACACTCTCCACTGGCATAATGGGTGAGTACAATACAACCCTCGCTACGCTAACCGGCCATCCATTCCAGAAGGTCTCAGGACACTGATATTTTTCGAGACGTCAGAATGGAGATTGAGAGCGGGAGACGGATCATGGAGCAGGCGACGTAATGGCCTTTTAGCTAAGCTTAAAAGCAAGAACATTGTACCGTGGGTGGAGAAAAAGGGAGTTTCTGGATGGTTGAACTCACCCGACTGTAATGTGTGTATCTTCTGCAGCAAAGCATCCTTTGTAATCTCAGTGTTTGCTGTGAGTATATATGTTAAGGTTAGTTTAACCATTAGAAGAAAGGCTTGCAATTATAAAGCACCTTTCACAACCTCAGGACCTCCCAAAGTACTTCACAGCCAATGAAGTACTTTTTTGAAGTGTAGTCACTGTTGTAATGTAGGAAACGCGGCAGCCAATTTGCGCACAGCAAGATCCCACAAACAGCAATGTGATAATGACCAGATCATCTGTTTTTTAGTGGTGTTGGTTGAGGGATAAATATTGGCCAGGACACCGGGGAGAACTCCCCTGCTCTTCCTCATTAATAACACTTGAAATGTTTGGCTGCTTGTTTAAACTCATTAATATTCCTAACAGACAGGCCAGATGAGAGAGGCTGGTGACCTTCCCTGAAGGAACCAGTTGGGTTTCATATGACATCCTTTCTGGTGCCATCCCTCAAATTACAAGATTTATTGAATTCAATTTCTTAACTTGCCAAGAGTAGATTTAAACTTACAACCTCTGGGTTACTGGACTAGTCTCCATAACCACTACACTAAAGTAGCCACAAACAGCAATGAGATAATAACAAAATGAAGGGTTTGATTGGAGAGATGTAGAGAAGATGTTTCCAAAACTAGGGGGTCATAAGTATAAGATAGTCACTAATAAATCCAATAAGGAATTCAGGAGAACCTTCTTTACCCAGAGAGTGGTTAGAATGTATAACTTCCTACTACATGGAGTAGTTGAGGCGAATAGCACAGATGCATTTAAGGGGAAGCTAGGTAAGTATATGAGGGAGAAAGGAGTAGAAGGATATGCTGACAGGGTTAGATGAAGTAGGGTGAGAGGAGGCTCGTGTGGAACATAAACACCAGCATAGACCAGTCGAGCCAAATGGTGTGTTTCTGTGTTGTGAATTCTATGTAATTCTATGTAATCTGGTTTTTCTTTAGTGATGTTGGTTATCGGGTAAATATTGGCCATGAGCCAGGGAGCACTCCCCCTGCTCTTCTTCGAATAGTGCCATGGGATCTCTTATGTCAACCTGAGAAGGCAAATGGGGGTCTCCGTTTAATATCTCATCCGAAAGATGGCACCTCTGACTGTGCAGCGCCCCCTCGGTACTGCACTGAATATAAATTACATGCCGTGTCTAGGGAGTCGCATAAACAAAAGATTTTTTTAATTGCTGTTAGAGAATGAGTTTAGGATGATTTTCAAAATGGTAGACACACTCGGCAAATCTTTGAGCATCTGTGGAGAGGGCAGAGGAGCTAATGTTTCAGGCGCGGACCCTTGATCAGACTTGCTGAGTGTTTCTAGCATTTTCTGGGTTTGTTTTGTTTAAGTAAAAAAGTGGTATTTCTTTGCTCTCAATGGGCTAGATTTTGACTTTGTGCGATAGTGTGAAATGAGCGACAGCGAATCGGCAGCCCGTTTTACATCTTGCCTATTTGCTATCATCCATTTTAAGCGATCGCACAAGAAAGAACTTGCGTTTATCTAGCACCTTTCACGACATCGATACATCCCAAAGCACTTTACAGCCAAGTTGCCTGCGGTCTCTGTTGCGATGTAGGAAACGCGGCAGCCAATTTGAGCACAGCAAGGTCCCACCAACAGCAATGAGATAATGACCAGATTTTAGTGATGTTGGTTGAGGGATAAATATAGGACACCAGGGAGAACTCCCCTGCTCTTCTTCGAAATAGTGCCATGGGATCTTTTACGTCCACCTGAGAGGGCAGAAGGGACCTCAGTTTAACATCTCATCCAAAAGATGGCACCTCCGACACTCCCTCAGTAATGCACTGGGAGTGTCAGCATAGATTTTGCACTCAAGTCTCTGGAGTGGGACTCGAACCCACGACCTTCTGACTCAGAGGCGAGAGTGCTGCCCACTGAGTCACAGAGCCCAGATCATCCCCAATATCTTTTGTTTTCGATGGAGAATACTCCCGCGTATAAGGACAGCCATTGTCTGAGGCAAGAGCACAAGTATGCCCCCTCCCCATAGAGCCAGCTATCATCTGCGGGACCCAAACAATCCATGCGTCATGGAATCCTGCCTGAGAGGATTACAAAAAACTAGTATAAGAAAAGCTCAGAGTAAACCTAAAGCTCATTGAGAAAACAATTTCAAAATGAATAATGGTTTACTGGCCTCTCTGTGTCCTCACATCTGATATGATTCAAACCCATGCTGACTCAATCATAGTTTGAGCATTTCATTGCTCCCTGGTAAAATATTGGAAAAGGGGCGTTTGTGTCAGGGCTGCTGAACAGAATGTGTCTGACAGTGATATCTCTTAGCATCTCACACAGAGTCCAATGCTGGCTGAGAGCACTGTATATGCTGATAGCGTCTGTATGTCTGTGTGCCCTCCTGGTTCAGTGAATGCGAGGTCTCGGTGTCAGACTAGGCCTTCATCAAAAAAACATCAGTACCAGAAACCACATCTACACATCTTTCAAAAACAAGATTAATATCTTCAAAAGTAGTCAGCATTAAAAAAAAAATATATATATTGTTTACCTTGATTCTCTGCAGGGCAAAATATTTCGGGGTAGAGATTAGTCTGGACGCGCACCAGAACAGAGAGGCCTGAGGCCAGCCCGAATTTTGGCCTCAGGCCTCATCTGAATAATGGCTCGCCCTTCAGGAAGAATTACATTTTGGGATGCTTCCCTCGCCGGCAGCAGCCCTCAGGTAAGTCCTGGTTGGGGGGGGGGGCGGGGGGGGGGGGGGGGGGGGGGGTGGCGGGGAGGACAGCAGGAGACGGAGAACTGTGGAGCAGGGAGGAGCACTCCTGTTCCTCCTGGCTCCAATTAAAGTAAGTTGCTTGTTGGCAGCCGCTGGTTAGGCCGCAGCGAACCCCTGAGAAAATGAGCGGAGCAGACGCCGGCCATCCAAGAGGTTCTTAAACAGGGCGTTAAACCCTTCATTAACATATTCAAGAGCCCTAACGCCTTTTGTTAGGCGCCCAGGATCTGGGTGTTGATCATGGCTGATCTGTGCCTCAATTCCATTTACCCGCCATTGTTCCATATCCTTTGATACCCTTAACTAACAAACATTTATCGAACTGAGTCTTGAAAGCTCCAATTGTTTCCCAGCATCCACAGTCTTTTGGGTGGAGAGAATTCCAGATTTCTACTACCCTTTGTGTGAAAAAGTGCTTCCTGATTTCACTCCTAAATGGCCTGGCTCTAATTTTAAGATTAGGTCCCCTTCGTTCTTGATTCCCCCATCAGAGGAACTAGTTTCTCTGTATCTATCCTATCAAATCCTTTTAACATTTTAAATGCCTCGATTAGTTCACCCCTCAATCTTTTGTACTCAAGGGAATACAAGCTAAGTTTATGCAACCTGTCCTCATAACTTAACCCTCTATCATTCTGGTGAATCTGCGCTGCGCCAATATATCTTTCCCAGGATGCGGTGTCCCAAACTGAGCCATTGCTGTCACTGGAGGTGCCAGGCCGATGCTGCATAGTAGCTACAGGTGACCTTGCAGCAGATGGCAGCGTTCTACACCTGCTTCTCTGCTAACCCAGACCATGTGTAGACAGTTCACTGTGGCCATTGCCAGATAGGTGTGCCAGGGCCTGCAGATATGGTTTGTGGCACCTTGGTGGGCAATGGAATTTGATCACCCTGCCATGCCTTCTTTCACAGAGTGCCGCTGAATGCATGGCTTACTATGATTCAAGAAAGCATTTAACATTACAGTTATTTAGGCATTCGCATATCTTAACCCTGCCATCAAGTCTAGTGTCCCAGCTTCCTTGGGGAAGAGGAGTCTCCAGATGCACTCATTGTCTCCCAAAGCAAGAACTGTCCATCTCTGTCTCCAGATTCAAGTGTGAAGGTACCGGACAGTGGACACGGAGAACCTCTCGTGCAGTCTGTTCTGCTCTCGGCTGCCCCAATTACTGTCCCAAAATCAGGCCAGATCGCACGAAAGATCCGAGCTTGAAAATAGGTGAGGTTGAATTACGTCATGCTGGTGTCGTTACAAATAATTATTGACACCATTAATGGCGTAAATTACTGACATCCAGGTGCTGCAAAGAACAGCACATTAGAAATACCGCCTTGCTTTAGAATATGTGTGTGTGTACGCTCCATTTAGTTCTTAATGTGATCCAAGAGCCAGTGCATTTCAGGAGAGGACTGTGGCCAGAGGCCAGAAACTATTTCCTGAAACTAATGTCTGTAAACTGCGGTGACAAGAGGCATGAGACTGACTAAAGCCTCACCACCTGCAGTTAGTTTCTGATTGCAATGCTCATCCTTGACAGCATTACATAGAATTACATAGAATATACAGCCAGAAACAGGTAATTTGACCCAAATGGTCTATGCCAGTGTTTAGGCTCCACACGAGCCTCCTCCCACCCTACTTTATCTAATCCTATCAACATATCCTTCTATTCCTCTCTCCTTCGGTTATGAACTCTGTAATAGCATGTTTCCATTTGGCCTTTTTTTTAAATAAAAAAACTATTTCTGTTGTAATATGACTGCTGTGGATTTTTGCAGCAACGAGCAACTTGATGAACACACCTTGGCCCAGTGATCTCATAGTTCCCAGCACTTAAACAGCAATGTGCACTTAGACCCTTGAGAGACTGCAGCCAATTAGGACCACACCACCTTGGACCACGTGCACACGGCAGTGTGAAGCTAAACTCATGTGAATTTTAAGGAAAATGCTAATTAAAATTTTGCTGTGGCCCCCCCCCAAAAAAATCAATAACCAAATTCACAGCCTGAAAAAATTCTACTGGTATGGGCCGAGAGGTTACTTGATTTTAGGAAGGTGGGGGTGGCAGGGGGTGGAAAGAGTGAGAACGATTTAAAAAGTATCTTCTTCCAGAGCAAAAATTAAATGAAGTCAAGAGCAGCCATGGTTGAAATCCATTATTTACAAGATTTCAATCATTTTAAAAATGTGCGGCAGCAGGATTAATGCCGGAAGTTCATTTATCACAATACAAACAGCGTATTTGTCTCTTTTGACTTAGATCCAAAAAAATTTTCTCCTCTGCTCCATTTACAATGATTACAGTCAAATCACTGTTTACACTTGTGGGTTTTGATGTATGTTCCTCTAGGGACTGAATTAACTGAACATAAGACAAGGTGAGTTAATCAGAGGTAGACATGGTCATTATTACCTCTCTCTCACCAATGGACAGCTCCAGGCAGTCGTGTGATGCAAAACCACAGAAAGGCTGATCTGCGTTGGCCCTCTACTTAACTGCATGTCACTTTGGAACGGTAATAACGCAGTGTCAGATAGTTACTGGGACGCAAGTTTGATTTCCCGCTTCGCCATCTTTGCCATGCTGCTTTTCATGGGTTGAATTGAGAAATAGGAAAGGATCTAAGACTGTAGTGGGAGTTGTGTATAGGACCCCTGGCAGCAGCTCTGAAGTGCTAGACTATATAAATGCAGAGATTAGACAAGCGTGTAACAAAGGCATAGTGATCTTAATGGGGGGACTTTAACCTTCACATAGATTGGGAAAAGCAGACTAACAACTGTCAGAAAGGTAGTGAATTTCTTGAGTGTGTCTGGGATAGTTTTCTACAGCAGTATGTCCTAGAGGCAACAAGGGGGCAAGCCATATTAGATTTAGTAATGAGTAATGAACCAGATTTAGTTAACAGCTTAACTGCGTGAACATCTATCCAATAGCGATCATAACATGATCGAGTTCAAGGTAGTGTTTGAAAGGAAAAAAAGTGAATCAGCTGCTAAGATTCTAGACTTGGGTAAGACCGACTTCAATGGGATGAGACAGAGACTGTCCACAGGACACTGGGCAAATCTGTTAACGGGTAAAACGACTGATGATCAGTGGGAAATGTTTAAAGAAACATTTAACGAGATACAGAACCGGTTTATACCCCTGAGGGGCAAGAACACTACTTACCAAAAAAAACAGCCGTGGACAACTAAAGAGGTAAGGGACAGTATAAGACATAAGGAAAGGGCATACAAAAAGGCAAAAAATGGCACAGATCCTGGCAAATGGGAAAGATACAAAGATCAACAAAGGGTCACAAAACAGATAGTAAGTGCTACAAAAAGAGAGAATGAAAAGAAACTTGCAAGGGATATCAAAACCAATAGAAGGAACTTTTATAGTTATATTAGGAAAAAGAGGGTGGTCAGGAGCAGTGTTGGCCCCTTAAAAACTGAAAGTGGGGATATTGTCATTGACAATGGGAAATGGTGGACATGTTGAACAATTACTTTGCGTCAGTATTTACAGTAGAAAAAGAGGATAGCATGCCGGAAATCCCAAGAAAACTAATATTGAATCGGGGATAGGGACTCAATAAAATTAACATAAGTAAAACAACAGTAATGAACAAAATAATAGCACTAAAGAGTGACAAATCCCCAGGACCAGATGGTTTCCATCCCAGGGTTTTAAAGGAAGTAGGTGAGCACATTGCAGATGCCGTAACTATAATCTTTCAAAGTTCTCTAGATTCAGGAACTGTCCCTCTAGATTGGAAAATTGCACATGTCACTCTGCTTTTTAAGAAAGGAGAGAGAGGGAAACCAGGGAATTATAGACCAGTTAGCCTAATATCTTTTGTGGGGAAAATGCTGGAGTCTATAATTAAGGATAGGGTGACTGAACACCTCGAAAATTTTCAGTTAATCAGAGAGAGCCAGCATGGATTTGTGAAAGGTAGGTCGTGCCTGACAAACCTGATTGAATTTTTTGAAGAGGTGACTGAAGTAATGGACAGGGGAATGTCAATGGATGTTATTTATATGGACTTCCAGAAGGCATTTGATAAAGTCCCACATAAGAGACTTTTAGCTAAGATAGAAACCCATGGAATCGAGGGAAAAGTACGGACTTGATTAGGAAGTTGGCTGAGCGAAAGGTGACAGAGAGTAGGGATAATGGGTAGGTACTCACATTGGCAGGATGTGTCTAGTGGAGTCCTGCAGGGATCTGTCTTGGGGCCTCAATTATTCACAATATTTATTAACGACTTAGAGGAAAGCATAGAAAGTCTCATATCTAAGTTTGCCGATGACACAAAGATTGGTGGCATTGTAAGCAGTGTAGATGAAAACATAAAATTACAAAGGGGTATTGATAGATTAGGTGAATGGACAAAACTGTGGCAAATGAAATTCAATGTAGACAAATGTGAGGTCATCCACTTTGGAACAAAAAAGGATAGAACAGGGTACTTTCTAAATGGTAAAAAGTTAAAAACAGTGGATGTCCAAAGGGACTTAGGGGTTCAGGTACATAGATCATTGAAGTGTCATGAACAGGTGCAGAAAATAATTAATAAGGCTAATGGAATGCTGGCCTTTATATCTAGTGGACGAGAGTACAAGGGGGCAGAAGTTATGCTGCAGCTATACAAAACCCTGGTTAGACCGCACCTGGAGTACTGTGAGCAGTTCTGGGCACCTCACCTTCGGAAGGACATATTGGCCTTGGAGGGAGTGCAGCGTAGGTTTACTAGAATGATACCCGGACTTCAAGGGTTAAGTTACGAGGAGAGATTACACAAATTGGGGTTGTATTCTCTAGAGTTTCGAAGGTTAAGGGGTGATCTGATCGAAGTTTATAAGATATTAAGGGGAACAGGTGGGGTGGATAGAGAGAAACTATTTCCGCTGGTTGGGGATTCTAGGAGTAGGGGGCACAGTCTAAAAATTAGAGCCACACCTTTCAGGAGTGAGATTAGAAAACATTTCTACACACAAAGGGTGGTAGAAGTTTGGAATTCTCTTCTGCAAATGGCAATTGATGCTAGCTCAATTGCTAAATTTACCTTGGCAACCAAAGGTATTAAGGGATATGGGCCAAAGGCAGGTATATGGAGTTAGATCACAGATCAGCCATGATCTTATCAAATGGTGGAGCAGGCTCGAGGGGCTGAATGGCCTACTCCTGTTCCTATTTTTCCTATGTTTTAAAAAATTAATTCTTGGGATGTCACTGGAAAATCCCGCATTTATTGCCCATCCCTAGTTGCCCTCAGAAACTGGTGGGGACTTGAGTGTCTTGCTATGCCACTTCAGAGAGCAGTTAAGAGTCAATCACATTGGTGTGGGACTGGAGTCATATATAGGCCCAGACTGGGTAAGGACGGCAGGTTTCCTTCCCTATAGGACATTAGTGAACCAGTTGGGTTTTTAACCACAATCCGACAGCTTCATATTCACTTTTGCTGATCCTGGCTTTTATTTCCAGATTTTATAAAAACTGAATTCAAATTCTCGAACTGCCATCATGGGATTTGAACTCTGTGAGAAGGTTCTGAGCCAAAGGTACCTCCTCAGAGGAATAATAGGGGGAGTTCAATTCCCAGTCCCACTCCCACCCTGACCTCTCTGTCTTTGGCCTTCTATGCTGTACCAATGAAGCTCCACACAAGTTCAAAGAACTGGACTTTATCTTTCTATTCGGCACTTTGCAGCCCTCTGGTCTTCATATCAACTTTAATAACTTCAGACCTTAACCAAAGCTCGAACTTGCTATTTGTTAGGAAGTGCTAGTGATGTGGGAGGGGCGTGCTGGTGGTTTTCGTGGAGTGGGGAGGGAACAAGTTGGTGCCTGGGAAGGGGGCCCTCCATCGGAACACCATGCTGGCAGGGTGGTCTGCAACCTTGGTGCTGACCTGCTTTTTTCTTCTCCGAGGTCCCTGGGCTGCTCCACTTTGCCAGTGTTTTGTACCTCCATTTCTACCTGCCTCCTCACCAACTCCCCCCACTCCCACCCTCCACCCCCCATCCCCCACACCTCCTCCAGCTATTACACACTGTGTCTTGTATATGTCTTTAATTTCTTTGATTTCTCTCATTAGCCCTCCTATTGTCTCAGGCTATTATCATATTTAACTATCTCCTATTTTCAACTTAAGCACTTTACAAGTCACCCTGTTTCTTTGTGTGTCTGAGTGTGTGTTTCCCCTCCCCTCCCTTTCCTTTTTATTTACTTATTTTTTTTGTTTAAAACAAAGCTAACTCATTTGACATTTATCCAGAATATTTAACTCCAACCCGGTTAGAAGGGTTATTAACATCAGCAGGAACAAACCCCAACTGACAGAATGAACATGGTTCAGTCCTGGGTGTGATTAACAGCAGAATCCAACCCCCGCAGTCACATGTGAACTTGTTGATGTGTCAGCAGGGTGGATGACCGAGTGAACCCCTTCACACACGGAGCAGGTGAATGGCCTCTCCCCAGTGTGAACTCGCTGATCCTTTTAAAATGCCGTTCATCTGTAATGGGTCCTTGCTGGAAATGTCAACTCATCCGTTCTCTCCTCAGACGTTGCCTGACCTGCTAAGTGTTTCTGCGTTTTCTGTTTTTGTTTCGGAATCAGTAGGAGTGCTGCCATACGGATCCTCTGTTTTCTTTTCTTGTTGATTTTTCCCTCTCCCCTGTCCTCCTCTTCTAAAGGCATTGAATCCTGGTCAGGGTACAGTTCTTGGGAGCCAGGCATCCGCCAGTACCTCACCTTGATCACTATTCACAGCTCGAGTATTGTGTCCAATTCTGGGCACCACACTTTAGAGAGGGTGCAGAGGAGATTTACTAGAATGGTACCAGGGATGAACGGCTTCAGTGGAGGGACTAGAGAAGCTGGGATTGTTCTCCGTAGAACAGAGAAGGTTAAGGGGAGATTTGATAGAGGTGTTCAAAATCATGCATAGAGTAAATAAAGAGAAACTGTTTCCAGTGGCAGAAAGATTGGTAACCAGAGGACGCAGATTTAAGACGACTGGCAAAAGAACCAGAGGCAAGAAGAGGAAACATTTTTTTACTCAGTGAGTTGTAATGATCTGGAACGCACTGCCTGAAAGGGTGGTGGAAGCAGATTCAGTAGTAACTTTCAAAAGGGATAAATAATTGAAGGGGAAAAATTTGCAGGGCTCTGGGGAAAGAGCAGGGGAGTGGAGCTAATTGGATAGCTCTTTCAAAGAGCCAGGACAGGCACGATAGTGCAGAATGGCCTCCTTCTGTGCTGTTTGATTCTATGATCATTGACAGTGAGTGTCAGCAGGCTATTTGACCGCAGAGGGGAGGGCCCTAAACTAAGAGCACTGAGACCAAATGTAGCAGCCCCATCATTGCACTGAGATCAGCAAAGCACAAATTGGGAATTGAATCGAGCATCTTCCTGACCCAGATATCTCGGTATCTCAGTGAATAAACTCACCGAGCCATCATGCACCGTCTAACAGCCAGCTCAGAGTGACAGAGACCTAGAGAGCAGTTCTCCCATCCACCTAGCAAGTGCCCTAATTCGGGAGAAGATGAAGGACTTTCACATCCTGACGATACCCAGTTGTATCTCTTCACCACCATCCTCCATTGAACAACTGTTTGTCCGACATGAACATAGGAACATAGGAACAGGAGTAGGCCATTCAGCCCCTCGTGCCTGCTCCGCCGTTTGATAAGATCATGGCTGATCTGTGATCTAACTCCATATACCTGCCTTTGGCCCATATCCCTTAATACCTTCGGTTGCCAAAAAGCTATCTATCTCAGATTTAAATTTAGCAATTGAGCTAGCATCAATTGCCATTTGCGGAAGAGAGTTCCAAACTTCTACCACCCTTTGTGTGTAGAAATGTTTTCTAATCTCGCTCCTGAAAGGTCTGGCTCTAATTTTTAGACTGTGCCCCCTACTCCTAGAATCCCCAACCAGCGGAAATAGTTTCTCTCTATCCACCCTATCTGTTCCCCTTAATATCTTATAAACTTCGATCAGATCACCCCTTAACCTTCGAAACTCTAGAGAATACAACCCCAATTTGTGTAATCTCTCCTCGTAACTTAACCCTTGAAGTCCGGGTATCATTCTAGTAAACCTACGCTGCACTCCCTCCAAGGCCAATATGTCCTTCCGAAGGTGAGGTGCCCAGAACTGCTCACAGTACTCCAGGTGCAGTCTAACCAGGGTTTTGTATAGCTGCAGCATAACTTCTGCCCCCTTGTACTCTAGTCCTCCAGATATAAAGGTCAACATTCCATTTGCCTTCTTGATTATTTTCTGCACCTGTTCATGACACTTCAATGATCTATGTACCTGAACCCCTAAGCACCTATGGATATCCACTGTTTTTAACTTTTTACCATTTAGAAAGTACCTTGTTCTATCCTTTTTTGATCCAAAGTGGATGACCTCACATTTGTCTACATTGAATTCCATTTGCCACAGTTTTGCCCATTCAAGTCATGGGTGAGCTAGGAATTTCTGCAGCTTGACCAAACTCATCCTGTTCGACTGATATTTCATTCCTGGCTCCTTGCTCAGACTAAATCCGACATTGCACAACCTTGGTGTCCCATTCGATTCTGAACTGAGAATCAAACCTCACATTTAGCCTATCATCAACCCCACCTACTTCTGCCTCCAGAATACTGCCTGGTCCTTTCCCTACCTCATGCTCACCTCCACTGAAACCCTCGTCCATGATTTCATCACCTCCAGGCTCAACTTTTCCAACATTCTCCTCACTGGCCTCGCAAGCTCTGCCCTACATAAACTCCAACTCGTCTGGAACTTTGCTACTCACATCTTATCTCACACTAAGTCCTATCCACCCATCTCCCCTGTTCTTGCCGATCTCCATTGGATTCCTGTCCTCAGCACATTAACTTCAAAATCTTTGTCCTAAGTGATCCCTCCATTGCCTTACTTTGCAACTTCCTGTATCCCTATGTGCCTGCTTACACCCCTGCTCCTCCAACTCTGGTCTACTGCGTCATCTCCCCCTCCCCCATCAATGGTAGAGCCTTCAGCCATCTTGCCCCCACACTTTGAAATTCTCTCTCTCTAAACCCCTCCTACATCTCTTCGCATCTTCAAAACTCTCTTTTCAACGTGCTTTCAATCACCTCCTTTAACTCCAGGATTGGGTCTGACCTTCACCTTTGAAATGCTTTGGGGGCATTTTGCAATGTTAGGTAAATGCAAGTTTTTGTGTTTTAAAGTACTTCACATACCATGAATTTTTTGAAGTTCATTGCCTGTTGTTATGTGGGCAAGTGTAGCAGCCATTTTGTACACAGCAAGATCCCAAAAACAGGATTGAAATGAATGCTAAATTAATCTGTTTTTGGTGGTGTTGGTTGAGGGGTACATGTTGGCCAAGATACTAGAAGAATTCCCTGCTCTTCTTTGAATAGTTCCAAGGGATCTTTCATGTCTCCCTGAACAGGCAGATGAGTCCTTGATTAAGTGTTTCAACTAAAGGATGCCACCTTCTACAATGTAGTGCTCCCTCAGTACTGCACTAAAGTGTCATCTTAGATTATCAAATCTATTAGATCAAATTCTGGTGTGGGGCCTGAACTCAGAACTTTCTGACTATCGAACGGATCTGATAGAAATGTTCAAAGTGATGAAAGGATTGAAAGGGAAAACAGTGAAAGATTATTTCTATTGGTTGGTGAATTGGCAACAAGGAGGTTTAAGATCAGGATTGTACTAGGTACAGATTAGTAGGATTTTTTTCATGTAAAAGGGAAATTTGATATGGGTTGGTTTATCATATTTGGCTATTGAAGCCAAGTCAATCGCAAGATTTAAGACCAAATCACATAAGCATCTAAAAAATAAAGATATTAATGGTTATGGGAAAATAGTTGGGACATGGAATAAGAGTAGATAGACCCAGCAGAGGCAAGATGGGCTGAATGGCCTCTTTCTGTCTCAAAATTTCTATAGTTCTGTGCGAGTGTCAGTAGAAATTCTCTCAGACTTGAAGGCTGAGCCTCAAGAATCATTGATGAATATTTAACTATGAGGAGAAGCCAGAATAGCATATATTCTGTTTCTACTTGTGGGACAGTCCAAAACTAGACGACATAAATATAAGACAGTCACTAACAAATCCAATAAGGAATTCAGGAGAAACCCAGAGAGTGGTTACAATGTGGAACTTGGTACCACACAGAGTAGTTGAGGCAAGTAGGATAGACGCATTTAAAGAGGAGCTCGATAAGTACATGAGGGAGAAAGGAATAGAAGGATATGCTGATAGGGTTAGATGAAGTAGGGAGGGAGGAGGCTCGTGGGGAGCATAAACACTGGCATAGACCAGTTGGGCAGAATGGCCTGTTTCTGTGCTGTACATTCTATGTAAGTCCATGTATTGTTTTTGTTAATTTGATGTTGGGCACATAGTAATATCTTGATGTGAAATAAAAACAGAAAATGCTGGAGAAGCTCAGCAAGTGAGGCAGCATCTGTGGGGAAAGAGACAGAGTTAACGTTTCAGGTCGAAGACCTTTCGTCAGAACTGGAAGAAGTTGAAGATTTGACAGATGTGAATTGTGTTAGCGTGTAGAGTTCTTGGCAAGCAAATAGAAAAGGTTTGTGAATAGTTTCAAGTAGAGGCAGCCCCTTTGTCATTTGATTGTATGCTGCCGCCCTGGTCAAAATCTAACGTACCTTTTTGGTTTCGTCCATGGCCCTGAGAATGGAGATATTGAGCTGTTCCAGAGCAGACAGGACACTTTCATACTCCCCGAGGTGCTCAGAAAAATACTCTAGAAAAAGAAGAAAATAAGAGTTTTTAATCTTCTCTTCCACAAAGCGTAATTTATTTCTACCACATATTACCAAATCATGTAAGAAGAAAGAACTTGCATTTATATAGCACCTTTCACGACCTCAGGATGTTCCAAAGCGCTTTACAGCCAATGAAGTACTTTTGAAGTGTAGTCACTGTTGTAATGAGGGAAATGTGGCAGCCAATTTGTGCATATAAAGATCCCACAAACAGCAATGTGATAATGACCAGACAATCTATTTTAGTGATGTCGGTTGAGGGATAAATATTCACCAGGACACCGGGGAGAACTCCCCTGCTCTTCTTCGAAATAGTGGCCATAGGATCTTTTCCGTACACCTGAGAGGGCAGATGGGACCTCGGTTTAACGTCTCATCCAAAAGACGGCACCTCCGACAGTACAGCACTCCCTCAGTACTGCATTGAGGCGTCAGCCTAGATTATGTGCTTAAGTCTCCCTGGAATGAGACTTGAACCCACAACCTCCTGAGCCAAGGCTCAACATATACAACAGAGAGAATAATGGATACCTAGGAGTGAGTTACAGACTGGAATCCGACTGAGTGGTCCAGATAACAGCATATGTCAAAAAATAAATGAAGCTCATCTGATGGTTCGTCAAATTTATAAATTACAAGGAAGGTCCAAGGTTCATCCCCTGCTCTGTGCAAAATTTAAGGGAGAATTGGATAGATATTTGAAGGTGTGGGCAACAGAGATTTAGGGGGCATTGTTAACCTAACCCATCCATCGGGAGACTGACGGGATCGGGTGTACCTCTGGTTTTACACCCTACCCGAATTTACTCTCCATTGAAGTCATCGGACAAGGTGTAAAACCGGTGTTACACCTGATCCCGTGGGTTTCCCGCTGGTGAGTTAGGTTAAAATTACCCCCTTGGTCTTAGTGTCCAGTCAAGTGGACCGCAGACTATTTTCCGGCCCTGTCCTATGTTCCTATATTCAGGAATTAGATAGTTGCTTGATAAAATAGTAATATTGAAGAGTCTGAGGAGCAAGTAGGAAAATGGGATTACATTCGATGGCTGACGTGGAATTAAAAACTAGCACAAATTTGATGGGTCAAATGGCCTCTTTCTGTGCTGTAACACTTTACGATTCTGTCAGTTGAGTAGCAAAAGGGCTGCTACAGCTGGTCTCAGTGTCCTTGGGCTAAGGAGGAGAGAATTGGCCAAGGTTGCCGCTCCTGACCCTTACCCAGTACCTCTTGTGTGTGTGGCCATTAGATGAGGGCACATGTGAGTCAGCTGTGATACCCTCTGTGGTCGAATAGTCAATCAAGCCCCACTGTCAAGGCTCATGCATGAATAATGACCACGGGGCAAGTTACTAGAGGGTTTTCAGTGCTCACTGATTCATACCCAGCAAAGGCTTCAGGAGTAGATTAGTGGGAAAAAAATATATAAATAAAAAGTTGTTTTTTTAATATCCCGCTAAATTGGGTCTTTTCAATTCAATGTTAACAGGCAATGGGAGGAGTCCATTTTATTCCCCGACTAGCAGCACTTAATTCATTTTAAAAATCAATGAATCTTCACAGTTGCTTGAATCTTGAAAGACAAAATTAAAATTCCCTCCACATTTAGGCTGGTTGCGAGTAATTTGTTATTTCTGTGTGTAAGGTAACTAATTATGGAATGTAATTTCATAGGATCATGGGGATGCAGTCAACAGGAACAGCATGTGTAGCTGAGTGTGTATGTGTATACAATCCTGATGAGAGCAAATTCATTACAATGTTCATTACAACTGCCTCCAAGCGGCTAGTTTCACTCCTTACATGAGCTAATAATGGATACAGTCTGATAAAGCGCTGGATTCCATCGCAGCAGTATCCAGGAGTTGTTTTAAGGTCTAGCAATCTTCAACATGATTGTAGTGACAAAAAATAGGCTTCTAATCCCACCAACCCTATACACAGACACGTAGTGCTTACAAAAGGGAGGTGCTGTTTGAATGAAGCTAAAAGAGGGGTGGGACGGTAGGTCTCTTGAGTTAAGTTGGCAGTTGATTTTCCTCTTTTGTGGTTTTGTGACTAACAGACACGGGTAGAACAAGGAGTCACACAAACCCCACCTAAAACACACCCAGAGGTAAATATTCATCGTCACCGCGTGACTGGCAATCTGGCGGAGTGGATCACTGACCCTTTATGGAACCCGTCCGAATTTACACCATTGGTTGTAAAGTGCTTTATGACGTCCTGAGGTCATGAAAGGCATTATATAAATGCAAGTCTTTCTTTCTTTCTTTCGCTTTCTTTCTCCCTCTCTCTCCTTCTTTCTTTCTTTCTCCTACCCTTTGCGGTCTTTGGGGAAGTAAGATCAAAGTTTAGTTTATTAGCATTGTAACCACTTTCTGTCCCAGTGCCTTTGTAAAAGAAACATGTGTGAATAGACTTTCCTTTAAAAGCTCATGATGTGGAGATGCCGGTGATGGACTGGGGTTGACAATTGTAAACAATTTTACAACACCAAGTTATAGTCCAGCAATTTTATTTTAAATTCACAAGCTTTCGGAGGCTTCCTCCTTCGTCAGGTGAACGATGTGATTTTCACATCGTTCACCTGACGAAGGAGGAAGCCTCCGAAAGCTTGTGAATTTAAAATAAAATTGCTGGACTATAACTTGGTGTTGTAAAATTGTTTACAACTTTAAAAGCTCAGCATAGAGAAACTATTTCTTCTTTCCAAATCTTTTCTGTGAAAAAGCGGTCAAAAAAATCCCAAAACTTCACATGCACGTATATATTGTTCATCATGTACACACAAAAATATATGTTTACACATATACACACTAATATCTTCCTATATTATACCACCCATTATCTATTGCAACACATTATAATATCCCACAAGTCAGGAGTGTGATGGAATACTCTCCACTTGCCTGGATGAGTGCAGCTCCAACAACACTCAAAAAGCTCGACACCATCCAGGACAAAGCAGCCCGCTTGATTGGCACCCCATCCACTCCCCTAAACATTCACACCCTTCACCACCGGCGCACAGTGGCTGCAGTGTGTGCCATCCACAGGATGCACTGCAGCAACTCACCAAGGTTTCTTCAACAGCACCTCCCAAACCCACGACCTCTACCACCTAGAATGACATGATGTGGAGATGCCGGTGATGGACTGGGGTTGACAATTGTAAACAATTTTACAACACCAAGTTATAGTCCAACAATTTTATTTGAAATTCACAAGCTTTCGGAGGCTTCCTCCTTCCTCAGGTGAATGTTGTGGAAATGAAATCCTCGAACCCTTCGCATTTATAAATCACAGAACAATACCTGGTGATTACAGATAGTCTTTCCAACTGCCCGTTGCCACGGCAATCACAGTGTGCAGACAGAGAGGTGTTACCTACAAGGCCACCGAATATACAGACACCCAAAAAAAAACAGAGAGAGAGAGGCAGAAACATAGAAACATCCGGAAGGAAGAGAAAGACAGCAAATGACCCGTTATATTAAAAACAGATAACATTTGTTCGCTGGTGGGGTTACATGTAGCGTGACATGAACCCAAGATCCCGGTTGAGGCCATCCTCATGGGTGCGGAACTTGGCTATCAATGACATGAGCAGCAGGTACATGGGAACAACACCACCTGCACGTTCCCCTCCAAGTCTCACACCATCCCGACTTGGAAATATATCGCCGTTCCTTCATCGTGGCTGGGTCAAATTCCTGGAACTCCCTTCCTAACAGCACTGTGGGAGAACCTTCACCACACGGACTGCAGCGGTTCAAGAAGGCGGCTCACCACCACCTTCTCAAGGGCAATTAGGGATGGGCAATAAATGCTGGCCTCACCAGCGACACCCACATCCCATGAACAAATAAAAAAAAATGTTGCTGTGAAGACAGTTTGAGTAATAAAACATTGAGGATTGATAGGAAAAGCCAAGTGCACAAATGTCTGTGTCCCATAATGTTCTTTGATGTTCTGAATTTACTTCCTAATAAGTAAGTAGGAAGGAAAATGGTATGTTAGCCTTTATTGCAAGGGGTTTGGAGCATAAGAGTAAGGAAGCCTTGCTGCAAATATATAGGGCTCTGGTGAGACCACATCTGGAGCACTGTGTACAGTTTCGGTCTCCTTACCTAAGGAAGGATATACTTGCCTTAGAGGCGGTGCAACAAAGGTTCACTAGATTGATTCCTGGGATGAGAGGGTTGTCCTATGAAGAGAGGTTGAATAGAATGGGCCTATATTCTGTAGTTTAGAAGAATGAGAGGTAATCTCATTGAAACTCTTAGGGGGCTTGACAGGGTAGATGCTGGGAGGCTGTTTCCCCTGGCTGGAGATTCTAGAACTAGGGATCATAGTAGCATGATAGGGGGTTGGCCATTTAGGACTGAGATGAGGAAAAATTTCTTCACTCAGAGGGCTGTGAATCTTTGGAATTCTCTACACCACAGGGCTGTGGATGCTCAGTCGTTGAGTATATTCAATTGTAAACAATTTTACAACACCAAGTTATAGTCCAGCAATTTTATTTTAAATTCACAAGCTTTCGGAGGCTACCTCCTTCCTCAGGTGAACGATGTGGAAGGAGGTAGCCTGAGGAAGGAGGTAGCCTCCGAAAGCTTGTGAATTTAAAATAAAATTGCTGGACTATAACTTGGTGTTGTAAAATTGTTTACAATTGTCAACCCCAGTCCATCACCGGCATCTCCACATCATGAGTATATTCAAGACTGAGATCAATAGAATTTTGGACTCTAGGGGAATCAAGGAATACGGGGATAGGGCGGGAAAGTGGAGTTGAGGTAGAAGATCAGCCATGATCTTATTGAATGGTGAAACATGCTCGAGTGGCTGTAAAGCCGACTCCTGCTCCTATTTCTTAGGTTCTTATGTTCTGGACACACTCACATTAAAAACCAAATGTAGCGTCTCGATGAACTTTAACAAGGGACTTTGACCTCTACCCGTGATTGACAAGGAGAAAGGAGCAGAGAAGAGATGACTCACTTTCCGTGACATTGGTTGCACTTCACATCATCAACAGCCTCCAGACTATTGACGCACAACCTCGTTCAACATTTCCCAGGAAATTGGCCAGTAGCTATGTCTATCTTTAAAGTTGAAGGATCAGATTTGACAGAAACAGCGCAGTTTAACCGAGTACACGGAGGAAGTGTACCTTCAGAGGAAACAACAAGGGTTGTTAAGAGTGCCTGAGTACAAGTTACTGCAGTCGCAGCTCCCTCGGGATTAGCCCAGGCATAATCGCTGGAAAGGCTAAGTGAAATTCAGCATTAAAAAAAAAATTGTAGGACAGGAAGGAGACAATGATATTGCTGACTTACCACACAATTCTTCTGTGTCCAAGTTGCTGTTTTAAGGAGAAAGAAAAAGTGGATTAGAATGATGCCATTAGTGGTGGCTAAAATTATTAAAAATACAGAGTAATAAATGTCAATCGACAACAACAACAACTTTCATTTATATAACGCCATTAACGTAGTAAAACGTCCCAAGGCGCTTCACAGGAGCGTTATCAAACAAAATTTGATGCTGAGAGGTAGTTTCCCCTGGTTGGAGAGTCTAGAACTAGGAGGCATAGTCACAGGATAAGGGGTCGGCCGTTTAAGACTGAGATGAGGAGGAATTTCTTCACTCAGAGGGTTGTGAATCTTTAGAATTCTCTACCCCAGAGGGCTGTGACTGCTGAGTCATTGAATATATTCAAGGCTGAGCTAGATAAATTTTTGGATTCGAGGGGAATCAAGGGATATGGGGATCGGGCAGGAAAGTGGAGTTGCGTTCGAAGATCAGCCATGATCTGATTGAATGGCGGAGCAGGCTCAAGAGGCCATGTGGCCCACTCCTGCTCCTATTTCTTATGTTTCTTATTTGACACCAAGCCACATAAGGAGATTTTAGGACAGGCGGTCAAAAAGGTAGGTTTTAAGGCACGTCTTAAAGGAAGAGAGAGAGGTAGAGCGGCGGAGAGGTTTAGGGAGGGAATTCCAGAGCTTAGGGTCTAGGCAGCTGAAGGCACGGCCGCCAATGGTGGGGCGATGGAAATCGGGGATGTGCAAAAGGCCAGAATTGGAGGAACGCAGAGATCTCGGAGGGTTGTAGGGCTGGAGGAGAACACAGAGATAGGGAGGGGCGAGGCCATGGAGGGATTTGAAAACAAGGATGAGAATTTTAAAATCGAGGCATTGCTGTACCGGGAGCCAATGTAGGTCAGCGAGCACAGGGGTGATGGATGTATGGGACTTGGTGTGAGTAAGGATACGGGCAGCAGAGTTTAGGAGATAATGTCATTTAAAATTTAAACTCTAAGACCCATGTTCTGGAGAGTTGTTTTCGAACATACTGAACAGCAATATCAGCTGTGAAAGCTCCTCTCCATATCATGGCAGTTGGCTGGAACAATCCTCAGTCACTCGGGAATGTCTGGAATCAATGGTTGAAATGTCTCCCTGAATTTGCCCCATTTCTTCTCCAGGTTGGAAGTTTGTGGGTTCAAGCCAGAACTTGAGCACATAATCCTAGTTGCTATTCCAGTCCAGCACTCAGGAAGTACTGCATTGTCCAAGCTACCGTCCTTTGGAAGTTTGCAGTGAGACCCTGTCTACCTATTTTGGTTCATTCAGTTGGGTGTTAAAGATCTCATCGCACCATTCAAGGAAGAACAGGGAGTTCTCCAGGTGTTTTTTTTAACGTTTCTCCCTGAACCAAAATCACCATTGTTGTTTGCTGTGGGTAAAATGGCTGCCACATATGCCTGCATAACGATAGCAACTTGCATTTAGGTAGCACCTTTAATGCACCTTTAACCAAAACAGTTCTCTTAAGACTTTTATTTAGCGCCTTTCACGACTTCAGGACATCCCAAAGTGCTTTACAACCAATGAAGAACTTTCTGAAGTGTGGGCAATGTTGCAATGTAGGAAACACAGCAGCTAATTTGCGCACAGCAAGGTCCCACAAAAAGGAATGTGATAATGACCAGATAATCTGTTTTAGGTGTTCGTTGAGGGACAAATATTGGCCAGGATACCAGGGAGAATTCTTCTTCGAAATAATGCCATGGGATCTTCTACGTCCAGCTGAGAGGGTAGACGGGGCCTCGGTTTAACTTCTCATCCGAAAGGCGACACCTCCGACTGTGCAGCACTCCCTCAGTACTGCACTGGAGTGTCAGCCTAGATTATGTAATTCACCGTAAACGAAACACTTTGAGGAGTTTCTGAGCGGCTTGATAGGGTGATGTGTCTTTCTTCTTTTCTGTCTTCTCTTGGCACTTCACTTCCTACATCCTTGCTCAACTCTAATCCAAATCAGCCGCCTCAGTCCTCAATGGACTCCTCTCTGACCTTAATCAGCACCCCCAGTTCTCACTAGTGATGAACTACTCTTCAACTCTGAAATCAGGGTAACCTCACAGAAGAAAATAAGAATTGTTAGGAATCTTTATTCACATATTGTCTTCTAAAAATATCATACTACAGTAATAATAATAATAATGGAATGATTAGATTTCCCCTGCAGTCTCACCTTCAATTATCTATCTCCCTGTCTTCATTTATAAGGCAAGTGCATACAGTTTCCATGTTGTTATTACACTTCACTTCAATTTGGCCAGTGCGATTGGGAAAAGCTGTCTGATTTCCTGGCTAACAGTTGAAGCCAAAAGAAATAGAGTTGATCTCTGAATTCTCGCAGGCCATGATGTCTGGAGTCAAGTACTGTAAAGTGAAGTGATGCTGCTTGACTGAGGGCCCTGGTGGGGACAGGACAGCTGGATTTACCAATGGGCTACATGTCAAAAGGCAAGAGGCTGACAGGATTGATTTGTGTTGGAACAAGGAGCTACTGCCTGACACGATGCCACAGATATTTGTCATCTCTTCCTTTCTAGTCTCACTTGGAACAACCTGCGTTTCAATGACTGTCATTTTTGGAAGATATATAATATTTTGAAGGTCATCATGAAGATACTTTTCCTCCCTCGCTATTTTGCCCGTTTCTTAGGACATGTGGAAGGGCTTGTCCTGAAGATGATCTGCCAGTCCATGAGTCAGTGTAAACCTGTATCTGAGACAGCCTCAATACCTCACCCATATGGGTGGATGCTGGTGGCATTTGACATCGGGGAAAAAGTACGATTTTCAGATAATTCTGACCTTGCTGACAATCAAAAATGTAAGTTTAAAGAGGAAGCCTCACCATCAGCAACCATTTTCAAAATTCAAAACCTAGGGATGCTGAAACAAATTGAGGAAAAATTTACGATGGTGAAGAGAAGTTATGTTCAACTTGTCTAGGACCTTGGTTAGACCACATTTGGAGTATTGTGCACAGTTCTGGTCTCCATATTATAAAAAGGATACAGACGAACTGGAGAAGGTGGAAAAAAGATTTACAAGGATTTACCAGAACCTGAGAGGTTACAACTATCTGAACACGCTGGGGTTCTTTTCTCTAGAAAAGAGGAGACTGAGACTGAGAATTAAAATTATGAAGGAGTTCAATAGGATAGAGGTAAAGAAGATGTTTCCACTTGTGGGGGAGACCAGAACCAGGGGCCATAAATATAAGAGTTACTAATAAATTAAATAAGGAATTCAGGACAAACTTCTTCAGTCAGAGAGTGGTGAGAATGTGGAATTCACTACCACAAAGAGTAGTTGAGGCAAATAGCATAGATGCATTTAAGGGGAATCCAGATAAACACATGATGGAGAAAAGAATAAAGGGTTATGCTGATAGGGTTAGATGAAGTGGGGTGGGAGGAGGCTCGTGTGGAGCATAAATGCCGGCTTGGACCAGTTGGGCCGAATGGCCTGTTTCTGTGCTGTAAATTCTAAGTAATTCAACCAAGTGCTGATGACAAGAGATGTAGCCAAATTTGCTCGGGATTCAGGGGTTGTTTTAAGTCTCAGGAGATTTGGCCTGTCAAAATCTTTATTTGGTAAGGGTACCCACAACTCCCCTAACACACACCAACTGCCTTGCAAGACACCATCCTCCACTTCATTTGAAATATGATGTGGAGATGCCGGTGATGGACTGGGGTTGACAATTGTAAACAATTTTACAACACCAAGTTATAGTCCAACAATTTTATTTTTAATTCCACATTTCCACACCACCTGAGGAAGGAGGAAGCCTCCGAAAGCTTGTGGAATTAAAAATAAAATTGTTGGACTATAACATGGTGTTGTAAAATTGTTTACAATTCATTTGAAATACAGAGACCAAGAAAGGGTGGTGCTTACTCAGTCCGGTGCTTATCAATCTTGTGAAACAGCTCCCGTAGCTCATCAGTGCTCAGGATGCCATCTGCAAAGTAGGCCTTAAATTCATCGAATGATAATTTGCCATCATCTGGAAGAAGAAGACAAAGCCAGGCCTTTAAATGATCCAGATGTCTTCAGAGTATTTGGTAGACTTTTCAGCAATACATAGGCCCCGATTTTAAAGATGTGGCAGGGGTGGGTGGGTGGGTGTGGGGGTGCGTCCTGAAGCAGCCAGGCCTCGTTTCCATAAATGTTCCCAGAGTCCCGCCCGAACGTGGCCAGATCCGCTGCCTGGCCAGCGGGCAGGAGCGGGAATTCAGCGGCAGGAGGTCGCAGCCCAGGACCCATGGGAACAGTCTCCACCAGTCAGTTGAGGAAGGGGAGGTTCTGGAGGCGATCTGGGGGGGAGGAAGTGGGGGGAGCCAGGGGCAAGGGAGACCCAAGGAGCACTCCTGCTCCTCCTGGCCCACAAGGAAGCCTAAAATTAAATGTTTTAACTCATCTGGCCTACGATCCCCCTCCCGGCAGGTCTGGCCTGACAGGGAAGCCATCACTACTCCTCCCCACTCAGGCCTCAGGACTAATATCGCAGTGGGGTCCTGATGACATAATCAGAACCCGATATGCATATTTAAAGAAAGACCACACTTCCTGCGAGATTTCATCTCGCTTGCTCAAAAGAGCAGTTTAAGATCAGGACACAGCAATAAATGTAGCAGGATCAGAGGGGGGAAATGACTGCCCTCAATTTAACTGCCTCCCTGCCCAGTATCCGCCAGGCGGGGGGGCAGTTAAAATCAGGGCTTCTGGATTGTGGTATAGAGTATCCCCACAGTTGTACTGTCAATTGTCCAAGTAAAAAACATAAGGCCAGACACAGACAAAAACTACTAAAAGATAATATTTTGTCTACTCACCGTTCTTGTCTGCTCTCCGAAAAATCTGAAAACAGAAAGATTAAAATGCAAAGATTAATCGTATTCCACGGGTAACATGCCTTCAGGAAAGACATAGAAAGCACAACAACGTGGGAATCCCTACCTTGCCTTCAAGGCAGCGATGAAGCTGCCCTGAGAGTACAATTGGACTCTGATACATAAGAACAGGAGTAGGCCATTCAGCCCCTCAAGCCTGTTCAGCCATTCAATTAGATCATGGCTTGGCTGATCTGTATCTTAACTTCATTTACCTGTCTTGGTGCCCTTAAAACCCTTGCCGAACAAAAATATCAGAAACACAGATGAAGGTATGACATATTTTACAGAGAAGTGTAGCCTTCAGTCCTATAGGACGATAGGAATGTCGCCTTTTGAATATAACAGGTAAGAATTTAATTTGTAATGTTACACTGATATCCCAGAGTTGCCTTCCATTACCTTTGTGGGTGGCTGAGGGAGGGGAGCGGGATTGGAGTCGGGGAGAAGTTTTACAGGACATTATAGAAGTTTTCTCTGTGGTTATTCACTTTCATTAGGAGATTAAATAAGAAACCATGGCAGTTCAAATTGGACATGGTCTGTTCAAATGAGAAGGGCCTTTTCTCATTGCATATTTTCTATTTTGTGTTTTATCTGGTGAACGTCATGCAAGTAGGAAGTCACCTGATACTGCGGTAACAAGGAAATCAATTGGAGGGATACGGAGCATCGACTGTTAAGCACCATTTTGTTTTTAATGCTGAGCCAGAGGATAGGAAGCAGTATTTACAGCAATAACCAGAAGGTTAACATCTCGAGTCTCAGGTAATGTAGCCCTGGGAGGCACGAGGAACAGATCGGCAGGCATGTATGTATATACTTCAAATTGTTAATTATACATCAGCTCAATATCTAGCGTCCACACATAACTCTGGCTCATGCATAATCTGTCATTCACTCTCATCATAGAGAATTCCTAACTCAACTATTATGGATTTTCCAGGGCATTAGGCCCCAGCATTAGGGTAGTCCTCAATCATCTGATGCACTTCCAAGGGAAATGCTTTCACTAAGAGCCTGCTGAGCGCACAGAACCCAGATTCAACCAGCATAATGCAGCTGAATTCACCCAACACCAAATGTGTTTTATTGAGGGGCAATTTGCCTCGTGAAGCAGTTTTGAGAAGGAATATCAATTTCAATTAATCTATTAAAAATTACTATCCATTCAATCCATTGGTAAAATGACATTACTCACCATAAATAACTGACCCATAATTCTTATAGGAAAAGGCTGTCATGGCAACCCAAGGGAGGCCTGTTTATTTGAGCACAAACGACAGACCAGAGGAATATGAAACAGTTGAAAAGAATTCACAACAATTGATAGAATTAGATCATTCCCAGAGTAATTGAGTGAGTTTAAAGTGGTGTCATGTAATAAGGATCTAATTCCCCACTTAAAGGTGAGTGTAATCATAGAATGAATCACAGAAGGAGGCCATTTGGCCCATTGTGCTGGCTCTTTGAAAGAGCTATCCAATTAGTCCCATTCCCCTGCCCTTTCCCTACAGTCTTGCAAATTTTTCCCCTTCAAGTATTTATCCAATTTCCTTTTGAAAGTTATTATTGAATCTGCTTCCACCGCCCTTTCATGATGTGGAGATGCCGGTGATGGACTGGGGTTGACAAATGTAAGGAATCTTACAACACCAGGTTATAGTCCAACAGTTTTATTTGAAAATCACAAGCTTTCGGAGGCTTTCTCCTTCGTCAGGTGAGCAGGTCACCTGACGAAGGAGAAAGCCTCCGAAAGCTTGTGATTTTCAAATAAAACTGTTGGACTATAACCGCCCTTTCAGGCAGTGCATTCCAGATGATAACAACTCGCTGCGTAAAAATATTTCTACTCATCTCGCCGCTGGTTCTTTTGCCAATTATCTTAAATCTGTGTCTTCTAATTACCGACCTTTCTGCCACTGGAAATAGTTCCTTCATATTTACTCCGTCAAAACCCTTCATAATTTTGAACACCTCGATACAGTGGAATGTAATGAGAGACTTTATTCCCCCTTTACGAGGGACTTTATTTTGGAAGTTCTACATTCTCTTTTATATCTACTTGCAAAACAGTATTTTGCGTGAATATTTAAAGGTCTTATACAAGATTAAATGAATGCAAGTTTTACTTCTTAAACATTGCTGTTAATTGTTCACTGATATCTAGAAGCTTCATTAATTGATTTAGACAGTATATTACCCCAAAGGCCAGCTTACAGTTCTGCACCTCAGTACCTGGCTCAAACCCATGTCCATGCTCTATAACCTTTTCTCACCAACTTCTGCATATTTTCATTATTTCTGTTTTAAGTGGTGAGGGGGTGGTGGCATCACTGGGTCACATGCTGGACGGAGTTCCACAGCTTAATAAGAGTTGAATTAACTTCATTGGGCCTTCGAGGGTGGAAATCATCTGTGCCTTATTAACAATGCACGTGTTAATGAATTCCTATAGAGATCTATTTATAAAGCCCAGGATCCCGTATGCTTTTTTAACCGCTTTCTCAACCTGCCCTGCCACCTTCAATAATTTGTGCACATATACCCCCAGATCTCTCTGTTCCTGTACCCCTTTTAGGGTTGTGCCCTCTAGTTTATATTGCCTCTCCTCGTTCTTCCCATTGAAATGTATCACTTCTCATTTTTCTGTGTTAAATTTCATCTGCCACGTGTCCGCCCATGCCACCAGCCTGTCTATATCCTCTTGAAGTCTATCACTATCCTCCTCACTGTTTACTACCCCTCCAAATTGTTGTTGCAACCCCATGTGAAATCAGTTCCCTCACACCATGAAGACAGCAGGAGCTTACTCCATAGAATCATAGAATCATAGATGTCACCAATTATTGCATTACACGTTCTTCTGCAATCAACTCTGCAATGGCACCTTGCAGGGCTCATTACCAGGACAAAGATGGTCATTTAGAATCGTTCTCACTATATTTATCATGTTACTCTGTAATTATTGTCATTCTAAGTGCAATATTTGTAATGTTCTGTTTGCTGTCTCTGCCTTATAGAATAGAATCATAGAATCTTACAACACAGAAGGAGGCCATTCGGCCCATCATGCCTGTGCCGGCTCTTTGAAAGAGATATCCAATTAGTCCCGCTCCCCCTGCTCCTTCCATGTAGCCCTGCAAATTTTCTCCCCTTCAAGTATTTATCCAATTCCCTTTTGAAAGTTACAATTGAACCTGCTCCCACCGCCCTTTCAGGGAGTGCATTCCAGATCATAACAACTCGCTGCGTAAATAAATTTCTTGTTGGGGTTGATTTCCAAACTTGGCGCCAACGGAGATGGAAACCGGGCGGTTTCTCTAACGGGCGGCCCGATCCGCAGAGCGCCAGCTTTACGCCCCGGAATCAAGCTGGAGATCTACCCCGTCACCCTTCCTCAGATCAGTCTGCGCTCACAACAACAAATCACATCTTTCTCGTGGCTGTTCCAAGTCCGACTGCGGATCTGCTCGCTCTTCCATACTCGCACGTGACCTTCAGCGATTGGTCTAGCTTGTTTCCATGACAGCGGGCGAAAGGCATTTGATTGGCCAGGGCTAAAGGAGCAGCAGGCTTGAAGAATTTTGTTAACCTGCGGGTCGCAGAAGGACTGATAAAATAACTTATTTACATAGGACATTAAAAGCGATCAGATAGGAAATGCAGAACAGTGTTGCTTATTAAAGGAAGCCTCTGCTTCAAAGAGGAGGTTTAAAGACTGGCAAATGGCCAGGAATGGGGTTGCCGTGGAAATGCTGATGTGATGATGATATGCTGATCATGGGGATGGAAATGCTGCACAACAGTAAATACTCCAACTAGCTGCTTTTGTTTACAATTATTCAATGAGGATCCCCCCCGATGGCTCAGTGAGTTGGTGCAATGAATAGCTGACCCATACAGAACAGGAAGGTCTCAGGCGATATATCTCCAAGTCAGGATGGTGTGTGACTTGGAGGTGATGGTGCTCCCATGCGCCTGCTGCTCTTGTCCTAGGTGGTAGAGGTCGTGGGTTTGGGAGGTGCTGCTGAAGAAGCCTTGGCGAGTTGCTGCAGTACACCCTGTAGATAGTACACATTGCAGCTACTGTGCGACGGTGATGGATATTTAGGCTAGTGGATGAGGTGTCGATCAAGCGGGCTGCTTTGTCCTGGATGGTGTTGAGCTTCTTATGTGTTGTTACAGCTGCACCCATCCAGGAAAGTGGAGAATATTCCATCTTGTAGGTGGTGGAGAGGCTTTGGGGAATCTGGAGGTGAGCCACTCGCTGCAGAATACCCAGCCTCTAACCTGCTCTAATAGCCACAGCATTTACGTGGCTGGTCCAGTTGAGCTTCTGGTCAGTGGTGACCCACCCATTTTGTTAAACAATGGACACTAGGGTGAGGCACTGCAGGCGGTTGAAAACCTTAGCCCAATTAGATGTCGACTCTCCAGGAAAGGAGGAGAAAGAAGAAGAGGAGCTTAACCTAAACTGGAGAGTTTGTCTTCAGCGTTTTCAAGTCTGTACCTTTGGAAAAACAGATATTAAAAGATGTGCAGTGTTGCCATGACTGGTGCACAATGGGATAGCTTAGTTACTTAGAGTTCTGGTTCCAAAATGATCGTCCTGGCAATATTATGAGCTCAGATCAATAAAAGGAAAACAAATATTACTAGGGACTATTCAGGTAAGGCCTGAACACCAAAGACCCCAAGTTCCATGGGTAATTTTACAGCCCAGTGGAAAACTATACTTCTATCAGTGAGTACTTTTACCCAGATGACACTTTTTAAATTTGGTCTCAGGATCTGGGCATCGCTGGCAAGGCTGGCATTTATTGCCCATCCCTAGTTGCCCTGAGAAGGTGGTGGGGGGCCTTCTTCTTGAACTCCCTAACCCTCTCTGCCACTCTGCCTCTCTCTCATCCTTTAAGACGCCCCTTAAAACCTACCTCTTTCCCTGTTCTAATATCTCCTTATATGGCTCGGTATCATATTTTGATTGATAATTGCTCTTGTTTACTACGTTAAAGGTGCTATATAAATGCAAGTTGTTGTTGTTGCTGGTAGCAGTTTATGATACGGAAAAAACTGAATGGCTTACTTGGCCACTTTAGGGGGCAGTTAAGACTCAGCCATGTTGGTGTGGGACTGGAATCACATACAGGCCAGACCGGGTAAGGACGGCAGGTTTCCTTCCATAAAGGACGTTAGTGAACCAGTTGGTTTTTACCACAATCCGACAGCTTCAAGGTCACTTTTACTGATACCAACTTTTCATTTCCAGATTTTTTTTTTAACTGAATTCAAATTCTCAAACTGCCTTGGTGGGATTTGCACTCACTCTGGATTACTAGTCCAGTAAAATAACCATTACACAACTTCCAATATTCCAGTAGTGGTAAATGCTTACAGCTCCGGAACTAAAAAAACCCAACAACATCACTCGTTATTAATTAATTTAATTTAATTCACTCTGGAATTTTCCAGCGTTTTAAACCCCTGTTACCATCAGTGCATTAATCAAATTTGAATCAGGTTTTATTACTGCTGTCAGAGTTTTTTAAAAAAACAAGATAATTTGCAATATAAAATGAGTCTTTAAACTTGACTGATGCATTATGATTCATCATGAAGCAATGCAAGTGGGCTTTCTTTGGATGCTACCATTTATTCCAATATGTGTTGTGAGTCTATGGGGGCATATTTTATTACTGCATCCTTCTGGGTAGTTTGCAATATTTTTGTGGAGCAAATAATTTATTATGTTTTAACTGGCACGAGCCAAGCCGCCCGCTTCATGATTCCATTAAGGAAAGTGCAACCCAAAGAATAAAAGAAGTCCACACGTGGCAGAAAATTCCAGAAAACTGCGAGAGCTGCGCCGGGGATGGTGAGCAAGCGATAAAGTTGGTGAGTGGCTTGTTGAACCAGACCTCACATGTGGGCCAGAGTCACGTGTGGGCCACACCAGGTAGGGATAACTGGTTCCCTTCCCTTAAGGATATCAGTGATCCAGTTGGGGTTTCTACAACAATCCGGTAGTTTTCATGAATAGGGAATCTCCTCGCAACTGCCGTAACTTTGCTGGAAGATGCGGCAGAAATCCCCGTTGGCGCCGTAAACGGGAATTCCGCCACACTTCTACTAAAATTATGGCGGCAGAATGGGAGCAGCTCTGAGGAAAGTCCCAGCCGTGATTTTTTTTTTGGCGCTAGCCCACAAATTAAAAGCTTTATTGAATTCATTTTAACTCATGACCTCTGGGTTGCTAGTCCAGTACCATAACCACTACATCAACTTAAGAAAGAAATTTATATATCCGCCTTTCATGACTTCCCAGCCAATGAAGGATTTTTGAAGTGTAGTCACTGTTGTAATGTAGGAAATACTGCAGCCAATTTGCGCACAGCAAGATCCCACAAACAGCAGTTTAATAATGACCAGATAATCTGTTTTTAATGATGTCAGTTGAGGGACAAATATTGTCCAGGACACTGGGGATAAATCCCCTGCTCTTCTTCGAAATAGTGCCGTTGGATCTTTTATGTCCACCTGAGAGGGTAGATGGGGCATTGGTTTAACATCTCATCCAAAGGACGACAACTCTGACAGTGCAGCACGCCCTCAGTACTGCACTGGGAGTGTCAGCCTGGTATTATGTGTTCAAGTCTCGGGAGTAGGGCTATGAACCCACAACCTTCATGACTCTGGGGGGGCGAGAGTGCTACCCACTGAGCCATGGCTGACACCTAATTTTACAAATTGCCTTTATCCCCACAAGTCCAAATATAGAGTTGCTGATTGCTGATTTAAACTATGGTCCAGAGCTCCTTCAAACAGCTTTCCACACAACCTCACAGGAGCAGTGAAACGTTGGTGAGAGTCACAGTGTGGCTCCTGAAGCTGAGAATGAAATGAAAGGACATCACAGCTGTGCCCTTTAGCTTCCAGCTGTTCAGCCATTAACACACAGCTCGCATTCATTTTTAAAAATATACATATTCCCTCCTGGTGGCCGACCAATGCAGGTCAAAGATGTTTCTCCACAGACAGGCAGGGACTGTCGGTCCCCTTTCCCCTCCTCGTACTTTACTTCAGATTGAGGCCCTGATATGTACAAGTTCAGTTTACGTTTCTATGCTTATCAACATGAGGGACGTTAGTGCTGGGGAACCGCTGGAACCCAGGGAGGTACTTTCTTGGAGGGCGAGGAAGAAAAAAGGAAAATAAAGTGTGCTACTGACATGCATATAAGGCGTCCTGGATTATAGGCCACACCCCAAGTTTGCAGGAAAAAAACAACTTGCCTTGAATTTCCTTGGAGGCTTTCCAAATTTCCTGCCTTAACTTCGGTGGGAGATCCAGGAATCCCCCTCCCGCCCCACCCCCTGCCCTCCCCCCCCCCCTTTCCGGGAGTTAATATCAGCCCGACAATTGATCAACACAATGAGAAAAATGAACCATATTTGTCCAAAATTTAGAATGTTATTGGCTTCTTCAATTGTGTTATTGTATCCAAAGGGTTAAACGTCAGTTTTACTTACATACTGGTTACAAATTTTATTCTGAGTCTGAGGGAGCAACCAAACCACCAAATCAAATATAAACATCTTGTGGGATTTGTTTGAATATGTGTTTGATTAACTATTGTTATTTAAATCTACTTGGTCCCAGTCACTTTTTTGAAAATATTAATCAACTTGTCTTGTTCAAATCAGTGAATCTGACTCAAACCTTAAAGAGAGATATTCAGATCAGATAGTGTCCACAGACAGTGAGAAAAGAAAAAAAAGACTATCATTTATATCATAGTTTAGTTCAAGAATTGCAAACTTGCTACTTGAGGAGCTCGCCAAGCTTAGCAATTACTGTAAACATATATGCTGCGTTACTGCTATTCGGTTGTTCTTTTACTGCTTAACAAATTTGTTTGACAGTTAAAGTCTAAGTGAAAGATGAGTGCCACCTTCTAAAGACAAGAAAAGAAAGAAAGAGAGAGAAAGAAAGAAAGAAAGAGAGAGAGAAAGAAAGAAAAGAAGGATCATATGATGAAATTGGTAGCTGAAACAAACTGAAGAGGATTCTTTCCATTCCTTGGGCGGGCCATGGGTTCAGTGAGCTACCTGGAGAAATTAAATCACTCGCTCTGGCACATAGGGAGCCAAAATAACCAGAGTAAAAAAAATAAAGAAACCCAAAAAATGTAACATTTACATCTAGAGCCTCAGTCCACTCTCTGATCCATAGGTCTTGATGCAAAGAAGAGACAGGAGAGGTATGATCGATTGCCGGGAGGACCTACAATAAAATTGGATCACTTTTCCATTAACAAAAAAAAATCCACGTATTTTTTTTATCTCAGGCATACATTTTCCGTGCTGAATACAAGCAGGGCATTCAATTTGGAAATAACTCCCATCGCCAGCCAGCCACCACACATAACATAGAAAATCATGGAATAGGAAAATTCCATTTATCCTATCAATCCAACTCTTCCACCTACTGTATTCGATCACGGTCTCTATTTCGTCTATTTAAGCTCCTTAAGGAAAGTTCTGCCTCCATAAGTCAGGAATTTCCTTGGAGCCGCTCCCGCTCCGCCACCGTAACTTCGCCGGGATTGCTACGGCAACCCCAGTTTGTGCCGCAAACGAGGTTTCTGCCGGATTTCAGGCCGAGTGGCAACAGCTGAGCTGGAGTGGTTCTGAGGAAATTCCCGGTCATAGTCTCTGATCCCGAAGTCTATCGTGCAGAATGTTAATGCTGAATATTCATCCGTTCTTAATATCTCCACCTGGCCTGCTGCCTCCCCTTCCCCCCCCCCCCCCCCCGCTACCCCCAACCCCCGCTTCAGTAGTACAGGAAGCATCGTTGAGTGGAGGATTTGATCATCTCAGTTTATACCTAGCCCCGTAAATCAAGGCTCTGTTAGCCCATTCAGGTGGACATAAAATATCCCATTCTACTTTCTCAAAGAAGACCAGGGGAGTTCTCCCGGTGTCCTGGTCAACATTCATCCCTTAAGCAAAACAGATTATCTGGCGATTCCTCTCATTGCTGTTTCTGGAACTTGCTGTGTGCAAATTGACTGTGCATTTGCCTACAAAACAACAATGACTACACTTTGAAAATAATGAATTGGTCGTGAATCACTTTGGGATGTCCTGAAACGCATTATATAAATGCAAGTCTTGCTTTCTTTTCTCACCAGTTCAGTTCTCTTTCCTTTTTGAAGGAGTCAATCATCTCAGCCTCAACTGCTTTTAGATGAGAACAATCAAGATCAAAAAAAGGCTACTTGACCATTGAAACTCATCCCTCTAATAGCTTAATTCTCCAGCCCGGTCCTGCATTGTTGCATTCACCTACTGTCCCTGCAGTTATTCCAAAAATTTATTACTCTTTTGCTGGGAGTCGGCTCCACACGGTGATAAAAAGTGCGGAGTGACTCTTAGCACCACCGTGTCAGCCAATAAGTTGGAGACTTACAGCAGAACTTACAGCAAACAGTCTATTTAATCAGCAAACAGCAGAGTCTATTTAAACAGAGTCTCTATGAACTACAGCAGAAACAGAACTCATCACCGAAACTACAGCAAAGTCTCCCGATAAAAGCAGGATTATTTCTCCAGCAAAATGCAGTGAGTGGAGGATCGTTACTGTGCGTAAAGTCAATCCCAGTCATTTACAGCAGTGCGGTCTCCGGGCATGAGTGATGAGGGAATTATTCAATCATGTCCATTCTGTCCGGGATTTGTGGTGTCACCATACGCAGCCTAAAAAGTTTCTTCTAAATTTTCTACTCCTCCTTTCTCTGCATCCCAACAATATTCAAGGCAGCAAACATTCCCAATCACCACGGTTAGCTGAAGCCATTCTTTCCTTTCCCTGACACCCACAGTGCTAACAACTTTAGACAGCAGATGCAGGAAGGAAAACAAAGAGAAATACTGTGGTTTAGTGTTAAAAATAGCTCAGCCAATTCAAGCTCTTTGAATGTGCTTTTTGGGGAAGCTATTTATAGACTGCAATGAATACAAACTGCGGATAATTTCAACTTTCAAATCCGTGAGCCTCATAGCTGTTGCAAATAATAAATCCAAATCCCCTCCTGTCATATTAATCATTTATATTGCTTCATGGATACAGACACAATTGAATACCCTGCACATACATCTCTTGCTCTCAGCTGAGTTCAACACTGAGCTAATGGTTAACCCATTTTTCCAACGTACAGATTGGAACAAAATGCCTTGAGTCACCTATATTTAGGTTTCTCCCATTTACAATTGGCCTTTGAGCACAAAATGGAATTTATAGCTGCTGCAATAAACATCAGTTTTACATTACATGCAGGGCAAGTGATTTGTGGCGGTAAGTGATCTATCATTCAGATCCACTTTTCATAGCATTGGGACCTTTTTTCTGCAAATCTGCAGTACAACCCTAGAGAAGCTGGGATTGTTCTCCTCAGAGCAGTTAAAGGGAGATTTCATAGAGATGTTCAAAATTATGAGGGATTTTGATAGATAGAGTAAACAGGGAGAAACTGTTTCCACTGGTGACCAGAGGACACAGATTTAAGATAATTGGCAAAAGAACCAGAGGCGAGATGAGGAGAAATTTTTTTACGCAGCGAGTTGTTATGATCTGGAATGCGCTGCCTGAAAGGGCGGTGGAAACAGATTCAATAGTAACTTTCAAAAGGGAATTGGATAAATACTTGAAGGGAAAAATTTGCAGGACTATGGGGAAAGGGCAGGAGATTGGGACTAATTGGATAGCTCTTTCAAATAGCTGGCAAAAGCATGATGGGCCTAATGGCCTCCTTCTGTGCTATTTCTTTCTATGATTCTACGATTCTACATGGGACAGCAGATCTCACTATGGGTTGGGAGTGCGGAGGTTCAGGAGCGAGGCTCCCTGCGACTGCCGCCGCTCACCGGGAAAGCTTGATCCGGGAATCAGGCCTTGGCGGGCTCAGGTCTGCAGTGAAGTTTGCATCCTTCAGGATGCACTTTCAATGCCTCCTCCTCCATCAAACTGTATGTAGCGCAGGGGACTGAAGATCCACTCCGTGTTGATGCTGCCTATTGGCACAGAGAGTCGGTGAGGCGCTCCCTGCACCAAACAGGGAAAAGCGGCAACATGTGCCACGCCAAACCTGCGGCAACACTGGTGGGTTTGAAATGGGTGTGAACCTTTTTTTGGAATTCATCCTTCAGAGTGTTTGCCGTGGTTCAGTGGGTCGCACTCTCGCCTCTGAGTCAGAAGGTTGTGGGTTCAAGATTCGTTCCAGAGACTTGAGTACAAAATCTAGGCTGACACCTCAGTGCAGTACCGAGGGAGTGCTGCACTGCCAGAGGTGTCGTCTTTCGGATGAGACGTTAAACCGAGGCCCCATCTGCCCTCTTAGGAGGACGTCAAAGATCCCCCGGCACTATTTCGAAGAAGCACAGGGGAGTTCTTCCCAACGTCCTGGCCAAAATTTGTCCCTCAGCCAACGCATTGCTGTTTGTGAGACCTTGCTGTGTGCAAATTGGCTGCTGTGTTACTTACATTACAACAGTGACTACACTTCAAAAAGTATTTCATTGGCTCTAAAGTGCTTTAGGACATCCTGAGGTTGTGTAAGGCACCAAAGAAATGCACGTTCTTTCTTTCTAATCCTTGGATTTAAAACTCTAAATTCATTCACAATTTTCAGGTAAATGTGCAAACTCAGATCAGTATAGTTCCTCTTTGACAACAAAAGTGCTTTCCTTATAAGCTCCTCACCCTCTGCCCCGTATAACCATGAATTATGAACCAGAGAAGCCCGTGGATATGTGCCACAGCATGCTTTCACTGGGACTGGCACCAGGAGCTCTCATAAGGCTTAAAAGCAGATGCGGTCTCCTCAGCAACCAAAGAACCTCATTTTCCCTGGGTGCCTATTCAATCCCAAGGCTCAGCGGCAGTCCAGACATAGTGATAAATGTGTGGCATGAGGCTCATCTCATTTTAATGTTTAACTGTGATCCAATCCGACTGGAAATTGCCTGCTCCCAGACATGCTGCGAAGATGATGGAGATCACGTTTAAATAATTTAATTCTTCGCTGGTGGGAGTGTGTGGGGGTTAGTGGAGGCTTTCAATCAGATTCCCCTTCTTATTGGTGGACTCTCAGGTCAGCTGGCACACACAGTGAGCCAGACCAAGTCTGCTTTGATGAGTTAAGGCAAAGCTGAGATATTTCTCGACTGTCACAAACCTGCCATCCCCAATTTAAAACTCAGATACACTGTGTGTGTTCTTACTGTAGTTATAGGACCGTAGCTTAATGTGAGATTGAGTTGATGGAATCCATACAGAATGCAAAATCCGTTGTGAAAGTGCAAGAGGTGGCCACTCCCTCCCCTTCCTCTTCCCCTCCTTCTTCCCCCTCCTCCCATCTCTCCATCCCCCTCCCCCTCCAACACCCCCTCTGCCCCTCCCCGTCCCACTCCCTCCCCCGCCCCTCCCTTCTCCCTCCCCTCCCCCACCCCTCCCCTCCCTCCCCCCTTTCCCCTTCCCCTTCCCCACCTCCTACCACCCGCTGAGGATTTAGACGCTGGATTTTTATTATCTGTAAAGAAAGAAAAAGAAACAACTTGCATTTATATGGCACCTTTCACAACCACAGGACGCCCCAAAGTGCTTTTGAAGTGTAGTCACTGTTGTAATGTAGGAAACGTAGCAGTCAATTTACACACAGCAAGATCCCATAAACAAGAATGTGATAATGACCAGATCATCTGATTTAGCGATGGTGGTTGATGGATAAATATTGGTCAGGACATTGGGAAGAACTCCCCTGCTCTTCTTCGAAATAGTGCAAAGGGATCTTTTGCGTCCAGCTGAGAGGACAGATGGGGCCCTTGGTTTAACATCTCATCTGAAAGACGGCACCTCCGACAGTGCAGCGCTCCCTCAGTACTGCACTGGGAGTGTTCGCCTGGATTATGCGCTCGCATCTCTGGAGTGGGACTTGAACCCACGACCTTCTGACTCAGAGACGAGAAGGCTAATGCTGAGCCATGGCTGACACTTCCAAAAGAATAGTTACATGCGTTTCAATCCCAGCGGCGTTGCCACAAGTCTAATACGGCACATGTTGCCGCTTTCCCTGTCTGGCGCAGGGAACACTTCATCGTCTCTCTGTACCCCTATCTGGAGTGGGACTTGAACCCATGACCTTCATGACGCAAAGGCAAGAATGCTTTCAACTGAACCACGGCTGACTCTGTAGAATCTTGCACCTCATAATGTTGGTGCACGATATTTGCTGTATTCAAGGGCGGACTTGATTGCCCGACAGGGAGCGGGATTCTTCGGGATTCTCACGGGGAAAGAGAGGGCGCCGATAATGCAGCACGATGGAACCATTCACGGGGGCACTTGGAAATCTCCCGATTTCCCATTTGGCCAGTCCGCCCCTGGCCGTATTTGAGTTGATTGCAACACTTGAACCCCGACACACACACCCCGCTAATGGAGCCATTTGAATTAATGTAGGAACATCAGGTGGGGTCTGTTAGGGATGTACGCGCCTCCCCGCCTGATTTTCCTGCATCCTGATGGCCCCAGGTGCAGGACCAGGAGAATCTACCCCTAGATATCCCAAAACATTCAACTGTTTTTTCTCTTCATGGGCACTGGACAGACTGGGGCTCTTTTCTATAGAAAAGAGAAGACTGAGGGGTGACCTGATAGAGATCTTTAAGATTATGAAAGGGTTTGATAGGGTAGACGTAGAGAAGATGTTTCCACTTGCGGGGGAGACCAGAACCAGGGGCCATAAATATAAGATAAATCTAATAGGGAATTCAGGAGAAACTTCTTTACTCAGAGAGTGGTTACAATGTGCAACTCACTACCACAAGGAGTAGTTGAGGCGACTAGAACAGATTCATTTAAGGAGAAGCTAGATAAACATGAGGGAGAGAGGAATAGAAGGATATGCTGATAGGGTTAGATGAAGACAGGTGGGAGGAGGCTCGTGTGAAGCATAAACACTGGCATGGACCTGTTGGGCTGAATGGCCTGTTTCTGTGCTGTACATTCTATGTAATTCTATGACTGCCCTGCTCTTAGTGTTGCCAACTCTGATTGGACGCATCCCTGGAGGTTTCACCACATGACCTCCTGCCTTCCAACCGCGCCATCCCCACACTCCTGCCATTGGTCGCCTGACATGTCCATCCTCGCAGTGCACCGCCTTCCCACTAGGCCAATCGGAATGCGAATACAGTCTTCGTTACCCGATTGGATGATTCTTAACTGTCGGTCAAATAGAAACTTTTTCCCCATCTCCAATATTTTTATAACTAGTAAACAAAAGTGTTCCAAGAACTTTTTTTTTCAAAACCACAGTTTTTTTTCTAATGTCCCTATGATTTTTCTCCGGGGTGTTGCTCGCAGTATTCTCCTGGAGATTAGCCTTTCATTCCTGGAGACTCCAGGGCAATCCTGGAGGGTTGGCAACCCTACTGTATCTCCAGCAGTCTCTGCCATTATTTAAGATTTCCAGCGTTTGCTGTATTTACTTTTATAAATTTCCCATAGCACTGCACCAGGGATTTGAGGATAGAAGGCTGATTTCATGGATCGCAGCTGTAGTCTCAGGATGCAGTTTGACCTGCCTGGCCTCAATTCCTCAACACACAGCAGGTCAGCCATTACCTACTAACAATACACAATTATTTCTAAGTTCCAGGGGAGCAGCCAAACAGCAAAACCTGGTGATAAAGTGGTACTATATCGCTAAGACCCTTACAGAGAAACTTATCCCTTCAAATGGGTCCTAACCTGAAGACCACCCTGTTCTCCCCCCTCCATTTTAATGAGCGCCGAATGGAAATACACATCCCCAGCCCCACCCGAAGGATGTCGGTTGGAGGGTCAGGCTCTTTTCCTGGAGCCTGTCACTGCTATTGAATTGAGAAGGGTGCATGACTGTTAATTAAAATTCGACAAAGAATCTCCTCGGAGGCTGACACGAAGAAAGAGGCTGACAAGGTCAGTGATGAACTCTGAAGGTCGTTGGTGACTCACCTGCACCAATTCAGAAGCAGATAAAAGTCAGGTCGTAAATGTTTCAGGGCACTAGGGACCTCCTAGCTCTTTATGCACCACAATCACAATGCACCACTCTGGAGGTGTTAATGGTATAGAAGCTGAAGTGAGTGCAAATTGCAGAGTGCATTCCAGATCATCACAACTCACGGCATAAAAAGAAAATTCTCCTTATCTCCCCACCCTGGTTCTTTTGCCAATTATCTTAAATCTATGTTCTCTGGTTATCAACCCTCCTGCCAATGGAAACAGTTTTTCCTTATTTACTCTATCAAAAATATTATAGTTTGTTTTTTGTATTTATCACAGGAAAGTCAGTGCTGAGGAATAGACTATTTTTGCACCCAGCATCAGCATCAAGTGCTCCCAGTTCTGGTACAGCATAGGCCCAATGCTTAGTAAAGCTCCCTCTACTCTGTCCCAACAATATACCCAAGCCCAACCTCAGAAGACCTATTTGCATCAGTGTGACATTTCTATTTTCTATACCAGCCATTCTTGTGCTATCTCTGCCAGTCAGTGTCCAAATAGGAGTTGGGTTGAGGCCAACCCAGATGCATTCACTCAGGACCCTGACAGCTGTAAGAGGGGAGATACTTTGCCCTACTTGTACAGATATCCTGCCCTGATAAACGGTGCTCTGCCCAATAGGGAGTGACCTGCTCCCACCCCTTTGCCAATGGTTGCTCGATAAACAAACCCCTATGAAGTTGGACAGCAGGGGTATAAGATGGCCCACTTTCCAATCTCCTTCACCTCATGTGGAAGAGTCAACCGGTTACACTCAGCACCTACTGGCAGAATTTGAGAGCTCATCATCTGGTGAGGAATCACAGGCTTAACGCAACAGCATAGCCCTTCATGATGATACATCAGCACAGTTCTTCACCAAGCTGACTTTGTCAATCAACGAATGCACACACTTCTGGAACAAAAATCGAATTTCTGGAGCTGATTGACAATTGTTCTAAGAGTGAGTTAGAATGAAAATCTTGTAGTCAATGGTCAGATTTCAGAAAGTAATGAAAACTTTATAATAAGAATCTTTACACAGAATCTTTACATAGAACTTACAGCACAGAAACAGGCCATTTGGCCCAACAGGTCTATGCCAGTGTTTATGTTCCACACAAGCCTCCTCCCACTCCCTTCATATAACTCTATCAGCATAAACTTCTAATCTTTTCTCCCTCCTGTGTTTATCCAGCTTCCCCTTAAAGGCATCGATACTATTCACCTCAGCTACTCCATGTGGTAGCGAGTTCCACATTCTAACCACTCTCTGGGTAAAGAAGTTCTCCTGAATTCCCTATTGGATTTATTAGTGACTATCTTATATTTATGGCCCCTAGTTCTGGTCTCCCCCCACAAGTGGCAACATCTTCTCTACGTCTACCCTATCAAACCCTTTCACAATCTTAAAGATCTCTTTCAAGTCACCCCTCAGTCTTCTCTTTTGTAAAGAAAACAGCTCCAGCCTGCTCAATCTTTCCTGATAGGTATAACCTCCAAGTTCTGGTACCATCCTTGTAAATCTTTTTTGCACCTTCTCCAGTGCCTCTATATCCACCTTATAATATGGAGACCAGAACTGTGCACAATACTCCAAGTATTGTCTAACCAAGGTTCTATACAATCTAAGGGAGTATTTTATAGTCAGTTCAGTGGAAGGGCCAACAAACTGATTCTCTACCTTCCATGGCTTATTTAAAACTGAACTGAATGAAGCAGATCAAATGTGACTCAACAGCACATGGTTCAGATTAGGGAAATTAATTTTGTGGTGTTGTGGTTGAGGGTCACAAAACAAGTCCACTTCAGTCACTTCAGCTACCAGAAAGCTACATTTAAAAGAAAGAGTTTGCATTTATTTAGTGCCTTTGATGACATCAGGACTTCCCAATTCGTTTTACAGCCAATGAAGTAATTTTTGAAGTGTAGTCACTGTTGTAATGTAGGAAACGCAGCAGCCAATTTGCACACAGCAAGGTCCCACAAACAGCAATGTGATAATGATCAGATAATCTGTTTTTAGGTTTTGGTTGAGGGATAAATATTGGCCAGAGAACTCCCCTACTCTTCTTCAAAATAGTGCCATGTGGCATTAGTGGATAGTGGATCTTTGACGTCCACCTGAGAGGGCAGACGGGACCTCGATTTAACGTCTCATCTGAAAGACGGCTCCTCTGACAGTGCAGCACTCCCTCAGTCCTGCACTGGAGTGTCAGCCTAGATTTTGTGCTCAATTCTATCGAGTGTGACTTGAAGCCACACCCCAGTAAACCCCACCATCTTCAAATATTCCTGACTAACCCAGGCAGTGTACACAAAAGTATGATATCTATTTTATAAAGTGTACCATCCAGAATATCTCGGGTGTCAAGTAACCATGGCAACAACAGTCAGTTGGAATGATGCATTTTAATATTTAATGTAAATATTTAATCTGTTGTCTCCTGCTGTGTTTGTGCTCCCCCAAGCGAATTAATCTTTATGATAAAATTTCTTGTGCCTGTTGAAAGTCAATTTTTGTTTTCCTCATTCGATAAGTTTCAGCATTTTACTCCTTTGATTATTTCCTGCTTTTATTATCTACCAATCAAATTAAACAAAATCTTCCGCTTTGAGAGAATCTACTCAATCCCATTGCAGCTCGCAAAATAAAACCAGTCATCCTGAAGCTCCCTGTCCAGGCTCAGACTGAGAAGGAAATGCTTTTGATGATAATGTTGTATTAGGTGTTGTGGTCTAGGTTGTCCAATCGTAATGCCGAAGTTAAACCATCCGTTTTAATAAGTTATCATCGCTAGCGAGTATAGAAATCGGAGGATAAGGCAGGTGAATGCGTGGCTGGAGAGATGGTGCAGGAAGGAGGGCTTTAGATTCCTGGGGCATTAGGACCAGTTCTGGGGGAAGTGGGACCTGTACAGGCCAGACGGGTTGCACCTCAACAGAGCTGGGACCAATGTCCTTGCGGGGAGGTCCGCTAGTTCTGTGGGGGAGGGTTTAAACTAATTTGGCAGGGTGTTGGGCACCAGGATATAGCATTGGAAAGGAGAAACAAGGTGCACAAAGGATTGGGAGAGACAGATAACACTAGAGTAAGAGTAAGAGTAACACTAGAATATGGTGTTAGATGAGATCAGACTAAGCGAGAATATAAGGTCTTAGACTGGATAACAGTGCATTTGTGTAAATGTACAAAGCCTGGTAAACAAGGTTGATTAGCTGTAGGCGCAATTAGCCACATGGGAATATGAAGTTGTGGCGATAATGGAGACTTGGCTCAAAAAAGGGCAGGATTGGGTACTAAATATTCCTGGATAGAAGGTGTTCAGGAAACATAGCGAAGGAAAGAAAGGAGGGGGAGTGGCAGTATTGATTAAGGAGAATATTGCAGTACTGGAGAGAGAGGATGTCCTGGAGGGGTCAAGGACAAATCTATTTGGTTAGAGTCAAGAAACAATAGAGGTGTCATTACACTACTGGTTGTATTCTATAGGCCACCAACTAGTAGGAAGGCTATAGAGGAGCAAATTTGCAGGGAAATTACAGAGATGTGCAAGAACCATAGAGTAGTGATAATGGGGGACTTTAACTATCCTAATATAGACTGGGATAGTAATAGTATAAGGGAAAAAGAGGGGGAGGAATTTTTGAAGTGTGTTCAGGAGAACTTTCTTGATCAGTACATTTCCGGCCCAACGAGGAAGGAGGCATTGCTGGATCTGGTTCTGGGAAATGAGGTGGGCCAAGTGGAGCAAGTGTCAGTGGGGGAACATTTAGGGAACAGCGATCATAGTATCATAAGGTTTAGATTAGCTATGGAAACGGACAAGGACCACTCTAAAGCAAAAATACTCAATTGGAGGAGGGCCAATTTCAATAGGATGAGAACAGATCTGACCCAGGTAAATTGGAATCAAAGATTGGCAGGCAAAACTGTAATTGAACAATGGGCGGCCTTTAAAGAGAAGATGGATCAGGTACAGTCTAGATACATTCCCACGAGGGAGAAAGGTAGGGCAACTAAAACCAGAGCTCCCTGGATGACAAAAGAGGTAGAGAGTAAGATGAAGCAGAAAAAAGGGGCATATGACATATGTCAGGCTGATAATACAAGTGAGAACCAGGCTGAATGTAGAAAGTTCAGAGGGGAGGCAAAAAAGGAAATAAGAGAGGCAAAGAGAGAGTATGAGAATAGATTGGCGGCCAACATAAAAGGGAATCCAAAAGTCTTCTATAGCCATGTAAACAGTAAACGGATAGTAAGAGGAGGGGTGGAACCAATTAGGGACCGAAAAGGAGATCTACGCATGGAGGCAGAGGGCATGGCTGAGGTACCAAATGAGTACTTTGCATCTGTCTTTACCAAGGAAGAAGATGCTGCCAAAGTCACAGTAAGTGAAGAGGTAGTTGGGATACTGGATGGGCTAAAAATTGATAAAGAGGAGGTACTAGAAAGGCTGGCTGTACTTAAAGTAAATAAGTCATCCAGTCCACAAGGGATATACCCTAGGTTGCTGAGGGAAGCGAGGGTGGAAATTGCAGAGGTGCTGGCCATAATCTTGCAATCATCCTTAGATACAGGACTGGTGCCAGAGTACTGGAGAATTTCAAATGTTACACCCTTGTTCAAAAAAGGGTGTAAGGATAAACCCAGCAACTATCGGCCAGTCAGCTTAACCTCGGTAGTGGGGAAACTTTTAGAAACAATAATCCAAGACAAAATTAACAGTCACTTGGACAAGTATGGATTAATTAAGGAAAGCCAGCACGGATTTGTTAAAGGCAAATTGTGTTTAACCAACTTGTTTGAGTTTTTTGATGAGGTAACAGAAAGGGTCGATGAGGGCATTGCGGTTGACATGGTGTATATGGACTTCTAAAAGGCGTTTGATAAAGTGCCGCATAATAGGCTTGTCATCAAAGTTGAAGCCCATGGAGTAAAGGAGGCAGTGGCAGCATGTGTACAAAATTTGGCTTAAGTAATAGGAAACAGAGAGTAGTGGTGAACAGTTGTTTATCAGACTGGAGGAGATGTACAGTGGTGTTCCCCAGGGGTCGGTACTAAGACCATTGCTTTTATCGATATATATTAATGACTTGGACTTGGGTATACATGGCACAATTTCAAAATTTGCAGATGACAAAAAACTTGGAAGGGTAGCGAACAGTGAGAAGGATAGTGATAGACTTCAAGAGGATATAGAAAGGCTGGTGGAATGGGCAGACACGTGGCAGATGAAATTCAACACAGAAAAGTGTGAAGTGATACATTTCGGTAGGAAGAACGAGGAGAGGCTATATAAACTAAAGGGTACAATTCTAAAAGGGGTGCAGGAACAGAGAGATCGGGGGTATATATACACAAATCGTTGAAGGTGGCAGGGCAGGTTGAGAAAGTGGTTAAGAAAGCATACGGGATCCTGGGCTTTATAAATGGAGGCATAGAGTACAAAAGCAAGGAGGTTATGATGAACCTTTATAAAACACTGGTTGGGCCACAACTGGAGTATTGTGTCCAGTTCTGGGCACCGCACTTTAGGAAAGATATGAAGGTCTTGGAGAGGGTGCAGAAGAGATTTACTAGAATGATTCTAGGCATGAGGGACTTTAGTCATGTGGATAGACTGGAGAAGCTGGGGTTGTTCTCCTTAGAGCAGAGAAGGTTGAGAGGAGATTTGATAGAGGTATTCAAAATCATGAAGGGTCTAGACAGAGTAGATAGAGAGAAGCTGATCCCATTGGTGGAGGGGTTAAGAACCAGAGGACATAGATTTAAGGTGATTGGCAAAAGAACCGAAGGCGACATGGGGAAAATTTTTTTTACACAGCGAGTGGGTTGTGATCTGGAATGCACTGCCTGAGGGTGTGGTGGAGGCAGATTCAATCTTGGCTTTCAAAAGGGAATTGGATAAGTACTTGAAGGGAAAAAAATTGCAGGCTACGGGGATAGGGTGGGGAGTGGGACTAGCTGGATTGCTCTTGGAAAGCCGGCATGGACTCGACGGGCCGAATGGCCTCCTTCCATGCTGTATTCATCCTATGAATCTATGATTATAATTATGATTGGAAAACCTAAGCCAGTGAATTCTGAGGTGAGTGAATCCTTTGTTCCTCAAAATAAAATGATTCAGAGATAACTTACACAAGTGTGCATCTTAACAACAACTTGCATTTATATATCACCTTTAACGTAGTAAAACAGCCCAAGACGCTTCACAGGTGCGTTATTGAACAAAGTTTGACACCAAGCCACATAAGGAGATATTACGACAGGTGACCAAAAACTTGGTCAAAGAAGTAGGTTTTAAGGAACGTCTTAAATGAAGAGAGAGAGGTGGAGAGGTTTAGAGAGAGGATTTCAGAGCGTAGGACCTAGGCAGCTGAAGGCACGGCCGCCAATGGTGGAACGATGAAAATCGGGGATGCGCAAGAGGCTAGAATTGGAGGAGTGCAGAGATCTCGGAGGGTTGTAGTGCTGGAGGAGGTTACAGAGATAGGGAGAGAATCCCCATTGCATCATATTGCGTGACGATCCCCAGACTTGATTTGGGGAATCTATGTCCACTTCCACCAGTTCTCCAGTACCAGGCCTAACTTTTTTTTAATTTAAATTTCTTTCTTTTGTACATCAACTTGCCCTACTTCAACCCAGCTCCCAGCTGCCTTCACCCGAGGCTTCAGACCTGACCTCAAGCCTCTATTCAGACCTGCCTCCCCTCCACCCAGCCCGACAAACCACCTGATTTCACCTGAAAGCAATGCCCTGGGAGAGCCATCAGTGATTCATAATACTTTTAAAAGCTCCTTCTACCGCCCATTTTGCGAATGCATTTTCCAGTGTGGTACAGAACCACATAGACGAGAAGGACTCATATTCAACCTCTGGTCTGTGTTGAGTTAGTTCATCTCAGTCAGGCTAACAGTAGGGTCATTGCAATTGGCCTCAGTATGCTGGTCCAAGAAGGAGAAAGAAAATCAGCCTGGGTCCTTGCTCCTAATTGCTATCCACTGGCAGCCACCAGAACTGTGGTGTGTATATGCATGCACACAGGATCAGGCTTGTCTATGATGTCTCCTGCAGTTGAATAGGCTGCTGACACTCAAGCCCTGATTTTAACCTTACCCGCCCGGCTCAAACGCGGTGGGTTCAGATTGGACGCCCGATTTTACACTCTTCCTGATTTTAGGCTCCATTGTCTCCAATGGAGCATAAAATTAGTTGGAGTGTAAGTCGGGCCTTTGGCCTGAACTCGCCCTGTTCTCACCAGGTGGGTCAGGTTTATATCGACACAAGGCTCACGCATGACAAATGTACCACTTGGTTGAGGTGCTGAAGGACAGGAGGCAATGGTGAAAATGAGCCCCAGGAACAAGTCAATTGCTGAGTTCCACATTGGGAAGTAGAGTTACCAACTATGCCCTTTGGGGAGCATGGGCCCGATTTTAGCACCCACTATCGGGTGCGTTCTCGGTGAGGGGGCCCCGAAAATCGCGAAATCCCGGAGCAGGACCGGATCGCGCCTCGATCCCGCCCACTTCCGGGTTCTCCGCTGACGTGCGGGGGTGCGTGCGCAGCCCCCGCTGGTGGGAATCCCGCAGGCAATTAAAGCCAGCGGGGTGGCACTTGAGTGTATTTACTTTGCTTGTTCAGGTCATTAACTGACCTGATTAAGGGACTGTGTGTGATTTTGGATAAACATGGGACTGTTTCACACACTGGGGGAAACAGTCCTAGTTGAAATGGACGTGTTGCAGCCGTCAGCCTGTGGCAGCTGCAAAGGTCCATTTGACAGGTTGTGGGGGAGACCCTCAGCCATTGCAGGAGGCCACTGTCACTTGGGACAAAGTTTGGCCTCCACCACCCTCCTCCTGATGGTCGAAGTCACCAACCTGCACACTTACCCCGGGGTCCGGAGACATGTACCTACCTTGCGGACCCCTTCAGATGTACATCTTGCGGATGGGGGCCGCCGTAGCTGCAGTCATGACCTCCTCGGAGGGCGAACAGCATCACCAGCCTCGCCATCCATGCCGTCCACCTCTGACACGTGGAGCTCCACAACAGAGTGCTGTGACACATCCACCTGTACAGCAGGAGGGAGGGCTACCGCAGAGAGAGATGCGTCGCAGAGGGCACTACCCTCGCCACACGTTCCACAGACCGAGGCTCAGCCTCCTGGACCTCTCTGAGCAGCAGTGCACACGGAGGCTCAGAGTCACTCGACATGTAGCCGTGGACATCTGCAGCCTCCTTCATGCCGAGCTGCTCCTGGCTGGCCCGTGCACCATCTTCCTACCTGTCGCTGTCAAAGTCACCACTGCCCTCCCGAACTTCTGCTCCACAGCCTTCCAGGCTGCAACCGGGGACATCCCCGATGTCTCTCAGTCGTCTGCGCAGAAGAGCCCTGCAAATACACCTACACCCACTCTGCAGTGACACACTGGGTGGCATCAGTGGTGGGTCCTCATAGGGATACCCAGGAGCGGGCATTATTGCACAAACCGGACAGGATTCGCGAAGACATGGCAGTAGTGGTGCCAATATAATATGATGTGAGTTGTTCTGAAATTCAATAGAAGTAAGAACCATGACAAACCCTCAAACACCCTTGTGCATCCCCTTCATGCTCACGACACGTTTGCCTTACGCTGCCTACTGCACATATGTGATGCATGCCCTGTGGCTGCAGCACAGGTGGTGGCAGGTTGAGTGAGGCTGGCCGTGAGAGAGATGCACGAGAGGGTGAGTATGGGATAGAGCCATGAGATTGTATGAGGATTGGGTTGAGTGGTAGTGGCAGGGTGAGTACTGGCGAGGTGAGTAGGTGCAGGTAAGAAGAGGATGGGGTTTGAGTGGGTATGAGGGGTGATGTGACAGAGTAGTGTTGGCAGTGCTGAAGGAGATGTGGGGTGGGGGCAGTGATGTGGCAGACGGAGTGTAGGGGAAAGACTACATGTTCTCACTGTGGCTGACCTACTGAGGTCATTGGACCGCCTCCTGCACTGTATGCAGGTGGGCGATATGTTGGTGGCGCAGGTGACCCCCTCTGCCACCTCGAGCCAGGCCTTCTTGGTGGCAGAGGCAGGCCGCTTCCTCCCGCCCGCCGGGGGGAAGATCTCTGTCCTCCCCCTCCTCCTCACCCCATCTAATGATACCTGGGGTGAGGCATCATTAAACTGGGAGCAGCCTTCCCCCTGGGCTGCTCCATGCTGTAATTTTTGCTGTTTGTGGCACCATCTGTCAGTGAAGGACTGCCCCTTTAAATAGAGCGCCTCCAGCTGACAGATCTTACTGCGCATGCGCAGCCCGCCCAACGCGCAGATCAGCATTGGGGAACCCGGAGGAGCAGGTTAGTGGCTCCAATTAGTGTGTTGCCTGCTACGATCGCGCGGGCAACCCACTAATTTCACCGGGCGCGTTTTCAACTCGCCCGTTGGCCTACCCGCCGAGAACCCGCACCCCTGGTAAAATCGGGCCCCATGTGCTCCCTTACACTGGCAGCGTGATGTGGTTTTATTAAAGTAAACCCAACATTGTCAGAAATTTAGAAGTTTCTGCTTTGTCAGTTTGCTAAATTTAGACGTTTCGGCTTTGCCAGTCTGCTAAATTTAGAAGTTTCTGCTTTGTCAGTCTGCTAAATTTAGAAGTTTCTGCTTTGCCAGTCTGCTAAATTTAGACGTTTCTGCTTTGTCAGTTTGCTAAATTTAGACGTTTCTGTTTTGTCAGTTTGCTAAATTTAGACGTTTCTGTTTTGTCAGTTTGCTAAATTTAGACGTTTCTGCTTTGTCAGTCTGCTAAATTTAGACGTTTCTGCTTTGTCAGTCTGCTAAATTTAGACGTTTCTGCTTTGCCAGTTTGCTAAATTTAGAAGTTTCTGCTTTGTCAGTCTGCTAAATTTAGACGTTTCTGCTTTGTCAGTTTGCTAAATTTAGACGTTTCTGCTTTGTCAGTTTGCTAAATTTAGAAGTTTCTGCTTTGTCAGTTTGCTAAATTTAGACGTTTCTGCTTTGTCAGTTTGCTAAATTTAGACGTTTCTGCTTTGTCAGTTTGCTAAATTTAGAAGTTTCTGCTTTGTCAGTTTGCTAAATTTAGACGTTTCTGCTTTGTCAGTCTGTTAAATTTAGAAGTTTCTGCTTTGCCAGTTTGCTAAATTTAGAAGTTTCTGCTTTGTCAGTCTGCTAAATTTAGAAGTTTCTGTTTTGTCAGTCTGCTAAATTTAGACGTTTCTGCTTTGTCTGTCTGCTAAATTTAGACGTTTCTGCTTTGTCAGTCTGCTAAATTTAGACGTTTCTGCTTTGTCAGTTTGTTAAATTTAGACGTTTCTGTTTTGTCAGTTTGCTAAATTTAGACGTTTCTGCTTTGTCTGTCTGCTAAATTTAGACGTTTCTGCTTTGTCAGTCTGCTAAATTTAGACGTTTCTGCTTTGTCAGTCTGCTAAATTTAGACGTTTCTGTTTTGTCAGTTTGCTAAATTTAGACGTTTCTGCTTTGTCTGTCTGCTAAATTTAGACGTTTCTGCTTTGTCAGTCTGCTAAATTTAGACGTTTCTGCTTTGTCAGTTTGTTAAATTTAGACGTTTCTGCTTTGTCAGTTTGTTAAATTTAGAAGTTTCTGCTTTGTCAGTCTGCTAAATTTAGAAGTTTCTGCTTTGTCAGTTTGTTAAATTTAGACGTTTCTGTTTTGTCAGTTTGCTAAATTTAGACGTTTCTGCTTTGTCTGTCTGCTAAATTTAGACGTTTCTGCTTTGTCAGTCTGCTAAATTTAGACGTTTCTGCTTTGTCAGTCTGCTAAATTTAGACGTTTCTGTTTTGTCAGTTTGCTAAATTTAGACGTTTCTGCTTTGTCTGTCTGCTAAATTTAAAAGTTTCTGCTTTGTCAGTCTGCTAAATTTAGAAGTTTCTGTTTTGTCAGTCTGCTAAATTTAGAATTTTCTGTTTTGTCAGTCTGTTAAATTTAGAAGTTTCTGTTTTGTCAGTCTGCTAAATTTAGAATTTTCTGTTTTGTCAGTCTGTTAAATTTAGAATTTTCTGTTTGGTCAGTCTGTTAAATTTAGAAGTTTCTGTTTTGTCAGGCTGCCAATAGTCTGCGGGGTAGAGCTTAGTCTAGGCCCGAACATAGTGGCCTAAATTGGGCCTTGGGCCTCATCTACATCTTTGGTGCAAGCTGCCGGCGCCCGTTGTGCCTCCAAAGGCAGCACATCCCACAAGTAAAATCAGCAGCCCTCATGTAAGTTCCGGGAGGGGGATCGGATCGGGCAATGGGATGGGGGGGTGGGGGGGAGACACGACTGTTCTGCTGGACCCTGGCTCCACAGAAAGATTTTTTATTAAAATTTGAACTTACCCTGTAGTTGACGGCCACGGCGGCCACTGAAGAATCCTGAGGCCCGACTTGTCGTTCCGCTCATCCGGAACAGAATTTGTAGAGGGGTCCTTCACCAGGGTCCTTAAAGCCTACCTCTTTGACCAAGCTTTTGGTCACCTATCCTAATTTTTTTTTATTATATTCGTTCGTGGGATCTGGGCGTCGCTGGCGAGGCCGGCATTTATTGCCCATCCCTAATTGCCCTTGAGAAGGTGGTGGTGAGCCGCCTTCTTGAACCACTGCAGTCCGTGTGGTGAAGGTTCTCCCACAGTGCTGTTAGGAAGGGAGTTCCAGGATTTTGACCCAGCGACGATGAAGGAACGGCGATATATTTCCAAGTCAGAATGGTGTGTGACTTGGAGGGGAACGTGCAGGTGGTGTTGTTCCCATGTGCCTGCTGCCCTTGTCCTTCTAGGTGGTAGAGGTCGCGGGTTTGGGAGGTGCTGTCGAAGAAGCCTTGGCGAGTTGATGCAGTGCATCCTGTGGATGGTACACACTGCAGCCACGGTGCACCGGTGGTGAAGGGAGTGAATGTTTAGGGTGATGTATGGGGTGCCAATCAAGCGGGCTGCTTTGTCCTGGATGGTGTCGAGCTTCTTGAGTGTTGTTGGAGCTGCACTCATCTAAGCAAGTGAAGAGTATTCCATCACACTCCTGACTTGTGCCTTGTAGATGGTGGAAAGGCTTTGGGGAGTCAGGAGGTGAATCACTCGCTGCAGAATACCCAGCCTCTGATCTGCTCTTGTAGCCACAGTATTTATATGGCTGGTCCAGTTAAGTTTCTGGTCAATGGTGACCCCCAGGATGTTGATGGTGGGGGATTCGGCGATGGTAATGCCATTGAATGTCAAGGGGAGGTGGTTAGACTCTCTCTTGTTGGAGATGGTCATTGCCTGGCACTTGTCTGGCACGAATGTTACTTGCCATTTATGAGCCCAAGCCTGGATGTTGTCCAGGTCTTGCTGCATGCGGGCTTGGACTGCTTTATTATTTGAGGGGTTGCGAATGGAACTGAACACTGTGCAATCATCAGCGAACATCCCCATTTCTGACCTTATGATGGAGGGAAGGTCATTGATGAAGCAGCTGAAGATGGTTGGGCCTAGGACACTGCCCTGTGGAACTCCTGCAGCAATGTCCTGGGGCTGAGATGATTGGCCTCCAACAACCACTACCATCTTCCTTTGTGCTAGGTATGACTCCAGACACTGGAGATTTTTCCCCCTGATTCCCATTGACTTCAATTTTTACTAGGGCTCCTTGGTGCCACACTCGGTCAAATGCTGCCTTGATGTCAAGGGCAGTCACTCTCACCTCACCTCTGGAATTCAGCTCTTTTGTCCATGTTTGGACCAAGGCTGTAATGAGGTCTGGAGCCGAGTGGTCCTGGCGGAACCCAAACTGAGCATCGGTGAGCAGGTTATTGGTGAGTAAGTGCCGCTTGATAGCATTGTCGACGACACCTTCCATCACTTTGCTGATGATTGAGAGTAGACTGATGGGGCGGTAATTGGCCGGATTGGATTTGTCCTGCTTTTTGTGGACAGGACACACTTGGGCAATTTTCCACATTGTCGGGTAGATGCCAGTGTTGTAGCTGTAATGGAACTGCTTGGCTAGAGGCGCGGCTAGTTCTGGAGCACAATCTCCTTACATGGCTCGGTGTCAAATTTTGTCTGATAACACTCCTGTGAAGCGCCTTGGGACGTTTTACTATGTTAAAGGCGCTATATAAATGCAAGTTGTTGTCATTAGTACCCTCATTAACATATAAGGGGCCTAACGCCTGTTTTGGAAGCCTACAAAATGGACCCATGAATTTAGCAGCAGGCCAACACCTGCGCAGATTGGGCCAGGTTGTCCCAGTGCTAAATTGGCGTGCCTTGCGCCCGTCTTGTGCCCGAAAAACCTCAACCCACACCAATTTCTACCCCTATATATTTCTGTGCAATGTAATGTGTTGAACCTGGAACTCAGATTGTGTGGTGTTTGCGTGGAATTGTGTAAGAGCCTTAATCTAGCCTGCAATATCCAGGATGTGGGGGCAAACATGGCTTAGCTCACTCGGATTATATATCTGCATCCATCAAACAGGTCATTTACCCGGATAATAAATTAACGGCTGGAATTTGACTCCGAATATTATTACCCAGTCTTTCCATGACTTGGAACAGGTTAAGCAGAGTCGGTCCTGTGATGGGCAGTCAGTGACAGGAGGTCCTGGACCACAGACATACTCCTTGGCTCAATGACAAGAGGCTTCTCCTTTGCTTTATAAAATAATGTTAAGTGCGTTTGTGCCACTTGATCGCTGTTGAAATTGAATATTCCATTACTGAACCCATTCACCAAACGTTCTATTCATTACTCCGTAATGAATCACAACAGGTACAGAAAAACCCACTGCTGCTTTCAAAATACACTTGACACTTGTGAAGATTATTTCCTGAATGATTGAAATTAAAAGTGGAAGTATAAATAGCATAATAGTACACATTAGCTTGCCTCTGAGTCAGAAGGACCTGAGCACATTATCTAGGCCAACACTTCAGTACTGTACCAAGGGAGTGTTGCATTGCTGGAGATGTTGTCCTTCAGATGAAGTGTCAACCCAAAGTCTTGTCTGGCTGTTCAAGTGGACATCAAAGGTCCCATGATATTTTTCCAAAGACAGAGAGTAGCGGTGAACGGTTGTTTTTCAGACTGGAGGAAAGTATACAGTGGCATCCCCTAGGGGTCGGTGTTGGAACCATTGCTCTTTTTGATATATATTTGTGACCTGGACTTGGGTATACAGGGCATAATTTCAAAGTTAGCAGATGACACAAAACTCAGAAATGTAGTAAACAGTGAGGAGGATAGTAACAGACTTCAAGAGGGCATAGACAGACTGGTGAAATAGGCAGACACATGGCAGATGAAATTTAACGCAGAGAAGTGTGAAGTGATGCATTTTGGAAGAAAGAATGAGGAGAGGCAATATAAGCTAAATGGTACAATTTTAAAGGGGGTGCAGGAACAGAGAGACCTGGGGGTGTACATACACAAATCTTTGAAGGTGGCCGGACGAGTTGATAAGGCTGTTTAAAAAGTGTTTGAGATGTTTCTGACTGATGTGTTAAGGGACATAGTACACACCGGTATAGGCTGATTACATGTTAGGCGTTGTGCAGCTCCTGTACGCTTTGGTATCATTTATACAGACTGGGTAAAAGGGAACAATGTACTCATGTCTGGTACTATATCACTTGTGTATGTCCCAGTATCAGGACCCTGTACGTTTTCAGTAGACACTGGGTAAAAGACAATTTACTCAGGTCTGGTTCCCTATGCCCTGTGACAATCTCAGTATCAGCTCCTGTATATTCACAGTATACAATGATTATAAAGGAACAATCTGCATAAATCTGGTACTGTGATGGTGTGTGACTGTGCTTCCTACATTACAACAGTGACTACACTTCAAAAGTACTTCATTGGCTGTCAAGCACTTTGGGACGTCCTGAGGTCGTGTAAAGCTCTATATAAATGCAAGTTCTTTCTTTCCATTGCTGTGAAAGTGTAATTTATATCCCCAGCAAAGCAGAAAAGTACTCTGGAGCCAACAAAAATGTTGCTGATATTCAACTTAATATAGCAGGTCAAGGGGTGATTTGACTGAGGTTTTATTCGGATATTGAAAGAATTGAAAGGGTAGATGGAGAGAATTTTTTTCCACTGGTGGGGGTGTCTAGGACAAGGGGACAGAATCTTAAAATCAGAGTCAGGCCATTCAGGAGAGAAGTTAGGAAACACTTGTCCTTCCAACACAGGTTGTGGCCGTGTTACGATCGGGAGCAGGGACTCTGGGCAATTTTCCTTCCCGAACTCCGGTGCGCTCTAGCCAATTGCAGCAGCCCTACTCTTATCCCAGCGGAGCTAAACTAACTCAACGCAGACCATCGATTGAACCTACGGTCCTACTGGTCGATCAGGCTCGGAGATAGAGGCTGTAGCTCGAAGACAAAAGCAAAATACTACGGATGCTGGAAATCTGAAATAAAAACAGAAAATGCTGGAGACGTTCAGCAAGTCAGGTAGCATCTGTGGAGAACTGACGAATGGTCTCTGACCTGAAACATTAACTCTATTTCTTTCTCCACAGATGCTGCCTGACTTGCTGACTTCTCCAGCATTTTCTGTTTGTGCCTCAAAGACATTGAGCTGGTTTCGAGCAAAAGATTAAAAAAAGGAAAACTGCCAAGATGAAGGTGGTTTAAAAAAAAACGTTAGTGCTTTGAAGCTTTAGTGCTCAGAATAAAATTATTTTATTTGTTCAGGGACTAGCCGGATAGATAAATCGTGCACCAGCTACCGCTTTCATCTCTGAAATCTTTAGCTTCAATCGAGGGTGGAAATAGAGCCGTTGCTATCTGAGGTAAAATCAGTTTCTGTCAGTCTCAGTGTGCTATCTCTGAGCAGCTGACAGCAAAGTGTCTCAGCTGGGATGAATAGCAGTGAAGGGATGAGGTTTGGCAACTTGAGCTCGATTACAGGAACTAAGATGTAGCAAAAACTAGTGGGGTTTTATAACTCCCCCTCCCCACTCCCCCCTCTCCTCCCCATCACTACCGCCGGACCTAATTGAAAATAAATACAGAACAGATCAATCTGTCAAGGCGTGGGCCCTCAACCAGGAATCTCGAGCGTTTATTGCCTGGGGAGTTGGAGTATAAGAGTAAGGAGGTCTTGCTGCAATTAGATAGGGCTCTGGTGAGACCACACCTAGAGTACTGTGTACAGTTTTGGGCTCCTTACCTAAGGAAGAATATACTTGCCTTAGAGGGGGTGCAATGAAGGTTCACTAGATTGATTCCTGGGATGAGAGGGTTTGTCCTATGAGGAGAGATTGAGTAGAATGGGCCTGTACTCTCTGGAGTTTAGAAGAATGAGAGGTGATCTCATTGAAATGTATAAAACTCTTAGAGGAGTTGACAGGGTAGATGCTGAGAGGCTGTTTCCCCTGGCTGGAGAATCTAGAACTAGGGGTTATAGTCTCAAGATAAGGTGTCGGCCATTTAGGACCGAGATGAGGAAAAATTTCTTCACTCAGAGGGTTGCGAATCTTTGGGATTCTCTACCCCAGAAGGTTGTGGATGCTCAGTCGTTGAGTATATTCAAGACTGAGATCAATAGATTTTTGGACACTAACGGAATCAAGGGATATGGGGATAGGGCGGGAAAGTGGAGTTGAGGTTGAAGATCAGCCATGATCTTATTGAATGGCGGAACAGGCTCGAGGGGCCATATGGCCTACTTCAGCTCCTATTTCTTATGTTCTTATGTTCACAACTCGCAGTCTCAGCTTACGCTCAGCATTCAGACCTGAGCTGCTGGGAAAGATCTCCCTTCTTCCTTCCTCGAATTGTATTACAGCTCAGACAAGGCTAAGGCATCATTGTAACCTGGAGAAACCTGTCAGAGGGGCCGTCTTTCGGATGAGACATTAAACCTAGTCTTCCCTCTCAGGTGAACATGAAAGATCCCATGACATTTCGAAGGAGAGCAGGGAAGTTCTCCCCAGTGTCCTCAGCCAACATTTATCCCTCAACCAACATTACTAATAAATCAGATTATCTGGTCATTATCACAATGCTATTTGTGGGACCTTGCTGTGCGCAAATTGGCTGCTGCGTTTCCTAAAATTGCAACAGTCACTACACATCACAAAAAAAATGTATTTCATTGGCTGTAAAGCGCTTTGGGATGGCCTGAGGGCTTTCAGTACTCCAGAGATGAAAGACATCGGGCCAGAAATTGCTCCCGAAATAATGGAAGGGCTCAACAGTGCTCTTCATTTTTAGTTGCGAATCAAAGGAGCAAGTTCCCGCATTTGCACATGCGCATTAAAACGCGGAAATTGTCAACATGCTCCTATTGCTCCTATTATATAGCGCCTTTCCCCTTGAAAGGGGCAATATCAATGCAAGTTTAAGAGAGTGGGCAAGAAGGTGGCAGATGGAGTATAATGTGGGGAAATGTGAGGTTATTCACTTTGGTAGGAAGAATGGAAAAAAAGAATATTTTTAAATGGTGAGAAACTATTAAATGTTGGTGTTCAAAGAGACTTGGGTGTCCTGGAACAAGAAACACAAAAAGATAGCATGTAGGTACAGCAAGCAATTAGGAGGGCAAATGGCATGTTAGCCTTTATTGCAAGGGGGTTGGAGTACAAGAGTAAGGAAGTCTTACTACAATTATACAAGGCTTTGGTGAGACCACACCTGGAGTACTGTGTACAGTTTTGGTCTCCTTATCTAAGGAAGGATATAATTGCCTTAGAGACAGTGCAACGAAGATTTACTGGATTAATTCCTGGGATGAGAGGGTTGTCCTATGAGAAGAGATTGAGTAGAACGGACCCTATACTTTCTGGAGTTTAGAAGAATGAGAGGTGATCTCATTGAAACATATAAGATTCTGGGGGGGCTCGACAGGTTAGATGCTGAGAGGTTGTTTCCCCTTGCTGGAACGTCTAGAACTAGGGGGCATAGTCACAGGATAAGGGGATGAGGAGGAATTTCTTCACTCAGAGGGTTGTGAATCTTTGGGATTCTCTACCCCAGAGGGCTGTGGTTGCTGAGTCGTTGAGTATATTCAAGGCTGAGATCGACAGATTTTTGGACTCTAGGGGAATCAAGGGATATGGGGATCAGGCGGGAAAGTGGAGTTGAGGTTGAAGATAAGCCATGATCTGATTGAATGGTGGAGCAGGCTCAAGGGGCCGTATGGCCTACTCCTGCTCCTATTTCTTATGTTCTTATATTCATGGGATAAACTGAATTTGTTACAGAATTGGTACGGCCCTATTGCTCGGTGGGTGAAGACACTGCCCAGCGTGGTAGTGAGTTATACTGACCAGGACTGTATTTTCTTTCACTATACCCTCTAAAATTAGTGGAAGGTGCAGGGAGTCCCAACGCTGCATCTCAGTGCCTGCCGATGTTACCGGTAAATTCAAGAAAGAACTTGCATTTATATAGCACTTTTCACGACCTCAGGATGTCCCAAAGCGCTTCACAACTAATGAAGAGTAGTCACTGTTATAATGTCAGAAATGCAGCAGCCAATTTGCAATGTGATAATGATGTTGGTTGAGGGACAAATATTGGCCAGGACACCCGGGATAACTCTCCTGCTCTTCTTTGAAATAGTGCTGCGGGTTCTTTTTCGAGAGGTCAGACAGGATCTCAGGTTAATGTCTCATCTGAAAGACAGCACCTCCGACAGTGCAGCACTCCCTCAGTACTGTACTGGAGTGTCAGTCTGGATTTTGTGTTCAAGTCTCTGGAACCCACAACTTTCTGACTCAAAGACAAGAGTGCTACCCACTTAGCCACGGCTGATACATGTTTGCAGGTGGGAAATGAGTGTGTGTGTGAACATCCAGTGAGAACAGGATTGACTCCCTCCATATCCTGCCAATGCTTACCGCCTACACTCATGTATGAAGAATGGCTGCGTGGGTGAGGGACTGGGGAGGCTGCCAGCATCCATGGCACTATACCCCAGAAAAATACATAAACCTCACAACGCCACAATACTCTGTGGCTGAAAACACAGACGGATAGGGTGGAATTCAACAGCACTGTAGGAATAAAATTAAAAATAACTAGCCCCTATTGAATAGGCAAAATATCAAACACAGAGACAACTTCAGAATGTGGAGACCGGTCACAGTACTGACCTTCGAAGGATAATGACGTGTTTTACCCCCACAAGATTGCTAGTGCTTTTTGATTCTTTAATATTGCCTTGTGCAAGCAAACAATAGAACATAACAGCCGTGAAAGCTCCAAGGAAAGACAAATTCTATACTTTAAATATCACCGAGTGAAAACTCTGGGACAAAGTTTACATCTAATTTGTTTTTCTCATTTTCTTCTCCCAGCAGGCTGGCTCCTTTATTAACCTCCGCCTCCTCAGCTAGGGACGGCCTGGACCAACCCCTGTCACAGACAACTCCATAAAAGTCATTACTGCTGCTTGGTCCTTGGGGTACTCTAAACACTGCAGGTTAGGGGATGGATTCATCTGTGACTGGCTAAGCATATGAGAAGGGGATGGTGCAGCTCTGAGATCTGGACTCATATCCAACCCAAGATTCCTCTATCTACTGGCTGTAAAGTTCTGATGTGAAATGAGTTTGGGCACGTCTCAGCCCAGTTCTCAGCAGGCATGAGGCCATGGCATCGCACTGCACCAGTTGGCGCTCACACCAAAGAAGGGAAAAAACTTGCATTTATATAGCACCTTTCATAACCTCAGGACATCCCAAAGCGCTTTACAGCCAATAAAGTACTTTTTGAAGTGCAGTCACTGTTATAATGTAGGAAACACAGCAGCCAACTTGCACACAGCAAGGTCCCACACAACAACAAGTCTCTGGGGTCTGTGAACCCACAATCTTCTGACTTAGAGGCAGGAGTGCTACCCACCAAGCAACAGCTGACACTAAAGGCCACAGAATGGGTGCTGTGATAATTAGGAAAATTGGCACAGTCTAAGATTGGCATCCTTTTTATGAGTCCAAAAGGAGACAAGGATGGGTTTGAACACAAGTGCGGTTTGAGGTGATGACGGCAACAGTAACGGCAGACGCAATTAACACACAGATACTTTTTCAGTTGGAAGTAGAAAATATCCCATTTCTCAAGTTGCTCGCATTAACAGAACGCCATCAGTAGTGATTTAAATGTATTAGGAATGTATCAGGGCCTCGGATAGGGTTGCCAACTATGGTTGGGCATATTCCTGGAGGTTTTATCACATGACCTCCTGCCTCCAACTGCGTCACCCAGTCAAACAGCCTTTTTTTTCCAATCTTCAATATTTTTATAACTAATAAACAAAAAAGTGTTGAAAAAAAATGGGGAGACAAATACACCACTTTTTTTATTGGTCCCTATGATTTTTCTCCTGGATGTTGCTCGCAGTAGTGTCCAAGAGATTAGTCTTTAATTCCTGGAGACTCCAGAGCAATCCTGGATGGTTGGCAACTCTGGCCTCAGAAAACGTTTCCACGATTACCTCCATTTACTAGCTACTAACAGAAAAGCTCATTGCTACGGCAGGGCAGTCACAGTTTGTTAGTTAACCAGTAAAGCAGAGGTCTCATGTATTCCAGACGGAGGCCTTCTGATTGCGCGGACTCATTCTGCAAACACTCTGGATGGCAGCACGGTGGGAGTTGTAGTCATTTCTGTCAGAGGCAGCTTATGGCTGCCTTATTCTCTAGGCACACACACTCTTAGGCTGCTTCTATCATGTGCTCCCTGGTGCATGAGGCTGGCCGACTTGCAACTAATTGGACAGATGCTTCTAAGATGGTGCTGACTGCAGCAAGATGTTGTATGGCCTAGAAAGCCAGCAAACACCCAGGCCGCACAAACAAAAACTAGGCCAAATATACAAGAACTAAATCACAAATTGAAAACCAGGCCACATTACAAAATCCAGGCCATACATTTTACCGGTGTACTGTGGCTGCGGTGTGTACTATCTACAAGATGCAGTGCAACAACTCACTAAGGATTCTTTTTAACAGCAAGTCCCAAATCCGCGATCTCCACCACCTAGAAGGACAAGGGGAGCAAGTGCATCACCTCCAAGTTCCCCTCCAAGGCACACATCATCCCGACTTGGAAATATATCGCTGGGTCAAAATCCTGCAACTCCCTACCTAACAGCACTGTGGGAGAACCTTCACCACACGGACTGCAGCGGTTCAAGAAAAAGGCCCATCACCTTCTCAGGGGCAACCAGGGATGGGCAATAAATGAAGGCCTATCCAGCGATGCCCTCATCCCGAGAATAAATTTTAAAATATCCTATTAAAAATATCCTAAAAAAACACAGGCCATGTATAAACCCAGGCCATACATACAAAACCCAGGCCACGTATAATCCCAGGCCATACATACTAAACGCAGGCCATGTATAAACCCAGGCTATACATACAAAACGCAGGCCATGTATAAACCCAGGCTATACATACAAAACGCAGGCCATGTATAAACCCAGGCCATACATACTAAACGCAGGCCATGTATAAACCCAGGCTATACATACAAAACGCAGGCCATGTATAAACCCAGGCCATACATACAAAACCCAGGCCATGTATAAACCCAGGCCATACATACAAAACCCAGGCCACGTATAAACCCAGGCCATACATACTAAACGCAGGCCATGTATAAACCCAGGCTATACATACAAAACGCAGGCCATGTATAAACCCAGGCCATACATACAAAACCCAGGCCATGTATAAACCCAGGCCATACATACAAAACGCAGGCCATGTATAAACCCAGGCCATACATACAAAACCCAGGCCACATATAAACCCAGGCCATACATACAAAACGCAGGCCATGTATAAACCCAGGCCATACATACAAAACGCAGGCCACACATAGAAAAACCAGGCCGAATGAATAAAACCAGGCCACATGTACAAAAAACTAGGCCACACATTTAAAATCAGGCCACACATACAAAGAACAAACTTTTGTTGCTTAGTTTACAATAAAAAAAGAGAATCTGTTGAAGAAAACAGCTTGTCGGGTAAAAAGGGATGCAGTGGCTTACAACACTGACCTTCCACTTATCGGATCTGGGTCCAAATCCAGGATGGCCTGTTCTGCCATTCAGTTAGATCATGGCTGGTCTGAACCTCAACTCCATTTTCCCACCTTTGATCCATATCCCTCGATACCCTTATCCAGCACAAATCTATCGATCTGAGTCTTGAAAATCCAGATTCCCACCATGCTTTATGTGGAAAAAGTGTTTCCTGATTTCAATCCTAAATGACCTTGCTCTAAATTTAATATTATGCCCCCTTGTTCTGGAGTCCCCCACCAGAGGAAATTGTTTCTCTGTATCTTTCCTATCAAATCACTTTAGCATTTTAAACACCTCGATTAGATCCCCCTGCAACCTTCTAAACTCAAGGGAATACAAACCAAGTTTATGCATCATGTCCTCACAATTTAACCCTTTAAGTCCGGGTATCATTTTGCGATGTATCCCTTCCAAGGCCAGTATATCTTTTCTGAGGTTTGGCTCAGAACACATTTACTCCAGATGGGTTCTGACCAAGGCTTTGTACAAGTGAAGCATCACTTCCTCACTTTTGAATTCCAACCCACTTGAGACAAAGGCCAACATTCCATTAGAATATTGCTATAGATACTACGGATCAAAAATGAAATTATTCAGGCTTTGTCCTTCAGTTCCTACAGGTGATAAGTTCACGGTATGAAACAAGACCCTAATTAAGGAATATGATCTGAGCACCCCTAAGGAAAAATGATGTGGGGGAGTGGAAATTCCACCCAAATTTCCTGATCTTGGCCATCTAGTCCTGGGAAGTGTGCTGTGGTGGCCACATAAGGAATGAAGGAAAACTGGAAGGTGAACTACCCAGCTCCTAATGACCCGCTAACTCCTAATGATCAGCTCAAGACTAACTTTAGAACCTTCTGGGATTTTGTTTTCAGATGAACCGCGAAAGATTTCATCCTAATATTTTGACTGCACAGAGCGGAAGGATTTACACTCACACAGCGGGGGCTTCTTAGACTGTTGGGTGTCCGACTGTGGGAGCGCGCTGGGATCGCCCGCCCATTCTGGCAGCATAGAGGACCCCCCCACCGCGATTTTGAGGCCCTGGCCTCGGTTAAATCTGGCAGGCGAGTTGCAGGGAGCCAAAACGGCTCGCCGTACTGAGGCCTCAAGATTAGGCTGGGGCAGTCGCCAACAAGGCGGAGTTGCGGAGGGGGTGGGCCGCGATCACAGTGGTGGTGGGGGGAACCCCCGGGGTAGCAGTGGCCCAGATTATTTTTGCGGGCCCACTTTCGGCAGGCTTCTGCGGTTCCATCGCCCGGGGAACCGATAGCAGCCGACACGATGCAGGCTCCGACCTAAAATGGCAATCGGGGTCCTATTTACGTCTTTTGACCCCAAATTCCATATTAAAAGGGGCCGACCGCATGAAAGAGGCGGGCACTTTGGACACCCGGCAGTAGGCCCCTTTCAAAATGGAGTCAGCCGTGTTGCCGGTGTTAATGGGGCCGGTGAGGCTGTTATAAATTGGATAGTCAAGTGGTGAAAGATAGTTCCTGGAGCAAGGCCTTCAATTGCTTCCTAGCCTTTAGCCACAGAGCTCCACGTTACACACACCACATCCTGGATAAACTCTCACATAGAAAGGATACAAGAGAGTCCCCAATTGACACACATCACCTGAATACAATTAACACTAATTGATATAAATCACATGATACAATTCACAAAGGCTACCCACCACATTTTGAAGCCGTTACCAACCCATTAACGCCAAGCGAGGGCGGTGAAAATCGTCCCCAGTGAGTCCCTGATCCCAACAGTACCATGAGAGGAAGGTGCAGAATGGAGGGTCTGGAGAGGCCCTTACCCCCCCCCCCCAGAAAGGAAGAGGGGAAATATAGACATTAGAGGGCAAGTCACCCGGGCCCTTCTCACTTATCCACACCAAGGCTCCATGGTCAGGCATCTAGGGGTAAGTCTCCTGCCCGATGGATGGTGCACGGAGGGGACTGGCCTAAAGGAGTGGAGGAGAATGGATTTTAAGTCAGGCAGAAGATAATCTCACAACCAAAGACTTCACTGTTTGAATTGTTGCACTAAGCCGGAATTCCTTTTCTCTAATCACATTTTCTTCAATACTAAGAACACATCCGATATCCAACAGAACCAAGCTCTAAATTTGCATTGCCCCTCCTATCCCCAAATCTCCGTAACCTGGCAACCCAACCGTGCAGGATTGTCAAAGACTCCTGCTCGGGTCCTGAAGAAAATATATCTTTCTCGGAGCGAAGTATTGGCTTCACCCAAAACATGAAACGCACCACAATCTGTTCAGTGGCTGTCATTTGCATGGGATTTACATATCTTAACATCCCCTTGGCCTGCAGTCTATCATTACTTTAAGTGATTTAAACATCTTTTGTGTGTCACACTGCAGCGAAAGCAAAACAACAGCGTGCGTTCTTTTCATTTTAACTTCCCAGTCATTTCCTTTGCTTTGCTACCAATGTTTTCTTCATTTACAAATATTTAGCACCATTCATCGCTACCCCAGCTGGATGAGCAGGTAAATAAATCACACAGATTGTTCAACCGCACTCCAAAATAATGCTACTCTCAGCAACAGAGATGTATTTGGTCTCACAGAAAGACTAGGGGGGAAGTGGGGGGGGGGTCATTTTGACGTTGAGCGATAGTGTAAAATGGGCAATATCGGTTCAGCCGCCCGTTACACATTTCAATGGAAATGAAAGCCGGGAGAGATGTGAAATGGGCTGCCGATTCGCCATCGCCTGTTTTACACTATAGCCCAAAGTCATAATGATCCCCCCCGCGCCCCCCCCCCCCCCCAGGGCTTCACGCTGTCTTTTCGCTTTTGGGATCTGGACCGAATTCAATCCAAACAGTGGACAACAACACTGGGAATTTCTCTGATGCGTTGCCCGTTCCACCGGACACGGGATTCTGCCAACGTTTTGGCGGCGGAGCGGGACGAGCCCTGAGGAAATTCCTGGCGCAAGGTGTCCTCTCTTTGATAAGGGGAACTGATGGTGCAATGAACTGACTCACTGGCCTTTCACCTCTGGAACTTGGGTTCAGCTCCAGCTCAGACAGGGTGAACGTCTCCGCACTCTAAAAGATTCGGGGGAGGGGGATGAAATTGGTCTTCGGCGATAGCGTAAAACGGGCAACAGCGAATCGGCAGCCCGTTTTACACCCTGCCCGACTTTCTTTACGATTGACTTCACTGGAATAGCTTCGCTGGATGGCTGAAATAAGTATTAAAATTAATCCTTGCTGGTCCCACCATTCGCACTCTAATTAGACACCATGGGGTCTGACAGTCGGCCCTTAATAAATGTAAATGTTGGTTCAGTATTGACGCCCTGTCACTCGCACATCCTTCAAACAGTGTGTCGTAGCGTCCGCTATTCAATGGTAACCTTCAACGTAAAACCCACTGCACGTCAAATCATGTGATCTTATCATGGAGTTTGCCGTCCGCTTGCAACAACATCACTTTCCAAAAACATTCCACATTTGCCAGTGCAGCCTCCACCTGTGCGGATAATATTATCTATTAAATAAACAGGGCATTCGGAGGGTGAAGCCACCTTGGGCTTCAGGTGATATTGATGAGCAACTCAGGATTTGCTATTGAAGCTTATTACATAACTTGAACCCTCGATGTGGGAGAAACTTCTTTACCCAAAGAGCGGTTAGAATGTGGAACTCACTACCACAATGAGTAGTTGAGGCAAATAGCATAGAGGCATAACTTGAACCCTCGATGTATTCCCAATTGGGAATAGAGGAGAAACTTCTTTACCCAAAGAGCGGTTAGAATGTGGAACGTACTACCACAATGAGTAGTTGAGACGACTAGCATAGATACATTTAAGGGGAAGCTAGATAAGCACATGAGGGGGAAAGGAATGGAAGGATTATGCTGATAGGGTGAGATGAAGTAGGGTGGGAGGAGGTTTGTGTGGAGCATAAGCATCGGCATAGACCTGTTGGGCCAAATGGCCTGTTTCTGCGCTGTATATTCGATGTCATTCTATGTCTTGTACCCAATTCCAGCCCATGTGATATCCTTTATTAGTCTCATTAAAAAACATGTTAAAGACAATGGCGCACCCAAAGCCTCAGTGATGCTACGAAGGCAGAGGCTCTCTTCAAGAGGCCAGCCACCTCATTTATATTTTTAAATTTGAAGTTTTTTTTTTGTCGGGCAGGTTAATTTTTCCGACTAATACTCATTAATAAAGACATTGTTGGGACTTAACCTGGAGTTGCTGTTAAATTGGATCAGACCTAATCTTCGTGGCATTTTACTGATAGTACTTTTCACCGATCAGTTTTTATAGGATCTAAAACACTCACCTGAATTTTTGTAACGTAGCCATTTACTAAGAAGTTGAATTGGGCACAAATAATAGCACAAACCAGTCAGACAGGCAGAGAAATATTGACAAACGTGTTTTGCTGGGTGACTGATTCTACTCTTTCCCCCCACCTGCACTAATTTGGACAAAGCTGCCCTTGACACTGTATATTACATGCTTTTGCCATTTGAATCATAGAGTCATAGAAATTTATGGCACAGAAGGAGGCCATTCAGCCCATCGTGTCTGTGCCAGCCAAGAAAGAGCTATCCAGCCTAATCCCACTTTCCAGCTCTTGGTCTGTGGCCTTGTTGGTTACGGCACTTCAAGTGCACATCCAAATACTTGTTAAATGTGATGAGGGTTTCTGCCTCTCCCACCCTTTCAGGCAGTGAGTTCCAGACCCCCACCACCCTCTGGGTAAAATATTTCTCCTCAACTCCCCTTTAATCCTTCTACCAATTACTTTAAATCTATACCCCCTGGTTGTTGACCACCCTGTTAAGGGAAATAGGTCCTTCCTATCCACTCTAGGCTCCTCGTAATTTTATACCCCTCAATTAAATCACCCCTCAGCCTCTTCTGTTCCAAAGAAAACAACCCCAGCCTTTCAATCTTTCCTCATAGCTAAAATTCTCCAGTCCTGGCAACACCCTTGTAAATCTCTTCTGTACCCTCTCTAGTGCAATCACATCTTTCCTGTAATGTGGTGACCAGAACTGTACGCAGTACTCAAGCTGTGGCCTAACTAGTGTTTTACACAGATCTAGCATAACTTCCCTGCTCTTATATTCCATGCCTTTGCTAATAAAGGAAAGTATCCCGTATGCCTTCTTAACCACCTTATCTATCTGTACTGCTACCTTCAGGAATCTGTGGACAAGCACACCAAGGTCTCTCTGTTCCTCTACACTTCTCAGTATCCTACCATTTATTGTGTACTCCCTTGCCTTGTTTGCCCTCTCCAAATGCATTACCTCACACTTCTCCAGATTGAATTCCATTTGCCACTTTTCTGCCCACCTGACCAGTCCATTGATATCTTCCTGCAGTCAACAGCTTCCCTCCTCACTATCAACCACACAGCCTATTTTTGTATCATCTGCAAACTTCTTAATCATGCCCCTTACATTTAAGTCTAAATCATTGATATATCCCACAAAAAGCAAGGGGCCTAGTACTGAGGCCTGCGGAACCCCACTGAAAACAGCCTTCCAGTCACAGAAACACCCATCGACCATTACCCTTTGCTTCCTGCCACTGAGCCAATTTTGGATCCAACTAGCCACTTTCCCTTGAATCCTATGAGCTTTTACCTTTCTGACCAGTCTGCCATGTGGGACCTTGTCAAAAGCCTTGCTAAAATCCATGTAGACTACATCACACATGCTACCCTCATCGACCCTCCTTGTTACCTCCTCAAAAAATTCAATCAAGTTAGTCAGATACAACCTTCCCTTAACAAATCCATGCTGACTATCCTTGATTACTCCGTGCCTTTCTAAATGACGATTAATATTGTCCCTCAAAATTGTTTCCAATAATTTGCCCACCACCGAGGTTAGGCTGACTGGCCTGTAATTACTCGGTCTATCCCTTTCTTATTTTTTAAACAACGGTACACCGTTAGCAGTCCTCCAGTCCTCTGGCACCACGCCTGTAGCCAGAGAGGATTGGAAAATGATGGTCAGAGCCTCCGCTATTTCTTCCCTTGCTTCTCTTACAACCTGGGATACATTTCATCTGGGCTTGGCGATTTTTCTATTTTCAACATGCTAAACCCTTAATATTTTCTCTCTCACTATGTTTATCCCATCCAATATTTCACACTCCTCCTTCTTAACTACAATGTCTGCATTGTCCCCCTCTTTTGTGAAGACAGACTCAAAGTATACATTAAAAATCACACCCACGTCTTCCGCCTCCACACACAGGTTACCTCTTTCCTTAGTTATCCCCTTGCTCTTTATGTATTTATAAAACATCTTTGGGTTTTCCTCGATTTTACTCGCCAATATTTTTTCATGCCCTCTCTTTGCTTTCCTGACTTCCTTTTTAATTTCACCCCTGCACTTTCTATACTCCTCTAGGCTTTCTGCAGTATTGGGCTCTCGGTATCTGACATAAGCTTCCCTTTATTTTACCTTATCCTACCCTATATGCTCCTTGACATCCAGGGGGCTGTAAATTTAGGAGTCCCACCCTTTTTTGACAAATTAGTTGAAGAAACTAATTTACATTAAAAACTAATGTCTGAAGTGACACAGCACAATTGAGGTAATGTGTTGAGGTGGCAGATTGGTAGAATGCGCTGTAACATAGTCAAGCCTCATTATTAACAACACAAGGATCAGTAGAATAGAATAGGTGTCTTGATCAGGAATTCATGCTGTCCAGATCAGGGCCGAAAGTGAGTCGGGACCGTCTGGACTCTGTTCTGGATCTTATCTCGATGGGCACCTACAGTATCAGCTCTTGACTTTCTCAGAAGATTTGCAAAGTTTTTCATTGGCTATTGAATCTCACAAGGTTAAGGAAAAAAAGAGTTTTGCGCATTTGCTTCATTCCTAATTCTTTCGATTTGCTCATCCTCCAGGTCCAGCAATCTTTCATGAACAGTGCAGTTTTGACCCATTACACGTTCTTGCCTCTTGACCTCCTCACCGAACCTTCCCACTATGTTGCTGCTGCCACCAAACCCACCTTCCCCCTACGGCTCCCACTGGCCGAGTATTAACACGTGTCTCGAACAACATGAGAACGGAGAGGAGGTGATTTATTTTTGGCGCCTTTGGCCTTTTGTGACTAAAGGACTGGTTCACAGCAATTTGAGAAAGAAAGCCAATTTCTGTGTAACCAATAGCTGATCTCTTTTTAAAGTCCATTCCTGCACAGAAACTGTACCTATTTACTATTGCAGCTATCACTGGTCTAATCCAATGTATCTCATTCCTACAGGGTGGTTACAAGGAATTTGCAGTCTAGTAATGGCCCTCTCATGTTTATCAATTCTACATGAGCGTTGACATTGAGATGCAGAAACAGTGATAGTGAACGTCTTTAAACTTTCTTTTCAGTACATGTTTGTGACAATCTGTATCTGTATCATGTTTTAGAATAATGGTTGAGTATTCCCACACTGTAGGCCAGAAATTCCTGGGGAAACCTTTTGGGGCGGATCTGGGGCAGGGCAGAACTCCTGACTGGCCCACGGATGCACCACTGACCCTGAGCTCGGGCCACGTGCACATCAGGGACAGACACCCATATCATTAACGGCACCAGTGGGGCGTCTGCCTCAGGCGAAGAGGAGGAAACTTGCTTGCGATGCCTTGCCGCAGTATTAGTGAGCCTGTGGCCATCAAGAAACAGAAGCAGTAACAAAGAATTTGCCTGATTTGCCAGCAGGCTCGTTTTTGTAATGTAATCCATCGCTCTGTGGTTGACTGTATGATCTGAAACCATCTTTTCACATTTTAAATGCCCGCCTGAGGCCCATAGCACAGCTGGACGTCGATGCTAGGGCGCAAATGACAGGGAATGCGTTGTACCCTCATTTGCATGCCATTAGTAAACGCCCGCCCATACTTTCCAGCAGAATTTTCGATGGGCAGGAAAAAAAAAGAACTGGGGCCTGGAACAACCAGGACCTGCCCCTAATCACACCCCCCACCCACCTAGATCACAGGACTCTTCCACCCCCAGGCACCTGGACATTCGGGAATCTACCACCTTCACTCCCAGTAAGTCTGGGTTAACTGCATAGTTCCTATTGTGATGTTAAATTAGGCTGAAAAATTAATATTCCATATCAACATAAGTGGTTCCAAGTAGCTTTCAGTGCAACACCGAACCTGTGCTCATATCTCTGGCCTATAAAACAGTTCTAGGTGTATTGCATGTAGAAATCTAGATTCACAACATACATTAAATAAAAGATCATTGCTGCACACTCAGATATTTGGTCGTTCTAGTTGGCTACGGGGATAGAGCGGGGGAGTGGGACTAGCTGGATTGCTCTTGCAGAGTGCCAGCACGGACTTGACGGGCCGAATGGCCTCCTTCCGTGCTGTAACCATTCTATGATTCTATAAGTAGATCAATGTTAATTACATGGTGTCTGCGTAGCTCGTGTGGATGATACGTTTACAGGAAGTTACAGCTCTTTTATTTGGCAATTTAGTAGCTGTTACAAGTTTGGTACTGCCGAACTCTCCCATCTTATGAAAGCCTTTGCAAGTCTTGCTGGTGCCCCCAATGGCCTTTCTGCAGCCCCCAATGCCCTTGTTTTTGCCACCACTGGTCTTGTTCTTGATTTTGGTGCCAACGGTGTCACTAAATAAAGCTGACTGTTAGAATAAAATCTTCCCAGGTTAGGGTTAGAGTTGGGCTGAGGGTTGGGGTTAGGGTTGGGGTTAGGGTTGGGCTGAGGGTTAAGGTTAGGGTTGGGCTGAGGGTTGGGGTTAGGGTTGGGCTGAGGGTTGGGCTGAGGGTTAAGGTTAGGGTTGGGCTGAGGGTTGTGGTTAGGGTTGGGCTGAGGGTTGGGGTTAGGGTTGGGCTGAGGGTTGGGCTGAGGGTTGGGGTTAGGGTTGGGCTGAGGGTTGGGGTTAGGGTTGGGCTGAGGGTTGGGCTGAGGGTTGGGGTTAGGGTTGGGCTGAGGGTTGGGCTGAGGGTTGGGCTGAGGGTTGGGGTTAGGGTTGGGCTGAGGGTTGGGCTGAGGGTTGGGGTTAGGGTTGGGCTGAGGGTTAAGGTTAAGGTTGGGCTGAGGGTTGGGGTTAGAGTTGGGCTGAGGGTTGGGCTGAGGGTTGGGGTTAGGGTTGGGCTGAGGGTTGGGGTTAGGGTTGGGCTGAGGGTTGGGCTGAGGGTTGGGGTTAGGGTTGGGCTGAGGGTTGGGGTTAGGGTTGGTCTGAGGGTTGGGCTGAGGGTTGGGCTGAGGGTTGGGGTTAGGGTTGGGCTGAGGGTTGGGCTGAGGGTTGGGGTTAGGGTTGGGCTGAGGGTTAAGGTTAGGGTTGGGGTTGGGCTTAGAGTTAGGGTTAGGGTTAATTTATTTCAGGGGAAAACCTTACTTTGTTGAAGGGGATCATTTATTTTAATGGGGGAGATTCTGTAGTAAAAATAGATTCACTGGAGGAAGGGGGAATCTTTCTCAGTAGCTAAAATAGTTCTTGAAATCAACTACAAAACCATCCCCAGTGACTTTGCTGGTAACCCTACTTTGCCCTACCACTGACCATGATTCCGAGTCTCCCGGGTCAAAAACATTCTGGTTGTGCTTAAAGGCCTCCAAGCTGGAGGAGAGACTTGTTGGTTACCCCTGTTTTTGTAACATAATTTTTTTATGTAGGCAGTAAGATCAGACGTACAAGAGAAAGCAAGCATTTATATACCACCTCATCATGTTCCAAAGCAATTTACAACCAATGGATTACTTTCTGAAATACAGTCACTTTTGTTATGTCAGCAAATACGGCAGCCAACTTCTGCACAGCAAGATCCCACAAACAGCAAGTAAATGACTGGATAATTTTGCTTTATGTCCTTTGGTGCTGTTGGTTAAGGGAAGAATTTTGGCCAGCACACATAGAGAACTCCTCTGCTCTAAGCTGAATAGTGCAATGGGATTTCTTACGTCTGCTTGAGATGGCACACAATACCTCAATTTAACGTTTTGTCTGAAGACGGCACCTCTGACAATGCAGCACTTCCTCAGTACGGCACTGAAACCTAGATTAGATACACAAGTCCATAAATCACAGTTATCAGGTTAGCCTAAAAGAGACAAATAAGACCATATTTTCTGGTCCTGGAACTGATAAGAGGACTAATTTTATTATTCCTTTCCCACAACACAGAAGTCCCAGTCTGGGACAGTAATGGATCCTTTGGTGGGATCCATATGCAGTCCAGAATGGAACCTAGATCTGGTCTTAGCAGCTGTAGGTACCATTGGGCATATCAGGGGCATATCATGGGGGATTCCAACCCTAGTCCTCAGCCCAACCCTAACCAATGACTCGCAGAGGATGGTTTGGCATCACTGTCCCAAATATCTGGGAAAAAGTGCTGCAAATATATAACCAGCTTAAGTTACAGCAGAGACTGCATCGTTCAGTCATTCATGAGATAACACTTGTCAAGGATGGATTTCCACAGAACAATTTCTGTTCCTTGTTCGGGTATAACAAAGCTGTGAATATTTAAATTACCAGCTGTTTCCCGTTCATCCACATAACACAAAAAATCCTGCGCTAAACAAACGTTCCCTTAGCAACCACATTGCCACCAATGAGCAAGGGACGTGAACCAGCCAATTAAAAGGTCCTCTGTATTCACAGCTGTGACCTCGACAGAGCAATGATTACATTTCCTGCTTTGATAGAACATGTCGCATCTCCTGACCTCACTATGTCTTGTAACACTGTAATCTGGCAATAGTTGCACCTCACTCCTACTGCTATTGTCTGTAAGCTATAGAATGTATTATTTGTGCTCATTTCTGTTTGCAACCCAACAATAACTTGCTTCCCTCTGGGATCATTACGTACAGAAAGATCTCTCAGAGCCACCTGCCAAGGTGGAGAACAGTGGTTGGTGCCAAGCAGGAGAGGTGAAGGGAAACATGGAGAAGTAGTCGGGGAGGAGCCTGTTGATGTACCTCTTGCTGCTGCAACTCTTACCCATGTTTGGAATTACAGAATAATCTATCCCACATATACTGTCAATACTGCTCCTAATTGGTTTAGCTAGTTAAACTCCAGCAATGCCCCTATGCACATTGGAGATCTCTAAGCTTTGCCTGTTGCCAACTTGGCGAGAGAGTGTGCAGTCACTATCGGACAACTAGAGCAGGGGATTTCTCCCCGGTGTCCTGGCCAATATTTATCCCTCAACCCACACCACTAAAACAGATTATTTGGTCATTATCACATTGCTGTTTGTGGGACCTTGCTGTGTGCACTTTGGCTGCCACGTTTCCTACATTACAACAGTGACTACACTTCAAAAGTACTTAATTGGCTGTAAAGCGCTTTGGGATGCCCTGAGGTTGTGAACAGCGCTATAGAAATGCAAGTCAGTTTTTATATATATTCCTATATCTAGATTTATAATGGAAACTACCCACATAGACCTGCCACATAGTAATTACACCTGCTTGTCAATGGTGGTACTGTCGTGCCTCAATGTTGAGTCACCCAGCCTTCTATGCTCCAACCAACTTCACTTCTCTGCTCCCCAAAGTGCTATTTTGCGATTTAACAAAATAATAACATAAACAATATTGTATTAAAATATAAAGACAGAATGGATGACTTTACAATGGTGATTGAATTACATCTGTACTTTGTTCCAACCATGACCTGCCCACTAACCCCACTTCACCTGAAGACTACAATCGTTCTTGGCTCTGCCGCAGTATATATATATATATATATATGTGTGTGTATAGATCGGGTGGTAAGCATTTATTGACGAGAAGTCAAAATTCTCACAGAGGAACTGACAGTTAAAGTACAAGAGAATGGGTCGCATTTGAACAGAGCTGATTCACTTTTGTATTGCGTATCTGCTGGAACGAGAAGCTGCAGGATCCGTAAATAGTGCCTGTGGAAATGAAGATTTAATTAATCCTTCAGGGACAACCATCAGCACGTCTGCAGCGCGCCTACTAGTGTCACAAGGTCAGGAGTATTCAACAATTTACCAAGTGAGTCATAGAAAAATATACTGAATAGGTGACTTTTTTTTAAAAAAGAAAGACTGCTTTTGTATCATGTCCTTCCAAAAACATTTCAGGGATTTTCACACACAATGAATTATTTTGAACTGTCGTGACTGTTGTTCAGTAGGTAACTGCAGCAAGCATATTGTCCACAGCAAGGTCCCACAAAACAGCAATGAGACGAATGATGAGATAGTTTATTTTGTTGCTGGTGTTGGTTGAGGGAGCAATGTTGGCCAGGATACCACAAAAACTCACTGCTCCTTTTTTTTGAATATTGAGTGCCATGGGATCAATGGATGAGATGTTAAACTCAGTTTAACATCTCATCTGAAGGACAGCACCTGCGACAATGCAGCACTCCTTCAGTATAACATAGGAACATAGGAACAGGAGTAGGGCATTCAGCCTGTTCTGCCATTCAATTAGAACATGGCCGCACTACAGGAAGGATGTGATCGCTTTGGAGAGGGTGCAGAGGAGATTCACCAGGATGTTACCAGGGCTGGAGCGCTTCAGCTATGAAGAGAGACTGGGAAGATTGGGTTTGTTTTCGTTGGAGCAGAGGAGGCTGAGGGGGGACATGATTGAGGTGTACAAAATTATGAGGGGCATAGATAGGATGGATACTCAGGAGCTTTTTCCCTTCGTTGAGGGTTCTATAACAAGGGGGCATAGATTCAAGGTAAAAGGCGGGAGGTTTAGAGGGGATTTGAAAAAGAACTTTTTCACCCAGAGGGTGGTTGGAGTCTGGAACTCACTGCCTGAGAGGGTTGTGGAGGCAGGAACCCTCACAACATTCAAGAAGCATTTGGATGAGCACTTGAAATGCCATAGCATACAAGGCTACGGACCAAATGCTGGAATATGGGATTAGATTAGACTGGGCTTGATGGCCGGCGCGGACACGATGGGCCGAAGGGCCTCTATCCGTGCTGTATAACTCTATGACTCTATGACTCTAACTCCATAAATCTACCCACCTTGGTTCTGTAACCCTTAATACCTTTGCCTAACAAAAATCTATCAATCTCAGTTTTGACATTTTCAATTGACCCCCAGCCTCAACAGCTTTTTGGGGGAGAGAGTTCCAGATTTCCACTCCCCTTTGTGTGAAGAAGTGCTTCCTGACATCATCCCTGAATGGCCTAGCTCTAATTTTAAGGTTATGACCCCTTGTTCTGGACACTCCCACCAGAGGAAATAGTTTCTCTCTATCTACCCTATCAATTCCTTTAATCTCCTTAAAAACATCAGTTGGCCCACCTCTTAATCTTCTATACTCAAGGGAATACAAGCCTAGTCTATGCAACCTGTCCTCATAATTTAACCTTTTTAGCACCTGAGAGGTCAGCCTAGGTTATGTGCTGAAGTCATGGAATGGGACTTGAAGACAAACTTCAGACTCAAAGGCAAGACCAACTGAGCTGGGCTTACCTTTTTCCAGTTGTGCACATCAAGGTGGAGAATGCCACCATTAAAACCCATATCAACTGCCAGATAAATATTGTTACAAAACAAAAAGTTAACCCTTAAAAGCGCTTTAAATTAATGTTTAAATCACTATTTTTTTCCTTTCAGTAATGTTTTCCTCTCTTTAACCCCCTTGCCCTTTCACCCTGGAAGGGAACTGTGCACGAGTTCCTATCTGGTGGGGAAACTTCCTCCTTAAATCAAGTTGGAATGCAGCAGTAAACTAGAAATTATTTAGAAAAATTGCAGGCATAGAAAAAGGTTCCTGTGTGCTGTTGCCCACTTCCCCTGGATTCTATAGTCCCCAGCTTCCTCAGAAACTTTCAATGGAGAATTAGGGGTACATGCCCTTAAAATTAGAACTAGATCCTTCAGGGGTGATGTCAGGAAGCATTTCTTCACACAAAGGGTAGTGGAAATATGGAACTCTCTCCCCCAAAAAGCTGTTGAGGCTGGGGGTCAATTGAAAATGTCAAAACTGAGATTGATAGATTTTTGTTAAGCGAGGGTATTAAGAGTTACGGAACCAAGGCGGGTAGATGGAGTTAAGATACAGATCAGCCATGATCTAATTGAATGGCAAAATAGGCTTGATGGGCTGAATGGCTTATACCTGTTCCTATGTTCCCAGCACTCCATCTCAGTAAATCTCGCCCTGTCAATCTGTCCCCTATTTTTAAATCCCATTTTTGACAAGCTTCTGAACTACATCTCTGTTCCTCATTCAACCAACTGACAAATCCAGTACTCGTACGCCAGACACGATGTGAGCTGAATGCAATGCGAGGCTACTTTACATTACCTCGATTTCATGTCTTACCAATTAACCTCTAAAGAGTTTTTGATATTGCATCACTGTGTGACATTTCCACTTCCCACGTTTGTTACCATTATAGCTTCCAAGTGGGAATTGCTGAGTCAATGGCAGTTAGTGAAGAATTTAATGGTCGTTTTTAGGCAATTAATTAATATTCAATGTGCACACTAGGTCAGAGCAGATAATCCACTCACATCCAGCAGTGAGGGGCTCATTCAGATCACTGCATGAGCTTCTGTTTGTGCATAGAATGAATATTAGGCAAAAGATAAAAATTTACTGCAATTCACAATGCTTTGGAGGAGGATGTAACCCCACGTGAATGGGAATTAGAAGATTGGTGCCATATGAAATCCGATCAACAGGTATTGGTATTGGTATGTATTGGTATTGGTACTGGTATTGGTACTGATATTGATATTGATATTGGTATTGGTACTGGTATTGGTACTGGTACCGGTATTGGTACTGGTACTGGTACTGATATTGGTACTGGTATTGGTATTGATATTGGTATTGGTACTGGTAACAATATTGGTACTGGTATCAATATTGGTATTGGTACTGATTCCAATAAAGTTACAACTGGAACGAAAGCAAGGAAAAAATGCCTGAGGTTTAATTCCATGGTGGGCACTAAATTCCATGATGATTTCCATGGCTGCAGAATCATGAGACACTACAAATCCTGGCCTATGAGGCACCATGGAGGCCTGCCACCTCCTCATAGGGGAGAGGCAGAATTGGGGGAAGGATCAGTTCACTTGCCACTGATGATCATCTTTAGTAATTGGCTGAAAGGTCCTATTGGCAGGACGGTGAGAAGAGATTAACTGGCCTCTCAAGGAGACTAAGTACAGGACCTAGTGAGGGGCAAGGGGCCAGACCTATATAACGTTTATCTTGACATTTCCTTCACCTCCATTCATGTTTTCTAGGCACAAACAATTCCTCCATATCCATCTGACCACTGCCCAATAAAGACTGAGTCAAATCCCCACCACCAACGCTTTTTCAAAATATAAATTTTATCTCCCAGTTTCTTCCCAGTTCACTGAATTGCATATTTTTTGGCCCCTAGGGTAAGATTTTACTTTTTTTTCCCCCAACAACTCACTTATTTTTACTTATTTCTGGGTATTTAGAATGACATTTCCAGAAATATAATCACCCTTTTTTAAAAAAATATTCTTTCCATCACAAGACGTTCAAAATTCGAATGCTGAAAATTCACTCAGTACCTGTAATTTAGGTAATTAAATGCTGCTTTAACACAAACGTACAACACAACTGCCATCCCATAAACTGCCTTAAGACTTAAGTGTTAACCAGGCACTATCCACACCCTGCTTTCATACGGTTCTTACATATTTACATATGACTTTCTGTTTCTTTTGTGTCACAACTGTTGGCTACAGCAGTAGTGCAGATCAATTAGAAATTAAAATAAATATCAATTTACTCCAAAACATGCTCAAATGGGCTTCTATGCAACCCTTGCTAGTTGATTCAGGGCTGAGGACCGTCCTGGCTGGCCTTGGAATCATAAGCAACATCTCTCTCTATCTTTTCATTACTACGGTGACCATGGTTAGACAAAAGTCTAAACCAGATGGCTATTCCTTTTCAAAGGACAGCATAACGTCCTTGGACATGCACTCTGTGACCTCCCCAAACATTCCATTGCCGTGGCATCTGTTGCCTCCTACAACGCCATGACCCTTTCAACATTTGGCCAACCTTCACAGCCACAATGTCTCCCTGCTGCACTGCGTTCATAATTCATTGGGGGGGGCGGGGGGGTGCGGGTGCAGTCGTTTCCAATTTCCTCAGCTGGGCGGTAACTTAGCGGATGGACAGGCGAGCTGCTTCTCCCAGGTGGCCATGTTGAAAATGACCTCCATTGTGTCATCGGACGTCCTATTTATAGCACCAAACAAAATACTACATTTCTCAGTATGAAATGCCACTTGCCATTCAGACGCCCAGTTGACCAATGTCTGCAGGTCACATTGACGAACGCACATCTTTAACATAGACTTACATAGAATGCACAGCGCAGAAACAGGCCATTCGGCCCAACAGGTCCATGCCGGTGTTTATACTCCACACGAGCCTCCTCCCACCTTACTTCATCTCACCCTATCACCACAACCTTCCAATCCTTTCTCCCTCATGTGTTTATCGGCAAGACAACTCCCCGTTGAATAGCTAGATTGGACAGCAAGCAGAAAGCGATGATGAACCTTGAGACTCACTCTGGGCTGTACTGAAGCTTCTCAAAGCTGCTTTACCGACTGTTCCCATCAAGATGGGCTGGGCGGTTTTAGGAAGTGATGCTTCAGGCGCGCATAGTCGCCAATTTCAGAAAAGGGCCCCGATTCATGTGCAGTACCCTGATTATAATATTTAAATGATGCCTGCCTTTGCTGCAGGCGGCCGCCGGGGACGCCTTTTGAGCGCCCGGATCAAAATGGCGCCGCATGTACGTCCAACATTTCTCCGGCAAGTAATGTCACACTCCTGAATTGAATATCGTGGCACCCGTTTTAGACCCAGAAACAGTGCGAGAAGCATCGCAATTTCTACGCCTGTCTGGGTTTAGGTTGCTAATATCCTGAAAAAGACTGAATGCTTGCAGCTGTGCAAAGTTATCTTATCGCCTACTCATAAGAAATGAGACCACCTGCATTCCAGTGAGAATTAAGTATATGTGGTGCAGCACTGCTGCCTACTGGTGCAGTAGCATGTGATACATGACATGACAATAATCTCAGAACTGATGGGTTCAGAGCAAGTCATCTGATGTTGCTTCGGAACTGTCCCTCAAGATGTTTGAATATAGACCAATTTCAGTAGTTATTTGGTATTCAGTGTTGAAAGCCAACCTGGATTGGCGACGTCCCAGACCCCGGTGGGCACCCTACTTGTGAGTATATAGATGTAAAGACTTGCTTGTACTTCCTGTTGATTACTTAATAAACCAACAAGTTAATTTATTTTTGGTGTCCGAACCTATATCATTTGGATTGATCTCAATTAATCTAACAGCCGGAAGGCGCAGGAGTGCTTCCCCAGACTCCTCAGTATTCGTGATCAGCTCTCCAACTTTGTCATTCCACCCTCCCTGGGACTTACCTTTGGGTTGATGCGGATGAGGCAATGGCCTGAAATTCATCTTTTTAAAATGGGTGAGCTGGAGGCATGACAGGTTTGCCCAGATAATGGCTAAATAGGTCCTAGGCCCAATTTGGGGCCGGCCTTGGGCCTCCCGGTTTGGGCATGCACTGACGTTGCAGCCTCTGGTTATGCGGCCAAAACAAATTCTTACCCCAGAAACTCCTTCAGCTGGAACAGCTGATAATGTCCACAGCTCCCCATTCATGGAGATAGCAAAAAAAATAAAAACAGACTTGAGGATGTTAGAGTCAATTATTTAATTTCTTTTATGTAACAATAACTCCCGCTAATGGTTTGAGACTCACTCTACCTGTGTCGGCTTGGCTCAGTTAGCAGCACTCACGCCTTTAGGTCAGAATATTGTGGATTCAAGCACCATCCCAGTGCCTAATCTATGGACTGGCGCTCCAATGTAGCACTGAGGGAGTGCTGCAGTGTTGGAGGTGCCACCATTTGGGTGAGATTTTAAACCAAGGTCGCACCTGTCTGTTGAGTTGGATGTTAAAAATGCTGTGCACTATTTGAAGAGCAGGGAGTTCGCCCAGTGCCCTGGCTAATATCCCTCCCTCAACCAACATCACTAAAACACATTCATTGGCCATTCGTCTCTCTCGCTGCTGTTTATGGGATCTTGCTGTGTTTGCCTATATTCATAGAACTTCAACGTCATTCATTGTGTGTGAAGTGCATCAAGATGTTTCATGGAAATGTACAGGTGCTATGTAGCAAGAATTATTTAGCGAGCCAGTCTTGCTGTATATGCTACTGTACAGTTTGTTTCGTGTTACCGTGTTTTTCATTTCCTCCTTCCATATTCAATTTTCTACCATTCTAAGTGAACAAATGCTCTTGTCCGCCTGTAGCGAGGGGCCTCACAACCCTCCCAAATAGGGGCCAATGGTAGTACGACACAAACGGGGAGGTACATACTCTGCACACCCACCTCATCCCCACCACAGGCACGTTAAAATCGGGGCTAGTGACTGAAAATTGATCACCAATTGAGAAGTGGAGGGAGTGGGATTTGAGCAGGGCAAGAGGTGCAGGGATGCAGTTTGGGATGTACAGCTGAAGAAGATCACTTAGATAAACTGGAGGAAGAGAATGGAGCGATTTAAATACAAGCACAAGGACCTTAAAATTAATGTGCCGGGGACACGCGGTGATGAGCTTATGAAACTTGGTGTAAAAAGATGCAAGTTGCAAAGCTCCGAATGATTTGAAGAAGAGTGGAGGAGGAAAGGCAATGTAGTGAGCATTTGAGAAATCCAGCCTTGCAGGGAGGAAGATTTCGGCACTGGGAGGAGAGGGTGAGGGGTACATTGCAGAATGGAGGAACGTGGTCTATGCACCTCACCTCATCAGAGGTGGGGTAAGAAGGTCATCTATGCGGCTAACATAAAAGGGAATCCAAAAGTCGGTAAATGGGTAGTAAGAGGAGGGGTGGGATCGATTAGGGACCAAAAAGGAGATCTATGCATGGAGGCAGAGGGCGAGGCTGAGGAATTAAATGAGTACTTTGCATCTGTCTTTACCAAGGAAGAAGTGGCTGCCAAAGTCACATTAAGTGAAGAGGTAGTTGAGATACTGGATGGGCTAAAAATTGATAAAAAGGAGGCTCTAGAAAGGCTAGCTGTACTGAAAGTAGATAAGTCACCCAGTCCGGATGGGATGCATGAAGGAAGTAGGGGTGGAAATTGCGGAGGTACTGGTCATAATCTTCCGATCATCCTTAGATATGGGGCTGGTGCCAGAGGACTGGAGAATTGCAAATGTTACACCCTTGTTCAAAAAAGGGTGTAAGGATAAACCCAGCAACGACAGGCCAGTCAGTTTAACCTCAGTTGTGGGGAAACTTTTAGAAACAATAATCCGGGACAAAATTAACAGTCACTTGGAAAAGTGTGGATTAATTAAGTAAAACCAGCACAGATTTGTTAAAGGCAAATCGTGTTTAACCAACTTGATTGAGTTTTTTGATGCGGTAACAGAGAGGGTCAATGAGGGCAATGCAGTTGATGTGGTGTATATGGACTTCCAAAAGACGTATGATAAAATGCCGTATAATAGGCTTGTCATCAAAGTTGAAGCCCATGGAATAAAGGAGGCAGTGGCAGCACGGATACGAAATTGGCAAAGTAATAAGAAACAGAGAGTAGTGGTGAACAGTTGTTTATCAGACTGGAGGGATGAATACAGTGGTGTTCCCCAGGGGTCTACAAGGCCCATTGCTTTTCTTGATATATATTAATGACTTGGACTTGGGTGTACAGGGCACAATTTCAAAATTTGCAGATGACACAAAACTTGGAAGGGTAGTGAACAGTGAGGAGGATAGTGATGGACTTCAAGAGGATATAGACAGGCTGGTGGCATGGGAGGACACGTGGCAGATGAAATTTAACGCAGAAAAGTGTGAAGTGATACATTTTGGTAGGGAGAACGAGGAGAGGAATATAAACAATTCTAAAAGAGGTGCAGGAACAGAGTGATCTGGGGGTATATGCGCACAAATCATTGAAGGTGTCAAGGCAGGTTGAGAAAGCGGTTAAGAAAGCATACGGGATCCTGGGCTTTATAAATGGAGGCATAGAGTACAAAAGCAAGGAGGTTATGATGAACCTTTATAAAACACTGGTTCGGCCACAACTGGAATATTGTGTCTAGTTCTGGGCACCACACTTTAGGAAGGATGTGAAGGCCTTAGAGAGGGTGCAGAAGAGATTTACTAGAATGTTTCCAGGGATGAGGGACTTCAGTTACATGCATAGACTGGAGAAGCTGGGGTTGTTCTCCTTAGAGCAGAGAAGGTTGAGAGGAGATTTGTTGGAGGTATTCAAAATCATGAAGGGTCTAGACAGAGTAGATAGAGAGAAACTGTTCCCATTGGTGGAGGGGTCAAGAACCAGAGGACATAGATTTAAGGTGATTGACAAAAGAACCAAAGGCAACATGGGAAAAAACTTTTTTACACAGCGAGTGGTTAGGATCTGGAATGCACTGCCTGAGGGGACGGTGGAGGCAGATTCAATTGTGGCTTTCAAAAGAGAATTGGATAAGTACTTGAAGGAAAAAAATTTGCAAGGCTACGAGGAAAGGGCGGGGGAATGGGACTAACTGGATTGCTCTTGCAGACGGGCCGAATGGCCTCCTTCTCTGCTGTAACCTTTCTATGATTCTATGATCTTAGGATCGAGGGAACATTGATGTGCTGGGAAGCTGTCCAAAGGAGAGAAAATCAATCGAAGACGTTGTGTTCAGTTCTACAACACAGACAAAGCTAATCCTTTCACTACCTCACAAATCTCTGGCGAGCCCTCTTAGCCTGGCTCGGTGTTCTGGCTGTTAAATTTCTGCTTTTTCTTTTCCCCCATCCTCACCAAATGCCATTCCACAGCTGAGACAGCAGGGACAGGCAGACTGCTCTCAGGCCTCTAACAAAAAGTGCTTTAGAACCAGCCTCAAGATGATGATGCACAGGAACATGTATTGGCCACTCACTCTCCAACCTTCCCTGTATCCCTGTGGGACAATAGAAGGCCATCTCCCTATCTCCCCAGCTGCCCAGTGAGGCTTTCCTCTCCAATCTCCCCCTCTTCCCCCATTCTCTCTCGAAGTTGCTGACTCCTGCCAGGGCGCACTTCCACGGGCACCAAAAAGCCCTCAGACCTTGCCCGTGTGTGAGCCCAGGCGGGCTGTTTGACTGCAGAGCACAACACAGCCCAGCCCATTCTTGCCTTGTGTTTGATGTCCACAAGTGCACATTTCCAGCAGGTGTTCCTGGATAGATAGTAATTGGGAGCAGGAACCCTGTTCAATTTTTCCTTCCCCATTCCTAAGGCATTGCAGCCAAATGTACTGCCCCTGTTGCTATGTCAGCTGAGATCAGCACACACCAGGGATAGAAGACTTGCATTTCTATAGCACCTTTCACGACCACAGGACGTCCCAAAGAGCTTTACAGCCAATGAAGTACTTGTTTTGAAGTGTAGTCACTGTTGTAATGTAAGGAATCGCGGCAGCCAATTTGCGCACAGCAAGATCCCACATACAGAACTGAGATAATCTGGGTTTTTTTCAGTGAAGTCGGTTGAGGGATAAATATTGGCCAGGACACCGGGGAGAATTCCCGGATTCTTCGTTGAAATAGTGACGTGTGATCTTTTACGTCCACCTGAGATGGCAGACGGGCCCTCGGTTTAACGTCTCATCCGAGAGGTGGCACCTCCAACACTCCCTCAGTACTGCACTGAAGTTGTCAGCCTAGATTATGTGTTCAAGTCTCTGGAATGGCATTTGAGCCCACAACCTTCTGACTCAGTGGTGAGTGCTACCCAACTGAGCCAAGAGAGGGAGAGCTGATGCTACAGAGAAATAATTCCCAGGCAACTTTCCTAGATCCATTAACAGTTAAATCTTACTATACAAAGCCACAATGTTTCCTTACTTTCACAGTAAACGCTGCATAAATCAAACAGAGCCACGAGTCATGCCAGAACATCAGATGTGTGACAATGGGAGATAGATACAGATGCTACACCCGAGGCGTCAGGCAAACAAACACTAGGCCCCTCCAGCCCGTCCCATTCTCCAACACCTTATCTTGGAGTATGGCGCTTAAGGTAAAGAAAAAAAAATTACACGATTCAATCTTTCTCTTCACTTCACAATTCGACAGAACATCCCATGGTGACAAAGGACAATCAAACCCGTTTCAGCCTGGTGTGGTACTGAGTTCCCAGGTTCGATATCCAGTGTTAGTTGATCTCAATTGGGGCAATTTTAGGTGGGCTACGGTTGGCATCAGCGTCCCTCGACTGGGGGGATAGGGGAGGGGGGCTGGGAAAAAAAATCAGCAGCGTTTCCCAATCCTAATCATAGGGACATGGAGTTCTTGAATCAAGAGAGTTTTGGAAGATCACGACTAAAGCATCTGCAATTTCCTCACCTACTTCTTTTTATACCCTGGGGTGGAAACCATCAGGTCCTGGAGACTTGTCAATCTTCAGTCTCATTATTTTCTCCATTATCATTTTTAAAAAATTTATATTAAATCTAGTAAGTTCCTCCCCTTGATTTATTTTTAGTTCTCCCCGTCTCCCTGGTACTCCCGTATTCCTTTCCTCTACTACGAAGACCGATACAAAGTGATTATTTAGCAAGTCTGCCATTTCCTTATTTCCAATGGCAGTATCACCTGCGTCTGTAGTTAAGGGGCCCACAAACCACAGCTTGAAAGTGCGAGCGTGAACAGGATGGGGGTAAGCTCTCCCCCACAGTAGGGTCGCCAACTCCGGTCGCACATATTCCTGGAGGTTTCATCACATGACCTCCTGCCTCCAACCGCCCCACCCAGTCAAATAGCCTTTCTCCCCCACCACCCCCCCTCCCATCTCCAACATTTTTTTAGAATTAACAAACAAAAGTGATCAAAGAAAATTTTTTAAAAACACACTTTTTGTTAAATGCTCCCTATGATTCATCACCTGGGTCTCGCTGCAGCTGCCTGTGATGAAAGTGGATGACTAAATTTTAACAGTTACATTCTTTGCAGACACAACTTACAACACAGGCTGAAAGTGCTTTAATGGCAGCTAACAGAGTTCAGTAAGGCACAACGCAGAGACGAAGAGAAAAGAAACCCGGGATCAGTACACGTCCTTGTCCGTACAAACTGCAATCACATTTATTTACAGCCAGACGAAATTGTTCAAACACTTTGGGAATATCAACGAGGCTTCGCACGCCATTAAATCAAAACTCCGAATAATTTTTTTTTCTGTTTAAAATCAAATACCAAAGATTACTTAGAAATAAGAATTTCGACCGGATCCAAGACCCTTGGCGTCCTGTGGCCATACTCACATCGATGAACACTGGCACGCCCGCGATGGTATGGTTGCTGGCAGAGTTATTTTCAGCGTATTTCCCTGCTTGGAGACACAGCGTGATAATTTCAGTACAAGCCATCATCTCTGGACTGAATCGAAGGAAGGCAAAGAAAAGAGCCCTCGAGAAAAAAAAACACAAGAAATCCCTCCCAATTTTTCTTTTAAAAAAAAGCAGCTCAATTTTCCCCTGGATTTTTTTTTTCTTTTCCCCCCCCCACCCCTCTTTCTTTTTTCAGAAACTCTTCAGATTCAGAAGCCTTTCCTTCTGTGGGTGTGTGTGTGTGTGTGTGTGTGTTTGTACAGAATGAAGTGTGTGCTGCTGATCACTGCTTGAGCTGCACTCTCTCTCTATCTCACCCCCCCCCATTAAAATACTCTCAGCAATGCAGCATCATTAGAACTTTCAGGCACACTGCCCACTGCCCTCTGCCTATGCTGATTGGCTCTCCCTTTGTACTCCGGATCCTGTTCTGGATGCCCGCTGGCTTGCTTTGGCTGTCAGTCATTCCAGCTCCGGGCAGATTGGCTGGTGCATCTGGTTTCGAGGATTTAAAGGTCTCCTGCAAAGGCATTTAAAGGGACAGGATTCCTTCTGACACAGAAATATCGAACATTAAAAACAACATACTCAGTGACAGCCTGAGGCAGGAAAGAAGTATAATTGAGACTAAGCAGTTGTCCATTTTATTTATTCCTCAAACCCACCTTTTTATTGTATAATGCTACAAACTTCAGACTACACAAAACATTGCTGGGAGCACTCCTTTCTCCAGGCTTTGCAGGATGGGAGGGGGGGAAAAAATCAGCCAGTTTCCTCTCCCGTTCCCTGTCCAGTGACCCATGCTTGAGCGTACACAAGTGTGGACGTTAGGTTTAAAACAGCTCTCTGGCACTCGCCGTCTGCGCTCACCCATGGAGCATTGCCACAGGGGTGAAGCAAAAGAGTTGTCTGCAACTTTGGAACTGTATCCTGGCATTAGACAGTGTTGGGTTTAGGATGACCCTTATCCTGCAATTTAATACAGGCACGTGGACTCAAGGTAGAGGAACATCTGATTAATAACCTTTTATTAATAAACACCTTAATACAACCCATTATGTGCCGTGTTCAAGAGATCAACGTCACTTATACTCACGAATAAAGAACTCATGGGATTTGCACGCTGTATCCGCTGACTACTTATTGTGCAAGACTAGGTAAAGTCCTAAAGTGCACCAGTGTGCAGTACCTTTATGTGGTCCATTACAGAAGAAGAGCTTGAGGTTAGTATGTACTTGCATTTATATAGCACCTTTAACACAGTAAAAATGTCCTAAGGTGCTTCACAGGAACGTAATCATAAAAAATTTGACACAGAGCCAAACAGAGATATTAGGACAGGTGACCAAAAGCTTGGTCAAACGGGTAGGTTGTAAGGAGCGACTCAAAGGAGGAGAGAGAGTTAGAGAGGCCGAGAGGTTTAGAGAGGAATTCCAGAACTTAGGGCCTGGGTAGCTGAAGGCCAATGGTGCAGCGATGAACATCGGGGATCCGCAAAAGGTCAGAATTGGAGGAGCACAGAGAATTTGGAGGGTTGTAGGGATGGAGGAGGTTACAGAGAGCAGGAGGGGCGAGGCCTTGGAGGGATTTGAATACAAGGATGAGAATTTTAAAATCGAGGCGTTCCCGGACCGGGAGCCAATGCAGGTCAGCGAGCACAGGGGTGATGGTTGAACAGGACTTGGTGCGAGTTAGGATACGGGCAGCAAAGATTTGGATGAGCTTAAGTTTACGGAGGGTGGAAGATGGGAGGCCGGCCAGGAGAGCTTTGGAATAGTCGAGGCTAGAGGTAACAAAAGCACGGATGAGGGTCTCAGCAGCAGATGAGTTGAGGCAGGGTGGAGACGGGCGATATTACAGAGGCGAAGTAGGCGGTCTTAGTGATGGGAGCGTATATGTGGTCGGAAGCTCATCTCAGGGTCAAATAGGACGCCAAGGTTGCGAACAGTCTGGTTCAGCCTCAGACAGTGGCCAGGGAGAGGGATGGAGGCGGTAGCTAGGGAACGGAGATTGTGACGTGGACCAAAAATAATGGCTTCGGTCTTCCCAATATTTAATTGGAGGGAATTTCTGCTCATCCAATACTGGATGCCAGACAAGCAGTGCGATAAATCAGAGACGGTGGAGGGTTCGAGAGAGGTGGTGGTGAGGTGGAGCTGGGTGTCGTCAGCCTACATGTGGAATCTGACGTCACGTTTTCGGATGATGTCGCCGAGGGGCAGCATGAAGATGAGAAATAGGAGGGGGCCAAGGATAGATCCTTGGGGGACTCCAGACTTCCAGTACAGACTGAACAAGTGGGAGTTGTGCTAATTGCGCAGGGGTTGGGGGGAGGTCCTCGCTCCCCAGTGAGCAGACCCAGCAACTGCTGGCCTGGGTTCTCCAGTCACGGTCCTAATGTCAGACGTGGCTCATTGATAGCACTCTCAGCTCTGAGTCAGAAGGTTGTAGGTTCAAGTCCCACTCCAGAGACTTGAGCACACAATCTAGGGTGACCGCTTAGTGCAGTACTGAGGGAGTGCTGCGCTGTTGGAAGTGCCATCTTTCGGATGAGATGTTAATCCGAGGGCCTGTCCGCCCTCTCCGGCGGATGTCAAAGATCCCACGGCACTATGTCGACAAAGAGCAGTGGGCTTCTCCCTGGTGTTTATTTATCCCTCAACCAACATCACTAAAAGAAACATATTATCTGGTCATTATTGCGTTGCTGTTTGTGGGACCTTGCTGTGCGCAAATTGGCTACTGCATTTTTTACGAAGGAAAAAAAGAAAATCACACAAAAGATTTTTTTTTCCATTTTTGTTTTTAAATTTTCATATTAAAACTTTATACAAACAAAAAATATATTATATATGTACATATACACAAACACACACACAAACATACACAAGCAACTGATTTTTTTTTGCTTAACAAAGGCAGAATGAACTTAGATGAGAACAGTCAGTGACAGCTTTAATCAGTGACTCAGAAAATAAAACTTTGGGAGAGGCATTCAGTTGTTCAAGGTACACATTATGGATGTGCTCGTTCTAACAAGCAGAGTGTCAGTGGGTGGAATGCACATTGCTTACCACGCAGTTAGATGTCTGCCAGCTCATTTCAATTTGCAATCCCACCTACGGACATCGTAAGCGACCTTCCCCTTACGTCTAACCAGACCCCGATACTTCACAAGATGCGCGGTGAAAGCTGTACAATACGCAGGGAAAGCTGCACGCTCTACCCCTGGGTAGTGACTTCAAGTCCATTGGGTCGATGAGAAGAGGCCGAGGAGGGGAAGGAAGAGCAAGAAAACAAAAATAAAATCAGCCGGGCTTCCTGCCTCCCATCCCGGTCAAGGGAACTCCTGCTGAAAAGCTCGCGGGCAGATATTGGGTCAGGGCAAGGAGTGCGATGGCCCTTCCACGGTCGAATAGCCTGCCAAGACTCACCACCTGCGCTACACACGTGAAGAATGCCTAAATGGGCGAGGCAGTAGAGGGTAGCCAGCCATCCCTTGAAACTGAACCCGGGCACAAATGGTGAGGGTGGTGGTGGGGGGGGGGAAGGAAGGAAGGGTGAAGAAAGAAAGTTGGAGAAACACACACATTTCTTAAAAGTTCCTTTCCTACATCACTGCCCAGTGTAAGCAGCATTGCAAATCAGTCCAGTTCACTTAGAAGCCCCAATGGTCATGTTAGTTCAACGGAGCTCTTGGTGTTGTTGAGGTATAATGTATTTAAATTTACAACAAAATAAGTTAAGATTAAGCAGGAGCTCAACGATTGCTGGTGAACTTCCCAACAGGGTCAAACCCAGTGACTCACTGATACGTGCACAGTCTACCAGTCTTGATCCGCACACACATACCAAGCAAGGTTCAATGATCTCAGTCACTCTGGACTGGAGGGAGGGGCGGGGAGGAGAGGTTGGGGGTTAATCAGCACTGTTCCTGTTGGATGAATCCTATTGGAAAGCACTGAGGGGAGAGAAGTGAATGGGAGTCGGTGCTCCCTCACTTTCAGCATGTCGCCAACCGCACTGATCTCACTGAAAGGAGAGAATCTCATTTTCAGAGCAAAGTTAATTAAACTCCATCTAATCGGTTAAATATGCATTACACAAAATTATTTTTTTTAAAAAGCAGGTTTTAAAATTGTTCATTTTTTTTTTAAAAAAGGTCTATTAATAAGACTCTCAATTCACAGAAGCAATCTTGACTTGGTTCTTCAAATATCACAGCAGGAAATATCACCATGGCAACCAAGTAAATACCTGGTAAGAAAGCATAATTCTAGGGGGTCGGGGAAAGGGAGAGACAGAAAAAGAAAGAGGGGTAGAGAGAAAGAAAGTGAGAGGGGAGAGAGAGAGAGACCAGGGTAGCGTCCTTGCTCCTTCCTCTCCCCCAAACATTTCCACTTGGGAATCAAACAAGGTGACGAGAGCTTTTTTTGAAAGAAAGCTGCCAAGACAATAATGTATTTCTGGGACGTGATCACTTGATGCATCGTGAGCTTGGGATACAAGTATGAAAACTACAGCACGCCACTGCTGAGTTAGAAATTTTAGCTGCGCCCCAAGTGGGAATTGGGGGAAAAATGTATATAAACACGCTGAAAAAAAATTATGCATTAAATAAATGGACCTCATCCCAGGCTACACATTTGCTCCATCTAGTGGTCAGATCAAGAACATCAGTAGAACAGGGAATCTGAGCCTCATGCAGCAGTGGTGGGGTCAAAATCTGTTTTTGAGATTGTTCAATCAGCTGACTTGGTCATTATACTTGGCAATCAGCCTCAAATGATCTTTTGAGACCTACACAGTGTGCACGGGTGCATGAGTGAGTGAACGAGGAGTGAGTGAGAGAGCGAGCATCGACCGAGAACAGGACTGCATTCCATCACTTTGCCAAGTCTAGGCAACCAGACGACGTTAGCAGAGGGTTACTGGGTACCGTGGTACCGTACACCCGTCAGTGCTTTCAGGACAGGAGGCAAGAAAAATGGAAGAGAAAACACCCAACTCAGCATCATAAACGTGTGGTGCTGGGCTTCCGCCAACAAAGGTCAGTAACAGCTCTTTAAACGTCCAGGAATTAATACTACAACACTATCCCCAGATGGCCGAGTGGTAAATGTAGATGGTGTGTTACTGAGCCAGAGAGACCAGGGAGGTCCCCGGTCCAGCCCCTGATCTGGTCTGTTACCCATTCGCCTCGGCCACTAAAACTGGCCTCATTGTCAACACTGTATTTCATTGGCTGTCAAGCACTTTGGGGTGTCCGGAGGTCAGGAAAGGCGCTATATAAATGCAAGTTCTTCCTTATGAAGGAAACACAAGGGTTCCTGCTCCTGATTGCTCTTCAGTGACCCCTACTGAAAAGTATGCGAATGTCAGCGGCCAAGCCTGATCCGTCTGGATTGTATGAAGAACGGCCACTTCAACAAAGTAGAAGAAGGCAGATGGGCCTCCACAGAACTGTACCCCAGTAAAGGTCAAAACAAACAGGATCTGAACTATCAGCCCACTGAGGTGAGACCGCACCTGGAATACTGCATACAGTTTTGGTCTCCATACTTAAGAAAAGACATACTTGCTCTCGAGGCAGTACAAAGAAGGTTCACTCGGTTAATCCCGGGGATGAGGGGGCGGACATATGAGGAGAGGTTGAGTAGATTGGCTCTCTACTCATTGGAGTTCAGAAGAATGAGAGGCGATCTTATTGAAACATATAAGATTGTGAAGGGGCTTGATCGGGTGGATGCGGTGAGGATGTTCCCAAGGATGGGTGAAACTAGAACTAGGGGGCATAATCTTAGAATAAGGGGCTGCTCCTTCAAAACTGAGATGAGGAGAAACTTCTTCACTCAGAGGGTAGTAGGTCTGTGGAATTTGCTGCCCCAGGAAGCTACATCATTAAATAAATTTAAAACGGAAATCGACAGTTTCCTAGAAGTAAAGGGAATTAGGGGTTACGGGGAGCGGGCAGGAAATTGGACATGAATTTAGATTTGAGGTTAGGATCAGATCAGCCATGATCTTATTGAATGGCGGAGCAGGCTCGAGGGGCCGATTGGCCTACTCCTGCTCCTATTTCTTATGTTCTTATGTTCTTATGTAAACACTGACACACGAAGGGGAGACGGATTCAAACCCACGCTTCTTCACACAGACCTGAACTACTCATTTTCTCATCGACCCAGGCTCTCCCTTAGTCCAGGGCAACCAAAGAGAAAATGCAGAGTCTGAGTGCGGCTGGGCGGGGGCAGGGTTCCCGTTATCGTCAGCGAGTGACCCCAGCTGCAAACGAGGTTGCGTGGTGACCAGGTGAGGAGAGAATCGGACTCTGCTGTGATGCGCAACATGGTCGAATAGCTTAATCGGCATCATCCTGGCTCACACGTGGGAGCACTGATGGGCTGCTCGGGCAATTGGGGGCGACAGGTGCCCCAGCAAGGAGTTTTCTTCGGGAGGCGAGGGGAGAAAAAGGCAGAGAATTAGAAGAAAGAGCTCCCTCAGATTGAAACAACAGGAGTTGTATTTGCAAGAACTGGGAAGAAAATTCATAAAAGACTAGCTTTATATTTAAAAAAAAATCTGCAATTATTCAAATTCCTCAAAGGCTGAAAGGTTTAAAACCCTAAAAACAAATCTCGAATTTCACCATCATCCAAGTTGCATCCCGGTTGTGATGGGGAGCAAATCAGTTGAATCCCCACCACACCGTGGACCCAATCTGTTCAATCCTCGACAATGTCTAGCGGAAGTGGGCAGAGGGGAGAATAGGGAGGACCAGACGGCGCAGCAGGCCGGCACTCAGCCCTTTCCAGTTCCACCGCCAGTGGAGTGAAGTCTCCTCTCTCCACCGCCCACCACGGCCTCAACTGAAATGAGATTCGGGCGGCCTGAAGGCGCCTCTCCCGCTGAACCCATGTCCGCAACATAAAAACGGCTCATAATTTTAAGGGGCCGTGAACATAAGATAGGCACTAATAAATCCAATAGGGAATTCAGGAGAAACTTCTTTTCCCCCAGAGAGTGGTGAGAATGTGGAACAAGCTACCACAAGGAGTAGCTGAGACGAATAGCATAGATGCATTTAAGGGGACGATAGATAAACACATGAGGGAGAAAGGAATATGTTGATGGGGCTAGATGAAGAGGGGTGGGAGGGGGCTCGTGTGGAGCATAAACACCGGCATGGACCAGTTGGGCCGAATGGCCTGTTTCTGTGCTGTACATTCTATGTAAGGTAATAATTCAGTGCTACAAGGGCCAATCAAAGTGGGGACTGGAAACGTCATAACCGGGATAGTGTCAGCTCTCCTGAGGCTGGGACTGAAGACACTTTTGCTGCAGTAGAGGTGAGGGTGATTTAGTCGACGCTGAGCAAAAAAAGGCAGGTGCAAGCACTGGCCGCTGAAAGTGGGAAAAATGATCCATTTCCCCGCCCCGATACGCAAAAAAAAAACATTCTCCCCATAATATAATATCTAGAAACAGGGTCGACGGTTTGAATAAAATGAGACCTATGGATCACTAGGCTTCAGACAGCCTCCGACCTCACTGCTCAAAAGGCAACGGGGTTCAGTTTAAAAAATGTGACCACATATAAGGCAAATAAAAGAAGATTAAAAGCTGTCCTAGTGGCCTGTTGGGAGAATGTACTGAGCTACGTAGATCAGGAGGTTCCAGGAGTGCATCCTGGCTCTCTGCTGACCTAACCGAGCCAAGCCAGAACAGCAGTAGGATTGTCCCCACTGCATTCAGTCTCCTATTTAGGCCAGGGTTTAAAAGAAAATCAACCAGTTTTCCTGCTCCCTCGTCACAAGTGTGCGCGCGTACACACACACACACACACACACACGCGCACATCGGGTGAGAACAGGTTCAGGCCAATCAATGAAGCCTTTCGCAGTCGAATAGCCGACAAGTCCTCACTGTCTGGGCTCACACATGAAGAGCGCCCACATGGGCACGGCACTGAAGGGTAACTAGGCACCCGTTAAACCAGAATGAGACGGCAAATTCGGGAGTGGGGAAAAATTGAAAAGGGGGGAGGCAAAGAAAATAAATAAATAACGGTATTATCGTATTCACAAAGTACCACAGCCCTCACCTCCTGGGCCACAAGCCAACTGTCCACTCAGTGGTCGGCAGATTGCCAATAAAAATTCGACGGCTTCAGACAACTGACCGTTAGCCCGTTGTAAAATACTCACTTCAAACGGTTATCAGCTAATTAAAAAAAACACTCAAATCACCAGAGTGAAGGGCTCAGTAGGCTCAGCGAGTCTTCCAGCACGGAAGCTCCTTTGCATCAGTTCCTGTGGTCTGCCAGCAATTCTGTTGCAACTGCTTCCGCACTTTACTCTTCATAATATTTAAGCTCCAGAGAGAGGCGGGGGGGGGCAAAACAAACTGAGTCTGCGATTCTCAAAACAGGAAATGAGGTAAAAGATCTTCTTCAGCACAAAGTCATAAAACTCCAAAGACGCTGGGCGTTTGCCTGTGATTCGCCACTCCGTTGGAAGGGTCTTGCTGGATTTTTTTTTTTGTTTCAAGCTCCCCCCCCGATGGTTCTGCTGATAAAGCCGGTGATTATTTGAACCACGCTGACCAGAGGGGTCCCCAACCTGATCCCCGGTCTGCGCTAGGCTAACCGATCGCAGCTTAGGACACTGCAATTGGCCCTAAGAGTCGGGCAGGATGGATTGGACGGAATCCATTCCCACCCCCCCTCCCCCCCCGACCTTTGCTCTCCAGCGACCCCTGCTGGAAGAGTATACGTTTGGGACTCTGCGTGAGCAGCGGACCAGGGCTACGCTGTGATGCTATCCACGGTTGAATATCCTGCCATGAAAATGTATCCTAACAAGGGGTCACTGCCTTCAGCAAAGTTGGGGGGAGGGACTGAGTGATTGAGCAGGAAGATATAAAACTGTCCACCATCACAGTTTGTGCCCTGAACTTTCCCTCAGCCTGACCTAAAGTGGGGCCAGTAATATTCCGGGACTTTGCTGATTGAAGTACAGGTGCAGAGTGCCAGAAGGAACTTGCTGTCACTCCCACGCTGTGGGAAACGACGAAGGAAGCAGTTTCGGGAAGGGACATTTTGAAGCAGTCTCTCAGGTTAAAGTGCAAGAAAACAAAGTTCAGATTAAAGCTGAAAAGAAAAGTTCATTAAACAAATCACGGGGCGGGGGAGAGGGGGCACGACCCAAGACTCCATAACACACCGGCAGGCAGGGTGGCAAATCACGCAATAAAAGCAACCTGATGTTACTCAATCGCTGCACATCTCCCCGCTCCCCCCCCTCAAAGAATAATTTCTCTAAAGTGTCAAGTGCATCTTGAGGGTGCAGCAGCAGTGAGCAGAGAGATATTAAATCATAAGTAGAGGTTGAATTAGTGGTAGTTTGGAATAGGGGAGGGGGGGGTCATTCACAGACTAATTTGAGTGGGGGTGGGGGGAATCTCCGATCTGGAAGGCAACAGTTAAACACGGAACTGAAAGTGCACCCAGGAGATTCTCTTCCATTGAACAGACCCTTCCCAAATGATACTGGAATCCCGAGCCTCTCCTCTCCCTCACCCCAAAGCATCTTCCGCACCGTCGAGAAATAATTTTGAGGGAAACGGGCTTTGGTGTTTTTTGACCCAGGAGCTGCCCGAGGTGGGGGTGGATTGTTGCTGGTCCCAGGGAACGGAGAGGGGAATGTGGGAAAAGTGCGTCTCGCTATTTTAAAAATTGGCCGAGAAAAAAATTAATAAATAAAAAGTGAATCAATCTCGTCTAGTTCGCCGCACGCAGAAACCAGGAATCTCGCGGGGAGGTGCCTGCTAACCTCGAGATCCTGTGGTCCAAGGGCTGGGTCAAACAGCGCACCTGAAAACCTGGCAGATTTTAAAATCAAACAGGTGGCCCGCTTGCTTGCGAGCTCTGCTTGTTCACTCGCTCTCAAAACAGGTGGGGGGGAAAAAAAAAAGAGACGATTCTTCAAAAATAAATGACGAGGCAGAAAACGGAGGCGAGCTCAGTTTTTGTCCAGTCAGCACAGAGTCGCTCTAGAACACTCTGCTGCTCGGAAGGGGTTTCAGGGCCCATATTTATCCCTCAACCAACGTCACGAAAACAAACGATCCGGTCACTTATTTCATTGCTGTTTGTGGGACCTCGCTGTGCGCAAATTAATTTGTCGCAACTCCCTACATTACAACAGTGTCTACACTTCAAAGCACTGTAAAGCGCTTTGGGACGTCACGGGAGGCCCTGTATAAATACAAGTTCTCGCTCCCCCCCACCCCCTCCCCCGCCCCCTCCCTCCAGGGCCTGCGTTCGCCGGTTAAACGGATCCGACATCCGACCCAAGGGCTGGTGGAAAAAGAGACAGCACCGTAATGGTCTGTGGACAATCGGCCCCGCAACAGGACTCTGCCCTTTTTTTTTGCCCACGGTGACGCCACCCCGGCTGCGGCCTCGTCCACGGAGCTGCCGGGTAAACGGAAGGAGAGGCGGTGCCAACGGCTGAGCTAGGGAGCCAGCTGCCCTCCCCCCCCCCTCTCCGTCGCGGCCTCCAGAGGCGGCAACCGGGCACTGCCGCCGGAAACGGGCGACCGACAGGTTTTCCGGCCCGCCGATCAGGCTTCAAATTGCCCACCACCCGCCCGCCCGCCCCCCACCCCCTACACACAATGGTTTTCACGGTGTCTGTGCCACGACCACAAAGTGTCAATGGAGCAATTTCCTCAGCCCCAGGCTCCTCGAGCTATATTACCACATCAACACGGCCTCAGCACTGCCGGGGTAAATGGTGCAGCATTCATTTCCATCACCCCCCCCCCTCTCCCTGCCACACCCCTCCCCCTCCCTGCCCACCAACCCAAAAAAAAACGACTGAAGTGCACTGGGCAACAGGCACTGCTTTTTTCTTGTGAAGTGAACTGTTGCTCTGTGACACACCGTTTTCCCCCTCAAGAATTTGTAGCGCAGTTAACACGGGAGAGGAGAGGAGTCGGGGGAGGAGGGGGGTGTTGAGCAGCTGTTAACAGGGAAGCCAACACACCTCTCGGGGGTTACAGCAAGCTCGGTTCCTGGAGCTCACTCCCAGGCCGGACGTTTTTTTTTTTTGGCGGTGGGACCTCCGTGCGGCTCCTCGAATCAGCGCCAGGAAAAGCTACGGACAGAGAATAAAACATCAGGGGAAAGAAAATGGGATTTGTCAGTGAATTGCAGCAAGCAAACAAACAAAAAAAAAAAAAAGAGTTTGCTTCAGCGTGCGGTTGAGGAGAGGGGCGGACGAGGGCCGCAGTGCAGCCACACCCGGCGCGATCTCCGACCCACTCCTGCCCTGGCCAGGATCTGAACTGCAGTGTGCCTCCGCCATTTAGGAGCCAACCCGGTAAATGGTGATGGTTGGAACAGTGGGGTTTTTCTGTAGGTTGACAATCTGCAGCTGTTCTGTGTTGTTCCCATGGTGGGGGGACTGGGCGGAGGGAGGGGGGGGGGGACTGGGCGGAGGGAGGGGGGGGGGACTGGGCGGAGGGAGGGGGGGGGGACTGGGCGGAGGGAGGGGGGGGGGACTGGGCGGAGGGAGGGGGGGGGACTGGGCGGAGGGAGGGGGGGGGGGACTGGGCGGAGGGAGGGGGGGGGGACTGGGCGGAGGGAGGGGGGGGGGACTGGGCGGAGGGAGGGGGGGGGGACTGGGCGGAGGGAGGGGGGGGGGACTGGGCGGAGGGAGGGGGGGGGGGACTGGGCGGAGGGAGGGGGGGGGGACTGGGCGGAGGGAGGGGGGGGGGACTGGGCGGAGGGAGGGGGGGGGGACTGGGCGGAGGGAGGGGGGGGGGGACTGGGCGGAGGGAGGGGGGGGGGACTGGGCGGAGGGAGGGGGGGGGGACTGGGCGGAGGGAGGGGGGGGGGGACTGGGCGGAGGGAGGGGGGGGGGGACTGGGCGGAGGGAGGGGGGGGGGACTGGGCGGAGGGAGGGGGGGGGGGACTGGGCGGAGGGAGGGGGGGGGGACTGGGCGGAGGGAGGGGGGGGGGACTGGGCGGAGGGAGGGGGGGGGGACTGGGCGGAGGGAGGGGGGGGGGGACTGGGCGGAGGGAGGGGGGGGGGACTGGGCGGAGGGAGGGGGGGGGGACTGGGCGGAGGGAGGGGGGGGGGGACTGGGCGGAGGGAGGGGGGGGGGACTGGGCGGAGGGAGGGGGGGGGGACTGGGCGGAGGGAGGGGGGGGGGACTGGGCGGAGGGAGGGGGGGGGGGACTGGGCGGAGGGAGGGGGGGGGGGACTGGGCGGAGGGAGGGGGGGGGGACTGGGCGGAGGGAGGGGGGGGGGACTGGGCGGAGGGAGGGGGGGGGGACTGGGCGGAGGGAGGGGGGGGGGGACTGGGCGGAGGGAGGGGGGGGGGGACTGGGCGGAGGGAGGGGGGGGGGGACTGGGCGGAGGGAGGGGGGGGGGGACTGGGCGGAGGGAGGGGGGGGGGACTGGGCGGAGGGAGGGGGGGGGGGACTGGGCGGAGGGAGGGGGGGGGGACTGGGCGGAGGGAGGGGGGGGGGGACTGGGCGGAGGGAGGGGGGGGGGACTGGGCGGAGGGAGGGGGGGGGGGACTGGGCGGAGGGAGGGGGGGGGGGACTGGGCGGAGGGAGGGGGGGGGGGACTGGGCGGAGGGAGGGGGGGGGGGACTGGGCGGAGGGAGGGGGGGGGGGACTGGGCGGAGGGAGGGGGGGGGGGACTGGGCGGAGGGAGGGGGGGGGGACTGGGCGGAGGGAGGGGGGGGGGGACTGGGCGGAGGGAGGGGGGGGGGACTGGGCGGAGGGAGGGGGGGGGGGACTGGGCGGAGGGAGGGGGGGGGGACTGGGCGGAGGGAGGGGGGGGGGACTGGGCGGAGGGAGGGGGGGGGGACTGGGCGGAGGGAGGGGGGGGGGACTGGGCGGAGGGAGGGGGGGGGGACTGGGCGGAGGGAGGGGGGGGGGACTGGGCGGAGGGAGGGGGGGGGGACTGGGCGGAGGGAGGGGGGGGGGGACTGGGCGGAGGGAGGGGGGGGGGACTGGGCGGAGGGAGGGGGGGGGGGACTGGGCGGAGGGAGGGGGGGGGGGACTGGGCGGAGGGAGGGGGGGGGGACTGGGCGGAGGGAGGGGGGGGGGACTGGGCGGAGGGAGGGGGGGGGGACTGGGCGGAGGGAGGGGGGGGGGGACTGGGCGGAGGGAGGGGGGGGGGACTGGGCGGAGGGAGGGGGGGGGGACTGGGCGGAGGGAGGGGGGGGGGACTGGGCGGAGGGAGGGGGGGGGGACTGGGCGGAGGGAGGGGGGGGGGACTGGGCGGAGGGAGGGGGGGGGGACTGGGCGGAGGGAGGGGGGGGGGGACTGGGCGGAGGGAGGGGGGGGGGACTGGGCGGAGGGAGGGGGGGGGGACTGGGCGGAGGGAGGGGGGGGGGACTGGGCGGAGGGAGGGGGGGGGGGACTGGGCGGAGGGAGGGGGGGGGGACTGGGCGGAGGGAGGGGGGGGGGACTGGGCGGAGGGAGGGGGGGGGGACTGGGCGGAGGGAGGGGGGCGGGACTGGGCGGAGGGAGGGGGGGGGGACTGGGCGGAGGGAGGGGGGGGGGACTGGGCGGAGGGAGGGGGGGGGGACTGGGCGGAGGGAGGGGGGGGGGACTGGGCGGAGGGAGGGGGGGGGGACTGGGCGGAGGGAGGGGGGGGGGACTGGGCGGAGGGAGGGGGGGGGGACTGGGCGGAGGGAGGGGGGGGGGACTGGGCGGAGGGAGGGGGGGGGGACTGGGCGGAGGGAGGGGGGGGGGACTGGGCGGAGGGAGGGGGGGGGGACTGGGCGGAGGGAGGGGGGGGGGGACTGGGCGGAGGGAGGGGGGGGGGACTGGGCGGAGGGAGGGGGGGGGGACTGGGCGGAGGGAGGGGGGGGGGACTGGGCGGAGGGAGGGGGGGGACTGGGCGGAGGGAGGGGGGGGACTGGGCGGAGGGAGGGGGGGGACTGGGCGGAGGGAGGGGGGGGGACTGGGCGGAGGGAGGGGGGGGACTGGGCGGAGGGAGGGGGGGGACTGGGCGGAGGGAGGGGGGGGACTGGGCGGAGGGAGGGGGGGGACTGGGCGGAGGGAGGGGGGGGACTGGGCGGAGGGAGGGGGGGGACTGGGCGGAGGGAGGGGGGGGACTGGGCGGAGGGAGGGGGGGGACTGGGCGGAGGGAGGGGGGGGACTGGGCGGAGGGAGGGGGGGGACTGGGCGGAGGGAGGGGGGGGACTGGGCGGAGGGAGGGGGGGGGACTGGGCGGAGGGAGGGGGGGGACTGGGCGGAGGGAGGGGGGGGACTGGGCGGAGGGAGGGGGCGTGGCGGGCAGAGGGAGGGGGGAATCTTGCATACCCCCACCCCACCTCCCCCCACAAACTTCCAGCAAGAGATTTCCTCCCGTGCATCACCCCACTACACCGCCACTCTGACAGGCCACATCTGAGGTACCAGGAGGGCCGCTGACCTCTCGTCTCCCACTGAAAGGCATCAGCACTCTTGATCCACACCAGGCCCTGCGAGCTAATAAGTTCACCCTCGTGTAAAGTGCAACTAGTGGCGACAATGGCAGCCCTTCCGGCAGTGACCCCAGTCGCTGGGAGTTGTGGGGAGAGGGGGCCACCAGGAACGATCGTTCCGACAGGAGCACAAAGAGCAATCCGTTGTGTGCTTGAAACATCTGAAGCTGTGCTCAATGCTCCCACACCCCATGCCGGAGCTCTCCACTTAACAGGAGCTGCGTTAACGAAATGAGTTTTAGTCAGTCTTGACAAGTTCCCACTAAATTCAGCGCCGACGGTCAGGTAAATTGTCACCATCCCTCGCAGGTGTTAACAGGGCATGTAGAGACAGACACTGGAGAGAGTCACCATGGGGATATTGCGGGGGGCGGGGGGAGAAACACAGCAATCAGTGGAGGGTTTCTTTTTGATGCTTCCTTTTACTTCTTCCCAATTCTGAAATTCCCCAAAAAGTTTATCACCATTCCAAAATCTTTTAAGTTTAAAAAATAGCAACAGCTCAAGCTGCAGGCAGCCAGTTAAATTGCATCTCAAGCACCTCCCGCAAAAACAATACTTTGGGAAACAGCGTTCAGTGACTCTGCACTGGCTGCGATTTCATAGTGAGGGGGAGGGGCGGAGCAATGTGAGGAATCTGGAACAGGGGCTTAAAGAGAACAGCGTTAGGAGCGGGCGCTCGATGAACCACGCACCTTCAAAGTTAATTTTTAGTTTACGCCACAGTGCTTTACGCTCGTACTGCGATGCCCCCCTCCCCACCATCGTTTACACGGCAAGTTCCCTGTTGAGGCGCTGAGCAGAGTTCGAACCAGTAACCCAAGCAAGACTCTTGCCCGCCTTCTTCCGCAGCCAGTTCGTTCAGCGAGGCTGGGCCTCTCCGTTGCAGATGGGGTGTGGAGACACCAGGGAGGAGGGAGGCGGGGGGGGGGGAAAGTGCACTTTGTGCTCCTGTGAAGGAGAGGGTGGGGTGGGGTGGGAGGAGACACGAGGAAGGGCTCCTTTGTACGTAGCGGAAAACAGGGAATGAGCAAATGCGCACAAACCAGAAATATTCAACCAACGTCTCCTCAAAATCCCCTCGATTGGCACAGGTCGTAATAGGTACAGAAATCATTCTTTTTTTTTGTCCTCAAGTGGTCTATAGGGAAATTCGGATGAATCCAGACAATTCTGAGGGGCGGGGGTGCACGAGGGAATCGGGAAGTATTCTCGAACATTCCGGGCGCAGGACAACACAGACTTGCATTTAACTTACCTACAAACAAACAAACACTCATTCAGAACTCCAGAGGCTGCAAAGTGTCAAAGTCACAGTCAAACAATTCGCTGATGCCCTCGCCTTCGTCTAGACCAAAATGGTAGTCCTGAAAAAGCGGGGGGGAGAGGTTGACAAACGTGTCGTCAAACGGGATTGAGGGCAGGACGTCTTCCGTCTGCTGTAGTAGGGTGGCAGCTGAGGTCAAAGGTGAAAGGTTAATGTCCATAACTCCTGCTAATGGTGAAGATGTATTACTTGCGAGTAGTGTCCCTGCAAATACAAAAGAGTTAAGTGTTAGCAGAAAGGAGAAAAAAGAAGTAATCGGACCTTCCCTCCTCCATCCCATAAACACCTAAAGAGAAATCGTCAGGTAAAAAATTGCCGCCAGTCGCAGCCAACCACAATTAAAATGTAAACTTTCAAAGGAAACGAAGGCACGTTGGCAAATGAATGCTTGAGGTGGGGATTGATCGGAGACTTGTGTTGCACAGATCCACAGCTCCCACAATTTGCATAGACTGGAAACGTCACATAAGACGCTTTTAGAAAGGCAGAAAGAAAGAACTTGCATTTATATAGCGCCTTTCACGACCTCAGGATGTCACAAAGCGCTTTACAGCCAATGAAGTGCTTTTGAAGTGTAGTCACTGCTGTGATGTAGGGAAACGCAGCAGCCAATTTGTGCACAAACAGCAACGCGATAATGATCAGATAATCTTTTCTGGGTGTTGGTTGAGGGATAAACATTAGCCAGGACACCGGGGAGAGTTCCCCTTGCTCTTCTTCTAAACAGTGCCACGGGATCTTTTACGTCCACCCGAGAGAGCAGACGGGGCCTCGGTTTAACGTCTCAGCTGAAAGGCGGCACCTCCGACAGTGCTGCACTCCTTCAGTACTGTACTGGAGTGTCAGCCTAGATATTGTGCTCAAGCCTCTGGAGTAGGACTTGAACCCACAACCTTCTGACTCAGAGGAGGGAGTGCTACCCACTGAGCCACAGTTGACAAGGCATTTGAAAGGATCTAAAGAGAAGGGAAGGTGGGGCGGGGGGGCGGGGGGGGGGGGGGGGAAAGAAAAATTATACAGACCTTGGTCATGACTTGAAGATGACGATAGGGTCGTGCCCTGGGTAGTGCTGCCTATTAGTTCCTGATGGGTGACTTTGCGAGGGCTGTTGGTCCTGACGGGACTGACCTTCACGGGACTGCTGAGGGCCTTCACAGGACTGCAGGTGCCTGAGCCACTCTCGGGGCAAAGAAACACGTCCACGGGCCCTTTGCTGCTTTGCAACGAAATCTGCAACGCCTTCAGACAGAGACAAACGCACAGGGTTACAGATTCCGCGAGTGCCCCAATTTACCGCAATCAGATCACTGGTTTCCCGCAGTGCCTCAACGGCTAACTGCACGACCCCACGTGGGAAAAGAGACAAAAGAAATCACTAAAACGTAGTGGTCAGGTCCAAAAAAAACACACGACTAGAACGTCAGCCTTTATAACTAGACGGCTAGAATATAAAAGGGGAGGAAGTTTTGCTACAGCTATACAAAGCCCTGGTTAGATCACATCTGGAGTACCGTGTGTAGTTCTGGGCACCCCACCTTAGAAAGGATATATTGGCCTTGGAAGGAGTGCAGCGCAGATTCTCCAGAATGTTACCAGCGCTTCAAAGGTTAAATTATGAGAGATTAAATATAAACTAGGCTTGTATTCTCTGGAATATAGAAGGTTAAGGGGTGATTTGATTGTGGTTTTTAGGATTTTGAAAGGAATTGATAGGGTAGATAGAGAGAAACTTTTTCCGCTGGTGGGTGAGTCTAGGACAAGGGGACATAACCTTAAAATCAGGGCCAGGCCATTCAGGGGAGAAGTTAGGAAACACCTCTTCACACAGAGGGTGGTAGATGTGTGGAACTCTCTCCTACAGAAAGCAGTAGATGCTCGCTCAATTAATAATATTAAATTGGAGATCGATAGGGTATTAAGGGATATGGAGCCAAGGTGGGTGGATGGAGTTAGAATACAAATCAGCCATGATCTCATTGAATGGTGGAATAGGCTCGAGGGGCTGAATGGCCGCCTCCTGTTCCTATGTGAGCTGATCTCAGGAATGGCCATAGTTGGGATATTACTGTTGGTTTCAATGCTTTTGGAGTAGGTTCGGGGGCAGGAGGCAATGGAACAAATAGTCAGCCCGCTCTTGGTCACTATCCAATGACCCTCTACTGGTATACAAGCATCAGCTGACACCCTCCTACCTCCCTCTACCCCCCGCCCCCCATCATCCTGTGATCCACAATCCAGGCTCACAAACAAAGTATCATCACTTGGGCAAGCTAACAGAGGACGGGTGGGACCCATGGAACAGTACCTCAGTGAACAGGATCAGGTTTGGCCACAAAGCACCCCGCAGGTCCCAATAGCCTGCTAACGCTCAAGAGTCCAGGACCTGAAGAATAGCCACTTGGGCGAGTCCAGAGGGCGACTGTTGCCAATACCCGGGCAGACGGCAGGGGACAAACTGGAAGGGAATGCATCTTCCCATCGTGCCAGATGTTGGTCATCCTTGTGGGACAAGAATCAAATGGGGTTGGGATCAGGATAGCCACATAACCAGGGGTGGGGGGGGGGGGGGGGGGAGGGGCAGCACAAAATAGTCTGACCTCCTCCACTGCTCCAGATAAAATCTATCAGACCCGACACATCACAAAACCAAGATGCCAACACACACCCACCTCTGGATTACAGTCAACCTTCTAATGATTGGAGCAACATTTTTGCAACATAAACATTAAAGTCTGTCATCTCTCCGATTTGCCCTCACCTCACCCACATTTTGGTTGGCACCATTGCTTTGTGCAGCATTGCTCTATAACCACACAGGGCCTAGAGAAACTCAGCCACCAATTCTGCCCCCCTCGACAGGAAGCACCTAGTCACCATTATAGAGTATCTGCTTTACCTGATCTGGGGGAAGAGGTAGTCGTAATATGCTGAGGTACAGCACACAGGTATTTACCGGCCCCCCCAACCCCACCCTGGCCGTGGGGGTGCGTGAGGACTGAGATGTGGGATTGTGTGAGGTATAGGGTTGCCAACTCTGGTTGGACGTATTCCTGGAGGTTTCACCGCATGACCTCCGGCCTCCAACAGCCCCGCCCCCACGCACCGGTCGCCCGACACGTCCATCCTCAGGGAGCACTGCCTTCCCACGCCGATTTGAAATCGAACAGGCTCATCCTTACATAACTGGATGATTCTTGACTGTCAGTCAAACGGCCTTCCACCTCCAATATTTTTATAACTAATAAATGAAAGTGTTCAAAGAAAAGGAAAAAAAAAACACACCATTCTTTTTAATGCCCCTATGATTTTTCTCCTGGGATTGCTCACAGCAGTATCCAGGAGATTAATCTTCAATTCCTGGAGACTCCAGGACAATCCTGGAGGATTGGCAACCCTCGTGAGGTAGGGTTCAGGCAAGTGGTCTGGTTGAATTCGGCCCCTTTGAAGTACTCTAGTGCTTTCCATTACCATTCCTTACCTCATTGGGATCAGTCACCTGCAGCTTGGTGTCAGCAGGGGCTTTAATCACCATCACCATCTCTTCAGCCAAGTCTTCAATGCTGCGCAAGTCTTGGCAAGTTACGTAGGCAAACGTGCGATGATGAAAGGTCAAGGAATAATCTTCGAATGACAGAAATAACATGTTCCACCTTTTTTAAAGACTGCACAACCACCTCTGCACCATAACCAAAAGCTGCCTTGGTACCAGTCTTAATAGAGCGTCTAACAGAGGACCAACCGTGGTGTCAGCAAGTCCCTGCAGTGCTCTGGTCAACTTCTGCAAGTTAAAACACAGAGGTCATTCATCAAAGTGAGCTTCAGCTCTGGGGAATGGATTGCTCTGCCACAGTTTGCGTTCAGTATCAGTATCAGGCGGGGGTATAGCTCGGGGTAGGTGCAGTGCGATGGCAACTGGGCCAATGTGACAATGTGCATTGTCTGGAGAGGGGACGGGGAGGAGAAGAGGGAAATATTTCATCCCCAGCAGTCTGAGCTGAGATTTCAACCCACATTCCAGAAAGACACAAATTACTAAGAGTAGCAACGCAGGTTAATAAAGCCATAAAAAAAGGCAAATCAAGCAACTGGGGCTCATTTCTAGAGGGATAGAATTGAAAAGCAGAGAAGTTTATGTTAAACTTGTATCGAACTTTGGTTAGACCACACTTGGAGTATTGTGAACAGTTCTGATGTTACAAAAAGGATATAGAGGCATTGGAGAGGGTGCAAAAAAGATTCACAAGGATGATATCAGAACTGAGAAGATATACTTATCAGGAAAGGCTGAATAGGTGGGGGCTTTTTTCTCTAGAAATAAGGCTGAGGGGTGACCTGATAGAGGTCTTCAAGATTATAAAGGGGTTTGATAGGGTAGACATAGAGATGTTTCCATTTGTGGGGGAGACCAAAACTAGGAGCCATAAATATAAGACAGTCACCAAAAGATCCAATAGGGAATTCAGGAGAAACTTCTGAGTGGTTAGAACATAAGAAATAGGAGGAGTAGGCCATAAGGCCCCTTGAGTCTGCTTCACCATTCAATAACATCATGTCTGAACTCCTACATCAACTCCACTTTCCCGCCCTATCCCCACATCTCTTGAAAAAGGCAGTGTGTCCAAAAATCTATCGATCTCAGTCTCTGGGGTGGAGAATTCCAAAGATTCACAAACCTCTGAGTGAAGAAATTTTTCCTCATCTTGGTCCTAAATGGGCCACCCCTTATCCTGAGACTATGATCTCTAGTTCCAGACTCTCCAGCCAGGGGAAACAGCCTCTCAGCTTCTACCACTGTCAAGCCCTAAGAATTTTATAAGGTTCAATGAGATCACCTCTCATTCTTCTAAACTCCAGAGAATATAGGCCCATTCTATTCAATCTCTCCTCATAGGAAAACCCTCTCATCCCAGGAATCATTCCAGTGAACCTTTGTTGCACTCCCTCTAAGGTAAGTATATCCTTCCTTAGGTAAGGAGACCAAAACTGTACACAGTACTCCAGGTGTGGTCTCACCAGAGCCCTATATAATTGCAGAAAGGCCTCCTTATTCTTATGTTCCAAACCCCTTGCAATAAAGGCTAACGTACTATTTGCCTTCCTAATTGCTTGCTGTACATGCATGTTAACTTTGTGTTTTGTGCATAAGGACACCCAAATCCCTCTGACAACCAACATTTCTTAGTCTCTCACCTTTTAAAAAATATTCTGCTTTTCTATTCTTCCTACCAAAGTGGATAATTTCACATTTCCCCACATTATACTCCATTTGCCACCTTCTCGCCCACTCACTTAACCTGTCTATATCCCTTTGCAGCCTTTTTGCGTCCTCCTCACAGCTTAGTTTCCCACCTAGCTTTGTTTCGTCAGCAAACTTGGATACATTACACGTGGTCCCCTCATCTAAGTCATTGATATAGACTGTAACTAGCTGAGGCCCAAGCACTGATCCTTGCGGCACCCCACTAGTTACAACCTGCCAACCCAAAAATGCCCCGTTTATACATACTCTTTGTTTTCGGTCCATTAACTAATCCTCAATCCATGCTAATATATTACCCCCGATCCCATGAGCCCTAATCTTGTGTAACAACCTCTCGTGTGGCACCTTTATCGAATGCCTTTTAAAAACCAAATATACTACATCCACTGGTTCCCCCTTATCTACCCTGCTAGTTACACCCTCAAAAATCTAATAGATTTGTCAAACACGATTTCCCTTTCATAAAACCGTGTTGATTCTGCCTAATCATATCATGATTTTCTAACTGCCCTGTTACTACATCATTAATAGTAGATTCTAGTATTTTCCCTGCTACTGATGTCAGGCTAACTGGCCTACAGTTCCCTGTGTTCTCTCTCCCTCCTTTCTTGCATAGTAGGGTTACATTTGATACCTTCCAATCCACGGGGACCATTCTAGAATCTAGGGAATTCTGGAAGGTCAAAACCAATGCATCCACTATCTCTGCAGCCACCTCATTTAAAACCCTACGATGTAGGCCATAAGGTCCAGGGGATTTGTCAACTTTTAGTCCCATTAATTTCTCCAGTACTTTTTCTTTACTAATCTTAATTACTTTAAGTTCCTTACTCTCATTAGACCCTTGGTTCCCCACTACTTCCGGTACATTTTTTGTGTCTCCTACAAGATAGATACAAAATGTTTAACTTCTCTGCCATTTCCTTATTCCCCATTATAATTTCATCTGTCTCTGCCTCTAAGGGACCCACACTTACTTTCGCTAATCTCTTCCTTTTTATATACTTGTAGAAGCTCTTACATACAATCTGTTTTTATATTTCTTGCTAGTTTACTCTTATATTCAATTTTCTCCCTCTTTATCAATAGAATGTGGTTAGAATGTGGAACTCGCTACCACAAGCAGTAGTTGAGGCAAGTATCATAGCTGCATTTAAGGGGAAGCTAGATAAACACGAGAGAGAAAGGAATAGAAGGATATGCTGATAGGGTTAGATGAAGGAGGGAGGAGGCTAGTGTGGAGCATAAACACCGGCATGGACCTGTGGGGCCGAATGGCCTGTTTCTGTAGGCTCTATGTCTATGTATAATTTAAGGATTAGATAAGAGTACCTCTGTATAAATCCATCATTTGCTCTGGATCTGGTTAGATCCGTGGACCTGAGTGGATCAATTTTATCACTCACACTTTGGGGGTAATTTTAACCTTTTACACCCCGCCCAATATTACACCCCGTTGATTTCAATGGGGAGTAAAATTGGGAGGGGTGTAAAACCAGCGTTCCACCCGATCCCATCAGGTTCCCAAAGGGTGGATTTGGTTAAAATGACCCTCTCTGTGTTTCTGTTAACTGCTAAAGTTGTTCCCAAGGGAACTTTGCTTCCTCCTTTGCATCTCACTACTCCCATCAGATCCCATCAATGCCACACTCTATTACCAGGCATTGGATCCATCTACCTCTCCAGCTGTTTGCTCAGACTGAACCGATAGGGAGCTCAGCTTCAAACCCCAATCCCAGTCCATCATCACGGCCATCTAATTCCACCCTTGGGACGTCAGTTGCCTGCACCCCTACCTAATCCGCCTACTTTTGCCACCTCAGGGATTTCCCTCCTTGTTGACTTCCCCAGCTGTACTCTACACAAACGTCAATTGACCCAGAACTCTGGCCCGAACCCCACCTCACACAGTCCCACCTCTCAATCCTCACCTACCTCCATTGGCTCTCCAATCCCCAGCAGATCAGCTTTACAATCCTCTCCCCCTTTTATAAATCTCTCCATGGCCTCGCTCCACCCTGCCTCTGCAATCTTCTCCAGCCCCACAGTTCAGCTAGCACCTTCTGCTCTTTCAGCTCTCTTTTACCATGTGTCTCGCCCTCGCTCTGCTCCACTGCCCTCAGTCATTACATCCCTACACTCTCAATCTCTCCACCTCCTCAAATCTTACATCACTGGCCATCGTTAACCTCCCCCAATGTGTCTACTTCCTGCTCACTGTCCACCCCCCTCTCACCCCCACCCTGTAAAACACCTTGGGACATTTTGTTACGGGAAAAATGCCATTGAAGTTTAAGTTGTTGTTACATAGAACTTACAGCAGAGAAACAGGCCATTCGACCCAACAGGTCCATGCCTGTGTTTATGCTCCACACAAACCTCCTTCCTTCATCTAACCCTATCTGCATATCCTTCTATTCCTTTCTCCCTCATGTGTTTATCTACACTAGTCGCCTCAACTACTCCTTCTGGTAGCAAGTTCCACATTCCAACCACTCTCTGGGTAAAGAAGTGTCTCCTGAATTTCCTATTGGATTTATTAGTGACTATCTTACATTTATGGCCCCTCATTCTGGTCTCCCCCGCAAGTGGAAACATCTTCTCTACGTCTACTCCTTTCATAATCTTAAAGACCTCTATCAGGTCATTGTTCAGTCTTCCCTTTTCTAGATCAAACAGCCCCAGCCTGTTCAATCTTTCCTGATACGTATAACCTCTCAGTTCTGGTATCATCCTAGTAAATCTTTTTTGCACATTCTCCAGTGCCTCTATATCCTTTTTATAATATGGAGACCAGAACTGTTCATAGTACTCCAAGTGTGGTCTAACCACGTTTAACATAACTTCCCTGCTTTTCAATTCTATCCCTCTAGAAATGAACTCCAGTGCTTGGTTGCTTTTTTATGGTCTTATTAACATGCGTCGCTTTTAGTGATTTGTGTATTTGTATCCACAGATCCCTCTGCTCCTCTACCCCATTTAGACTCTTATTATCCAAGCATTATGTGGCCTCTTTATTCTTCCTTCCCCCCCCGCCCCCCGACCCCCCGGCTGTATTTTTGTTGTTGCCCGGGGCTCCAAAGATGCACGAGAAAAGGACACTCCTCCTCGTTCCTCTCACCAAAGGTCACATGGTTATCCTACAGTGTGGAAGAGCATAGTAAACACAAGAGGTGTGAAGCTACCTCTAAAGTCCATGGCACCACATACTAGTTTATGTTCCCTTCTCACACAACTGCTAGTGTTCTGTGCTGTCAATAGGAACAGGAGTAGGCCATTCCATTAAGCCCCTGGAGCGCCTCTCTCTGATGGAGGACACGATGGTGCAGTGAGTTAGTTAGATCACCTCCCTCTTACGTCCGGGAAATGGGTTTGAAGCTAGACCAGAAAAGGAACATTAAAACAGGAGTAGGCCATTCAGCCCTTCAAGCCTGTTCCACCATTCAATTAGACCATTGCTGATCTGTACCTCAACTCCATTTACCCGCCATTGCTCCAGGTCCCTTGGTACCCTTACCTAACAAAAATCTATTGCTCTCAGTCTTGAAAGCTCCAATTGACCCCCAGCATCCACAGCCTTTTGGGGGAGAGAATTACATATTTCCACTACCCTTTGTGTGAAAAAGTTACTCCTAATTTCACTCCTGAATGGCCTAGCTCTAATTTTAAGATCGTGCCCCCTTGTTCTGGACTTCTCCACCAGAGGAAATAGTTTCTCTGTATCCACCCTATCAAATATACAGCTCCCTATACCTGGCACTGGATCTGTCCCAGACCCACTGCACATCAATTAGTGATAAATTTCCTCTGGGATCAACCTCTTAAAATGCCTATATTTCACTTTGAAACAATGACTCTGGGTTGGCGTGCTGAGGGATGGTGGAGATTTACTTTTCCAAACAGACCAAGGTGCCCATAAAATCACCCCAGCGTAACAGTAGATTAGAGACTCTTCTATCTGTCTGTCTGTCTGTCTGTCCCACTCCTCAACCCTCCCACAGATCTGCCAGAGATCAGTCTTCAGATCCTTGGTGCTTTCTACAGCTGCTGTTTAGGTGCAATCAGATTTTCCACCAGCGTTACTAAGCAGCTATTTTCTTTCGCTTCCCTCCTCGAGCCCCCTCAGAATGTTATATGTTTCAATGAAATCACCTCTCATTCTTCTAAACTCCAGAGAGTATAGGCCCATTCTACTCAACCTCTCCTCATAGGACAACCCTCTCATCCCAGGAATTAATCTAGTGAACCTCTGTTGCAATGCCTCTAAGGTAAGTATATCCTTCCTTAGATAAGGAGACCAAAACTGTATGCAGTACTCCAGGTGAGGTCTCACCAAAGCCCTGTACAATTGTAGTAAGACTTCCTTACTTGTGTACTCCAACTCCCTTGCAATAAAGGCCAACATGCCATTTGCCTTCCTAATTGCCTGCTGTACCTGCTTTTTGTGTTTCTTGTACCAGGACACCGAGGTCTCTCTGGACACCAACATTTAATAGTTTCTCACCATTTAAAAAATATTCTGTGGTTGCAATGTGGAACTTGCTACCATATAGAGTAGTTGAGGCAATTAACACAGATGCATTTAAGGGGCAGCTAGATAAGTACATGAGGGAGAAAGGAATAGAAGGATATGCTGATAGGGTTAGATGAATTAGGGTGGGAGGAGGCTCTTGTCGAGCACAAACACCAGCATAGACCGGTTGGGCTGAATGGCCTGTTTCTGTGCTGTAAAGTCTATGCAATTCTATGGCACTGGGAAGCTTTCATCCCACACCAATCTGTCAGGCTAGCTTTAGGCTGCTGTGTGCAGATGGAAGAGTTTGAAGAAAACAGCCTTCTCTCTCCACAGCCCCCTTGCCCTCCAAACCACTGGTTTTAAATTCTGCTCTAATGAAACTCACTAACACAGTTCGTAGTGGGCGCATGTTGGCAGCTTGAGAGCTGCCCGCTGATCCGCAACTCACTGGCACCGATGTCATGCCCAGAGTTCAGACGCTGGGTATTCTATGGCAAGTGGCTCATCTCCTGCCACTCCACCACCCACAAGGCACGAGTCAGGAGTGTGATGGAATGCTCTCCACTTGCTTGGATGGGTGCTGCTCCAACAACACTCAAGAAGCTCGACACCATCCAGGACAAAGCAGCCCGCTTGGTCAGCACCCCATCCACCAGGTTAAACATCCACTCCCCTCCACCAACAGCGCACCGTGGCTGCAGTGTGAACTAATCCACAGGATGCACTGCAGCAACTCGCCAAGGCCTCCTTGACATCACCTCCCAAACCTGCGACCTTTGCCACCTAGAAGGACAAGGGCAGCTGACACATGGGAACACCATCACCTCCAAGTTCCCCTCCATGTCACACACCGTCCCAACTTGGACTAATAATGCCCATTCGTCCTGGGTCAAAAACTCCCTCACTAACAGCACTGTGGGAGCACCTTCACCTCACGGGGACTGCAGCGCTTCAAGACGTAAGGCTCACCTCCACCTTCTCAAAGGCAACTAGGGGTGGGCACTGAACACCGGCTATTCCAGCAGCTCGCCACATTCCCCCCCCCCACCCACCCCCCCCGACCCCCCCGAGAATGAATTAAAAAATAAATAAAGTGCAGGGAACTGTCGGGAGTGCTGGTGTAGGAAGGAACACGCCACCAAGAGCTCTGGGCGAAACACACGATCGCAGAAGACGAAGGATCCACGGACACGTGTTTAAATGGAAGCCAATCCACTCGTCGGGAGCTGGAAGTGATCTCCCGAGCAGCAGGTAAGGATATCTCTGGCTCCCAGAGTCCTCGGTCAGTAGTTTGAGCTGCAGGGTGCAGCTCTGGATCAGCTCCTCCAGCTTCCGATCGCTGTCGTCCAGCTCAGCGATTTCCTTCACCAGGGCCTGGTACCGGGCAACCATCTCTCCGTCCAGAAACTGATTCCCACCCCTGGAGAAGAAAGGAACAGAGAGTCACCACACAACCCCTCAGCGGCCCCGGAACGTGCAGGAGTGGAGGAGACGATTAGGACCAGTCACACTGCTCCTGAAGTCCAAAAAGACATCCAACCACTCTCATCATCTCCCAATCGTTTCCCTCAAAGAGCATCCATCCAGCTCCCCTCTTGAATTTACCGACATAATCCGGCTGCACTGGGCTCCCCAGGCAGTGCACGACAACAACAACTTGCATTTATATCACGCCTTTAACGTAGTAAAACATCCCAAGGCACTTCGCAGGAGTATAATCAGACAAAGATTTGACACCGAGCCACATAAGGAGATATTAGGACAGGTGGCAAAAAAGCTCGGTCAAAGAGGTAGGTTTTAAGGAGAGCCTTAAAGGAGGAGAGAGAGGTGGAGGTTTAGGGAGGGAATTCCAGAGCTTAGGGCCACCAATGGTGGGGCGATGAAAATCGGAGAGGCGCAAGTCATCCATTCACCAGCCTGAGTGTCAGGTAATTAAATGTAAATTCTCTTCACTCATAAAGGAACAAAACTAACTCCCGAACTCAGTTGGAGGGGGCGAGTTGATTCCAGTTTCAGCATAGTTAAGAAACAGAAGCATAGTGACATCAAGTAATGTCAGGGTCTCAAATCACTCATTCGCTCCACATCGTGATTCTCAACAACAACCCCATCTACGAGATTCTCTCACACAGAGATGCAGCACAATCTCGCAAATTCCTAGTGGACATTTTCAGAGGCCTGGCAGCATGTTGGGGATGGAGGAGGTGGGGAATACCTTTAAAAAGAAACCATTTCTCCACCCCCTCTATGGTTTATATAATTACATAGAGTCTACAGCACAGAAACAGGCCATTTGGCCCAACTGGTCTATGCTCCACACGAGCTTCATAGCTGCAGAAAAACAGAAGGAAAAAAAGGTAGCTTGAAGACTTCCTGTAACCTGAACATCTGGCTACCAGCAGCCTGCCGGTACCTGAACATCTGGCTGCATCTGCAGCAGCCAATTTTCTCACAGCAAGGTCCCACAATGTGATAATGACCAGATAATCTATTTTTAGGTGTTGGTTGAGGGATAAATATTGGCCAGGACACCGGGGAGAACTCTCTTGTTCCTCTTCGAAATGGGATTGTCCTACACAAAGTTCCTCATGCTTCATACATTCCCACCAGGAAAAGTGCAATACCCTGACAGCCCACAGAGAAGGCAAGAGACTTTCATCCCATCGGCCAAACTGAATTCACAGCCAGGTCCCAGAGGTGAAAGGTCAGCACGTTAAACTCCCTCTTACACCAGGCCCCCTCCAAACCTAAAACCCCATTTTAAGAGTAATTTCTATTCCAGAAATAAAACTTGCATTTATATAGTGCCTTTAGCATAGCGAAACGTCCCAAGGCGCTTCACAGGAGCATTTTCGTTCAGTAAGCAATTAACTGAAGCCAATTAACAAGGGGAGAGGTACCAATCTACTGCACTGCAGGGTGCTGGGTTCCTCCATGGCCTCGCCCCCTCCCTCTCTCTGTAACCTCCCCAGCCCTACAACCCTCCAAGATCTCTGTGCTCGTCCAATTCCGGCTTCTTGCGCATCCCTGATTTCCTTCACTCCACCACTGGCGGCCGTGCCTTCAGCTGTCTAGGACCCAAGCTCTGGAATTCGCTCCCTAAACCTCTCCGCCTCTCTCTCCTCCTTTAAGTCGCTCCTTAAAAACCTCCCTCTTTGACCAAACTTTTGGTCACCCGTCCTAATATTTCTTTATGTGGCTCGGTGTCAAATTTAGTTAATGCTCCTGTGAAGCGCCTTGGGACGTTTTACTACATTAAAGGCACTATATAAATGCAAGTTGTTGTTGCTGTTCAGTCTTGCCATTCCAAGTTTCCTATTCTACTCCCTACTGAGGGATAGAAGGTGAAAGCAGGACTGAGAAGTGCTCTGCCTTCTGCCTGTGAACAAGCGCCACTGGCAGGTACCTGGGAGGGAGCAGGTTAACTTGACCTCCCACCCTCCACTTATGAAATGGATGATGACACAGAATCCGAAGGTTACTAACACTGCGAGTGCAGGGTCAGGAGGAGTGAACACACACACGCACGTGTAATTCCAGGAAGAAAAGGACTTATTTTTTCATCCGGGAAGCACTTGTGCAACTGGCTTTCTCGAACCTCAAAAGCACATCAGTGACCGACGCTGCCTGGTGAAGCTGTCACTTTAAGGGTCCACATTAACTCTCCCACAATAAAACAATAACTTGCATTTATATAGCCGTCTTCTGGATGAGGCGTTAAACTGAGGCCCCGTCTGCCCTCTCAGGTGGACCGTAAAACATCCCAAGGCACTTTGCAGGAGCGTAATCAGAGAAAATTTGACACCGAGCCACGTAAGGCGATATTAGGACAGGTGACCAAAAGAGGTAGGTTTTAATGGAGCATCTTAAAAGGAGGAGAAAGCAGTAGAGAAGCAGAGAGGTTTAGGGAGAGAATTCCAGAGCTTCGGGCCTAGACAGCTGAAGGCACGGCCGCCAATGTTATGGGGCGAAAGGAAATTGGGGATGCACAAGAGGCCTGAATTGGAGCAGCAGCGCAGAGATCATAAAGGGCTTCCCTGAATCTGCTTCCCTCCTGCCCCTTTGCATTTACACATCTGTCAGGGATCTGGAATGATTGAACCCCAGGGTTATCTCTGCACACTCCAGTCAGTAACGCTCCTTGGTCAACACACAGGGAGATGGACACGGCAAGGGTTCCAGCCCCTGGGCAATGCTTTCTTTTTCTTCCCTCAGTGGCCCAGCTAAGACTGGTAAACCTGTTGCCTCATACCTTCCCCCCGCCCCCACCCAAAATATCAATAAACTTCCGGACTCCCCTGCACAACAGTATCGTAGTTACCGGGACACACAGGCGGAACCTGTCTAAACGAAGGGACTGGCTCATCGCAATTTTAGATTTAGCAAAAAAAACAAACACACAAGCTGAATGGAGAGAGGTCCAAATGACACCCTTCACCTATTCCCCACTTGGCACGTTCACAGCAACTCTACCTCCTCACCATATGACTCTGCATTTTGTCTCTCACTGCCAGTCAGAACTGAGCTTTATATACAGTGCTCCCTCTCTGCGTTCTCTCCCGGACCAGTTGAACGTTGGAGAGGAAATTAGCCCGAGAAATCACAACATCAAAGAAAGAACAAACTTGCATTTTATACAGCGTTTTTCACAACCTCAGGACATCCCAAAGCGCTTTACAGCCAACGATGTACTTTTGAAGTGTAGTCACTGTTGTGATGTAGGGAAAAGCATTATGATCTGGAATGCACGGCCTGAAAGGGCGGTGGAAGCAGATTCAATAGTAACTTTCAAAAGGGAATTGGATAAATACTTGAAAAAGAAAAATTTGCAGGGCTATGGGGAAAGAGCAGGGGAGAGGGACTAATTAGATAGCTCCTTCTAAGAGCCGGCACGGGCACGATGGACTGAATGGCCTCCTTCTATGTTGTAAGAATCTATGAAAAGCAGCAGCCAATTTGCGCACAGCAAGATCCCACAATCGGCAATGAGATCAATGATCAGATTTTTAATTATGCTGGTTGAGGGATAAATGTTGATCAGGATACTAGGAGAACTTCCCTGTTCAACGAAGTACTTTTGAAATGTAGTCACTGTTGTAATGTAGAGATATGCCGCAGCCAATTTGCGCACAGCAAGATCCCACAAACAGCAATGTGATAATGACCAGGTAATATGTTTTTAGTGATGCTGGTTGAGGGATCAATATTGGCCAGGACATCGGGGCGAACTCCCCTGCTCTTCTTCAAAATAGTGCCATGGGATCTTTTGCATCCACCTGAGAGGGCAGACAGGGCCTCGGTTTACTGGTTCATCCAAAAGACAGCACCTCCGACAGTGCAGCACTCTCTCAGTACTGCACTGGGAGCCTCAGTCTAGATTTGGTGCTTAAGTCCCTGGAGTGGGGTTTGAACCCTAACTCGAGAGGCGAGAGTGCTACCCAATGAGCCACGGCTGACATCCTCAATTACACGGAGGTGCCAATTTAGCGTTGGTGAGGCCTGAAAGTGTCCTTTATTACAGATTCTGTGTGTCTGAGCACCCACGTGTACAATGGGTGGGGGAAAGAGGAAGGGAAGACATCATCATTGGTGGAGGAGGGGAGGGAAAAGGGACAGGGAGAACCCCCATACTATTGGCAGGGGTACAAAGAGAACGAGGAGAGGACCTCGCATGATTGCAGGAACTTCCGATGGTTTGGGAACAAAAAGCCTAGCAACGCAGGGAGTCTCCATGACAACACACTGCACCACAGGCTGGGAACATGGAGCATTGTTTTTTGTACCAATTTCCCAATGGAGGAGTCTCAATTTCAGCAAGAGCTATCTGAGCTGGGCTGTGGAGGAGAGAGGAGCTCCCAATACCTGGAAGAGAGGAAATACCGACACACCTGACTCCAGGGCACCCTCAGCAACTTTGGCTTGGGCCCAGGAGGAGATCACCTGCCATCCTATGGCCATAGAATCGTGTGCAGCTCTCAAAGGAGTGAGAGAGAATTAGCAACCCTTACCGACAACCTAAGAAGCTTACAGGCAAAACGAGCTGAATAATTCCCATCGTAGGACATTTTTTTAAAAAAAACTTTTTGTATTTTCCGATTTGCTTCCCTCCTTGCCCGGCATTGCCCTTATCTTCCTGGGGCACAGTCCCGGGAGCAGCAGCCCTCTCCAGTGCCGCATCCAAGCAGCCATTCCTCATACACTAGCCTAGTCTCAGCAGGCTGCTCGACCTGGGGGTGCATCGCAGCTGAGCCTGGTCTCACCAGAATTCTCGCGCACATTCTGCAGCAGCAGTCACTCGGTGGGGCACTGAGCAGGAACGTGACAAATTTCCCACCCTCCCAAACCCAGGTGATCCGAGACCACTTATGGTGCACCAGCAGCTGCTCTGGTTGGGTATCAGCGAACTCATCCACAGACCAGGTGCAGACAAAATCATGAAGGGTTTTGATAGAGCAAATAAGGACAAACTGTTTCTAGTGGCAGAAGGGTCAGTAACCAGAGGACACAGATTGAAGGTAATTAGCAAAAGAACCAGAGGGGAGAGGAGGAGAATTTTTAATTATTTACACGTGTTATGATGATCTGGAATGCGCTGCCTGAAAGGGCGGTGGAAGCAGATTCAATAGTGACTTTCAAAAAGGGAATTGGATAAACACTCGAAGGAGAAAAATTTGCAGGGCTGTAGGGAAAGAGCAGGAGAGCGGGACTAATTGGATAGCTCTTTCAAAAAGCCAGCACAGGCACGATGGGCCGAATGGCCTCCTTCTGTGCTGTTATCATTCTATGATTCAGACGCATTAAACGCCTCAACTAAGCTGTTCATCTTCAGCTTCAACACTTACAGCCACTGGATGTGATTCTTGGACTTCTTGGTGATGAGCTTGATGCCTTCCAGTACGTTGGTGATGTCATAGATTCTGCGCTTCTGCACTTCGAGGACCTGTGCTGCCCAATTCAGGTCCAGCACGCCATCCGGAGACTGCCCCAGTAACTGGATAAACCGCTTTGTGATCAGGCTCAGGGACGTATCATACCGAGTCTTCTCCACTGGGGACTTCAGACCTAGACAAAAAGGAAAGAACTCTCACAGAATTTACAGCACAGAAACAGGCCATTCGGCCCAACAGGTCCATGCCGGCGTTTATGCTCCACACGAGCCTCCTCCCACTCGACTTCATCTAACCCTATCAGCATGTCCTTCTATTCCTTTCTCCCCATGTGCCTGTCTAGCTTCCCCTTAAATGCATCTGTGCTATTTGCCTCAACTACTCCATAACTTGCATTTATATATCATCTTTCACGACCTCAGGACATCCCAAAGCGCTTTACAGCCAACGAAGTACTTTTGAAGTGTAGTCTCTTAGGGAAACACGGCAACCAATTTGCACACAGCAAGGTCCCACAAACAGCAATGAGGTAATGGCCAGTGAAAAAATCAGCAATGAGGTAATGGCTGGTTGACATGAGGTATTGGCCTGAACTCCCCTGCTCTTCTTTGAATAATGCCATAGGATCTTTTACGCCCACCTGAGAGGGCATTTGGAGCCTCGGATTGATGCCTCATCCTAAAAGACAGTGCAGCACTCCCTCAGTATTACGCTGGAATGTCAGCCTAGATTTTGTACTCAAGTCTCTGGATGGGACTCGAACCCACGACCTTCTGACTCAGAGGCGAGAGTGCTGCCCACTGAGCCCCCGGCTGGCACCCTAACAAAACAGTTTGCAACTGGGCTGGCAAATTCTGAGAATCAGAGGACAAATAATCTTGCCACCCTTGTAGCGGGATCTCAGGCAAACTCCAGATCTTTGAATGGCAAACCATTAAATCGTTCATTCCGCAATGAAGTTAAAAAAAAAATTAAGGATTCCCCAATGGACCAATAGGTGGTGTAGTCGTTATGGAACTGGACTAGCAACCCAGAGGTCATGAGGTCAAACCTAACCGATTCACTAATATCCTGCAGACTGGGGGAGGTGCCAGCCTTACCCAGTCTGGCCAACAGATGGTTGACTCTTCATGCCATCTGAAGTGGCCTCGCAAGCTACTCAGGGCAACTAGGGCTGGGCAGGGGTTTACCAGCGTCACTCACATTTCATGAACAAATTTTAAAAAGTACCTGGTGTGGTACTGAGTCGTACAAACCAGGAAGGGCCCTGGTGCAACCCACTGTCTCCGATGACCTCCGCAAGGGCAACTGTGAGAGCGCGATCATTTTCCTCAATATCCCTGGGGTAGGGAGGAGAATGTTCCTTTAAAAAGCAGCCAAGTTTCCTGATCACAATGCAAGAACCCCCGATGGAGAGTGTACATGTGCAGCCGTCGGACCCAGAACAGGATCGGGCTCAGTTCCGATGCTCCCCACGGTACTTGCTATCGGAGCTCATTCTTGAAGAACGGACACTTCAGTTCAGGTACCAGAGTGTAGCTGGTGCCCAGGGAACCCCCACCCCGGCCAACCTCAGGAGAAGGCGGGGAATTTCCCGCCCTGCAGAATGCATCATTCAACAACATGTTGCATTTATGTAGCGCCTTTAATGAAGTAAAACGTCCCAAGACGTTTTACATGAGCGTTATCAAACAAAATCTGACACCGGGCCACAGAGAGAGATATTAGGACAGGTGACCAAAAGAAGTAGGTTTTAAGGAGCAACTTAGAGGTAGAGAGGCAGAGAGGTTTAGGGAAAAATTCCAGAACTTAGGGACGAGGCAGCTGAAGGTTAGGCTGTCAATGGTGGAGCGACTAAAATCGGGGATGCGCAAGAGGCCAGAATTGGAGGAGCGCAGAGATCTCGGAGGGTTGTAGGCTGGAGGAGGTCACAGAGACAGGGATGGACGAGACCATGGAGGATTTGAAATCAAGGATAGGAATTTTAAAATCGAGGCGTTGCCAGACCGGGAGCCAATGTAGGTCAGCGAGCACAGGGATGATGGGAGAACGGGACTTGGTGCAAGTTAGGATGCAGCATTGAAGTAGCAAGCATTCTGAGCTTGACAATTATTAAAACCTGTGACGTACTTGTATGTTTGTTATATTTAATGTAAGATGTTTGACCTGGATTTGGATGAGCTCAAGTTTATGGAGGGTGGAAGATGAGAGGCCGGCCAGGAGAGCATTGCAATAGTGGAGTCTGGAGGTAACAAAAGCATGGATGAGGATTTCAGCAGCAGATGGGCTGAGGCATGGGCGTTCTTGGAGGAGTGGCACGAGGGCTGCGACTGAGAGGATCAGCCCACTAACCTGGCAAACTATCACGCAATAAAATGAGCAGAGCTGGCATCGTATATTGGTATGCCTTGCTTGCACCTGCCAAGACAATAAAGTTTAACATTTTATTAAGTCCCCCTCTGCAGCCACACTCCACTCCCCAATCAGAAGGGCACACAGGCCACCGCCAAAGAAGCTTTACGACCGACTGCTGCAATGACCGAAGATAAGGTCCGTGTGCTTTCCACGGCTTCTTGTGGGAGAGGGGGGAGCGCAGGATGGAGGGCTCAAGTCTTCCGCTCTCCCTTTATCTCCTGGAGAGGGAATTTAGTGCATAAATGAAAAAATGGCATGTTCACAGGTTTGCTACATCGCACCATACCTCTCCCAGAAGGCTTCCCTTTCCCTTTGGGAGTCTCCATCTCCATAGCCAGGTACTGATGATCACTTTCCAGATCCAACTTCCTCTTCACCTGCAGAGCATCAAAAGAAACTTTGTGAAGATCCACTCGTGAATACCTTGAACAAAGGAAACTAAAAATGACTACCACTGGTTTTGATTCTTTTTGGCTAAGCACTCAGTACTCCCTTGTATAGAATTCTATTATTACCATTGCATTCCATACATAGGAACAGGTGTAGGCCATTCAGCCCCTCGAGCCTGTTCCGCCATTCAATTAGATTATGGCTGATCCGTACCTTACCTCCATCTACCCGCCTCGGTTCGGTACAATCCGCTTTGTTACTTTTGCTAAGGCCCACGTTTTAACGACGCAGGCAGCTCCCCCTTTAATTAGAGATGAAGACACCGCACGGGAATCGGTCCCTGTACACCTCACTTTACAGCGGCTAATCGAGGTGATGAAGAAGTTGGAATCAAACGATCCCGACTCCCTCCTCCACCCAAAGTATCTGAGATGAGATAGCTGACTGATAAATCATGTGAAACCACTGGTTAAAAAACAATCTCTCAGAGCACCCAGTACTGAAGAGTAGAGAAGGATTCCCCCCCCTCCCCCCGACCCCCCTCTATTTGCCTCTGTTCAGATGAATGGGAAGTGAAACCTTAGGACATGTCGCAGGCTGAGCGATTACAACACTGTCAGGATGGACTTACGCCAGTAGCATCGCCACAGAGGGAGTGGCCAAATCTTTTAAATATTAAAAGGTGCGTGCGATTTTTTTTTTTAAAAAAGGATATACCACGTAAACTTAACCTTACAGAGGGGGTCAGATTTCCTTCACACGGTGAGGGTGAAAGTCACACCGGGCATTTTTCTCCCTGAGCTTTGCTGAGCATCCATCGCTCACCCCAAGGCAGCCGGTGCCCTCCTCTGACGCCACTCAAACAATCTATATTAATGGCTTAGATGAAGGGACCGTGTTGCTGACGATACAAAGCTAGGTGGGAAAGTAAGCTGTGAGGAGGACACAAAGAGTCTGCAAAGGGATACAGACAGGTTAAGTGAGTGGGCAAGAAGGTGGCATATGGAGTATAATGTGCAGAAATGTGAGGTTATTCGCTTTGGTAGGAAGAATAGAAAAACAGAATACTTTTTAAATGGTGAGAAACTATTAAATGTTGGTGTCCAGAGAGACTTGGGTGTCCTGGTACAAGAAACACAAAAAGTTAACATGCCGGTACAGCAAGCAATTAGGAAAGCAAATGGCATGTTGGACTTTATTGCAAGGGAGTTGGAGTACAAGAGTAAGAAAGTCTTACAATTGTACAGGGCTTTGGTGAGACCTCACCTGGAGTACTGTGTACAGTTTTGATCTCCTTATCTAAGGAAGGATATACTTGCCTTTGAGGCTGTGCAACAAAGGTTCCCTAGATTAATTCCTGGGATGAGAGGATTGTCCTATGAGGAGAGTTGAGTAGAATGGGCCTTTACTCTCTGGAGTTTAGAAGAATGAGAGGTGATGTCATTGAAACATATAAGATTCTGAGGGGGCTTGACAGGATAGATGCTGAGAGGTTGTTTCCCCTGGCTGGAGAGTCTAGAACTAGGGAGCATAGTCTTAGGATAAGAGGTCGGCCATTTAAGACTGAGATGAGGAGGAATTTCTTCACTCAGAGGGTTGTGAATCTTTGGAATTCTCTACCCCAGAGGGCTGTGGGTGCTCAGTCGTTGAATATATTCAAGGCTGAGATAGATAGATTTTTGGACTCTGGGACAATCAAGGGATATGGGAATCGGGCAGGAAAGTGGAGTTAGGAACATAGGAACAGGAGTAGGCCATTCAGCCCCTCGTGCCTGCTCCGCCATTTGATAAGATCATGGCTGATCTGTGATCTAACTCCATATACCTGCCTTTGGCCCATATCCCTTAATACCTTTGGTTGCCAAAAAGCTATCTATCTCAGATTTAAATTTAGCAATTGAGCTAGTATCAATTGCCGTTTGCGGAAGAGAGTTCCAAACTTCTACCACCCTTTGTGTGTAGAAATGTTTTCTAATCTCGCTCCTGAAAGGTCTGGCTCTAATTTTTAGACTGTGCCCCCTACTCCTAAAATCCCCAACCAGCAGAAATAGTTTCTCTCTACCCACCCTATCCGTTCCCCTTAATATCTTATAAACTTCGATCAGATCACCCCATAACCTTCGAAACTCTAGAGAATACAACCCCAATTGGAGTTGAGGTTGAAGGTCAGCCATGATTTGATTGAATGGCGGAGCAGGCTCGAGGGGCAGTATTGCCTACTCCTGCTCCTATTTCTTATGTTCTTCTGTTAAACCAGTGGCTAGGAAGTGCATGAGCACAGGCTAGTATAGCCTCCACACAGTCGTCCCTCCCAAGCCTGTGAAACATCTGCACTCCCTTTGGCATGTTTTCAATGTGGTCGAGCAGAATTCATCGTGTCTTTTTTGGGAAAGTGGGTGGAGGGAAGTCAGCAGAGGCACAGATCACAGAACTAAATCCACATCCCACCCCGTTACGGCCAAGTATATTGGTTCTTCAGCCACTCCAGCACACATCCTCAACCCAGCAGGCTCCACCTCTTACCCAGTCCATACAGATGGGGCAAGCAGCCGATCGGTCACCGTCCCACACCTTACCAAGGAGGTTGTGACAGGTGATAAAACACGGCTGAATCTATAGATTAAATTTGGCAGCTCTAGCAGGGTGACGGTGTTTAGAATCATGCAGCACAGGAGGAGGCCATTCAGCCCATCGTGCCTGTGCCGGCTCTCTGAAAGAGCTATCCAATTATCCCTCTCGCCCTGCTCTTTCCCCAAAGCCCTGCAAATTTTTCCTTTTTAAGTCGAGATCCAATTCCCTTTTCAAAATTACTACTGAATCTGCTTCCACCAACCTTTCAGACAGTGCATTCTGGATCGTAACAACTCGCTGTGTAAAAGGTTAAATTACTAGAAGTATGACTATGTTCACAAGTAGTGAGGAGCTCCAGAATGATTTTCTTTCTAATGGGTCCGGTATCTCACTAGTCCCTGCTAAGTACATGACATTGCAATCAGAAACCGTGTCAAAATACCTCAGGCGATTCAGACAACGACAGACACTTGGAGTGCAAGGACTATTATATAGGTAAAGATTGCAAGTATTCCATGCCAGCAGCTAGACTTTTATTTTGAAAATTCTGGGCCGTAGACACGCAATATTAATTCCAGCTAAACAAACCACTTCTCTCCTCACTCCTAACCTCCTCCCCCCTTAGGGTGGCAATATATTGAGATACAGTTCCATAGATCTGTGACCTCCGCCACATCCTTGAAATGACCTTTTCTTTGAGGTGAGCCTAGCCAACGGTGTCAGCGTGCTATTCGCTCGTGGGGATATCACAGCCACGGCCTCACGCAAAAGCCACATGCACTTTCCAGCAGACGGCACTGGGAAACCATCAGGAACAAGCCCTCGTCGTTCTAGCCCAGGGGTACGGAGACAAATTAGAACACGTCAGAAATCAAAAATGAGTCCTTTCCCCCCCTCTACATGACTCAGTATTTAAAGCCCAAGGAAACTACCTATTTCACTATTTAAAGAAAAATATATATATTTTCTTTTAAAAGTGCTGGCAACTCCACTAGAGGAACCAGCAGGAAGGAGTTACCAAGACCTCAACATGAATGAGACATCATTGACAAAGGGATTCAACAATTTTAGAGATGATCTCAGGAACTCCTATGAACCAGGTCCTCTTAACATTTAACAAAAAGTAAATAATTAGAATTGGGCAAGTAATCTGTGGAGGGGCCGCCTTCAAAAGGAAAAACTGTGGCAATTTAACAGGTCGTAGCTCCAGGTAACTGAGCAAATGTCGTTTTTTGCAATAAAACTGATAACCTTTTTAAATGAATTTTATGTGTGCCTATGATTCCTTCCATGATAGCTATCTGATCTCAAAAACATCAACCGGGAGCAGAGTGGAGGGGATGTACTTTTCCTGGCCGTTCCCCCAACCCCCCCCCCCCCCCCACAGACAATTGTTATGTTGAGGGTTCTTTTCTTTACTTTCCCTGTCTGTGATGCACCTTTTCTCAGTTCAGAGTGCTTGCAGCAGCCAGTTTGTTCTTAGGCCTCTTCTGAATGCAGTTCTGTAACTAGCTCTCCAGCTGCACGAGTCACCCGAGAGGACTAGGCCTCAAATTCCTACTGTCGCTGCAGTGGCCTGGCAGAGACGAGAATTCAAACTGCAAAATATCTGGAGGCTGAATTCTCCTGAAAACTGTGTGTCTGGGACACCAGCGGGACTTTGGTTTTCCTATCTCTGGTCCAGGACTTTTGCTTCCCTGGGTCCTGTGCCCAGACCCATTACTTAAAGTCCCCTGATTGAGGATGGGGGGAGGTGTATATGATGGAAAGGAAGGGATAGGGACAAGGGATTTGAACCATGGTGTACTGGTCAGTAGTGCTCTCTCTAGCACCTGAATACACTGCCATCAGACCTTTTTTTAGTAGCACTGCAGCAATCAGCACAAGATTTTGCAAACAAGGTGAATAACTGGAACAAGCATGATCTTCTATTAGATTATAAGGACACGTGCACAGCTACACTGAAGTGTATCTTCCCAACCCCAAAAACAGCCTTCACAACAAGATGTGATACAAGGCCATTATCCCACATACACACACACACACACACACACACTTAATGGCATCAGGTCACATCCATAAAATGCTGGTGGAAGATAATTTGCCAACACCGGAATGTTAACAGACAAGACTTATTGTAAAAAAAAACTCAAGATTTTCTATAAAAATGACCAAACACCTAAAACATCCAGCCCAATATGAAAAGTTCTCATCACATATAATATTCTAAGAAAAGTTTGAACACAAACATTAAACTACTGAGCCGTGTTGCTCTCTTGATCAATTTAACATATAGTGCAAATTAAATGAAAAAATGGCTTAAGCAATGTATTTTGGTCAGTAAGGGTGTATAATTAGCATATATATATATAGATATATGATCTAGATAAATGTATAGGTTGTAGAGACAGTGTATCTATGCACAAGTCATCCAGTGGAAATAATCTCAGTACTAAAAGGTATAAGGATATATATGCTCAGCCACAATCACACGGTCAGTAATGTCCCCTGGGTGAATGCCGGTGTTTTGTCAGCAACGTGCACACACTCCATGTCAGATCAGATTACCGGTGGGCGTCCCAGAGGCGGCCGCTGTCCCCACTCCGCTGACCCGGGACCCTGAGGAGTAGCAGCAAACAGTAGGACCCTCTGAGCAGCAGCAGCAGCAGCCTCCTCCGCCACCTCCTCCTCCTCCTCCTCCACTACCTCTTGAGCTCGGCCACTTCCTGGGGAAGAGAAAATCAGCAGCGGCTGCCCCATCAGCCCCTCGGCCCCGCAGCAAGACACGGTCACTGTCCTCGTCTGGGCAGCGGCGGGCGGGAGGTAATCGGCGGCCGGCTCCGGCTTTATCGCAACCGGTAACATTTCTTTGGACATTATTTTGTTGCAATTTTTTGAAATGTCTTTGTCCTTTTTTTTTGGATCCTTGTTCCCACTGGGGGGAGGAGGAGGAGGAGGAGGAGGGGAAAAGAAGGAGAGAAAAAGTCTTAATTAAATCTATATTTTAAAAAATCGGAACAGCTGCAAATTCTAATGGTTTAAAAGTGTCCCAGATGTTCCTTTTGGTCCCTGAAGCAGTGCAGATGATGCAGGTTAAAAGGATACTTTCAGCTCAGCGCACACGCATCCAGGAAGCTGTCAGTAGCAAAAGACATGGATTTTTACGCGCCAAATATTTGCCGCGAAACAGCGCACGGCTGCGTAACAATGGCCCCGCCCCGTCCGATTGGTCGGCAGGCCCCGCCCCCCCCACCCCGGGCCCGATTGGTCGGCAGGCCCCGCCCCCGCCCCGCCCGATTGGTCGGCCGCCACGTCGCTCACCGCGCAAAGTGGCCGTGACGTCGCCCCGCCCATCTGTTTATATTTTTTTAAGAAAAAGGAGGAGCAACGCCGACAGGCAGCCGGCTCCGGCCAATCAGCGGAGGAGACTGGTGGCGCCGGGAAGGCGGGTTTATTTAAAGTTCGGTAGAGGGGGGGGGGGGGGGAAGGACCAGGAAGTGGATCCTCACGGTCACCTCCCCTTTAAAAAGCCCGGGGGGGGGGGGGGGGGGGGCAAACCTGCTGACTCTGACCTTCCACCAGTGTTTATTTTTACTTCTGATCACTTTTAAGGTGATTGGCAAAAAACAAAAAGGAACGAAGGCAGCATAGAATCATAGAAGTTTACAACATGGAAACAGGCCCTTCGGCCCAACATGTCCATGTCGCCCAGTTTATACCACTAAGCTAGTCCCAATTGCCTGCACTTGGCCCATATCCCTCGATACCCATCTTACCCATGTAACTGTCCAAATGCTTTTTAAAAGACAAAATTGTACCCGCCTCTACTACTGCCTCTGGCAGCTCGTTCCAGACACTCACCACCCTTTGAGTGAAAAAATTGCCCCTCTGGACCCTTTTGTATCTCTCCCCTCTCACCTTAAATCTATGTCCCCTCGTTATAGACTCCCCTACCTTTGGGAAAAGATTTTGACTATCGACCTTATCTATGCCCCTCATTATTTTATAGACTTCTATAAGATCACCCCTTAACCTCCTACTCTCCAGGGAAAAAAGTCCCAGTCTTTATCTCTAAATCTTTATTTTTTTTACAAATGATGTGGAGATGCCGTTGATGGACTGGGGTTGACAATTTTACAACACCAGGTTATAGTCCAACAATTTTATTTGAAATTCACAAGCTTTCGGAGGCTTCCTCCTTCCTCAGGTGAATGTTGTTCGAGGATTTCATTTCCACAACATTCACCTGAGGAAGGAGGAAGCCTCCGAAAGCTTGTGAATTTCAAATAAAATTGTTGGACTATAACTTGGTGTTGTAAAATTGTTTACATTTTTTTTTACAAACGCAGCGAGTAGTTCCGCGCTGCCCGAAAGGGTGGTGGAAGCAGATTCAATGGTGGCTTTCAAAAAGGAATTGGATAAATATTTGAGGGGGAAAAAAAATTGCGGGGCTACGGCAAAAAAGCAGGGGAATGGGACTAACTGGATTGCTCTTGCAGCGAACCAGCACGGGCTCGAAGGGCCGAATAGCCTCCTTCTGTGCGGTAACCTTTCTATGATCTTGTTTTATTAAAACATCCTCTCCAAAATAAAATCAGAATCGAACTCAGAACAGTCTTTCACTTCTCTCAGCCAGACTAGCATAATAACCCAAAATTCTGTCCCCTCCAAATGCTTTTTATTTTGCAATGCAGAGTAGTATGTCATGTACTGGAGCTCCAAAACCATTCACCAACCCATCCTATATTACATACTCTTGACATTCTGCAACAAAGGTGCAGGGCCAGCTGTTTCCTCCGGAGCAGTCTTGCTCAACACATTAAACCACAGGCTTGGCTTGTGTCTTATGCATGAGATGCACAGACCCTGTGTATGAAACGTTAATAGCTTGTGGAAAATCAAACATGCAAACAGAAAACATGGATCTCCATTCATCATACAACTTAAGTATTCAAAATACTTATAAGGTTGCTGCTTTGATTCAATGCATACTTGTTAATAGAACCATTGCAATATTTGCTCAGATTCTACAGCATTTACTTAAGAAAAAAGCTCAAGAATGTTTTATTTTAAAAAAAGAATCTCATCTCAAGGCCTCCCACTGGGACAGTAGGCTGGTATAATGTTGGAATGCAGATTCCAAGATGGTGAATTCCCTTCCTCAGGAAGCATAGGTCCTTGACGACAGGAAATAACCTTTGGGGGTCGGCGGGGGGGAAGCTTACACATCAACCATTCTTGCACACTTCCAAACAATCATCTCAGTCCACTAATGAATGCAGCTCCTGTCATTGGTACCTTGGATACCTGAAAAACAATAAAATATCCCATGCACCAAAATGCAACTGCAGTTCTCGAGGTGCAGACGACACCAGATTTAAGGCAGATAGTCAACCAGAAAAAAGACTGTGAAAGCCACTTTATCAAGTTTATTAGCAAGAATGTACACACTAACATCGTCTCAATGTCCACTTAGTACTGATGTTGATTAAAATTAACACTATTAACTATATAGCACCTTTGAAGTGTACTTTTTTCTAAAATTCTTCAAGTAAAAAAAGTTTAAGTTGCAGCTGATAGAGCATCAGATATAGTGCAAGCTGATTAATACAGAGTTTCACAGTCAGGTTAGGAACTCCACCTCCAATACAAAGACAACACCTCTTTAAAATAGTATTTAATAAATTAGGAACAGAGTTTCAATGTATCCTCACAGCTTCTAGCAAGCAATGATTTAATTTTAAATAGCAACCTCTCTCCAGTTTGGGCAAGAATGACCAATGCACTAGTGAGCCTACTGCATCCAATACTTCACTGCTCACTGCCAGAAATAAGTGGTCAGGTTACAAGTGTACAATGTGCAGCCAGGGTTCTTTGGCTGGCCATGGCTGCTCTAGTGGTGGGTTTATTTGTTACTTTCCAATAGGGGCAGGCACCCTTTTAGCCCAGTCTCCTCCCCCTCCCACCTCCCTGTCTCAAAGGTTTTCCCCTCTGCCCCAACCAGTGTTATACATTTCTGAACCCAGAGACTCCACCTGGTGCCTCCTCGTGCAGGATGGTATAGGACCTCCGCATTGTGGGAGCTCGAATCTCGTGGAATTCTCACGGAACTGCCCCTTTTTCTGCTTCAACATGCAGCTCCACTTGCTGTCTTATTTGGCAGATTATTGGAGGAGCTCAGTAAATCTACCAACAGCATCGTCATTCATATCCAACACTTTTGCACAAAAAAAATTCTTAAAAATCCACCAGATAGAACCTAAAAATATTACTGACTGAAGCAGCACTGTCTGGTTGGGTTTCGGTGTCAACCTCAAGCCACATTCACAGCTGATGTAGGTCAGCTGTCAGATATGAGTGCTTGCAGATAAAAAGCTGCTTGGATGCACGTGAGGAAAGGACACTCCGTATCTGGTCCAAAGTTCAGCAAATAGCAGCTCTAATCATCTTCCACTTTCTTGAAGCCCAGCTGTAGGATCACTGATTGAGGCAGGGTGGAGTGCACACCACAGCAACAGGGTTGGGGCTAACGGGATTAAGATATGAAAGTCTGTTCTTCAATCTTTCCAGTTAGGGTGTGTAAACATTTTACGGTTTAGAAAACAGCTGAGCACACAACACTGAGGGCAGTAAAACATGCCAAAAGACATAAATAGATGGACTTTGAGTAAAGAATTTTAAAGGAAGTTTCCTTCAGGATCCATGATGGTATTCCATTGTACTGTATCACCAAGTAGTAGTACAAGTGTCTCTCTTTCACAGGCACTTCTTCACCAAGTTTGGAGGGGGGGGGGGGGGGGGGGGAGACTCAGATTTGGGATCAGTAACAGCCTTGGCTCAGTGGTAGCACTCGTGCCTCAGAGTCATAAGGCCATGGATTCAAGCCCCACTCCAAGACTTGAGCACAAAATCTAGGCTAATACTTCAGTGCAGTACTGGGGGAGTGCTGCGCTGTCGGAGGTACCATCTTTCAGATGGAACATTAAACCGAGGCCACGTCTGCCCTTTCAGGTGGACGTTAAAGATCCCGTTCAAAGAGGAGCAGGGAAGTTTTCATGGTGTCCGACCAACAAGAATTTCTCTACCCATGCTCGACACCAAAAGGTGGTTGTATTAACGGGACGCTATATTCCAAATGTGTATATCTGGTAAAATGTTGAATTGATAATGCAACTTCTCAGAAGATGCAAACATTAGGTCATTTCATTCACAAAACCACCTGAACTGGTTAAAACCCACCTCAGCCTTTAAATCAGAAATGCAGACCAATTTGAAATCTCCACCACTGAATCCCACATGCTCAAAAATATCTCTAATTTAGAATTTTTTTAAAAATCCTGTCTCTTGTACTAATTTCCTCCCTCCTCCAAGGCACTGACTACTTCCTGGGGTCTAGTTCCACAGGCACCCATTACGCTATAACTCAGTGTCAGGCTAGTCAAACTGGGGGAAGTCAGAAGGGGGGAAAGGAGCCCTATTCTGTCCTCAAAGCCAACATCTACACATGCACTTTCAAGAGGTTACTGGACAGTGACCAGGAGCAGGAACCCTGGCTGATTTTCTCCTCCCTAACCCAAGGGAGCTGAAGCCACTTATAGTGCTGTACTGCCACCTTAGCCGACATCAGCACAAGAACAGGATTGAACTTGGGGCCTTCCTGGGGTGTATGGCTCAGCTACTCACTGGATAAACTTAGCTATTCAGAGAACCATTTGCTCAGGATTTTCAAAAAATCATTTCAGGAGTGTTTGATTTTCCCTTTGTAGAAACTTTGAAAGTTCAGGAAATCTAAAAGACTTGCATTTATATAGTGCCTTTCATGACCTCGGGATGTCCCAAAACACTTTACAATCAATGAAGCACTTTTGAAGTGTAGTCACTGTTGTAATGTAGGAAACATGGCAGCCAATTTGCACACAAGGTTCCATAAACAGCAATGAGATAATGACCAGATAATCTGTTTCAGTGATGTTGGATGAGGGATAAATATTGTACAGGACATTGGCGGGAACTCCCCTGTTCATCTTTGAATAGTGCTATTGGATCTTTTAGGTCACCACCGAAAGACAGCACCTCCAACAGTGCAGCACTCCATCAATACTGCACTGGGAGTGCCAGCCTGGATTATGGCCTCATGTCTCGAGTGGAACTTGAACCCACAACCTTCTGACTCAGAGAAGAGAGTGCTACCAACTTCTCAGGATTCTGCCACACTCCATTAAACTAAAACTACACCATGAAATTATCAGCCCAGTGTATGATTTAAAATTCAATCACGCCATCACCCACATTCATTCGCTTGCTCCTTAATACCTACTTGTTGCTAAACACCTTAGTGTTATATCTAACCCAAGACTTTCTCTCAAAGCATTATATACAGTTTCTCCGAGAATGTTGTGGGTGGTACTGCATGCCGATCACCCTTCCCACCTTATCAACTGAGCAGTTACAGTGTACGTCATTTAAACTTGATCGTGCGGTCGGGGTGCAAGAGATCTTTTCTTTTACAATGGCACAAGGCATTTTGCTTTCCATTTGGAAGGGACAAGACTAGATAACCAGTAGAGCTACCTGCAATATATTCCAAGCTGGTTGGAGCCCATAAGGTAGGAAAGGTGATCAGCATGCAGTACCACCCACACTTTACTAAGAGAAATTGTATATAATGCTTCGAGTCACGACGGTAACTCAAAGCCTCTGGATTTCAAGGGCTGTAGGACCTATGCCATCAGTGCCAACAGATTCACCAGCATCAAGGTTTTGAAGATATTTAGTTGTTCTTGTGCTTGAGTTGGCCAATTAGGCTACGGTACTTTCATGGAAACTCAGCAGCTGATCTTGCACTGCAGATAAACTACTTGCAAATGTGATGTTCCACTACTCCATTTAATATGGAGAGCTGTGGCATGGGGCAGTGTTTTACTCAAGAGACAGTTGAACTGGGTCCAATAATAGAAGCTGGTTTGACTATCTTTCACCAGACCTAAAGAGGCTGAAAACCTTGCAATTTGGAGCTAATCTCGCAAACCTTGTAAGCTGACGACAGTGTGCTTTAGGGAAGATAATTTCCCTGTGTCCAACCGTGCTCAATAATTCACCGCCAAAAAAGTATCATTTCCTCAGGTATTCTCGATTTTCCATTCCCAATTTGGGACAGAAGTGCCTCATCTTTCTCCCGCATTCAGGATACTTTATCCTTATGTAAAGCCTGAAAATGACATTATGGTAAAGTACATTTTAATCTATCTTCCATCTTGAACAACAAATGCCTATAACAAACCCTGAAAACACACTCCAATTTACCAACAGCTTCCACAAATAAAACATTAGGCAAAAATAAAATTACTTTCATTAAAAAGTTACTGCATGCATAAGTTAACAAAACAAAAAGTTCCCAAAAATACCCATCACAGACGTGTGGAGGAGTATTTTCACAAGATTGGCTTTTGAGTGTGGGGTGGGAAGTGTAGGTCCTGTTTACACGTGCAACACACTCTGATTAATTGCATGCTCCAAGCAACACTCCATGAAAGTGATACATTTGACACCTGCAAACACTGCATCCCAATTAGTTAGGAGTGATCAGGAATGATTTATGATTTAGAACAGTGACCAACTCATGAGGTAAGCTACTTATTCAACCTGACTGGTCAGAATCCATCTCTCTTGATAGAGATGCATGTTCTGTTCAAACTCGCACCATAAGTTGGTCGAGAACAATGGGGGAGGCAGGTGTAATTGACTTGGCAGTTCAGTCTCTCCTCTTTTGAATCTGGTAATCAATTCGGCAATTCTCCAACGAGATGCCTGAAAATCACGGGACTGGCATGAAATTCTGCCCTAAGCATTTAATGCAATTCTCCAACAAATGAAAAGGTTCTCAGTTTAACTGTGTGTGCAACAGGAATCAAAAAAAGCAGCGGGCGGGGGAAGGAAAGAGAGAAATTCTTTTTAAATAGTTGGAGAAGTGGGGTCATCGTAATAACAAAACTGGACCCTGCTGCCAAGGCAGGAGAGGCTTAATTTGAAACATCAGAGAAACACAGCAATCTCGTGCTTAAATACATCTCTGGTTAATGTACATGTATGCACTGTACTTGGAAATTACATTGCTAGATCGGAGGCCACCTCCAGCAGCCTTGTATTAAATCCCCACCTCAGTATGGTATGTGCGGCCCTATGTTACTGCAACCCAATCTTACCTTTTGGGTACAACTAGCTGTTGAAATGGGCGTTGTCCTGTGTCCTCGAGTTACACCAACAAAAAGCTTGTGACTAGATTTGTAACAGAACTAGGACAGTTCACATCTGTCTGTTCATCACAAACAATTCACAGGTGATGCGCGTCGTATATTAATGTCAACTCAAAGCTTCTCGTTTTACACAACGCACAAAAGATTGGTTATTTTGCATCTCGGGTGTGCAATGTTAGAGATTATGCTGAACATATAAGCACATCGTAGAGTTATAAAATTAGACTTGATAGTTTATATTAAAAAAAATTGATGTAAAACCTTAACCTGCCGATAAAAATGGAAGACCATTCAATAATGAGCCACACCACTGATTAAAAATAAAAGCTGTCCAGAACTCCAATACCAGAGTCATCTAAGCAATTTAAAACAAAACAGGAGCATTAAGGATTATAGCAGTGAGTTAAAAGTTATTAGGTTTGCCAGTGACTTATTTTAAATTAAAGCATTTATATGTAGTTATAGAAACTTTAGCACCAGTCCCCATTCAGCCCATCGTGCTCCTGCTAGCTCCACATCTGACCTATCTACACCAATTCCACGATCCTTATCATTTGACATTTTTCCTTTTCAGGTGTTTGATTCCCTCTTAAGTGTGGTGACTGGCTCAGATTCAAAAGCCACCTTCCCAATACATTCCATATACTAACAACCGTTGGCATAAAAATAATTCTTCTCACCTCCCTCTTTAATTCTAAGTTTATGCCTGTTTACCGATTTGCCCACCAGTGGAAACAGTCTTTCGCTAGTTACCCTCCAAAAACCTTCCATAAATTTGAACACTTCTATTAGATCCCCCTTAACCGTCTCTGCTCCACTAAATATATCTCCAGTTTTTCTCAGTCTCTCATCGTAATTATATCCTCTCTTTCCTGGGGCCATTTTAGTGACCATTTATCCTGACGCCCATGCAAAGGACTGAAACGAGTTTCAAACATCCAGAGAGGAGAATATCATCCCATCAGCTTGAAGTTGATTTAAAGAGAGCAAGAGATCTCTGCACTGCACAAACTCGAGTCGCCTCCCCACAATTTTCCCCTTTCTCTCCTGAAGTTGCTTAGTGTGGTTGAGGTGCAGTGCCAGAGGCATCAGTTTCCTGTGGCACCTCACCCAAATGGCTACTTCACCTATTTGGCCACAGAGTATATCACAACCGAGCCCAAGCCTGCCCTTGCCCAACATCCACACGCGCATCTATAGCACGTTTGCCTGAATAACGGTCAGAAGGGGGATCCCTGGTCAACACTCCTCGCACTAACCTGGGGGAGTTAGGGTTGCTAACTCTGGTTGGATGTATTCCTGGAGGTTTCATCACATGACCTCCCACCCCCCCCCCTCCCCCCTCTCGTCATTGGTACTCCGATACGTCCATCCTCACGGGGCACTGCCGTCCCCGCCAACTGGAAAGCGAACAGACTCTTCGTTATCCGATTGGGTGATTCAGTCAAACAGTCTTTTTCCAATCTCCAATATTTTTATAACTAAGAAACGAAAGTGTTCAAAGAAAATGAAAGAAACACACAATTTGTTTTGTAATGCCCCCTATGATATTCCTCCCGGGTGTTGCTTGTAGCAGTGTCCAGGAGATTAATCTTCAATTCCTGGAGACTCCAGGGCAATCCTGGAGGGTTGGCAACCCATGGGGGAACCAAAGTCAATTGCGCCACTTTGCCTGAGACCGTGGCCGAGATGAGCTAACCTCAGCACAGACTGGGCATCGAGGGCCTCATTCCTTTTGGAAAGAAAGTCTCCGTCTGTCCCTCCCCACCCTTCCCTCCCCCAATAAAAAGGCCACTAACCCTGAAAGTCACAGCCTGTAAAGTGCATACCAAGGAAGCATTTACCATCAGCCCTGCAACTAATCCAATCACATTAACCAGTTAGTCAAAGAAACAAGAAAAATTCTCAAACCATTTTCATTGCAATAATAATCTGTATTAAATATTAGGACAAGCAATAACAAACAGTAGCTTAACAGAAAATATCCAGAGAGGCAGATTCGATTGTTACGATGGGCTCCGTATATAGGCCACCCCTTGGTGAACTGTATATGCAATTTATATTGCAGCAACTCAGTTTAACAATTAAAATTCAAATACATGGACATGAGAACCACACTGAAGTTTCACACGTGGCTTTCAATCACGTGTAAAGTAGTGGTAGCTAGAAGTGACGAATTCTCCTAACTTTCTGCAAGTGTGACAGAATTTTAATGCTTCAACCTCCACGACTTTTACCTTTTTGGTTTTTTTATTAAAGGGAAACTGCGGCATTTTTATCATTAACCCATTAAATGACACAGCAGAGTTGCAAGAATTCATTCGGTTAAAGAAAGTAAAAAAAAGAGGCCATTATGTCTCTGCATGCTAAGTAAGTAAAGGGAATGAGAATTCCTGCATACTATTCTGTGTATAGGGGAAGGGGAGAAATAAATAGACTGATAGCAAATTCAGAATTCGAGCACTAATGAAATTGATAGGGGTGTAACACAGCTGCTTCCGGCAGCAAGAGCTGCTTCGCTGGGAGAATAGGGAGAGCAAGAAAATGGGCATGATGGTGGGTGGAGAGGAAATAAATTGTACGCAAGATTGGAGGACTTACTTTGCAATCAGAATAACAGACATTTTAGGTGGCATCTGTATTTCGTTGGGCACAGTTTACCCTGGAGTTCCCCTTTAAATTGAAACGCCTCTCTGGCTGTTACAGTAGTTGCACGTAATCACGAAGAAAAGTCATGGACACCAACTGGGAGCACGCAGCACTGGAGGGGTTTTGGAAAGACTGGTGGGTGTGGGCAGCGGACAGCAGATAGGGCCTGTCCAGGAAAAAGAAATGGGGTTCAGTTGGCCTGGCGAGACCAGGATTCAGTTGGGGCAACAACAAAAATTTGTATTTATATAGCGTTTTTAAGGCAGTAAAACATCCCAAGGCGCATCACAGGAGCATAATCAGACAAAAAAAAACGACTCCGAGCCACTTACGGACATATCAGGACAGGTGACCAAAAGCTTCATCAAAGAGGTAGATTTTAAGGAGCAGCTTAAAGGAGAGAGAAGTAAAGAGGTGGAGAGGTTTAGGGAAGGAATTCCAGAGCTTAAGGCCTAGACGGCTGAAGACACAGCCACCAACAGGATGGTGAAGGAAATCGGGGATGCACAAGAGGCAAGAACCGCAGAGATCTCAGAGGGTTGTAGGGCTGGAGGAGGTCACAGAGATAGGGAGGGACAAGGCCATGAAGGGATTTGAACACAAGGATGAGAATTTTAAATCTGAGGCATTGTTAGACTGGGAGCCAATGTTGGTCAGCAAGCACAGAGGGTGATGGGGTGAACGGGGCAGGCTTGGGGAGAAGTAAAGGTGGGCCAGGAAACACAGGGTGTGTATGGGGGTGGGGGGAGGTGATCGAACCCAGACTGTGCAACACCAGGAAGTACTCAGAGCTGGGGAAACCTGGGGTGGGTTAGGCCGGGAACTCACTGGAAGCAATGTGGCTGCAAAAAGACATTCGACAAAAATAGCTTTAAAAAGCTTACAAAACAGCTGGAGGGCATCTGCATGGCAATGGAAAAGAACATGCCCTAAACAAGAATGGGATCAAGTTGTTTCTATGATTTGATTGGTTGCAACGGCTGCTAGTGTTAAATCACTTACAGTAAATTATTTTCTATCTGCCTGTATTTCAGCAAACCAGCACGGTTAAATTAACAGGTTATTTTCAGCCAATCAAAAAACGCACGCTGGATTAAAGTGATGGGAGATGTACACGTTTCAGCTGGGTAGATAGATTCACAGGATTGCAAGGCCTTCCCTCACGTCAGTGAGCAATTCTCTCGCCACAGCCCGCACTCTCGCTACAAAGAGCTCTCCAGAGAGAGACGGAAGGGTTTCTCTCCTTATTGTTAAACGGCTCGGCATGGTTAAGCACAATAACTCCAGAGTTCTAGCAGCAAGAGTTTGGGTCCAACCGAGCTGTTCGATACCCTCTCCCTCTCCCTCTCCCAAACTTGTCAGCCCCTGCTGGGTCACTAGGTAGAACAAGATAGTCCACGGTGGATTTGGGAGGGTAAAAAAAAATGGTCCATCTACGATCACAATTATCGCTGACCGATATGCAAAGTTAATAGGAGTCAAGATGTGGGACATCAACTTAAGCCACATTTCTTACCCTCCTCTTCAGCTGCAGCAGCAGGGGCTTGCGAGGGTGGTCGTAACATTCCCATACACTCCAGTAGATTGGTAACCAGCTTAATCGAGGACAAGGGAAGCAGTTTTCAAGTGTTCATTATCTACTGTGGCTTAGTTCACATTTTGAAGGAGAAATGCCGTTTACAAAACACACTGAATGACTGCTTCCAACGTCACAAATTAATCGCTCTGACTGTCAGAGACTCCTGCGGGCATGTGATCAAACTGCACGGCACCTAGTGTTAAACCACTTACAGTAAATGGTGTCTTCAGGACAGAAGAGATAATTAGTGGCAATCTGAAATTATCATCCTGCTAAAAGTTGTTTCTCTTTTAAGCTACTCATTTACCAGTGCTCTTTTTGTTATAAATCAGAAAGTCCGATATATCGTGCCAAATGTTGCTGTCGTCATAGAGGTAGGTCATGGAAGACTGGAGCGATGGTTGCAGTGTGTGTGGATGGTGCTCAAACAGCCACAGAACAGTACCCCACATCAAAGTGGCGAACAGCGGGAAAGGGTCTCGCTTTGGCTCTGGAAAGTAACCCTTTTCGACAGCCAGTCGTGAAAGACCAAAGAGAACTCGAGATAACAGGTACATATTTATCTGTAGGGAAACAGAAGTGAAGAGAGAGATAGACAGTGGTTGTCAAAAGATGGACATCTTACAACAGCCATATGGCAAGGGCTGGATTTGGCCAACATTTTGGCAACCAATTAAGCAACTTTTATTTTTGAGCAGAATGGAACGATTCTCCTGAAACCACACCTGGCTGCTCCTGGGCAGCTACATTTAACTGGATCCTAAAATCTCATCCACAGATCCAAATGCACCTAGACAAAATGCATTAAAGGGTGGACAAGAGTCTACTGAATTGTCCCAGATTGGCTAAAATGTTATACAACAGCACAATACAACTATTCCCAATCATGCCATTTTTCTTATTAATTCTTCCCCCAATTTTCCCCTCTTTCCTGAAGCGGCTGGAGTACAGATCAATCTCCACCCTCCACCTCCAGGCTCATCAAAAGGACAGCAAAGAATGCTTTCCTTGGTGAGATCCACACCGGGCCGACACCACCCCCCCCCTGCACCAGGCCGACACCACCCCCCCCCCACAAGGCCGTCATACCCCCCCACCACCAGGCCGACACCCCCCCCCCCCCCCCGCACCAGGCCGACACCCCCCCCCACCGCACCAGGCCGACACCCCCCCCGCACCAGGCCGACACCCCCCCCCCCCACCAGGCCGACACCCCCCCCCCCCCGCACCAGGCCGACACCCCCCCCCCCCGCACCAGGCCGACACCCCCCCCCCCCCCACCAGGCCGACACCCCCCCCCCACCGCACCAGGCCGACACCCCCCCCCACCGCACCAGGCCGACACCCCCCCCCCCCACCAGGCCGACACCCCCCCCCCACCGCACCAGGCCGACACCCCCCCCCGCACCAGGCCGACACCCCCCCCCCCCCCCACCCCGCACCAGGCCGACACCCCCCCCCCCCCCCACCAGGCCGACACCCCCCCCCACCGCACCAGGCCGACACCCCCCCCCCCCCCGCACCAGGCCGACACCCCCCCCCCCCCCGCACCAGGCCGACACCCCCCCCCCCCACCAGGCCGACACCCCCCCCCACCGCACCAGGCCGACACCCCCCCCGCACCAGGCAGACACCCCCCCCACCGCACCAGGCAGACAGGCGTGATCAGTAGCAGGAAACTGGGCTGACTTTTCCCCCACTCTTGCCAGATGTACATTTATTTTTACTGTCCTGAATGAAATCAGCTGACTGACCACAGGCCAGGAATCAATCCTGGGTCTTAATTATGGCTCGGTTCCACATTGGGCACCGCATTTACCCATTGAACCATCAGCAGAGCTCCTGTTACCACATTTTCTATCAGCCACCACCTCCCTTCACATCATCATTGGATTGGAGGTTCATATTGTTACATCGGGAATTCATTACATAAAATGCCTACTTTGAGACTTTCACTCTCCTCTTCTCCTCCCCCTGCTTCTGCAATCTTCTCCCCTCCTCTCAGAGGCATTTACTCCTTCACTGGAGTACGATCTTACTCAGCAGTCGCTGTCCGGCCATTACTCAAGAGCGAGCTATCCAACTGTGGAAGTCACCACAGACGATCCTAATCCTGCTGAGAATCCACAGCCATGCATGACCCATGGGCCACTGGAGAGCAATCAGGAGTTAATTCCTCAACACGGGGGCCTCGAGACCAATACCAACACCCTGTCCGAGATCAGCAAACTCAGCACAGATCAAGGACTGAACCCCAAGATCTTCTCGGTCGCTGCAGCTCAGACACAGAGACTTTACCTCTGCTCTATTGGGATGGCTTGGGGCTGTTTCAGCCAGCAGGCCGAAAGGATAAAGAGGATAACCAATGTGGACAGACATATTGTCCTTTATGCAAAATGTAATTATAGGCAATTGAATTTAATGCACTTTTGCTTTCAGCTTTGTGGGTGGATGCCAGATAGAGGAGGCCAAAGGCACTGTAGTGTTGGACTAAATTTGTATTACACTGTGTATAGGCCAAAATATAATTATATTTTAAAAAAAGTAACTACGGAGAGCATGTTTTGATGGTTACTGTGAGTCTCGCTGCAGCCTAAACGCAACAGCAGTTTGACAATATCTGGAACACAGCAAATACTGAAACAACAGATCACAGACTGATTCAAGGCAAAAATATGATGAAAGATACCGGCCTACAGATATAAGAGCCATGGCTTTCCTCACACCTCCCACCCCCCCCCCCCCCCCCCGAGATTGGAACGTATCTCCTAACAGAGTGGGACTTCCACCCCAGAGACTCCCTGTTGACCCCGGCTGCATTGCAGGC